>NC_143053.1:31102272-31725454 GCF_052426305.1 Pelodiscus sinensis
AAACCACACGATGAGCAAACCCCACAGGATTTTAGGCACTACAGGGATCTTTTGCTTGGGTACAAGAAGCGTTGTTGCAGAGCGAATGGGGAAGCCAAAACAACACCCCTTAAGAAAGAGTGAGCAAAAGAGAAAGAAAGAGAGAGAAGCAACCAGTTTAGCAATGAAAGTGATTTATTTCTGAGTAGTGAATAGATATCAAACAGTTACAATATTAAATCTAACAATTACAATATTAAATCTAAATTGATACTGATTACAAACGTTAGGTAACCATATAACAGTTACACAGGGCAGGGTCAGGAGGCTATGCTTAGAGAGATAGTTGAGAGAGAGAAAGAGAGAGAGAGACCTCACCACTCCACGGAGCTTGCACTGATCGGGGTTCCCAGATGATGATGGTAGCCGGGGGTCCAGAGGGCAGGAGAAAAGCAGGACAGACTCCCCAGCACGATCAGACAGGAGATGAAGAAGTCTCAATGGAACTGATGCAGTTTAAGTCCAGGTATCAGAACAGTTTTCTTGGGGCAAGGATAGGAGTTTTTATAGGGATAGTTCAAAGAGAAAGAGGAGAGACAATAGAGACTGATCACCCCTGGTTCTGGAGGATGTTCCTTGAACGAGCTCACAATGCAACTAGGCAGTTTCAGTATTTTAGATGTCAATAGGATCGTTACTAGAATTGGTCTGATAATGACTAATTTGGGTGTGAGCAGGCCTAGGTTCATTAGCATCTGGAGCAGGGATTTCCCATCAGGCAGTGCATCTCTGCTTTCGGTGTCCCATAGTTCAGTGCAGTTCCTGCCTTGGAAGAGCTGCTCTCCATTCTGTATGCTAATGAGATGTCCCTCTGTTCCATCTTTAATGCAAATGAGGCTTGGGTGTTTCCTTAATTATATCACCCTTGTCTGAAGCAGTTTAGGTGTGTCTTCCCCGGCCTTTTCATTGCTTTGTCTTTGATTCTAGAAGAGGCCTGAGGGAGGGGAATGGTTTCCATGAATGTCACTCCCTGACTCCCCAAGAGCACAAGGCTGACAGGTGACCATGTTCTGGTTCCCCAAGAATCACAGAGCTGGTGGGTAACAGTGGAGTTTATTCCTGGAGTATTTGGGAAGGTGTTTATGATTGAGGGTTACTCAACAGGGTATGATACATAGATTGTATCTTGCATCCACCTTGTTTGTTTTTGACTAGGAGCAGAAACTGCAGCAGGAGAAGGAGATATCCCGCAGCCGCATCCCCCGTCTGCTCCTTCGGCCTTATGTATCCCAGCAGCAGCAGAAACAGAAAGTGTCCCCAGCCTCTGAATCGCCCTTCTCAGAGGAGGAGAGTAGGGAGTTCAACCCCCATAGCTCTTCTGGAGGCTCAGCAAGGACCATCAGCAGCAACAGCTTCTGTTCAGGTACCAGCATGGCTGTGCAAAAACAGAGATGCCTGGCCTAATTTTCCTCTTAGGATAAATGAGGAGTAACTTCACTGTTTTAGGGGATTTGTGTGTATGATTGGAGAATCGGGTCCTGTGTATATGACGTGTTTGGAGAGTGATAATACGTTGACATACGATTCCCTTTCTTTATATTCTTAGTATAATCACTGGTGGGGATAGTGAACACACTTAATGCCCCATTTGTTTATTATTATTATTTTATTCACATCATGCCTTAGGCTTGCATAGTGCTTTGCAGATAAAAATAAAAATTGATTTAACTGAAACCCAGTATCTGTTTTTTTAATAAATGTCTGTGATACCAGATGTTTCCATTTCAGATTCTAAAGGCTTTTCTTTCCTATCCCTTGCTAAAAAGTTGGCATCTTTATTGCAACAGAACATTTTATTGGAGATCTATTTAGATGAAAAGTCTTTAAAAACTGTGTTCCTAGTCTAGAGAATGTGGACAAACCAGAAGCTGAAGGAGCTAGATATGTAAAACAGGAGGGACAATTGCCAAAGGGGATTACAGGCCTGGGTCATGAACTGTGATTGATTTTTTTTAATACAGAACTCCACACTGATTACATGCAATGTTTTATGTATGGACCAGAAGCAAAATATAAACCAGTGTGTTTGGGTAGAAAAAGGGTGGCTGCTATTGACAGTGTTAAAATGAAATCAACATTGTTTGAAAGTTCAACCTTCTTCAAAAGAAATGTAAAAATGCTGCACTGGGAAATTACTGGGAAATATTTAGTTAACACTACAGTATACGGGACAGTGGTCCTATAGAAAGTGCAATGATTCAGTGATGTATCAGAGTGCAAAAATAAATCATAATTCTTGATTTACATACATAGTAGGTCTTTTGCCAAGGACATATATGAGACTGTTTAAAATACATAACTGATTACCCTTTATGACATGGAAAATTTTAAACCAAATATCTAATATTATGCTATTGCTTCTATGGAATCTAGCCTGCACTCAGATCATATCCTTCATATCCTATGTACATGCTCAACTTTATGCATTGTGAACAGTCCTATCTATTTTTGTGGGAGTACACACAATGTGTAAAGTTATGCATGTGCAAATATTTTTGAAGAACAGGGACTATTTCTTTTAACTCCTTGGTACACAATATGTAGATACTCATTTTGGAGACTTCTTTTGCATTAAGTTAAAGTTATTTTAGTGCTTAATCTTTCATATAGAATTTGTCCTTAATATTTCCAGTTAATCACAACATCTTAGTTATAACAGATATTTTATGAGTCTTTAATGACAGAGTAAGTTCCTGAATTTACTTTTTTTCCTGTTCACAAAATTACCAATCCACAAGATGCAATTATTTTTCCAAGTGAAACCAGAATAGAATAGTTTCTAAAGGGCATTCTGATTTTTCCCTCGAAAATGGGATTAAATTATTTTGTATTTTTTTCTTAAACAGTAATAGAATACTTAAAATACATTCAAGAATAGTAATCTTTCTTAGAAAAGAAATAGCACTTGCAATATTCATCTATGGTTATAGTACTGCATCCTTATTGCTGATATATTTCAGAGCTCAGTGCAGTGATCTGTTAGATTATCATTTAATGAATTAAAGGCATTATTTTAAAAACAGTGAGGGTGGAAAATAGGCTTCCTCTATATCCTTCCATGAAATCGGATGTGGTATAATAAAGACAAATGCTGAATACTTAGGATGGAAGAATCCAATGCACGGTTCCGGGCTGGGGACTGACTGGCAAAGCAGCAGTTCAGAAAAGGGCCTGGGGATTACAGTGCATGAGAAGCTGGATATGAATCAACACTGTGCCCTTGTTGCCAAGAAGGATAATTGCATATTCTGTTGCATTAGTAGGAACATTGCCAGCAGATTGAGGGAAGGGAATAATTTCCCTCTATTCTGTACTGGTGAGGCTACATCTGGAGTACTATGTCTAATTTTGGGCCTCCTACTACAGAAAGGATGTGGACAAATTGGAGAGAGTCCAATGGGAGCAACAAAAATGATTAGGGGGATAGTGCACATAACTTCTCAGGAGAGGCTGAGGCAGCTGGGCTCATTTTGTCTGCAGAAGAAAAGAATGTGGGGGCTTTGATAGCAGACTTCATAGAATCATAGAGCTGGAAGAGACCTCAGGAGGTCATCAAGTCCAGCCCCCTGCCCAAGGCAGGACCAACCCCAACTAAATCAACCCAGCCAGGGCTTTGTCAAGCCGACACTTAAAAGCCTCTAGGGATGGAGATTCCATCACCTCCCTAGATAACCCATTCCAGTGCTTCACCACCCTCCTAGTGAAATAGTTTTTTCTAATATCCAACCTAGACCTCCCCAACTGTAACTTGAGACCATTGCTCCTTGCTCTGCCATCCGTCACTACTGAGAACAGCCTTTCTCCATCCTTTTTGGAACCTCCCTTCAGGTCCCTGGGGGAAGGGAGGGGTTCCAAAGAGAATGGAGAGAGGCTGTTTTCAGTGGTGACAGATGGCTGAACAAGGAGCAGTGGTCCCAGGTTGCAGTAAGGGAGTTCTAGGCTGGATTTTAGGAAAAAGCTGTTTCACCGGGAGAGTAGTGAAGCACTAGAATGGGTTGCCTAGAGAGTAGATGAAATCTCCACCCTTAGAGGTTTTCAAGGACAAGCTTGACAAAGCCCTGTCTGCCATGATTTAGTTGGGGTTCGTCCTGATTTGAACAGGAGGTTGGAATGGACAACCTCTTGAGGTCTTTCCCAACCCCTAGTCTTTTATGATTCTATGATTTTTTGAACAGTTCCGTCTTATGTTTTTTTAATTTATGAGTTTGTTTAGTCACAAATTAATGACAGAATATGGGTGTTGCATAAAGCAATGGTGCGCAACCGTTTTTCAACCATGACCCCCATATACTCATGTCGCGACCCCCAAGATAATTTGAGTGGCGCAGCGATTAGATCTGGGCAGCTGGGTCCAGCCATTGGCAGCCCCGCAGCACGCCACTTAGATCCGGGCGGCTGGAGGCTGGGCTTGGCCTTTGGGGGTCCTCAGGAAGACATCTGTGACCCCCTTGGGCATCGCGACCCACAGATTGCACACGACTTGCATAAAGGAATCTGCCACTAAAATTGTTTTTTAAAATGGTGCCTTTCAGAATCACCTTTTTATAATAGCTCCAAAGTTTATTTCTTCTTCACTAGTGCTGAAACTTTTGTCTGTGCCCCAACAGTCTTTCATTGTGAGTATTGCAATGTTTTCCTTCTGGTCTTCCTTATTTTCATATCTGATTCTTGAAGTCTCCAGCATCCTACAACCAAAATTATTTGCTGCTGCTCCAACCACATAAATTCTCTCTTTGAATCTCCATAATAGTTTCCTGCCTCCTTCAGAGTGTGTGTGTGTGTGTGTGTGTGTGTGTGTGTGTGTGTGTGTGTGTGTGTGTAAAAAATCTGTTTTGACATTTCTAAGGCGCCAATTATAGTAGCATTGAGAAGTACAATATTCAAGCTCTTTTCCTCCAAGGCCATACACTGCTTTTAATGTCTGCATCTTGTCTTTAGACCAGTCGTTTCTTATTCACTCCGTAGACCGTATGCTAGTTCATCTTGATCAGGGGTGAGCAAGAGGCAGCTAGTGGACTGGATCCAGCCCGCCAAGCCGCCAGATCCAGGCCACTGCTGCCTGGCCGGCACTCTTACTACAGGGCAGGAGCTGCCACTTTAAACAGTAGGCTGCTAATTGCTCTGCAAGGTGGATAGAGAAGGGAAAGCTTCCTGCCCTGTCCCTACCCCCTAGCAAAATCCCCCAGCTCCCATTGGCCGGTTTCACTTCCTCCCTCCCTCCCTGTGCTGGAGCAGAGCCATGTGGAGCAGCCCACAGACCGGGATTCTGCAGATTGGCTGGCTGGGAGCCACCTAGGTAAGCGCCTCCCAGCCAGAGCCTGCCTCTGGCACCCCACTCCCTTTTCCCCTCCAACTACCTGCCCAGGCCACCACCCAAGCTCTCTGTATCCCTTCTCCCCAACTCCTCCAGGTCACAATTCCCTCCTAAACTCCTCCCCTAGGCCAGAATCCTTTCCTGCACACATACACTTCCCTGACCCTGCATTCCATTCCCCTGCCCTGCCCCACATCACCACCCAAACCCTTTGCACCCCCTTTCTCCCCTTCTCCCAGGTCATAACTCCTTCCCAGATCTTGCATCCTACATTCCTCCCCCAGGTGAGAATCCTCTCCTGAGGGGAGAGGGAGAGGGAGTCTGAGAGGGAATTTTGGTGAAGGAAGGGGTTATACTCTGGAGCAGGGGCTTGGGGTGCAGGGTCCAGCAGAGGTTATGGGTATAGAATCTTCTCCTGTACCAATAACCCCTCCTGGACCCTGCACCCCATACTCTGCACCCAGAGCATTATCCCAGGCTCTCTTCTACACCCCATCCACTGTCCCAGACCCCATGCCTTCTCCACAGAAGTGGGGCTGTGGATCACTGACCAAAATCTTGTAGTGGCCCCCAATTAAAAATTATTACTCACTCCTGATCTTGATGCTTGTTATTTCCTATTTGTAGCAATGTGCCTTTTCTCATGCCATTTCTTTAGTTTGCCTGAAATATCCTCTCTAACATTGTGCGCTACACAATTGGACTTCATAGAGGCCTCCTCAGTAATTGCTGCTTTCAGTTAAAAACTTGTCTCTGATCACCAGCCTGACCTTGCCTCTTTGTCTTTCAAAGTGCATGCATAACATGACAATAAATGTACCTTGAGATTGGTCACTTCTGTCTCTTTTGGCCTCTGGTCTGTCCTTCCCAACTTTTGTTTGTGGTCATTTCTTGCCATATTGTGTCCAATTTGAATTATAAGGATCTCAGAACAGGCATCTGACATCTTTTTGGTTTAAAAGCGATAAACTCAGCTATGGAGGTTAAACTTAACAGGTAATAACTTTGGAAGAGGTGGAAAGATCATCAGGAGTTCAACATTCTGTAATAGTTGCCTGTGAGCATTAGAGTGAAAGGTCTAGAACTCTTCCTTTCCATGACCACCTAATTTTCATGCATGAAAATCCAACAGAAATGAAAATTACCTGTGAAAATAGCAACTGCAAATAAATCAACACTTGGAATACTTTCTTTCCCTTTACCTCCTCCCTTGAAAAATTATACCTACCTTTCTTCTGTTATCTTTGACATGGTGCTCTTCTACTATGGAGAGCTCTTAAAAAAAAAAAACTTAGAATCAGCTCTCTTCTCTAAGCCAGTTGAAAATGGCTCTGCTGTTTGTGTCCCTAGAGCTTCTAAGTCTGTTAATTTTCCTTGTCTGGCTGCACTGTCCCTGATGCATACCAAAAGGCTTCAAGTTCGTCTTCCTCTGTAACTGACAGGTGCAGAACCTTCTGGGGCCTGTTAATGTTGTTTCAGGGAGGCAGCAGGCAGAAACTAAAAGGGTTCAGAACCTCTGGGAACACTAGTAATGCTGCAATCTTAAAGGCAGGCAGGCAGCGGGAAAGGAAATACCACTAATCGATGCAAAAAAAGACACTTAATTTTGCTCCATGAACTCTGAATTGTGGGAGGTGTACAGTATTAATACTTGCTGATCTTAGATTTAAATTTGGAAAATGATTTCTGCCTTTCTCTTATAGAGGACTTTTTATCAGAGATCTTAATATATGTTTGTTCAACTTGTTGCATATTTAATGGTATAATGCACTCATTCACTTTGTGGTAGTAGCTCTTTCCAAACTCTCGCAGAGATGATTTATGGGTATTAACAAACCTAGTTATTAGATTTTGCAGCATAAAATTCTGCTGTCCAATGTATTTTAGACATTCTTTCTGAAAACATTTGTACAGCAGTATTTATAGTATGTAATCTTTATTAAAAAAGTACGCATTGCTTCCATAGGTGCTGCTTGTCAGCTGGCAACAAAGCACTTCTCTTCCCCTAGCCACTACCCTTCTTTGATTTGGAAGTCAGCCATAGGATTCAAATATCAAGCTGTGAAAAACATTCTCTTAGCAACATATGTTGGTTATATTGCTATGGAATATTTTCCCATGTCATGCATGTTTTCCTCATAAATTACACATTTGGTTTGACCTACTTACTAGACTAACCTTCAGTTAGGAGAAAGGTGCACACTTTAAACATCATAGATAAATAATCCAGTTTATATCCTATTTCTACAGCTGCTTCAAAGGAAAACGAGTGTCCTAAAGACTGCATTGGAAATCCTAGCTAATGAATCTACCTTCTCGGTGGTAAGACATTCAGGGTGGAGTGTTTACCCTTGATTTGCATGTACAACTCCTTTTAGATTTTAAAACCAAAAGGGACCATTATGATTAGGTTTCTACCAAATTCACATTCCATTTTGGTCAATTTCACGATCATAGGATTTAAACATCACAAATTTCATTATTTCATAGACTCATAGAGGATTACGATTGGAGAAGACCTCTGGAGGTCATCCAGTCCAACCCTCTGCTCAAAGCAGGACCAACCCCAACTACATTATTCCAACTGGGGCTTTGTCAAACTTGGCCTTCAAAACCTCTTCTAAGAATGGAGATTCCACCATTTCCTTAGGCATCCATTCCATTGTTTCACCACCCTCCTGATGAAGTAGTTTTTCTTAATATCCAATCTAGACCTCCTCCACTGCAACTTGAGACCATTGTTCCTTGTTCTGTCATCTGCCATCACTGAGAATAGCCTGGCTCCATCTTCTTTGGAACCCTTCTTCAGGTAGTTATACACGACTATCAAATCCCCCTTCATTCTTCTCTTCTGCACAGTAAATAAGCTCACTTCCCTCAGTCACTCCTCACAAGTCATGTGCGCCAGCTCCCTAATCATTTTCTTTGGCCTCTGCTGGACTCTCTCCAGTTTGCGCTCATCCTTTCTGTATTGGGGAGCCCCAAACTGGACACAATACTCCAGATATGGGTCACTTGTGCCAAATAGAGGAGAATAATCGCTTCCCTTGCTTTGCATCCTACTAATGCAGCCCAATATACCATTAGACTTCTTGGCAACAAGACCACACTGTTGAGTTATATCCAGATTCTATTTATTATAATCCCCAGATATGACATGGTGGGGATTGTGTTTGCTCTGTTTGCTTGTTATGTTGTATGTGATTCCTACTGTCCCATACTGTTCTTTTGTAACCTTGGGTGTGTGCCTAAGTCTCCCTGGGCACTGTACTGGTACCCAGCTGGGGATGGGAATGTTGAGTGTGGCTCTCATTGAGGGGGAGGCTGCTTTTGGCTGCCGCATTTTAGCACATACACAACAATAGCTCAGGCTGTCTTGTAACCTGAGCTTAAGTAGGAGATTCAATAGGTGATACCTTCTGGAGCTAGACAAAGGAGGAGACATGGCTGCCTGCAGAGTTGGGACTGGCTGCTTCGGCTGTGAGTTTCTCAGCTGAGGAGAATGCAGGAAGGTGGCCCAGGGTTCCACTCTCCCCAAGTTGGATTGTACCGACCGCTGTTGGTTCCTGTGTTAACAACAAGTCTGTGCTACGCTGTATTCCTGTCAACGAATAAACCACCTGTTCTACTTGCTGGCTAGAGTGAGAGAGACAAACTTTAACTCTGTCTTCAGTGTCATATCACGTAGAAAGCAGATTCATTTGCTGGAATTCCCAAAGACGGCTTTAGGAGAGTCTCATTTTCTGTGTCTCTCTCACTAACACAAGTTAATCTAATAAAAGATATTACCTTATCCACTGTGGCTCTCTAATATCCTTTTAGAGTGAGTTGGTTTGGGGGTGGGGAGGCATCCTTTTTCATTTTCTGAATAGCTCATCTCTTTAATAGGGATGTCATCATTTTAATAGGCATGACTACACAATTAACCAATAAGCCTAGTCTTACCAGTTAATCCTGTCAACTGCACACATTCCCCTCCCTCCTTGCTGCTTTTATATCAGAGGCAGCAGGGACGGGGATGTGGGAGCTGGTGACTGTGGGGAGCCAGGTTTTAAGCCGGCTCTCCATGAGCATCTGATTCCATGGGGCTGCCTTCCCCTCCTATCCCCTGTGTTGCTGCCTTTGATAGAGATGCACCAATGCAGAGGATGACAGGGGCAGGTGGGAGCCGATAAGTGCAGGAAACCAGCCCCATGGATCCCCTTCCCCTCGCTCGCTGCTTCCTACAGAGGCAGTGAGGGGACGGTGGGCAGGCAGGAGCTGGTGCTGGGGGAAGCCAGCTTAAAAGCCCGCTCTCCCTAGTACCAGCTCTGTGGTGCCACCTCCCCCTCTCATGCTGCTGCCTCTATCAGAAGCAGCAACACAGAGGGGGAGCAGAGAGGATGCCACAGAGCAGCCTCTGTCTACGGTGGGCCTAGGCTTGCCATGGACAGAGGCTGCTCCATGGTAGCAGCCCCTGTTCATGGGGGGGTTTCAGCACCCAGTGGACAGAGGCTGCTCCAGCATCCTACAGAGCAGTCCCTGTCTGTGGGGGGTCTGAGCCTCCCCATGGTCAGAGGCTGTTCCAGCATCGGATGGAGTAGTTCTGTCTGTAGTGAGCCTGGTCCAGCCACAGAGGCTGCTCTCTGGCAGCAGCTCCTGTCCGTGAGGGCTCTGAGCTTGGACCCCCATGGACAGGGCAGCTTTTCACCTCACAGACCAGCTCCCGCCTGCTACCCTTCGCTGCTTCCTCTGAAACCAAGGCAGTTGCATGGGATGTTGGGGTTCCCTAAGAGTGGGGTTGGAGTGCACTGGCTGCCAGCGTAACCCCCGGGACTATCAAATAGTTATGTAACTACTCACATTTTATGCAGTTACATAACTGTTCAATTACATGCTATCTAACATCCCTACCTTTTAATGGCATTTTAAATTTTACCTTTTAGTAGCACTGAGACTCTTTTCTCAGTCTGTGCATTCATCTTTATTTAGATCCTTAGCCTATCGAAAGGAAACAATGCAAAAATAGTTGGTTGTCTGAGATGCATTAGTCTTAGGGTACATCTACACTACAGCGTTAATTCGAGTTAGTATATAGATGCATTATTTTGAATTAGCTTAATTCGAATTAACTATTTCGAAATAGCATTTTGCTATTTCGAAAGAGCGCCTCCATACTGAGTGGACCCTGAACTGAA
This sequence comes from Pelodiscus sinensis, assembly GCF_052426305.1. NCBI lineage: Eukaryota > Metazoa > Chordata > Testudines > Trionychidae > Pelodiscus > Pelodiscus sinensis. The sequence continues at coordinate 31,112,803 of NC_143053.1, forward strand.
GTTAAGGCTGGCCGGAACCAGTGCCGGCAGGGCATCAGGTTAGGACTTAGTGTGTGGGGCTTCTGCCTCAGGCTAACTGAGCTCCGTGCTTAAAGGGACCCGACCCCCACCCCAGACAGACAGTTCTCAGGCTTCCCCGCTTGCTTGTCTACCTTGATGAGGGACAGCCAAGCAGTCCTGTCTTGGAGTGCCCTGAGTGCCTGAACTCAGGACACCACAGCACTCGGCCACATGGAGCCAGAGCTGCCCCTGGGCATGCCGGTGTGTCTTGTGGGGTCGTTGCCATCAGCCCGGCTGCACTTGCTGCAGGCTGCCATCCGGGAGGTCCATCGTGGGGCTGTCAGGATCCAGGATGCCCTGCAGGAGAGCCTCCCCACTGGGGGCTCGTGCCTCATTCCTCCCTCATGTCTTTCCACTTATCCCTCACTAGCTCCCTTTCCTGATGTCAAAATAAAAGACACAAATGTTCAAAAATAGAAACTGGGTTTATTGAACAGAACTGGGGGGGAGGATGAACCTCTTGGGAAACTGGGAAAAGGAGGTGGGAGAGGGGAAGGGAGAGGGGAGGGGAAAATCTGGGAGGAGGGAGCTGAAAGAGGGAAGCAAGGGGAAGAAGGGGGAGGAGAAGTTCGGGGCTCAGGATTGGGGGTCTCACTGGACCAACTTGATTTTCATGCAAACCTGGTGGCCAGGCTGGCAGCTATCCTGCCATAGACGGCTGCATTCCTCCATCTAGTGCGGAGATCATGGACTTTGGGGGCATCCCCCCCCAAATCTGAATAAGGTCCATAATCTCCACGCTGGTCCAGGGAGTGGTGGAGGACTGGCTGCCAGTGGCTTGCTGGCTCGTGTTTTGGGGCCACTGGGCCAGGGGCCCCAGTGGCCACTGCTGGCTCTGGGCTGGCAGGCTTGGAGCTGGCACAGGCACTGTGGCCAGGGTCTACCCCTTTAATGGCTCCAGGGCTGGGGGAGAGGAGAGTAAGTTTTCCTGGTTGTGCCCAGAGTGGCCTCCAGGGCTCCCTGGGAAGGGCTAGAGGCCCCCTATTTTGAATTAAGTGTCTACACAGCACTTAATTTGAAATAGCTATTTTGAATTTGGCGTTACTCCTCGTAGAATGAGGTTTACCAAATTCGAATTAAGCGCTCCACTATTTCGAATTAATTTCAAAATAGTGGTTTGCATGTATAGATGCTATTAAAGTTAATTCGAAATAATGGCTGTTATTTCGAATTACCTTTGAAGTGTAGACATATCCTTAGAGAAGTACATGTGTTTTAATAATCAGTTGTAGTAAAGGGCTGCTTGAGCTAGAGAAGCTGTTTTATATTAAATATAAAATACTCTTCTGGCTTTTATTCTCACCTGCAATAGCTCCTTGCTAATAAGTATAAATCGTACTACTAGTCATCTAGGAGCTAGATGGAAACCTGTGGTTGCAATAGGTTCACCTTTTTTACTCATTTAGAAAATTCTGGTCAAGATTTTCAAAACAGGAATTCAGAGCCTGCGTTTAGGCTTTTGTTTTTGTTTAGGTCTCTGTGTTCACTGTGTTTCTATTGTTAATTTACAGTGCCTACAGCAGAAAGTTCTCTGTTACCATGTCCTGTTCACATTATTCACATGCATAGTTCACTTAAGACTATTCTGCCAATTGATTCAGTTATTGGTTGATACTCAAAGATAAGTTTAGGGAGCATGTTTGTGTGAGTAAAGCAAACAGGATTTATCCATGTATATACACAGTTTGAATAAGTTATGTTTATTACTAGCTGTAAGTAACTGAGTCAGAGGAGCTGTACAAGTCCATAGAAGAGACATTTTCATTCACTGTAGGCAGTTAACAAGATGTACCTTCAGTCATGGCTGAAATAATTTCTTCTTAGAAGAGTGAAGTAGATTATGTGCTACTTAGAGTGGCGCATTATTAAACCACATACAACCGGTCCCCGAGTTGTGAACAGTCGACTTATGACCATTTGCAGTTACGACCGAAACTGTTGTAAATGGCGGACCCCGAGTTACGAACGTGATCCACGCTTACAAACAGTGCAGTCGCGTGTAACTCTATGGGGTCTGACTTATGAACAAACCAAGTTACGACCAATTGCTTGGTCCGTAACCGGTTCATAAGTCGGAGAGAGGCTGTACTTAATTGTATATTTTAGGGGTGTGACCGACTAGTTGAATATCTGATAAGCAAATGCTTATTGGATAGCTGGCACACTAGTCGACTAGTTGCTCTCCTGCTGGCCCTATGCTCCCCACAGCGCTTTCGCCTTTGAAGTGTAGAAACAACCCTGCAACCATTGCTTCACATCAAAGGCGGAGACGCCCTTATTGAATAATCGAATAGTCAATGCAAATTACATCAACTATTTGATTAGCCAATTAATTTAAATGTAACATCCTAAGTATATTTCTGAGGGAAAAAAGAGGGGAAAAAATGCATCATTTTAATGGGTCAACAATGCAGAGACCAAATGTAAGGTTACTGTTATTAGTTTCCTTATATGCTAAAGTCTCCCTGGGTTTATATCTGTTTTCATCAGAAGAAATGTTTTGTTAGCATATTCCCTTGGCTCCTAGTTTCAGTTTTGTTTTATTAACAGTTATTGTGTTAGAGAAATATGTTTAAAATTGTCCCCACTTTATGCCTGCTTCTCTCTCTCTCTGTCCCCTCTGCACTATGGCTTCATATGAAATTATTGCTCTTGTGCCGCTGCACCATACAACTACTCAGGAAGCTAAGACATTTGACCTTCTGAATGTCTCTGTCACCTGCTTAACATATCAATCAGAGCTGTGACCTCTAAAGGCCTGATCTAGAGCCTGCTGAAGTCAGTGGAAAGGTTCCTATTGACTTCAGTGGGTTTTGGTTTACTCCCTAAGAAACGAGCACTTAGCATCTTACCCCTTCTGGGACCCAGGTTTGTGTCCTGCATGTATGCTGATAACAAAATGATTTAATTCAATGTTAAGGAGCACTGTGTTTGTATCTCTCCTTAAAAATACTGAATCCAAGATATTTTGCTTTAAAATGGGTTTAATACAGATTTGTATTGAGTTAAATGTTGTCGTGTGTATCAACAATTATTGCCAAGTTTAAACAGAATGAAAGAACCTTGTTCTTAGAATCCCAAAACTCTACTGAATAAAGATAATAACATAGTAGGAGAGTCTGTGGTATTTTAAAACCAAAATCTATATGTCATATCTTGATCCTGATAAATTACTCTCCCACTGACATCAACAGGAATTCCACATACATAAAGACAGCAGAATATTAGGGTTATTCCTAGAATATGTCATGTAAATCTTGGAGCATAATTTTGCCTTTGTTCACCACCACCACAATTTTCACCCTCTCCCTAAATATTGTATGCAGTGATTCATAGCCACAGATTGGGATCTGGATGACTGTAAAGCCAGTATATAAAATATGAATACAAAAGACTGTGAACTGGCATACCCAGCACTCTCATTTATTATTAGAAGCCAGACCTTGAATGCTTTTTAAAGAGTGTTCTTGTTACAATACTCTCTGTAATATAATCCATTCTAGTTGTCACCAATGTTGTAGCAGCCTTCAACTAGAGATTGTGTTGTAAAAGAGAGGCTAAAAAAGGGGCAGAGTGTAGCATTTTGTGTCATTATCATCGTTATCAGCTTCATGGGACTGTGATCACATTCATTTGTACTATAGACAGGGGAGAAATTAGCAGAAACAAATTTGATTTGAAGAATCTTTGTTGCTTTGGAGACCCACCACATACCCTCTTCTTAGTCTTAATGAAGTCTTTAAGAAGTATCTGGACAAAACTTATTTTTGGGCTTCCCGTCTAAATGCTTTTGTGATACGATGTCTAAGCCTCTGGGAATTAGGTCATCCCTGGGTACAGTTTCCTAATAGTGTCAGACTAGTATTTTTCATTTATATTTTTACCAATATAGCTGAGAAGTTTTTGTGCTGTAATATTAATACTGCTAGTTATGTTATAAATATAATGACAGAGCCAAACGACCACAATTATAGAGTCTTTATTCCTACGGTTTCCCAGTATTACTAGAACTTTGGTTATAGGAAAAACATTCAGATAGGATGAAGGAGGAACTTTTTTATGCTGTCAAAGTACATCAACTGATGCTGTATCAGTAGAACTAAGTTGTAACTAACCTTTTATAATGAATTCATATATCTTATAGATCCTGCACATTTTCTTTTGATGTACTTTTACTGAATTATTTTATTATAATTTGTAGTGCTGCAATGTTTAGACTATTATTACTAGATCTAATTATGTATTTTAATGTCAGTATATCACTGTGTTGCTGGTAAAAGCTTTCCTTGGTTAGTAGGTAACCTAGGCTATTCACATACTGATGCTCAAGGTCTCTCTCTGAGGTATAATTACTTGTACTATATACAGATATAGTACAGCATATCCCTATAAAGTTAGCCAGTCCTGTTATCCATATTTTAATTACAACAGCTATCATAAGTTTCTTGATGATGCTTCTTGTGTCTTCCTTGGCAATATCACATATCTTCACGTGTTTATATTGGTTTAGACACTGTTCAGTTAATTTGGTGTTTTCTCCTTTGGCTGTGGTCAGTATCTAATGCAGTGGTGGGCAACCTACGGCCCATGGGCTGCATGTAGCCCATCAGTGTTCTCTGTGTGGCCTGCAGGATATTTTGTTTTCCTACCGGTATTACTAAAGTGACATGCATGTGAAGTGAGGTGTGTGCTGATTGCACACAACATTGACTGTGAGAGTCGTGTGCTCCCTCTGCATCCAATCAAAGTGATGCTATGTTTCCAGCCAAGAGGAGTTGTGGGAAGCGGCGTGGTCCAGGCTGCTGCTTTCCGTGGCTCCTCTTGGTTGGAAATGGCAACTCAAAGCCAATGGGAACCACGAGGCTCCATGGCTATAGAGCCTTTAGGTAAACAAAGTGGTGCCAAAGGTAAACAAAGTTTGATTAACCATATACAGGTTAGGAATTTGAACGTGTACCTCTATACATGGCTAAACGCAGCCCCCTTCCCTACCCTATGCTGCTGCCTCTGTGCAGTGGGGGAGGAGAGGTGGGAGCTGGTGCATGTGGGATCCAGCTTTTAAACCAGCTTTCAAGCTGGCTTCCTGCATGTACTGGGTTCCGCCAAGCTGATTCCCGCTCCCCCCAAGCTGCTGCCTCTGACAGCTCCTTTAACCCTGCTCCTTTCCCCCATGTGTAAATGAAGTTTTCAGCGGTTACACGTTTAACAGATAAATGCATTTTAATATCCCTAATGCAGATAAGATATAAGACCTCCTAATGTTATTGTCATAGTAATACTACAACTGAATTATATTAAGATTTTAATTTTAGCCAGTGCATGCAACTGTCACAACACTCTAAACAGTTTTGTTGCTGATCCTGTTTGTCTGCAGGTTTTATGTGACACTGTTCCTGTAACGGCATTTGAAAATTGGCAGGTGCATCATCAGATCTTAGTGATTAAAGACAGTTTTGCAACAAAAAAATCCAGTTGGCATTCAGGGTGAAGATTAATTTACAAGATGTTCTTACAAGAGCACTTCAAAAGTAGAGAGTATAGATACATTGAAGAAAACAATGAAAACTATGCAGTATATTTCAGAGTATGTGCTCTGTTGTGTATTTTATATTTTTTATACTTCTAAAATGAAAGCAAACAGCTTCTGTTACTAAGTAGAAGATCAACAGCAGTACCTTCTAAAGAGGGGTCTGCAGGACCTCTCTCTATCATAGCTTTCTAATGCTCAAGAGAACTATCCTATTCTGCCTGGATCTAGTCTTGAGTTTCCTTACTCAAAACTCCAATTTAGTTACAAAACTGAGTCCTTAGCTGATCATAATGCAAATTACATTAATATTTTCTCTGCAGTAGGTAATGATAAATTCCATTTTGGATTTACATGCTTCAGGGATGGGTCTCTTGCCTGCCTATTCTATTTCTAGGTAGTTCAGATATTTCAAAACCTCCCCCTTCCCTAAAATGGCCTTTTTAAAGATTGTTTTGAAAGAAACTCTGTATTGGCAATAAATGCTTTTAAAGCCTTACCCTTTTATAAACCTGAGCATGTGTGTGGGATGAAAGTTGGCTCTACTAATGTGACATGCAGCCAAGCTTCACTCTTTCAACTGAAGTAAACATATTGAGTTTTTGAGTGCTCTGCTTTGTAGGGAATTGTAGCTGAAATGTTGTTTTTAAAATTATTTATATTCACATAGCAGTTGTGAGGATAGAATGAAGACCAGTAATACCTGATCTTGTTTTGAATGCACAAATGTGCACTCTTTCCAGTGTTTTTCCTTCCCTTTCCACTTTTTGTAATGGGATGGTCATCTGCAAAGTTATTAGTAGAGGTACATTCTCAACTCATAGCTGAGATTATCTAGCCCCTTGTGATAGACAGTACTGTTGCATGTGCAGCTGCTACTTTGGCAATACTGAACATTTTAATCCTGTAGAAGGTACATCTAATACATGTAAGGAAAAATTGTCTTTTTCGCAACATGAACTAGATCCAAAAATGTTTAGAGCTACACTTTTTCTGTACTAATGATTCAATTGCTAGTTCACATAGAAGCCTTAGGTATATATCTCATTAAAAATAACAGTAACAGGAAAAAGGAGCACAATAAAATGATTCATTTTTTGCAATTGAAGTTAAAATTCTGACTTGGTTGCTGATGTGTATAAAGGTCAGAAATGATATAAATATAGAAGACTTATTGTTGTTAGTGCCAAGTTCTCTTTGTTCCTTTGATAAGTGTTTTATCACAATGCAAGCTGTAGAGCTTACTCAAATTAATTATAATAGGGACATAAAATCAGTACATTATTTGAGGCCATATTAACTGTCTGCTGATCAAAACATGCATTTTCTATGTATTTTCATTTTCTTATCTGCTTTTCCATCTCCTACATTTGTTGCTGGTTTTGCACATTAGTTGCTTTTAAAAAAAATCTTTTCATACAGAATTGTGGGTAGGGATCTTTTGTTTATTTTAAACTAAAACACCCTCCTTCACAGGGTGTCAACTTCTGAGATACTTTAAAGTAGAGTTTCTCTCTGGTGTTTAAAATAATTTGTGGCTGAACTATATTCTAAATATAGCTTTAAGATTTTGTACATTTTGGTATGCTTTGAAGGACAGGATGTTTCTAGAAACAGCTATATTTGTTGCTTAGACAGAATCCAAGAATTCACTTGGAGGAACCAATTCATGGTCCAGTAGACAAATTGTGCACAGATTTCAGTATTTACACGGCAAGTGTAGCCAGTCTGATGGCCGAGTGCTGTGATGTGCCCAGTGTGGGTACTCCGGGCACTCCAAGCCAGGACTGCTTTGCAAGCGGGACACCCTGAGAACTGTCTGTCCGGGGTGGGGGTCGGGACCCTTTAAGCACTGCCCTCAGCTAGCCCAAGACAGCATCTCCACGCTCTAAGTCCTCCTCTGATGCCCTGCCGGCACTGCTTCCGGCCATCCTTAAGCCTGGTTCAGGGTCTACTTAATGTGGACATGCTAGTTCGAATTAGCAAAACGCTAATTCGAACTAGTTTTTAGTTCTAGACGCGTTAGTTCGAATTAGCTTATTTCGAATTCACTAATTTGAACTAAGTTAGTTCGAATTAGCGCTGTAGTGTAGACGTACCCTCAGTCAAATGGTAAGGTTGTATATTCTAATCCTTTATTTCTTTCCACTTTTTTCCTTTGGGTAAATGTGGTTTTCAGCTGGTCCCCATGCGGAACTCATTGTAGAAGCAGATTTGAATTATAGACATGATAGCGAGCAAAGTGCAGATGGTCAGTGGTTACAGATATATGATTGTGTACTTACTCACTTTAGGTATAGGTACATCTGTGTGTGTCACATGATAGTGTGTGAGGGACTTTTATTCATGAAGACAATACAAAGTGAACACACAGTACACATGAATACTGAAAGATACTGGTCTATTTCAGCATTGGAAAGGACAAATAAATGACTTAGTTCTCTGAGACATGGGTTATTTCTTGCCTTAAAGTGACATCATGGTTCTGGTTTTTAATATAATATGTTTTATAATTACAAAAAAAAAGGTCACTTATTGTGGGCATCACAGAAGAAGTGAGTGTTCAGGAAGCATTTTAACAACAGTAGGAAGGATTTTTTTTCTTAAATGTGTTTGACTATCTGGACTGTTTACCTCTTTACTATGACTTGTGAAAAAGGACTTGTGTTTGTGTTAGGAGTTTTATCGTGTTTGTAAAACTTTTAATAAACCAACATTTCTGTATTTCCATGAGATGAAAGCTGATACTTATACACATGAATGCTGGTTTGCACCAAAGTACTTACTGTTCATATTGTACAGCAGTTTTAGAGTCAGGTATCATAGTCACTCTCTGGAAATGGAAAATATTTAAAAAAAAGTTCTTTAAAAGAAAAATAATTTATTTTGAGACATGTTTATTGTTTCCAGTAAAATGATATTACAGGCAGTCCCCGACTTACGCGGATCCGACTTATGTCGGATCCGCACTTACGAACGGGACTTTTCTCGCCCCGGAGCTCACGGGCGGCGGGGTCGCCACCCGTGTCCTCCAGGGCGAGAAAAGCTTCTCCCGGTCTCCCTGGTCTGCTGGGGGGGTCCAGCAAAGCCACTGGACCCCCCCCCCCAGCAGACGAGGGACACCTGAGCAAAGCCGCCCAGGCGGCGGGAGTCCCACTGCCTGGGCGGCTTTGCTCGTTTGCCCTGGTCTGCTTGGGGGGGGGGGTCCAGCGGCTTTGCTGGACCCTCCCCAGCAGACCAAGGGGACAGGAGCAAAGCCGCGGAGCACGCCCGCTGCGGGACAGCCCGGGCGCGCCTGGGCTGTCCCGCTGCGGGCGTGCTCCAAGGCTTTGCTCCCCGTCTCCCTGCAGACCAGGGAGATGGAGAGCAAAGCCGCTGAGCACGCCCGCAGGGGGACAGCCCAAGCGTGCGGGCGTGCTCCGCGGCTTTGCTCCTGTCCCCCTGGTCTGCTGGGGGGGGGGTGCAGCTAGTGTCCCCCACCCAGCAGACCAGGCTTTTCTTGCCTACCCCTGGGGTAGAGCAGCTGGGGGCTGCCGGGTTGGTCCTGCAGCGCCGCTCCGGACCAACCCGGCAGCACCCCAGCAGCTCTGCCCCAGGCTTCCTGGAATCAGCCGCTGATCAGTTTCAGCAGCAGCTGACTTGGGGACGCCTGGGTTTCTTAAGTTGAATCTGTATGTAAGTCAGAACTGGCATCCAGATTCAGCCGCGGTTGAAACTGATCAGTTTCAGCAGCGGCTGACGCCAGTTCCGACTTACAGATACAACTTAAGAACAAACCTACAGTCCCTATCTTGTACGTAACCTGGGGACTGCCTGTACTACATTCCAGTAAAATGATATTACTACACAGACTGTACATTCATTGCAACAATATAATGAATAAATATTCAACATCAGCGTTTCTCGAAGTGGTCCATGGACGCATTCTGAGAAGGCTGCTATTGGGTTGCTCCAGTTTGTTTACTTACTGGTTCTGCAGCCATGGAGCCTGGCAGCTCCCATTGACTGTGGTTGATCGTTTGCAGCCAAAGGGAGCCTCAGGAAGCAGTGGCCTGGGTCACGCCACTTCCCACAGCTCCCCTTGGCTGCAAACAGTGAACCACAGCCAACGGGAGCCACAAAACTCTGTGGCTGTGGAGCTGGTAGGTAAACAAACTGGAGCAGCCCGGGATCAACGTTCTCAGAGTGAGTCAGACCACTTTGAGAAACACTGTTCTAAATGATCAGTTTGTTTATCATATTGTAGATATTTAAAGGATGATAAATCAGTAAAAATAAAATAAAAAACAGAAAAAATACGAAAGCAAAACAAATTACTTCAATTATAATCATCCATCAGAGACAAAAATGCTCACTCAAAATCTCTAAGCAGCCATAGATGCATTGTACAATATAGTAAATAATTAAAAGTAACAATGCACATTATATTTAGCTAAAGTGATGTTTTGCTATAGATAAGTGTAAATCAAAGTTCCAAATAATGAGTCATCCAAAAAATTTGGTGTGTGCATTGATCGGTATTCTAGCAAAGCGCGCTAAGGCTTTATTTTAAGAATTGCACAATCAGTAGGACAAATTGTCTCCCAACTGGATATTGAGTGCACTTCTCAATCCGGTAAGCTGTAGCCACACATCTTATGCCCTTGAACTTGAAGGCCTTTCCATAGATCTAGTACAGTGTTTCTCAGTCAGTGGTACGAGTACCCTTGGGGTACTTGAGAGATGTCTTGGGGACTATGTCAACACAACTGAAATTTGGAGAGAACTGGATTTTTATTTTAAGTTTTATAGCACTTTATTATTTTTGTACTTTTTACACCCAAAAATTTCATCACCCACCTGGCTACGATTAAGTTGTTTAAAAAAATGTGTTGCAATGGTAGAACATTTTTGTGGGTGTCTGAAAACTGTAGGTACTGGGGTACTTTTTTTTTTTTTTTTTTTAAGAGTACTTTCTAAAAAGAGGTTGAGAAATACTGATCTGGTATGCAGGATTTTGCACCTTCTCAGAATTTTGGAAACAAATTTTTACAGTGGCATTTTATACATTTTATACTCAACTGTTGGGTGCAGAAATGTAGGGACAAAATGGGTGTTATATTTGTGCACACATTGTGCGTTTTAGAGAATGCTGTTTCTAATTTGTGGGTAGAATACTCCAAAGGATTTGGTTTTCTGCCATCTTCATTTTACTTATTGGCTAACAATTCTTGTGTTCATTTTTTGTCTTATTTTCAGATGACACGGGCTGCCCTAGTAGTCAGTCAGTATCTCCTGTTAAGACTCCTTCTGATGCTGGAAACAGTCCAATTATTTTTTGTACTGGCAGCGATGGAGACTATACCAAAAAGAAATGTAATTCTGGAATGGTGGGGGAAGGAAACCCACAGCCTGCTCGATATAAGAAGGAAACAAAGACAAACCTTATAAAACCTGGTAAGTAGATTATAGATCATTTCATTGTATTAATTTCTCTTTACAGTATATTTAAAAGTTCTCATCAAACAGCACAGAGGACTAAGACTTTGTCTATGTAGGTAATAAACAAATCAACAATTGGCCCCTCTATATATGATTAACTGCAAGATCCGAACACCTGTAAGTAGTGGGCCTTTTTAGTGACAATGTAATGATTTAAGATCTTTATATAACATTTTAAGACCAGATGTAATGTGAAATGTACTGAAATACAAATTTTTGTGTGTAGAAGAAATTGCACATATGTTGTTTGTTCTTTCCATGTGGCACATCCCTATAAATCAGAGGTGGGAAAAAGCTTCTCAGCGGGCTGGATCGGGCCCTCCTTGGGCTTGGATATGGCCTGTGAGGCAATTACAGGCCACGCCCCCTAACTAGCACGCGCGGCAGGAGAAGGAGCTCAGCCCTGTCCCTCCTCCCCCATGCACCCTCTGGAGAGGAGGCAGCACTGGGGCTGAGGCTCCTCAACAGGGCCAGTCCTGGAGGCACCACTACTGCAGCCATGTGGTCTGGGACTGGCCCAGGAGGCTGAAGGTGCTGCTTCTACAGCACCTTTGGGGCTGGCCTCAGGCTGCGGAGCCATGGTAGCATGTCTTTGGGGCCGGCCCCGGGCCACATGGGCACAGTAGCTGTGCTTCTGCGTGGGCCCTGGGCCACACGGGCGCAATAGCGGTGCCTTTGGGGCCAGCCCCATGCCGTGGTAGCATGCCTCCAGGTTGGCCCCGGGCTGCATGGACGCAGTAACAGCACCTCTGGGGCTGGCCCCGGGTCACGTGGCTGCAGTAGTAGTGTGTCTGGGGCCAGCTCCGGACTGTGGTAGCATGCCTCTGGGTTGGCCCTGGCTGCATGGGCACAGTAGCAGTGCCTCTGGGGCTGGCCCCAAACTGTGGTAATGCGTCTCCAGGTCATCCCCGGGCTGCATGGGTGCGGTAACGGTACCTCTGGGGCCAGCTCCTGACTGCACACCTCTAGCTTCTGGGGCAGCCTGGGGACACATGGCTGCAGTGCCTCTGGGCCAGCCTCAAGATGTGTGGCCATGGCAGTGGCACATTTGGGGCAGCCTGTGGCTGGGGCACCTCTGAGGTGGCCAGTGGCACCTCTGGGATGGCCTGTGGCGCCTCCGGCCTCTGGGGCTGGCCCCAGACTCTGTGACCTTGATAGCAGCGCCTACAGCCTCTGGGGTGGCCTGTGGTCAGGGTGCCTCAGGGCCAGCTCCTTGACTGTATGGCTGTGGAAGTAGTGTCTCTGGCCTCCAGTAACTTACAATATTTAGCTGCAAGAATTGCACAAAGCTACATTCAATTTAAGTGGCTTCAAATATTCATAATTGTAGACTGGCACATAGGCCCATATGAGTGCTCTGCATTTCTATGCAAGAAATTCAGGACTTACTTTCTTGCTTCCAATGTGTCATGGGCACCTTCAAACCAGGAGGGAGGCTCCGTTTGCAGGTAATCATTTACCCCATAAATAGGTTCAATATTTTTTTTTTGAACATGAGGCACGAGGCCCCGGTTCTGTCCTTGAAGATAAGCTTTGCTTCCTCCACAGCAATTCTCAGTAGTTACTTTAGTTATTTCCTCTCCTAGCTGAAGAAATTATTTTCCTTCATTGGATGGGAAAATTGTAACTATAGTTGTGTCAACAGATTATGGTGATGTTAAGTATATTTTGGACATCGTTTTGACAATTGATTACCAAGCATTTAGAATCCAGCCTTGTTGTTCATCATAATATTTTCCTTTAAATTGGCATGGACTGCATCACACTAGATCAGTTAATCTGAAATTGTAGTGTGCACTTGCTCTGTTCCTGCTGGGTCTCTGTTAGTTAAGTGCTGCCAGTTCAGCCCTATCCAGGTCACATGAATTAATGAAAGGTGAGCTATAGTTTGTAGAATATCATTCACCTCACAGTTGTACTGTGTCATATTATATTTACTGGGCAGTGCTGTTATGATCTGTTCTACTTTTGCTGATGTACCTGTCAAATAACAAGTGATCTTAATGAGGAGGTAATAAGCCATTTTAAGTGTAATTGGTGAAGTTTATGGTGGTTGGTTTATGAACACTAGGGGAGAAAGTATTCCCTATTTTGGCGGGGATTAATCGAATGAGGTTTTAGGTTTGTATTTTACTTGTGCATGGGTGAATACAAGTTTAGGGTCAAATCACCTTTATATTGACTGTGGATACTCAGAGGCCCCATCAACTACCCTTGTAACTTTACAGAAAGAGCAGAATGTTTCCATGAACTGGAGGATGAGGAAGGGACAGTTTCCCTAAGATATTGGTTTCTCCAGTTTTTGTTGTAATTCTCATGATGAGAGTAGATAGGAGAGCAGGTTATTAATGTTTAATAGCCCTGCTGATTTCATCTGGTGCCTCATCATTGGAAGCACTAGATAATGGTTGCCTGGGACTCAGAGCAAGAGTAGTGACTAGTAAGTCCATCGTTATCTAAGATTTAATTTATATTGTTGAGATCTGGCCAGGGATGTTAAATTTAGATTACCGTAAAATCGCGAGTATAATGTGCACCTATGTATAGTGGACACCCTGACTTTAGACTCTTAAAATCATGAAAAAACCTGAACTCCTATATATAATGCGCACCCATTATATAGGAGAATGGGAGGGAAGGAACGGGAAGGAAACCTGCCCCCCGCCCAGCTGTCTGCATGCCAAACTCGCATCTAACGGGGCCTCCCACTCAGCTCGCGCCTACCTGATGAGTTTAAAACTTGAAAAGATAATCCCCTATGTAAAATGCGCACCCCAGCTATGACCCTAAATAAACGGGAAAAAAGTGCACATTATACTTGCGATTTTATGGTAATGAGCTAATCGAATAGTCGATGCAGGGCTGTTGCTACACTTCAAAATTAAAAGCTCTGGCCTTATGCTCCCTGTGGTGTTTCAAAGTGGCTATGCCACATGGAGCCCAGGGTCCCCAGCTGACTCAAGGCTCCATGTGGCGCTGCCACTTTGAAATGCAGCGTTTCAAAGTGGCAGCACGGCCTGGAGCTCAGGGTCTGGCCCCGGGCTCCACATGGCACTGACACTTTGAAGCACCCTCTCCATTTCCCTCCCCTCCGGTCCCCCTCCCCCCGCTGCCTCTTTCTGATAGAGGCAGCAAGGAGGGAGAAGTGACTAGTCGACTAGGATGTCGACTGTCCAATAAGCATTAGCTTATCCGATAGTCGACTAGTTGTTCACGTTGCTAGACCTGGCTGGATAATTTAGCCGATCCTTGTCAGCTCCCTCTGCTCAGCATGACAAGGTGGAAGTATCAACATCCGATTCAGAGTGTAGGTGCCCCACTCCAAAAACAAAATACACTAGTTTGTATATATCCAGATTATCTGTAACTCCTAGAAGAGGGTTATATTAAGGATAATTGAGACACTGTTTGCCACAAAGAACCTTACATTTCTCATGATCATAAAGAGGTAGAATCATAGATTTGTTTTCTGGGTGGGGCGGGAGACAAGGCATTTTTATTAACGGCTTTGTTTGACAGCATTTGTATCTTGTATGTGGGTTGCTTTTATTCTCAATTTGTTGCACATTTCTGCAGACAATGGAAAAAAATAGAACTGTGTCTGCTTTTCAAACTCAAAGATACAGAATGTCCTAGTTTGAATGCATCCTATGTTATGGGAAGGGCTGCATTGTTCTTTAATAATAGCCAGTTGTGCTTTCACTATCTTGTTGAAATGCATTTTAAAATCCTGCCCGTGCTCTTTAGAAAATGTATAACTATATTCTAAAAGCACCAACCTGTACTTGCTCTGCTGCTTTCCTTCAATTTGATCCATAAAATAAATTGTTGTGCTTGATTTAGTTTGCAGATTCATAGGAAGCAGGATGGGGAGAGGAGAGGTGAGGCAGGGACACTTATAATATAACCTTTCTGTTGTTATTTATTTTACAGTTTTTAGTAACCTCTTCCAGTGTTTCTGCATTCTAAGAACACTGTCAGCTGATGGAGATATAATTGTGAACTATGGAAAATCAAAAAGCATGGCATTTGATCATAAATCTGGACTTTGATTTAGGCAAGCAATGTCTCCTCTATCCTACAAACGCTTGCATATAAGCTTCTCTTTACTTGTGTACAGAAGTTTGGAGGATCAGTGCCTAATTTCTGGGAGCATTCAGAGAAGTTATATATATGATGGTATAAAACAATGTTTCTCAACCTTTTTTTTATGATTACCCCTTTTAAAAAAAATAAGTACCCCCATTTTCAAAAAAAAAAAAAAAAAAGCATAAGTACCCCCAGTACCTACAGTTTTCAGACACACAATTTTTTTTTTCTACCATTGCAACACATGTGTTTAAACAACTTAATCGTACCCGGGCGGGCAATGAAATTATTGGGTGTAAAAAATACAAAAATAATAAAGCGCTGTAAAACTTAAAACAAAATTCAGTTTCTCCAAATTTCAGTTGTGTTGAGGTGCCCCCCAGATGTCTCTCTAGTACCCCTAAAGGTACTTGTACCACTAGTTGAGAACACTGGTAGAAAATGGGTCTGACTGCTAGAACAGTTAGTGTTGATCTGAAAATTGGAATTACAATTAAAGATGCAAGTAACGTCTCCCACTGTTTACTTGCATGATACAAGAAATTGATTGCTAAGGATTTATGGAACTTCTTCCCTCTGATCACTGGTTTTACATTCATATTCTCTGACTGTCAAGCACTTTGATTTAATAATTAGTGTGTAAGCCAGGATCTGAATGAACTCTCCACGGACATCTTGTGACAGCCTTCGCAGGAAGATTCAGGAGCAGACTGTATTTGAATAGACACACCTACTCTGCCAGCAGACAGTGCTGCTTTACCAAAGGGATTGGGGATTGCTGGGTGGGTGCTCGAGTTGGTTTGGGTTCCTTAAAGAAGGACAACATTGACATTGGGAGATACTCACACAGGATCACGCAAAATGGAGAGAAGCCTTATGCAATGGCTCCCTGAATTTTGAATTTGCCTGCGGACAAGCTGAGGAGGAAGAGGAGACTGGCTTTTAGTCATTGCCAGTAGCCTCCTGCTGAACCTGAAAACATCTGTCCTCACTGTAACAGAACTTGTGGTTCAAGGATCAGCCTTATCAGTCACCTGAGATTCACAACTCTAGTGGAAGATGATCATACTCAGCAATGGGTGATTACCCATCATCATCATCATCAGGCAATTTAGATTCAAGAGTGGAGATTCAAACAGAATGGCTTAGCCAGTAGACTATGGGGTATAAGAGTGTCATTATTTTACCATGTTTCAGTTAACCCCAAACTGCATATTTTTTGGGTGAAAAAATATTTTAGATAAAAAGTTTGCCTAGTTTTAGCATGGACTTCAAAATCAGATGTAGAATGAGAGTTCTTCAGATCCTGTCTAGGTAGCAGATATGTTGTAAAACAAATATCTTTTGACATTGTTTTCCTTTCCTTTCCTTTCCTTTCCTTTCCTTTCCTTTCCTTTCCTTTCCTTTCCTTTCCTTTCCTTTCCTTTCCTTTCCTTTCCTTTCCTTTCCTTTCCTTTCCTTTCCTTTCCTTTCGGTCATAGTCATTTGGTGCTTTCAGTTAATATGCTGAATGCAAAGAAACCTGCTGCATGTTTTACTGATAGGCTCGGTTTTACATGCTCGTCTGTTGCTATGGAGCTGTGTAGATTTGCTTACTTGACCTGCTAATGCATGGAGTTACTAAAGGCTCCGTCTCCATGGCTACCCCAGCATGAAACTATATTCAACAGATAAATTAAATACACAACTCTCTTCAAAAGAAAAAGATGCTGTGCTTTGGTGTAAGGCTGTGCTCTTGACTGTTCCCAAAACTTGCATTCTAAATATGAGTATGGATGATATCACTATGATGGACTCCCTGCCCCATGCTTTATGAATTGGACTTATGGACATAAATGTACATAATTCAAAAGTTGCTTTGATCAAATTGTTTCATGTAACCTATCAATCTTCATGTCATAATCTGCTGGTTCTGTTTATCTTATTTTGGTGTATGTATCACTCTTCTGTGTAAAATTAGACATGTGGAGTAGGGAATACTCTATGATTTTTAAATGTGTCAATGGAAAGCCAAGAGTAATTCTGCTGGGAGCCCTCAATGTCTGGGCAATCATATGCAAATAACCTTTTGTCCTTAAGTCTTAGCAGTGGTTGGTAGGGAGCAGCCAGGTGACTCCCCATGCAAGAATAAAGGAATTCTTTTAAAATAATAGGAAGGTAGGAGTCCTTTGTCTGGCTGGACACACCTGTGGAGGGTGAACTAGAGACCCCAGGAGAAGGGAGATGACCCTGATTTGGAAGGCAGCTGGAAAAGAAACAGTTTTATGGTACGTTTATAAGTTTGTGCTGAGGATTTTAGTGTTAGGATTAGCTAAGCGATTTTTGTTATTTTTGATTTGTAATCTACTTTGCTCTGCTTTTTCTCACTTATCACCACTTAAATCCTATTGCTTGTACGTAATGAACTTACTTTTACTTACTGTCAAGCCCAGTGTAAATAATTATTATTTCGGGGAACAATCAGTGTGTACATTCCCCGTTTCATTGTTAAAGGGGGCTTACCCAAATAATTCATTGGGGGTTTTGATCCCATTTGAGGAGTGGTATCTCAGGACTCTAGGCCCAAAACTGCACTCTCATTGGCCCTGAAGAGGTACGATGTCTATACTGCTTCTTGGGCAGGGGAGGGAGTGACCTCAGCTTGGTGCCCTGGCTGTGGGAAACCAGCAGAGCTGGCCCAGTAGGGCCAAGCAGTGAGAAGCCCCAGAGAGTGGGAAGTCAAGTGGCAGTGGCCGTGTCAGCACTCTGGGAAGCCCCCCAAGGAGTCTTCTGTGACATCACCCCATCACAATCACACTGAAAGAATTCTGTGTGTACCTCATTATGTACATGGAGTCACTGCTGTAAATCCACATGTTGCAAGATAAGATAGAAATTTAAACCCATTTTCAGATTTTTACTTCCTGCCAGTAATAACTACACTTCTAAAAAGGGACTGGTTTTCAAAGATGCTAAGTACCTGCTGTTGTTGACTTCAGTTGGAATTGTGGGTGCTCAGCAATGTCCCCTCTAATCTTTTCCATTTGTGTGCTGGTTTTTTTTAGCCCACATGCAGAATAAATTCTTTTATGTGCACTGAGGCATGTGTCAATGTGCACCACCAGGATAAAAACAAATCTAGTTGTGAGTGCTCTGCTAATCAGAGGGACCTCATTTCAATTTCTCCTGAGCAGCCACACAAGCACACAGCTTATAGGGAACATTGGTGCACAGCTCTTCTCCAAATAAGGCCTTCAATATCTTTTCCTACTATCCAATGATTAGTAACTGAAGGTGTAACACAGAACTGATTATTTGAGGCTGGAAGTTGTTCAGTGTTTCTGCCAATTGCATTTTGTTAAAAAGAAAATAGCTTTCTCTCTCATGGCATGGATATCATGCATATAGCTCCCAATTTGAGTGAAGCACATAAAGACATAAAATAAAAATTTCAGACACTTAGGCTCAGATTAGTAAAGGTATTTGGCATTGTTCTTTTCTGCTTAGCATTACAATGTCTACAACTCAGCTCCTTAAAGGTATTTAGTTGCCTTTCTGCATTCTTTGGCACCGTTGTATTAAATTGTAAGATGGAATATGTGGGCCAAAGCTATTAAAAGAACCCAGTCGCTGTCCAATATTAAATAGTGTTAAACAGTGTCTGGTGTTTGGTATACAGGCAGTCCCCGAGTTACGCGGATCCGACTTATGTCGGATCCGCAGTTACGACCGGGGATTTCTTGCCCCGGAGAACTGGCGCAGCGGGACGCCTGGTCCCGCCGCCCACCTTCTATGCGGCGAGAAAAGCTGCTCCCCGTCTCCGCCAGCAGACCAGGGAAACGGGAGCAAAGCGGGGGAGCACCAGGGGCCGGACCCGCGGCCGCTTCCAGATCAGCTGGAAGCGCCGCGGGTCCAGCCGGGTGCTCCGCCACTCTGTTCAGCGTCTCCCTGGTCTGCAGACCAGGGAGACGCTGAACAAAGCGGCGGAGCACCCAGGGCCGGACCCGGGCCGCTTCCAGATCAGCTGGAAGCGCCGCGGGCACGGCCGGGTGCTCCGCCGCTCTGTTCAGTGTCTTCCAGCTGATCTGGAAGCGCCGCGGGTCCGCCAGGGTCTTCCGTGGCTTTGCTCAGCGTCTCCCTGGTCTGCAGACCAGGGAGACGCTGAGCAAAGCTGCGGAGGACCCGGGCCGGACTGCGGCGCTGATCTGGAAGAGCCACGGTTCGGCCCGGGTCCTCCGCCGCTTTGCTCCACGTCTCCCTGGTCTTCTGGGGGGGGGGGGGGGGGAACGCAGCTAGTGCCCCCCCAGCAGACCAGGGAGACGTGGAGCAAAGCCGGGGGCCTGTAGCACCGCTCCTTGGCACTACTGGACCAACCCGGCAGTACCCCAGTTGCTCTGCCCCAGGCGTCCTGATTCAGCTGCTGATCAGTTTCAGCAGTGGCTGAATCAGGATGCCTGGGGCAGAGCAGCTGGGGTGCTGCTGGGTTGGTCCAGTAGCGCCGAGGAGCGGCCACGTTACTGGACCAAGCCAGCAGCACCCGAGCTGCTCTGCCCCAGGCGTCCCAAAGTCAGCCGCTGCTGAAACTGACCAGCGGCTGACTACAGGAAGCCCGAGGCAGAGTTGCTCTGCCCTGGGCTTCCTGGAATCAGCTGCTGATCAGTTTCAGCAGCAGCTGACTTGGGGACGCCTGGGGTTCTTACCTTGAATCTGTATGTAAGTGGAACTGGTGTCCAGATTCAGCCGCTGTTGAAACTGATCAGTTTCAGCAGCGGCTGATGCCAGTTCCGACTTACATACAGATTCAACTTAAGAACAAACCTACAGTCCCTATCTTGTACGTAACCTGGGGATTGCCTGTATAGAGATCACAGGCTATTTAGTATCATATCAAATACACCATTTAAAATGAGTCTAACCTTATATTGAAAATAAAGGAAAAGAGGAAAACGGTTCAACATTTGCAGTATAAGGTGTTAAATAAAAATGTCATTGTAATCTGCTGCTGTTAAAAGACTAAACCTTTTCAATCATACATGTGTTTTGGATTAAGTTGGAGGTAGTGGGAGTAGCAGTGTCATCTGAATCTCTCTCTCTCTTTCTCTCTCTCTCTTTCACTCTTCCCCTGTCCGGTTAGAACATCACTTAGGATCAGGGTAATGAATGCCCAAGGTCCCAAGAAACAATGCAAGTGGCAGCCTGGATGGTGAAACTCTCTGCAGTAGTAGCCTCCATCTGTTCTTGATTAGTGCCCCTCCCTTGCTCAAGTGTTTTTTTAGGGTCCTACTAAGTGAATGTTGGGAGAAATAGCCCATCTCATCATTATTTTCTCTATCAACTAGGTCTAATCTCTGACACACAAGATTGGTTAATTAATTTCCAATTCCATAGCTTCTGTTTTTCTACCAAACATGATTTTCACATAGGCTTTGAACCATATTGGTAGGCCCTTTTGTTTAGACTAGCAAGGTTTTTTTTTGCTTCCTTTACCCGTAAACATTTGTTATTACAAGTTATTCTATTAACTTATAAACTCTACATTCTTTTTACAATTCAGCTTACAACTAAGGGAAATTTGTTGACCCAATTATCCCAATAGCACCTAAGTTCACTATTTAAGCTCCATTGACATGTTCAATGCCCAAGTCACTTTGGTGCCCAAGTCTCCACTGGCTGGCTATTGGTAAAGTAGCTTAAGCACTGATGCCCTCCCACAGATCATTAGCAGCTTGAAACCTTGCCTCAGATTGAAGCCCCAGAGACACCAAAGCAAGGTTTTAAAATAGACAGGGGAAAGGCTGTCTTGCAAGCAAGGAACAATTCTGTATGTATGTTAATAGAACACCTAACACCTGTTCTCCACAGTACCACCTCCCCTTCCCCCGTCCCGTATCAGGAGAGCATCAGAATGCCTGCATAAAACAAGCCAGGGCCATAGGAAAATGTAAAGTGAATATGAGCAAGTGATGAATACCAAGAAACAATTTTGTCTTCAGGACATGGGTTACTTAAGTTCTAGCAGTTACTTGCTTAATTCTAGGAGAGGGTTCACAGCTTAGGGTCCTGAGTAGAAGGAGGCTGCTCAGTGCACCAGAACAACCGTTTTATTGCTAAAATCCCCCTCTTCTTCTCAGCCCTTTCCCTGGCATTTCACTTATGGCTAGCTTGGATGGTTCCTCATTCACTTGGCCAGCTGCTTAAAATTCCATCCTTAGGTGACTAAGTCTCCCCATTAATTATATGGGGAGCCTTTGCATCTAGCTCAGGGCCGAAAAGTGCGCTGAACAGCAAGCCTGCTAGGGGTTAGGTGTTGTGATGCTGAGTACCATGAAGGATCAAAATATGAAGATATACTTATCTCACAGAGCTGGAAGGAACCTTGGGTATGTCTACACTACAGCATTAGTTCGAACTAACGGACGTTAGTTCGAACTAACTTTGATAGGCGCTACACTAGCGCTCCACTAGTTCGAACTTAATTCGAACTAGCGGAGCGCTTAGTTCGAACTAGGTAAACCTCATTTTACGAGGATTAAGCCTAGTTCGAACTAGCTAGTTCGAATTAAGGGCTGTGTAGCCCCTTAATTCGAACTAGTGGGAGGCGAGCCCTCCCCAGGTTTCCCTGGTGGCCACTCTGGCCAACACCAGGGAAACTCTATGCCCCCTTCCCGGCCCCGGACTCCTTAAAGGGGCACGGGCTGGCTACGGTGCCCGTGCCAGGTGCGAGCCTGCCAGCACCCAGCCAGCAGACCCTGCACGTGGCTGGCTCGAGCCAGCCACCCGATGCCCCCCAGCCCTTCCCCTCTTCCCGGGACAAGGCTGGCGGCTCCCGGTAGCTTGCCCGGGACCGCAAGAGGCGGGCACCCGCCTGGGCTAGTGCGGACATCGTGGACCTTGTCCACGATCGCCGCACTATGCACAGGAAAGTGGCCGGCTTGGGCAGGAGAGCTGGCAGCCTGGCCACCCAGGAGCAGGTGTGCATGAAAATCAAGGTGGTCCACTGAGACCCCCGATCCTGAGCCCTGAGCTTACAATGGCCGTCCTGGGTCAGACCAAAGGTCCATCTAGCCCAGTAGCCTGTCTGCCAACAGCGACCAACCCTAGGGACCCTGGAGGGGATGGACCGAAGACAGTGACCAAGCCATTTGTCTCGTGCCATCCCTCTCCAGCCTTCCACAAACCTTGGGCAGGGACACAACTCCTACCCCCTGGCTAATAGCACTCCATGGACCCAGCCTCCATGACTTGATCTCACTTCCCTTTAAACTCTGTTCTAGTTCTAGCCTTCACAGCCTCCTGCAGTAACGAGTTGCACAGGTTGACTATTTGCTTTGTGAAGAAGAACTTTCTGTTATTAGTTTGAAGCCTGCTACCCATTCCTTTCCTTTGGTGTCCTCTAGTCCTTCTTTATGGGAACTCATGAAGAACTTTTCTGTATGCACCCTCTCCACCCAACTCCTGCTTTTAGAGACCTCTATCCTGTCCCCCCTCCGTCTCCTCTTTTCTAAGCTGAGAAGTCCCAGTCTCTTTAGCCTCTCTTCATATGGGACCTGTTCCCAACCCCTGATCATTGTAGTTGCCCTCCCCTCTCCCAGCCTCTCTCTTCCCCTCTCCCACCTCCTTTTCCCAGTCTCCCCCAGTTTTGTTCAATAAAGACAGATTCCATTTTTGACCACAATTGTCCTTTATTTTGTACATCAAGAAAAGGGGCTAGGGAAGGGTAAGTGGAAGGAGGTGAGGGAGGAATGGGGTACGAGCCCCCGATGGGGAGGACTGGGCTGGCTCTGCGGGCTTCTGGGGGTGGAAGCTCTCCTGCAGCCCCCCAATTGCCTCCTCTCCCCAGATGGCAGCCTGCAGCAAGTGCAGCCGGGCTGATGGCCGAGTGGTGTGATGTGCCCAGTGTGGGCACTCTGGGCACTCCAAGCCAGGACTGGTTTTCAAGCGGGGCACCCCTGAGAACTGTCTGTCCGGGGTGGGGGTCGGGTCCCTTTAAGCGCAGCCCTTGGCTAGCCTGAGACAGCATCTCCACACTCTAAGTCCTCCTCTGATGCCCTGCCGGCACTGCTTCCGGCCATCCTTAAGCCCTGTTCAGGGTCCACTTAATGTGGACATGCTAGTTCGAATTAGCAAAACGCTAATTCGAACTAGTTTTTAGTTCTAGACGCGTTAGTTCGAATTAGCTTAGTTTGAATTAACTAATTCGAACTAAGTTAGTTCGAACTAACTCTGTAGTGTAGACGTACCCCTTGAGAGGTCATTGAATCCAGTCCTCTGTTCTCATAGCAGGACCAAGTACCATCCCTGACAGATTTGCCCCCTCAAGAATTGAGCTCACAGCCATGGGTTTTTCAGACCAATGCACAAGTCACTGATCCATTCCTACCCCCAAATGACCCATGCAGCTAATTTGGCACATAAATCACGAGACTTGTAAAGCTGAAGAGCGTGATGCTTAAGTACCTTTGAAAATCTGGGCTATGGAAACTTAGGGTAAAATATTCAAAAGTAACTCCCATGAAAGTCAGTGGCATTTAGGCTTGAATGTCGCTTAGATACTTTTTCCTGGAACATCCATTTTTATATTGCAGTCTTTTACTTTAAACATTTACCTACCAACAGGAAAAAGATTACAAACTATTAACCATCAGTCGGATAGGATTTCTCCATAGTGGGACTATTTAATGGAATATTGAATGTTGTTCAGTAGGGATGTTACCATTAGATTAATCAACTAATTGAATAGTAGGTAAGGGCGCTTCTGCTTTGAAATGTAGCAAGAGCCTGCCCAACTGTTGCTACATTTTAAAGGTGGAAGTGCTGTGCAGCGTTCTGCCTTTGAAATGTACAAGAACCCCAGCCTTGTGTATTTCAAAGACTGTGATACCATGTGGAGCCTGTGGCCAGTGGGGGACTCTGAGTCCTCCACTGGCCCCAGGCTCCATGCCGCTTCAATCTTTGAAATATACAAGAGCCCTAGTGGGACTTTTGTACATTTCAAAGGTGGAACACTGCCACTGTGTCCCTGCCCCCCCTCCCACAGAGCTGGAGTTGGGGGGAACCGGCTTTTAAGCTGGCTCCCCCCAGCATCTCCTCCACTTTCCCCCACTTGCTGCCTCTTTCTGATAGAGGCAGCAAGGGGGGGAAGTGACTAGTCGACTAGTGTGTTGACTGTCAGATAGGCTTTTGCTTATTGGATAGTTAATTGGTCCCTTACATCCCTAGTTTTCAGTATATAAGAGCCACCCTGTGCATCCAGTAGCAGAATTTTACCCCCAATTTTTTTCTCTGCAACACTAGAGATTGCTGCTGTTTTTTGCTTTGAGTAAAAATGTCCAAAACACCTAAATAACAAAGTCCTATTGGAAGTCAAAAGATTAAATAATTCTTTTACGTTGGGTTTTATGTACTTAAACTTTGATCACATTTTCTGCATCCACACTAAAGAGCTTGCATAAGCAATTATCGCTAGCTTAATTTTTAAGATATATTAGGGGCTGTATTTCTTGCCTACCCTTCTATTGTTGGCCACTTTTGTGACCAGAGAGCCTATTAATCTTGCACTGAACTCACATGCACTCTCCATAGCCCCAAGTCACTTGCACCCTTCTCTGCTCCTGCCCACTATGCCTTGGACGGGACCCTCTATCCAAATGCTCTTGGCCCATCCTACCCACTTGCGTCCTTCAGTTGCCAACCATTCCCCCTCCCTTCCCACTCCTGCCCCTCCTGCCAAAAAGTAGTTTGGTCATGTGCAGAGTTTGGAGCCTCCGCTGGCAGCTAGCACCAATCTACAGAGAAGTTACTTGTCAGAAAGGGCTGTACTCTGTGGGCTTGTGGGTCTCACGTGTAAACAAAAACCAACAGAGTTAGTAAAACTGGGCCCAACTACACTTAGTTCTGGGTGCTCCTGGGCACCCGGCTCGCTAGCGAGAGTCGGGGCTAGGTTACGTGCCAGCAGCCAGGTAGGGAGAGAATTGCCTGCTCTCTGCACCTGTTTACTGCCCATTTTTTGCAGGGCAGCAGTGCTCCAGATGTGCCTTTCCAGCTGGCAAGCAAGCTCCCACCGTGGGGCTGAGACATGCTGCGTGCAGACAGGGCACAATGGAGAGACAAGGAACCATGAGGGAGCGCCCAGCTTTATGTGCCCGCGCCCTTCTGAGAACCAGATTTGGGTCACGCAGGAAGAGAACTCAGTAGGGAAATCTGGGCTGCTAGTGCTATCCCAGAGCACCATGGCCATGGGTGGTTGGTGCAGCAGGGCTAGGGGAGGCAGGCTCCCAGCCACACCTATAGCTTCACCCTCTCTGCTGAGGCCCTTCACCCCCGGGCACTCCCCAGCCTCCCTGAAGCACCAGGGAAGGGAAGGGAAGAAAAGGAAGGGGAGCATGCATGCAATGCAGCTCCTTGAGAACTAGGGGAGGGGAGGAGATGGTTCCGGCCTCCCTGTCCAGGATCACCAGGAGGGCTGGTGATGAGGGCAGCAACACTCCACCCCCAGAATGCCTATAGTAGGCTTTCTAGGGGCAGAATGTGGGCATGGCCAGGCTGGCGGTTTGGGAAGGCAGAGCCTTCCTTTGTCTAAGCCACTGGACGCCTATGGCCATGGCTCTCAGCCCACCCCGTCCTTCCATCACTACCTCCACTTCTATCCTCCATTCCTACACCCACCATCTTCCCTAACCCCTCCTCCTCTTTACTCTACATTGCCCATTCCCCTCTTTCCAATCCCTACCTCCATCTCCATTCCTACACTCACCCATTCTCCCTAACCCCTACTCCTCTCCACCCTACACTACCTATCCCTACCTCCTTCCTCCATTCCTACACCCCCATCTTTCCCTTACCCCCCTCCTCCGCACCCCAACACTGCCTATCCTCCTGCCTCCAGTTGTATATCTCTCACCCCCACCATCTCCCCTTACCACAGCAGCCATCCCCCACATACATCCTATACCCCTTCCTCCCTCCCTACACACACCCTGCCACATCCCATGAATTTGTCAAGCTGCGCTTCCCTTCTCTCCCCTCCCCGCCCCCTCTGCAGGAGTATCACTGGGCCGGGCAGCAGAGCTCCCGCCACCACAGCAGGAACCCCCAGCCCAGCCTTTCCAAATGGGCCTGTTGAGGTGGCTTTGTTCTGTGGTGAGCCCAGGTAGCCTGGAGCGCAGAGCGGCCATTCCAGAGAGCCAGGGAAGCAGCTGGGGTGCAGCGTAACCACACTGTCCCCAAAGGGCCAGGTGTGCAGTGTGGGCAAGACCTGCCCAGCTCGCCGTGGGCCTGGAAGAGCGCACTGAGCCAGGGACCTGGTCCGGGGTCACCGGCACATGCTGGAGAGACGGGCAGCACAGCCCCCAAGCACTGTGGCTGGGCCTGGGTCTCTCAAAGCAAAGCCACTTGGCAGGTGCATGGGTCGGGAAGGCTGGGGTCAGGCTCAGAGGCAGGCAGACGCTGCTCCACGGGGTGCTCAGGAATGGATCTGCTGCCCCCCTCATTTCACAGAGGGGTCACTTGGTCAAGGCTCCTGGGGCAGAGCCATCAGGGAGGGGGGAAGTGGGATGCAGAGTGACGTGATGACATCATTCTGTCATCCTGCAGGAAGATTTTTTTATATAGAAAGAGATTTTTTTCAAACATGCAATATGAAGAGCAAAGTGCCCTGTAAGCTTAAAAAGTTTTATATTTCTGCTCAAAAGCCTGCAGAAGTCTATTTTACTAGATATGACTTGGATAACTAAAAGCTTAATTCTATATAAAAGGATTTCATGAGTCCCAGCCAGCCAGTGAATTTTGTGTTACACAATGTAATTAAACAAGAAGAATAAAACTGTCCTGAATCAGAATGGAATTGTTAGTGTTTCTAAGCTGCTAGTGAGACAGTGCTGGCAAAATCATAGGTTTTAAGCTCCCTCCACTTCCAAAAAAGGATGTGAGTTGGAGCTGACAATATACAGTAAGTAAAATATTTGTTATTTGGTATTTTAAAGATAATCATTCATGTTTTGGAAAATAACAATTGGAGTAGGTGAAAGATAGAAAGAACTATATTTCCTTGGGCAAAAATACTACTTTAATGTACAGCAAGAGCTCTTTTTTCGGCACGTGTCCAATATGACATCTGAGCCACACCAAAAAAAAAAAGAAAGAAAGAAAGAAAGAAACCGATGTCATATGCATGACACAAAGCCTGCATTCATTTATATAAATATAAGAGAGAATGTGCATCTGCCTGTCTGTGAGTCTGTCATTCTTCAGAATGACTAAGTCCTCCCAGCACCTACCTGCCTTTAGCTCCCTGGCCTAAGACCCTCACCTCCTGCCCTGAATCCTGCACCCCCTTTGTCCTGAGCCCTTCCCCCCCCCCCCGACCTCCCTGCTCTGAGCATCCCACCCTCTACCCTGAAGCCCCACCACACCTCCTAGTCTCCTGTTCTGAGTTTTGGACCCCTAGCCTCTGCCCTGAATCTCCTACACTCCCAGGGATGGTGTAGACGGAGCTTGATCCTGCCTTGAGGGCGGGGGGCTGGACTGGACCTCTCGAGGTCCCTTCCAGTCCTATTATTCTATGATTCTATGATTCTATCCCCCTGCCCTGGCTCCTGCACCCTCCACTTTGCCAGCCCCCTGAACAATGCTAGGTGTAAATAGTTTTTAAATATGTTAAAGTTTAACCTCGAATGTATTTTTCAGTGTGTATATCTGCTTAACTGAAGCTTTTACCAACTTCTTTTCCTGGCTGTTTTTTGCTATGTTCAGTCTGTTCTGCGTTCATAAGAGAAATACTGTGTATATGAGAGAGACCATAATGAATTCTCCTTCAGGAGACTGTTTTTGTAATTGTGTTTTGTTCTTAAACAATATCTAGTCTCTCTCTGGTAAATGTTTGAAATAGCTTGCTGAATCCGTAATTACATTAAAAGCATTCTGGGCCTGGTCCAGCAAGATTTTCTCATTTTACTCCCTCTGAGCTCAGTTTTTATTTTAAGCTATTACCTTTGCACTACTACTCATAACAGTCTGACTTCTTCATTAATTTTTTGTTGCTTTTCAGCTATCATGTCCCCCACCTCTGCTGCTGTTTTTTACCACCTTAGAATGTACAATTATATTCCTTTAATCTCTCTTCATAAACAATGCTGTGTAATCTTATTTTTATTATTGTTGTCTTTTTGTTTTCTTCCATTTTTCAGCAAGGATGCTGCATTTATATTGTATTTGGAATGATGCTTAATTGAGAATTTATTAATTACTGCCTTATTTTTCTTATATGTAGTAGATCCTTTATATGCAAGATTTTGAACACTAATTCTCAGAGCACCATTTTAAGAATATGTAGTTGGAAAAACTGAGTAAAAAAGGGATATAAAACACTGTTTTTCCTGTGTAGTAGCAAAACCTTTGAATTGGTTAATGTTTTTCCTCTGTATTCCATGATCCCAACTCATCGTGCTCCATGTTACTTTGTAGTAAGTGTTGTCCCGCTTTGTTCTTCTAGCTGTGATTTTTTTCTCACTCTTTCAAATGCAAATTAAATTCCATCTGGATAATTTCTGCCTGATCTCTAAATTCCCAAGAAATACTGTTTTGCAATCTCTCTTGATCCCAATTGTCTTGGCAAACTGCCTCCAAGACTGATAGCATCTGCAATTTAAGCAGGGTTTTTTGTTTTGTTTTGTTTTTGTTTATCATTGATTTATTGGAGAGAAAAAACAGTGTTTGCCCAGAACAGACCCTTAATAGTTTCCCTCTCAATACCTCATCCTAGTTTAATTCTTTACTATTAATAAATACTCTCTGTCTATGCTCATTTAACCACCCCCACAGTATTCCTGGCCATGCAGCATTGCTTTGTATTTTTAAATTGTTTTAATAAATCTCATTTTACATACAATTGAGAACTCAGTGAGGATTGTTCAACTTTTAAGTGTGTATTTTCCCACTTATATGCATAAATTCTGTTGTAGCTGAAATGTATGTATTTAGATTGGGAGATGAAAACCAATAATTATCAGATAAATATTTTCTTACTGGTTTAGTAGTAGAGTAGTGTGGTATCACCCAGGGGTGTTCAAAC
Organism: Pelodiscus sinensis; assembly: GCF_052426305.1. Classification (NCBI taxonomy): domain Eukaryota; kingdom Metazoa; phylum Chordata; order Testudines; family Trionychidae; genus Pelodiscus; species Pelodiscus sinensis. Next base: position 31,142,007 of record NC_143053.1, read on the forward strand.
TCTGGGTCGTGGCTTATAAGAGCTAGCTGGCCGCAAGATACTTTACCTGCACCTTTGTAGATATGGGTGATCTCAGCTCCCATTGGCCACAGATTGCCTTTCTCAGCCAATGGGAGATTCGGGAAGCAGTGTTGCGTAGCCAGTTAAACATAACATTTAACCAGTTAATTGATTAAACAGGCTTTTCATCCCTATTCAGGGTGGTGCCTACAGGAAACCCCTTGTAATGGGTTTCTCACTGGGATAGCACTGAGTTCTCTGACCCTATTTTATGCTGCTATGACAAGCAGTAGACACGCTCCTGGTCTTACAGTCCCACTAGTATACTTACAGGTAGGGACACACCTTGCTGCATGAATCAGTAATAGAAAGTCTCTAGTCATGGCATGGTCTCAGGTCCCCAGCATGCACCCCTTCTCAGTGCCAAACTTATACCATTTTGCACTGTATATAGTAAGGATGTTAAGGACTAGTCGATTCCCCCCGCTCCCTTGCTACCTCTGTCAGATAGAGAAAACAAAGTGGGAGGGAAGAGGGGATACTTCAAAGCAGCAGTGCCGCATAGAGCCTATACCCGAGTTCCGTATGGCGCTGCCACTTTGAAACGCCACCTCAGCGTTTCAAAGCAGGGCCGCAAGGAGCTGACCCTGGGCCCCATGCAGCGCTGCCTCTTAAAGGAACAGCGCCGCACAGCTGATCCTTGGCTCAGCTGTGCGGCACTACCCCTTTGAAATGCCAAAGCGGCAGCACCACGTGGAGCCTGGGGTCAACTAGGGACTGCCCAGCTGATCCCGGGCTCTGCGCGCATTTCCGTGAACCCAGGATCAATTGGAGAGTTGTAGCCAGACATGAACCCCATCTTGTTTCCCCCCCTTCCCCCAGAGAGCAAGAGAAAGGCAGTCAGCCTTTGATGCCCTGGGAACACAGGTGTGCTGCCTGTCGCTGACTCTATCATAAACAGAAACCAGACAGTAAATGGGCTAGCTGATGACTGGGAGGCCTCCCGTCGCCCTGATGGCTAGTACCAGTAATTGACATGCCCGCACTGTCCCAGAAGAGGAATTTTCGCCCATCACATACTAGAAGTGCCCATTGTCTGCATTTTCCCAGGTGTGAATTATGCTTTGCATCCTTCATGGAAAACTTGGCGTTCAAAGCCATTTTTCCTAATTGGCCACTTGAGACCAGGAAGAAGCCTACGTGACCCAAGGGGTATAAAGAGGGGTTTAGTAGCCCACCTGATTGGAGCTCCAATCACCTACACCTGCTGGCAGGTATTGATTGTCTCCCGAGGTCCGTGGGACACCCAACCTCACCCTTCTTCTTTCCGAGAGATTGAGAGAAAGATGCTGGCCACGCCAAGTCTGGAACGCGGGGTGAGAATTGTACCTGCAGTGTGTACACTTTAATTGTTACTCTGTTATAAGTTTAGTTACTTTATTATAGTTTCTTAAGTCAAACTGCTTCATTTCTATTGTAAACCGCCTTTGGTAAGGTGATTTAGCTAAAAACTTTGGAAATAAGTGGGTGCCCTTATTCACTTTTAAATATATATATATTGAACCAAGTTTCCTTTATTTTATTTTCTCTTTCTTTCTCCTACAAATAAGCCAGTGCATGTCAAGCTTCTGACTTGAACCCGTGCTGCTGTACCCGAACCGAACACAAACAAAAGAACTTCAGCTGGTCATAAGGGACAGGTATAGGAAGAGCGTGGGCGTTTTAGATTGTGTCACTCCCAGGTGACAGATCCGTTGGGGCATCTCTCAGTCTTCCCTAGACTGCCCGCTGCGAAGGGATCCTGTATTCTAGTAGCTGAAATCTGAGATGTAATAAGCTCTTCCTATAAACTCAGGGCATCTGTCAGCCTGTTGGCTGCCCTCTGCGACGGGACCCCGGTCCTAGCAATAAACTCACAGACATTAAACTCTTTTTCGGGGCGCCCTCCAGCCTCCTAGGCTGCCCACTGCGACGAGACCTTGCGTCTCAGCAGTTGAAGACTTGGGTGTAACACACACACACACACACACACACACACACACACACACACACTGCCCTGACCATCGGCTGACAGGAGTCCCTAGCTAATTCCGGGTTCTGCGGAAATGTCGCCAACAGCTGGGGAGTCCCCAGCTGACCCTGGGCTCCGCGTGGCATTTCAAAGCGGCAGTGCAGCATGGAGCTTGGGGTCCATGAGGATGCTTCCACTTCAAAATGCAGAAGAGTCCCTGCTGGGGACTGCTGGACATTTCAAAGCTGGCATGCCCACATGCAGCCCGGAGTCAGCAGGACTTTCCGCTGGCCCTCCGGCTGCATGCGCTGAGTTCCACATTTCTCCTCGGAAATGTACGGCTACGTCTACACTGGCCCCTTTTCCGAAAGGGGCATGCTAATTTTACAGGTCGTAATAGGGAAATCCGTGGGGGATTTAAATATCCCCCGCGGCATTTAAATAAAAATGTCCGCCGCTTTTTTCCGGCTTTTAGAAAAGCCGGAAAAGAGCGTCTACACTGGCCCCGATCCTCCGGAAAAAAGCCCTTTTCCGGAGATCTCTTATTCCTACTTTGAAGTAGGATTTCCCTATTACGACCTGTAAAATTAGCATGCCCCTTTCGGAAAAGGGGCCTGTGTAGACGTAGCCTACAAGAGCCCCAGTGGGGGCTTTTAGGCACTTCCTCATTCCTCCTTTGAAATGTGATTGGTACATTCAGGCATAGTTGTGGGATTTGTTACCTTGGATTGAGAAGGAGGGAAGCCGACTGATACCTTTATAGTGGTTGTGACATAATACTTCATATGCTTCATGAAAATATGCTTATGATATGAATATGTCAAAGCTGAGATATGCTTTATGCAAGATGGCTTCTGGAAGATATCATTGGAAGATTGTGAATTGCTGAATATGATTATCCTATTTTTATGCACATATTATTTTTGTAGAGGAAGCTAAGAATATTGACCTGTGTATCTGTATTGCACATTTGACTTTTTGGGTCATTCCCTGTGACTGGCAGTTTAGGGAGGGACTAACATAAAAAAGCCAAGGCTGATGACCCATTAGCAAGACACAATGGACTTTAAAAGAGTTTAGTCTTTCTGCAAGCTAGTTTGTAGATCAGCTTGTGAAGAATGACTACAGGGGCTCTTCTGAGACATGTGGCCAGCTCACCTGATACTGGAATCCCTCTTGAATGCTGTACTTTTCCAAAGTGGGTTGGGAGGAATCAAACAAAAATGTCCTGCCTTACTGAAATTCTATAGCTTCAGAGGGGTAGCTGAGTTAGTCTGTAACAGGAAAAACTTAAACAACAACAATAGACTAGTAGCACCTTAAAGACTAACAAAACATGTAGATGGTATCATGAGCTTTTGAGGGTACAGCCCACTTCTTCAGATGAGAGGTGTGTTAGAGGTCCAGATCCAAGAATAAATAATGGAAGGAGGGGTGGGGGAGAGGGAAGAGAAGGAAAAAAAGAAAGAAAGGAGGGGAGGAAGAAAAAGGAGAGACAATGAGTAGATAAGCTTCAGAGGGGTAGCCTAGTTAGTCTGTAGCAGGAAAAACTTAAAAACAACAACAACAAATAGTCTAGTAGCACCTTAAAGACTAAATAGTTACAAGAGGCTGATAAAAACCACTAGCACCTCCATTGTTTGTTTGGTAGGCTAAGTGGTAGGATGTGGAAAGCAGTGTGTGAGCCAGCAGATGTCTTTGTTCATTCATTTGCATAAGAATTAAACTTGTAAATGAAGTTAGAAGGTTGGGGAGGAAAACAATGATTGTCTTCTGCTGGCTTTACCACTGCCCCTCCCCACTCCAAAAGGATACTTGAAAACACTTGGGAACTGCTGGACTCAGCCCAAGAGACACCTGACCTGTGAAGTCCTGTACCTTACATAACAACTAGGGCGAGAAATTGTTATTTGTAATCAGTTCTAGTGAATCTTGCTTAGATTGCATGCTTTTCTGTTGTTTTCTTAGAATTTGCTTTGTTCTGTTGGATACCTCTTTGACCACTTAAAATATACCTTTTCGTAGTTATTCATAGTTAATAAACTTATTTCTTCTGGTCTATAATATAGCCCAGTTTATGTAATTTCTAACGGGTGTGTGTGAGGCTATGTATACTTCCTTCACATGAAGAAAGGAAGTGAACTTCATTTAATTTTGAGTCTGTACCCCAAATGGGTGTGTGAGAATTTCTGGGTACTAGAGTTAATCCCTTAAACTGAATCCTCACAGAGCTGATATTAGTGTTTGTATCTGCACCTGAGGGTGGCCTTGTCTGTAGATTTTGTCAGAGGAGGCTGGAGAGCCTGACTCAGCAATTCCAGGGAAAAAGGGGGCACAGGCAGGGAGAAAGGGGGTCTCAGTGTTGTCTAAGCACTGTAATGACCTATCACTGGTTATGACTGATAAATCTGTCTCTTTCCTCATTGTTTCCTGGGAGGTGGCGCCATTTGCTGATTACATAGAATTCTGTGAGTGAAATGGAGAAAGTCTGACAACCACTACATTAAGCAATTAGAGGTAACTGTATCCCTCATCACACTAGCAAAGGATGCAGTCTCTCATTGCCTGGCCTTCAGACCAACAGTTTTTCAGGGGGTTATCTAGAAAGAAACCTGAGACTTTGGAGATAGGCCTTACCTCTCCCTATTCCCTGTTCCATCAATCCGTCTCCTTCATCTTAATGGTCCTTTCTGGGTTGTGTGAATTGATTTTTGCACAACTCTATGCTTGCAGGGACACTCACAGCAGCCCAGTGGTACATGAGGTAGAAGAGGTGCAGTGTTTGTACTGACTAGTAACATACCCTTTTTTGTGAAAAATGAGCTCTCAGAATTACAAATTTAGCTATGCGGTAAAAGGTTTCAAGATAAACTCTACTGAAACTTTACCAAATACAGCTGCATTCATTGCAATTACACACTCTTCCCAACTTTAGCTGCTTTTCATGGTTTCACTGGACCATTTTATACAATCTGGTCCTATCTTCTCCCTTGCAGGCTTTAAAGGGAGACTGTTTCATTTTTTTCTTTTGGAGCCCTTTCATTGATACCAGAGCTGTGCATGCTTTTTAAAAACAGGTAAGCTCAAAGAATTAGGGGTTTTGCATCTTGAAATGAACATGCCTTTTTTGTCAGTGTTGTTTTACTTATAATTATAAAATATATCAGTGCTATAAGACAAAAAAAACAGCATTAAGGTTCATTTTTGTGATGCATTCAGTATTAAGAAACCACAAGACCAGTGAGTTCTGTGGATTATACCTATTCACAGCTGCTTCTCAGCTTGAAGTAGTGATAAGAATAACAAACAAAAGGTGGTAAATTGTAATAAGTCCACACACTTTCAATACTAGGTTTGAAGAATCTGATCCCATAGATCAGGTGTCACAGTTCCTGTGGCAGATCTTGTTTGAACAATTCCTTCTTCCTTCTATGTTTAATATTAACCATTAAGCATAAAACAACAATCAGGAAGCTTAAGCATCAGTCTGGATTTACAGAAGCAAAGCCATTAACAGTTCAAGCTCTAGCAACACCTTTAAGACCACTAATATACCAAAGTTCAGGAATACATACAGTATATTGTACCCAGATGATGGCTAATACCTAGGTACAATAGGTACAATATCCACTCTATGTATACAACGTGAGCGCGTGTATATAATTTCTGTATAAAGGTTATATACACCCTATTTCTACCTATATCAATAATGTGCATTTGTTTATATTATATACGCTGTACTGTGTTTTGTAAATTTCAGTGCTTAGACAGTATGATGGTGAGCAATATAGAAACCTTACTATAGCTATGAGTGCACAAACCTGCATGTGTAATTACCAGTTAATGCAAAGGTTGGGTAAAAACATACAGTTGACAGTTAGAAGCACAATTGACCATGAGGTACAACTGGTTACCCAATTTGTTCTGTAATTATGTTTGGAAAATTATGTTTGGAAAAGTTTGTAATTAATTATGTATGTAATTAAGTATGTAATTATGTTTGGAAAAGTTTGGAAAATCAGGCCCTAAGTAACTCATCCAAAACTACCCAGCCAGTGATTGAGCCCAGATTAGAACACATTTGACTTCCAGCCCTTTAGACATTACTTCTCATGCAGTCACACAAAAAATAGCAGCTTTATGTGTTGACTATTAAAACAGATTTTGGAAAACATCTTAGTAATTTGACCAGACTTATACCATGCTATTGCAGATCTGTCTGTTATAAAGCACTGTGATTCTCTGCAGTGGGGCTATGCACGGTTCCACATGCTGCTAGAAAGCCCTTTGCAGGCAGTGGGAGATCTTAGCAATGGACTTTTCCACCTCCTGTGGGGTATATGTGGCACAGGTGTTGTGTGAGAACATGCTGTGCTGTACATTGGCAGCTGGTATGTAAGCAGGTGAACAGATCTACCAGTGGCTGGGGATGGAGAAAAATTTGCTTTTGAATGAATTTCAAATGAGAAATGTATGATGCAGCATTTGACTTTACAGTAAAAAACAGTTGACGCTGTCACCTAAGATAAAGGAACCTCAGAGTAAGTCAAGAGCTACGACACCTGGAAGACAAAGGAACTTAAACTGCTTCCACGTGTAGTGTGCCTTTTGAGGCCATGTAGCTGTTCAGATGTGTGAGCCATAGGATTCTTGTTGCAGCAGCACAAGCGTATCACAGAAGCCTGTAAACACTCCCAAAGCAGTGTAGCCTGGCAAATGGACACAGGCTTGGGAATTAGGAAAGCATAAGTACAAATCTTAGCGTTACCATTCAGTTGCTTTGTGACCCACTTCTCCTTTTGATCTGTTAAAATTTGTCAGCTGGAAGTACTACTTATCTACCTAAGTATGTGCATGTAAAGCTTGTGCTTGAACACATAGCAGCCTTATTGCTTTAAGCAAAGATGCGTGGCCTTTGGGGAAAATAGTCTCAGTAGTATAGGTGAATTTGGTATTATGCACAGTTCTAGCCTGAACCTTAAGTCTGCCATGCTTAGAAACACCTGCAAGTTTGATACTTTTAATATAAAAAAAGCTGCTTGGTAAATACAAATGGTCAGAGTTAAGTATGGACATAAGTGTCTGCAGAATTGAGGCTATAGAATTCTTGCTTTGAGGAGACAGCCCCAACCCAAAGTTCAGTATAATTTTCTTTGCGAAAGCCCAGAATTTGAGATGCTTACATTTCCAGTATCTGCTTAGCCTTATCGACAATACCTAGTTTGGCAGCCCTTCACTGTACTTTACTCCAAGTGAATGTGTTCAGAGAGAGGATATTATTAATCTTTGTTCCCTTGGAATACTTTCAGTAACAAGATCTGATTATGATGTGGTCTACTTAATCATAGAGTTCCCTCGCTTAAGGCTGTCTCTGCATAAAAGCCAATAGTACTCTTTAGAAAGCCATTAACTTCTTGTTGGTGCCAGAGCATAGTAGAGGTATGGAATATTCATAGTGTGCTTACCTGCTCTAGTCTTGTTTGTAAACTTGCATTTGTAATTTATATACATAGATGTTAAATAGTTAAAACAAAACAATAGTTAAACACAAAACAGTTCTATATATTATATAGGAATGGAATGCAGGATTTTTTTTGTTTATAGGGAAAACTCTGTGGTTGTTTTAGACATTATTTCCCATTTTCAGTTATTTTGCATTCCCAAGAATGGACTCAGTGGAATATGTACATGGAGATGTACTGAAGTGTTTACAGACTAAGGATATGTCTACACTTGCACCCTCTTTTGAGAGAGGGATGCAAATGAAGACATTTGAAATTGCAAATGAAGTTGGGATTTAAATATCCCACGCTTCGTTTGCATAATCGCGTTATGGGGCTATTTTGAAATACAAAACGCGATGTAGATGCGGTTATTTTATTTTGGAAGAAGGGTATTCTCCCAAAAATAACCGCATCTACACCACGTTTTGTATTTCGAAATAGCCCCATAACGCAATTATGCAAATGAAGTCCGGGATATTTAAATCCCAACTTCATTTGCAGTTTCGAATGTCTTCATTTGCATCCCTCTCTCAAAAGAGGGTGAACGTGTAGACATATCCTGAGAGAGCAGTATTGTTTTCCCTCTCCCCAGTCCCACACCTTTGCATTTTGTTTCTGTTTGGTTAGGAGTATGTTGCGGGAGCTCTAATATGGTTTATGGAATTTGTATTACTAGTTGTGTTTGCAGAGATGGCAGAAAAAATCTTTTTACATGAAAACAAGATATTTGATCTGGAATCGTCCTAGCAATAGAAATGGAACCTCAAAATACTGTTTGTCTAGAATCACTTTTTAAGAATATATGTTCCGAGGCCAACACAATTTGCTAATAGAATGATCAGACAGATGTGTGAGGGTCTGTGCTGTGCACATTCAACACAGAGCCCAGAACTTGCAGCCCAGACATGTGAAGGTAGCTTTAAGCCACAAGTGTGCCATCCCTATCCTGGATTGCGCCAGAGGCTAGAGAGGTACCCACTGGGCTTGTCTAAGGTCTGAGTAACAGCAGTCTCCCACAGATTGCCCTGTTGCTACATTGCTGCCTGCTGCAGCCATGGCCCACCATGTCCTCTGCACTAAAGCTTGTCAGGTGTTCTCAGAAATCAGCCTTAGAGCTGTATCTACGCTTCCAGTGCCAGGGAAATTCCTTCCCCTCCCAGCACCAGGTCTTTCCAGTCTTTATGCCACTGACATCCTTTTACCTGGTACAATGGAGCTGTTGTGGGATTGAGGATTTCACCCAGGAAGTTTTAGGAATCTAAGTAACAGAAAAAAAAACAACATATTGTACATGGTAATGATGATAAGAACACCCATGTTTTTCTAGATTATAACTCTTTGCTTGTTAGCAATGAGCTGATGGAAAAACAGTCGAGGCTCTAAAAATGTGAGATCCCTGAAACAATCCCTTCCCAAATTCCCCTAAAACAGGTTCCACTGTGAGTTCTTGTCCTCACAAGAGATCATATTTAATGGTAAAAATGGCTTGGGTTTGGTTTTGTTTTTTAATGTTTTGCTTCTGTGGTATTAGAATTGCTTTTGTGTTTGTAATGGGCTAACAAATAGGTCAGTCTACAGTCTGTGGCTCTGCAGCTTTAGAGAAGAGGTAGCAGCAGAATCCAGCATTGTTGAATGTCATGGGGTTTTCTTATTTGCTGTTGGCATTTAAATTTGAATGTACAGAGTAGGGATGTAAAATCCCATTTAATCAGTTAAACAGTTAACTGCTTAAAGGGGAAGGAGAAATGGCCTGGCTGGAGTGCCTCCCCTCCCACCCATGGCAGGTGGCTTTGGCCAGGCTGGACCCTCCATGGGCGGGGCCTGCTTCAGCTGGGCTGGAGTACCCTCCCTCCATCCACGGGGTGGTGTGTTTCTCTGGCTGGGTCGATAAGCTCAGTGCTTTGGCAGCCACCTCGTTGTACTGTGCCCCCAGCCCTCAATTGCTGGGAGGTTTTCAACCAGCTGCCACAGCTAGACAAGTAGATGGTGTGGGCTGGAGATGGGATATGGCCGGGGATAAGTGATTCAGCATATCCCTCAGAGAACTCTCCACCATCAAATCTCCTTTGGGCCTAAATCACAACTCAAAGCTGTCCTCCTGCAGAGGAACCCTTGGGGAGGAGGGCAATGCACTACGGCTTTATCCGTCCCTTCTCCTCCTCTCAAGAGCTGAATTCTCTTCCCCTGGTGCAGTAGCCAAGGTGGCAAGGGAAGGTACAATGTGCACACTTCCACTTCCTCTGCTGGTTTGCCACATGACCTCGGGTGACTCATCTCTTTGTGTTTCATAGAAGCATAGGACACTAGAACTGGAAGGGATCTCGAGAGATTGTCGAGTCCAATCCCCTGCCCCCATGGCCGGACCCAGTACTGTCATCCCAGGTAGATGTCTATCTAACCTGCTTTTAAATATCTCCAGAAATGGAGATTCCACAACCTCCCTAGGCAACTTATTCCAGGGTTAAATCACCCTGAAAGTTAGGAAGTTTTTCTAATCTCCAACCTAAACCTTCCTTGTTGCAGTTTAAGCCCATTGCTTCTTGTCCTAGCCTCAGAGGCTATGGAGAACAATTTTTCTCCCTCTTCCTTGTGACACCCTTTTAGATACCTGAAAACCGCTATCATATCCCCCCCTCAGTCTTCTCCTTTCCAAACTTAACAAGCCCAGTTCTTTCAGTCTTCCTTCATAGTTCATGTTTTCTAGACTTTTAATCATTTAGTTGCTCTTCTTTGTACCTTCTCCAGTTTCTCCACATCTTTCTTGAAATGTGGTGCCCAGAACTGGACACAATACTCCAATTGAGGCCTGATCAGCACAGAGTAGAGCAGAAGAATGACTTCTTGTGTTTTGCTCAGAATGCTTCTATTAATGTATCTCAGGATCATGTTTGCTTATTTTACAGCAGTGTCACACTGTTGCCTCATGTTTAACTTGTGGTCCATTATGACCCCTAGGTCTCTTTCTGCTGTACTCCTTCCTAGACAATCACTTTCCATTCTGTATGTGTGAAAATGGTTGTTCCCATTTACCCATTTGTAATTTGCATATAACTGATGAGTTTTTGAAGGAACTAATTAATGGTTACAAAGTGCTTTGGGATCCAGGGATGAAAGATACTGTGTATATAGTAATTTTTCTTCTGGCTGATAAGCTGTTATTAAAGCAAGTTGGACGCTTATTTCCATCCCCTTCTATGGAGCTCTCACACTGGCATCTTTTTTTCATCGCTTTTTGCAGCACTGGGTTTGGATATGACAAACATGAAAAAATTGCTAAGTTTTGTTTAGGTGATGAGAGTTTCTTTACCCAGTGAACTGTCCTACTTCGGAGCTGAGCAAAAATGAGCGCTGTTTTCCTTTAAATAAGAGTCTGGGAAGTGAAAGCAGTAAATCATAGAAAGTTAGTCATCAGATAGTTTGGTTTAATACCAAAGAAGCAGCCTAGAGCCAGGCATTGTTATTGGATTACTGTAAAACTGTTCAGAAGTGCCTTACTATTTCTGTGTCAGATTAAAGCCTATATGTGGATTATTAGAAACAGATGAGCTGATAAGTGTCTCCTCCTTCCCCAGATAAGTCACATTTTTCTGTTTAAAGTGTGGAGAATCCAGCAGCAGTTTGCACAATGTGACTATGCGCTTGAAAGAATGGGCAGCATCTCCACTCTTATGTTTCCATGAAAATGTATATCGCCTGCTTCTAGAACAACTTATGCAGAATGTCCTGTTGTTTTTTATTGGTGTAGTAGTGTCTGTTTTGAGGGAGCTGTTGAAAGTCTGGAATACATCCACAGTTTCTCCTAGAGGGTGTGTTTGAAAACACAAGCTGACTTGCAAAGTTTACATGGGCAGGCAAAGGAAGGATGGCTATGATTCATCATCACTTTTCAAAACAGCACATCTATCCTTGCGTTATAATTTCCATCATGTTTTTACTCTTCCCTTTTCCTCTCCAGGGAGTGAAGCTGATTTTAGCTCTTCAAGCAGCACAGGCAGCATTTCAGCTCCTGAAGTCCATATGTCTGCTGCTGGGAGCAAAAGAGCCTCTTTTTCTCGCAAGTAAGCAAAGCAATTTATCTTATGAGTGTTGCTTAGTGGAAGGACAGCCTTATCCATCACTATCCTACCTTTGAAAACAACTTGGACTACTACAATGTGTTCTCTGATAGCGCTGACATTGATGAGAATCTGTGATCTAGGAGAGAATAAATGTGATGTATTTGGAGAATATTAACTGTGATACAATAGGATCATGTGACCAACAACAGCTCTGTTCATTCCTGACATACTTTTGAGATCCTGTATACCACACAAAAATGTGTAATGTAGAAAGGAGGAGGAAATAACTGGGTGTTTGCTTAGTTAAGTGCAACTATTCCGACCAGTTAACTTTAACCTTCTGGTCTCATCACTTTGTTTCCCTGCTGTGACAAATTGTCAGCTTACCACGCACATTGTAGGGTCATCGTAACATCATTTGTTGAAGGAAAAACGTTTATGCTTGTGTTTTTAATTCTTGTTGCTAAATATCAAGTTCCACCCTTTTGTATCCATTCAAAAATACCTATTTCTTGAATGGTACGCAAGATACAAACCTAGACTCCTTGTGAGACCTAATGAGTTTGGATGGATATGTGTAGAACCCTGGGAAGATAGAAAATGTGTATCTGCATCCAATCTGCAATCTGCAAACATGGTCCAAGAGTAACTGCAGATTTGCAGGGCTCTTAATATATGCACATTGTGCTGTGCCTACACAACCCCTGTTGCTTGAAGTCTTTGAGCTATCAGGGAGGTTTGAAACTGACAAGACAGGACTCCTGCTTTGTGAAATCACAAGATTGAAACTAGCAGTGAGAGTGGAGGGACAGCATGATTTCCATATTTCCAAGTCACTTGAGCCCGTCCATGATGACAACATACCCAGTATGCAGAGACTGGTAGCATAATGACCAACTAAAAGAGAATCTGATCTCTATCGTGGTATTGGTATGCAAATAAACAGCAGTTTAGCTCTGGTCATGCTGCATTTAAGGAGAATAGGTAGCTGCTCCAACTGTGGGATTTTGTGTTTGACTCCAAGAGTAATAACTAAAAGATTAAATCCTAAACCTACTTTTTCTTACGAGCAGCATGACCTCGTTATAACTTTAAATATTCCTTGCAAGACACCAGTCTTAATTTGTCCTGAAGTCATGCATAATATTCCTTCAAATTCAGCATTTGGGACAGTCAGGTACTGTATGGAGTCTGGCTTGGAAAGAAATTAATAACCTAAAGTAGTGCTGAGCAAAGAAAATATAAATAGTCCTCCTCTTTCCCTTTTAATTGTTTTAAAATGCTTGCCTTCATTCTGTTTGATTCAAAAGAAGCAGTTGGGTTTAATTGTGTCAAATTTATTTCAGCATTTCAGTGACATCTTAACTACGCTCTTGCATTTTATTGAAGCTGTTTATAAAGACACACAAGCCATAGCACTGCTATGCTGGCTTGCAGCGCCACCACACAACCATCTGTTCCCTATAAAGTGTTCATTTTCAGAAGAGGGAGGGAACTAGGTTAGACAATTTTCTGAGGAAAGGATTTTTGCTTCATGAGTTCGATGGTATTTTTCTTGATGTGTTGTAACCTTCTCATTTCCTAGCTGGATTTTTTTTTCCATTTCTTTGGAAGTATGTTTTCACTTTTTGTTACAGTTTAGAGGAGCAGCTTCCACGTGTTAGAGTGATGGAGAGAGTTTGGGAAAGTAGATAAAAGCATTTACAGACTAATATATAACACTATAAATAGTTTCTAGAATGTCCTTACCAGATGCCTGGGTATTGGCCAGCACCGATCAGCGCTGCTTTCAAGCACAAATAGGGAATAGTTCAGAACGTTTTAAGACGGGGGAAGAGACAGGTATGAGAATGACTTGGAGAAAGTATCTGTGTTCTCCACTTATTGAGGCTTTGGGGCTATTTCAGCTTTCCCTGTCAGGTTCAGATCATATCAAAGTACAACATATAGTTGGCAGTGACAGTTGAAGTCCTCTATGTCATATGGAGAAAGGGACATTGCTTCAAGCAAAACTTCTTTGCACTGGTCACTATGACCTCTCAGGCTACTTGCTAAGGATCATGAAGTCTTGCTGCAAGCCTGACTGAAGAAGTCTCTTAGTAAATACTGAATTAGACTGTAGTCTAATTACTTTGAGAGTAGACTGGAAAACTTAAGTGTGCAGCTTGCTAGCTTAGATGGGTATGGTGGAAATGTAGAAACAAAACGCTAAATATAGGAAGATCTTGTAGCTTTCTCTAAATCATCTGAGTGAGTAACTGCCTCATGGTTCATGAAAGACACATGGTACTTGGAGAGGCTAAGGCATGGCTGCACTGCAGCTGGAGCTATAATTTTTAGCTCAGGCATATGTACATGTGCTCAAAATAGCAGTGTGGCTGCAGTGAGATGGTGAGCTAGCTGCCCCGGGTACAATCAGTCCTCTCGGAGACTCTAGGTGCATACTTGAGAGGTTAGTCTCACCTACTTCTGATAGCCCTTGGCTACACTACTATTTTTAGTGTGCTAGCTTAACAAAAACTAGTGAGGATAAGTCTCCTTGAGGTGGGATTTACTCCAACTCCAGTGTAACTGTACTCTAAGACTTTCCTTCTCCCCACCTGCTTTGATTTATTTTATAAAACAACATAGGGTGACCTTATAGAAGGACATGCTGTGATTGTATGGTTCAGTATAACCCAACAAGCCTTATTTATTGTGGTTTGCCTTTAGTCGAGGCCCTCATGGACGGAATAATGGATCTTCATCATACAAGCCTGGAGGCAGCCCACCTACTTCTCGCGAGAAGGACCTTTTGTCAGTATTGTGCAGAAATCAGCTGAGTCCTGTCAACATCAGTCAGAATTATGGGGTGTCTTCTGCTAGTAGCAGTAACTCGGGCTCCTACAAAGGAAGTGATAGTAGCCCAGTTATGAGGCAAGTGCTTGTTCCTTCATCCCAGTTTTAATTCTGTTATCTTCTCCTCTCCATTCTCTATTGTTGGATCAGTCCTCTGGCTGGAGAACAAAACATGTTGCATCTCAGTACCACTGAGACTTACAGGCAGTGACTGTGGTGTTGGTAAAGGAGCAGCAAGGAATACAGTCCATCCCATTGTCCTCCCACCATGGAAGCTCGATACCTGTTCATCACAAGATATATGTCTGCCCTTACCCTAAGGGCTATATTAGCCAGATTTCACATACAAAGTCTTGTCTAGAGTGGCAAGTTACAGTGCAGTAAATCAGCTCCCAGTGCTGTAACTTCCAAGGTGTCCACACTGGCAAGACACTTAGTGCGCACTAATTCCTCAGTTGGTGCACTGTAGGTAAACCACCTCAATGAGAAGGCAAAGAGCTTTCTGAGCAGTGGCTACCATGCTGCGGTGCCAGTATGGACACTTCAGTTGTCTATTGCATAGTAAGTGGCCTCCAGCAATGTCCCAAAATCCCTCAAGTCACCACTCTGGTCATTGTTTTGAACTCTGTAGACTGCCCTGTGGACATGATCTGGGGGTGTTAAAACTGTTAGCTGGTTAACCACTTTAACTTAGGGTCTGCTATCCAGCTCCCTGCCCGATCCTGCTGTCTAGCCCACCAGCCTCTCTGCAGCCGGGGCTGCTCTGGATCATCTGAGCTGGTCACTTCTTGCATTCACCAGATACATCTGACGAGTGGTTTTTACCAACAAAAATTTATGCCCAAATAAATTTAAGTCTTTGTGGTTCCACAGGACTTCTTGTTGTTGCAGGAATAACACTATTTTATGTTTCAGACGATCGGTGAGATATACATCTTGTGGGGAGAATCATGGCATTAAAGCACCAAATCCAGAGCAGTATTTGACCCCACTGCAGCAGAAAGAAGTTACAGTGAGACATCTAAAAACAAAACTGAAGGAATCGGAGAGCAGACTTCAGGAAAGGTACATTTCTCCCAGGGGGAAAAAAAAGTTTGGGAAGAAGATTTATTCAGCAGTTTCCACTAGGAGTAAAATCCTGACATTCTTGCTCCCTTTTTGAGTGCAGTGAGTTTTGACTAAGAAGTTTAGAATTTGGCTGAATCTAATTAAATTAAATGTTTACAGCCATTGTAGGTTTTATAACCCATTCTGTGAATGCACACAGTGTGTCTAACTTATGGAAAGGAGCCAGCTTTCCTCTTTTGAACTTAGAAGGGATATTTTGAAGGCAGTCTAATTGTTTACAAGTCAGTCTGATATTGCACCCTTAACGTTTGCACATGCAACTGTTGACGCCTGTAAATTGTGGATGTATTTTCAGGGATTGGCTTTTCAAGTGGCTCAGTATGTTGTCTACTTCAGTTATGCCCACAGTATTTCTGCAAGTGTGAAAAATTGCTGCAACGTATTTTGTCTTGTTCTAAACCTCATTGTAACAGAAAAATTCTTCTTGCTCCACCCTCTTGCCAGCAATAACCCTCTGGTCACGAACTTGTGTGTTTTACTCACAGTAGTACTATGTAGTGATGCTTTGCAGAAGAAGAGCAGCCGCTTCCATTACTCAACAGCTGAGAGATGTATGGGTTGGAACTATGCAAAAAGGGGAGGGTAGATTTGAATGAAGTGGCATTTTACACACATTCCTCTCCACCAAACAAAGGTGTGGCATAGAGCACCTCTCTCATGCTGTTACTGGAGCTTACTGTGGTTAGGTCAGTGAATTCACTTAGTGGACCAATTTATCTTTGCCATCCATTGGGTTCATGTTATACCACTGTGAAATTGTACTGTGTGCATAGGCGTGTCAACCCACCTTTTCACAGCAGCTCTACACCCTCACCATCCCTCTGTCATGGAACTTCTGAATGCTTTCATTGACCAAAGACCAGACGTTTTACAGTGGTTTTGCTTTTGCTACAGGGAAACAGAAATAGAAGAGCTCAAGTCGCAGCTGGCACGCATGAGGGAAGACTGGATTGAAGAAGAATGTCATCGCGTGGAAGCACAGCTGGCCTTGAAAGAGGCACGAAAGGAGATCAAACAGCTCAAGCAGGTTATTGAAACCATGAAAAACAGCTTGGCTGAGAAAGACAAAGGGATTCAGAAGTACTTTGCAGACATAAATATCCAAAACAAGAAACTGGAGTCCTTACTTCACAGCATGGAGATGGCTCAGAGCGGCTCTCTGAGGGATGAGCAGTGCCTAGAGTATACATGTGAGTCACCTGGTAAGTCCCTCGGCCCAAGTACAAGATATTCCAAAATGGTGGACAGCCGGGGTATGGAGGACCAAGCCCTAGAAGACAGCAGGCTGCTGCTCAATGATGAGGTAACTAATGGGACTGACTTTTTTGAAGATGTTATTCTGGCTGCTACATCTGAATCGGATGATCCATCCCTCTGCACTTCCACTGTAGAGCCCACCCCCCTAAACCAAAATGCACTTGAACGGGGTTTTGCTGAAGATCTAACATCCTTGCAGGCAGAAGAGAAGAGTGACAATAGCCCGATGCTGGAACAGGGCATTCAGACTGATGTGGTGCCATACAGCCCAGATGTGGAGCAGCTCATTCAGAACATATTCAGGAAACAACATATCAGTCCTGTGAGCCCATTTGCTGCCTCAAAGGGATTGGATGGATTTCCTGCTGGGTGCTTCAGTGAATCTGCTTTGCTACTGGACTTAAATGCAAGTGATCCAAACTCTGCCATCCTTTTGTCTCCCATGGAGTCTCCAGCTAGCAAGGGGGATTGGATCGTTAGTGACAACCGTGTTATGAAGGAACTTGACTTTACAGCCTCTCATGATGAAACTTTCAGAAATGTCATTACTCTCTCTCAGGCAGGTCTCGTGAAAAGGTACTGGAGCAGCAGTTTCCTTGTAGATTTCTTGGCTGTAGCAGCCCCCATTGTCCCAACAGTAATGTGGGCATTCAGTACTCAGCGAGGTGGAACAGACCCTATCTACAACATCGGTGCATTGCTTCGTGGCTGTTGCCTCATAGCGCTACGCTCTCTGCGCCGTGTACCTTTTATTGTCAAAACCTAAGTGCAGCTGGTTGGTGGGGAAGAATTACAATAGACCATAAAAGTGTCTGTGTCTAATGGCAGAGTCTGTCTTTTTGCTCTTGAATATTTGATTTGCACTATATTGAGTTGAAAACATGTTGATTGTTTGAAAATGAAGGCTCAGTGACATGGCGGCTTGGTTCTACTAAGTGTACTATACATGTACTTTAGCAAGCATGCTGTCGCTTTTCATTCATAGGCTGATGTATCAATTCTTATACTAAAAGCTTCTACTTCCAAGGCAGCTTCGGGCACATATTGTATGTCTGTCGCGCTTAATGCTCTTGTGAAATCAATAATTGTCCTAGCATTCCACTGGTCTTTTGTGCAAGGGGACTGTAACCAAAAATGCATTTGTGTTGGTTGTTAGGCATCTTGCTGTGTTTGATAAATAGGGGATGAATATATTTTAACCACATTATTTTAAAGTCTTAAATGAACTTCTTGTAACTTGCTAGTCATTCAAGCCATGTTAAATATTGTCTAAGTGGTTGTGAATTAACTTATTTTTTTGCTTATTTAATTGTTTTATTGGAAACTATACATTATAATCAAAGTACAGTAAAGCATGTTAAAAGTATGAATCTGTGTCTTATTTTAGCAAAACTCACCTGCAATAAACTATTAAAAAGTAATTAAGTTTAAGGTTGAAATTTTACACGCAGAGGAGGCAGGAGCATACCTGCAGTAGGAGTCGGTAGCTTGGTGGTGTTGCAACAACAGAATTTGGCCTAGAAAACATTATGGCTCCCACAGCAGCTAGTGACCCATAGACAAAGTGCTCTGTATTCTGTCACCAATCTCCCAAGCCATCAGTTCTGTCCTTCCACCTATTTGTATCATTGTGGGTTGGGTTAACTTCAATTCTTTCACGTATTTTAGATTTTGGCCAAGTATTGTGGCTCTGGGAACCCATCTCTTTGAATTTCTGCACTCTGAGAAGTGTAAAAATCTCATCCTTAATTTTGGATTCCTGTAGCTCTTTGCACTGTTTCCGTAGCTTTTTTTTTAAAAAAAGCTGGTGGACTTGAACATGTATACTGGACTGTCAAACGTGCTCTAACATTTGCATGTGTGTATGTAAATGCAAATGCACTGTTCCTTTGTGCACAACTAAACGTGCATGTGCAGATCCTAGCGAGGTAGTACTATCTGGTGGATAAACAAATGGAATAAGACAATCAAAGTCAATGCGTAACACTCTGGCTTGTCTTAAGGTCTCTCACTGCAAGAAATTTAACTGCACTGTTCTCCAGTTTCTCCTTTTGTAAGGTTAGTGTATCAGCACTTCCCTATGCCACCTGCTTCAGAGGAGTATTGTAAGGTGAGTGTTGATAGTCCCTTCCGGAGCCATTCATAAGCATTGGCAATGGGCAGAACCTAGCCAAAATGCAAGCAGCAGTCTCTGACAAGTAATGGATTTACAGGTACTTAGGACAGTTTGTCTGGACTGTAACACCTCTCTGACCTTATTAGATATTTTATGACTGCATCTTATGCTGTCCTTGTAATACTGCATTCTTAAACCCTCCTCCATCCTTCCTGATACTTTAGTGCTCATTGTAGTCTAAGAGGGGGTGTAAGTGTATATGAGGAAGTCAGCTTTGGTATAATTGATGCATCAAGAGGCTATAAGATGACAAAGCCTTTTCATATCCATTCACTCCAGCTTTAATACTTACTGTGTTACCCCCAACTTGTCATCAACCCTCCATCCTCCCATCCACAGCAGCCACCTCACTGGTCTGTTTTATACTCATCATTTACCCTCCTCTACAAAGCCCCCAGTTTTAGTTAACGCACCAACCCCTGCATACCTATTGAAATACAAACTGCCAGGCAGAGGTCAAGCAGCATTTTATTCAGCCAAAAATTTCACTATATGGTTCAGTAACTGCATGGGAAATTTCAGAGGCAACTTAGTAAAGGCAGACTTAAGCACCTGTACAGCTGCTCAAACACTGATTTCTTAACCGCAAGAGTCTAAATAAGCAGAAAAATAATTCCTTAATCCTTAAGATATAAGAATGTACTAAAAAGGAAAATTCTGCTTAATTCACATAGTGATATAAGAGTATTAAGCCAAACTTCCTGCTCCAAAGAATGTGGTGTAACAGGCAAGAAAACCAAACACCAGGCAAAAGTTCCGTATTCGGGTAGATTGATTTACATCACGATTTAAATCAAGTTACCAAAAAAGCCAAGACTGACTGTGCTTAGAGTGCACTTAATTTTAAGCCCCATTGAATTCTCAGGCATTTTTGTTTTTTGAAAAAACAAAGTATAGATTAAAAAAGATTAATAAAATCAGATTTTTATTTTAAGTCATTGATTTTATCCACCCTGGTTCTGATAAAAGAATCTGGGGTGAAGTCAGGACATTATAGGTAAAATCAAGAAGCTCAAAACATCATATGCAGCAGTCCCAAGGAGGAAGTCAGAGGATGTTTGGCAATAGGGGACTGTGGGTTTGGCAGAGGCATTTTGGCTAGACTGGTTGAGAGCAGTCGCCTGTGGCAAAGTCCAGCATAAGGACTATAGAAAAGTAGAACTGAAAGAAGTAATCATATTGTACACTGTAGTAAAACTGATGCATGGCAAGACTGACAGCATAAAAAAGGCCAAAATTTAAAGGGAAGGATGCTGGGGAAGATGAGAGAAGTTGAGCTGTCATGTAGATGTACCCAATGGTGATAGAGAAGGTAGGTGAAGAAGCAAGAGAAGATGATGTTTTGAAGACAGAATGGATTGGAATGAGTGGCTGGACAGAGAGATGAAGGTTGGGGGTAGTAGGGTTTGAATCTGCCGATGAGGAATACAGAAATATGAGGCATACCAACAGTTATGGGACTGCCCAGCTGAAGCAATGAAGAGTTACAGTAAGTTAGTGTTTTAGAATTCATAAATATTCCCACAAATATTCCTTCCTGTTTTGGTAACCTGAATTTATCTTGCATTCAGCACAGACAGCCCCAGCAAATACTGGTTGCATAGCTGACATGAATATGACAAATTCAGCCATAGGGTTTTGTGCAACTGCAGAGATGGGACTCAAGTGGTTCATTTTTGTTTTTAACCCTAACGCATAAAGGAGGAAAGTTAGTGCACCAATTTACCATGCAAGATCATACCAATGTGCAGCACTAGATCGCATATCTAGTCAGATAGCTCCTTTATAGCAGCATCTTAATAATTTCATCTTCAAGGTAGGAACAACACACACAGCTTTCTTTTATCTTCTGCACTGTTAATAAAAAGCATTTGCAGTCTTGGACATAGAAAAAACAAGTAATTTAAGGGCTGAGCCATCTTGGATTAAATGAGTAACGATAGTTGGCTCTCACCCAACTTTTAGGAAGAGATAGACATGGGAGTACCATTAAAAAAAAAAGACGACGGTTGGTTAAAGATCACTAGATCCAGATGGCCGCTTAAGAACTATCTATACAGGATTTTCCAGCCTTAAAAATAAAAAAAAAAAATTGCATTGTTGGGTATATTGTACTGCAAGTCTACATCTCAAAAGTGGACTAAAACCCACCTATATCTTGGTTCCTTTGTTTATATTTTATAAAGTATGGATATTTCAAGTGGTTGCCAGTTTTGTTTGATCTTTGATGAGAAAAGGGCATTGCTAAGCATTTTATAAAAAGCCAATACCTCATGAATAATATTTCATTATCTTCACTGTAAATAGGATGTGCAAAAATCTCTCTCGATTTTAAACATTTTCCCCATACTAGGCATCTAGATTGACAGGAATTTAAGTTGGACCATGATTCAGAATACTTGCCTTTATGTAATCTCATTCACAAAGCAAAACTTCCTACTCACCTTGTAATTCTGTCCAACAAATTAATTCTTAGTAAACATTTTTGTTTCCCAGAAAGTATGTTCAAGGCCTGGAAAGATTCCATTCTTAACCGACATTTTTGGAGGGAACTCTGCAACATAATACAGCTCTATAGTTTTTAGTCAAGTTTTCCTTTTGCTATAGGTCAGAAAGAATCACAGATTCTCTGTTAAGCCTGAGTAGTGACAAACGTTAAACAGAGGTGTAATGACAAGACCAAATATTTGTTTTCATCTTGAAAAGCATTTACAGCTTGTACCAGACAAACTGAGCCCAAGCCAAAGCTATATATGCTCTGTGGTACTGAGCACAAAAGCCAGACAATTGGTCTGGGAATAATTTTCATAAGGCCACAGCCAATGTTCCCCCCTACTCTTTTCCCATCCATGTACAGAATAATTTTTATGTGCACTAAGGCATGTGCAAAAGTATACCACCGGTACAAACAAAAACCTAGCTATGGGCGTTCTGCTAATCAGCTGGAAGCATCTGAATCTCTCCCGGGGTGGCACACAGCTTACAGGGAACACTGGCCACAACTTTCTTATGCTGTTCCCTAGCATCTCCATCATTGAGGCTACTAAGAGAGATGGAGCATTGATAAGAACCTAGATTCTCCCCTGTGCTAAAATCAGTTCAACAATTACACCAGATGGCTCCCACTTCTCTATTCTCATGGCACTTCTGCCTTTGTCCCAGGAAGGGGTTAGACCCACCTTTAAAGCTGTTCTAAATTTGTGCCAGTTGACAACAGTCTCCAACAAACTGCAAACCCATTAAATCTAAGGCAATGAAGGGCCACTCCTGTCCCATAGTCTTTCTGCCTCTCCAACCTTACGATTGGAGCTGAGGGCAATTGTCATTGACAGAGTATACGAACTTGACATCAGGTGAGAGCTTCCCTACTGTGGGGGCATTTTAACCATTCCTGGCATCTGCGACTTGTCTTCCAATTGTGGCTACATGATATCTATCAGTTTGGGGCATCTCTCCCTCTCTCCCCACCCCCCCTTCAAGTTTGAAGATAATCTAACAGGTTATCAGATGACAGGTGGCTGAGAAAATGGACCCAAAATTAGAAGTTATGTTCATTAGGAAGATGATCATTCTTAAGAACTTCCTCCTGCCATCAGCAAAAATTGTCCAATGGGAGGGTTTTTTGAAGGGGTAGAGAGTGGCAGGAGAGATATGGGCAAGTGTTGTAGCTAGTCAGTAGGTTGTAGAGAACAGGGCCTTTACTTTTTTGTATTGATATGGCCAAAGCTAAGTAAGTTGTCATGGAATAAGAGGGAAGGTCCTTTCATGGATTGATAACTGAATAAATGACAGGAAACAAAGGGTACGTCTAGACTACATGCCTCTGGCGACAGAGGCATGTAGATTAGGCTACCAGACATAGGAAAATGAAGCGGCGATTTAAATAATCGCCGCTTCATTTAAATTTACATGGCTGCCGCGCTGAGCCGACAAACAGCTGATCAGCTGTTTGTCGGCTCAGCGCAATAGTCTGGACGCGTGGGTGTCGACATCAAAGGTATTTGTCGACCACCCAGGTATGCCTCCTGGGATGAGGTATACCTGGGTGGTCAACAAATACGTTGGATGTCGACACCCGCACGTCCAGACTATCGCACTGAGCCGACAAACAGCTGATTAGCTGTTTGTCGGCTCAGCGCGGCAGCCATGTAAATTTAAATGAAGCGGCAATTATTTAAATCGCCACTTCATTTTCCTATGTCTGGTAGCCTAATCTACATGCCTCTGGCGACAGAGGCATGTAGTCTAGACGTACCCAAAGGGTAGGAGTAAATGGTAAGTTTTCCAATGGTAAGTGGAGAGAGGTAACTAGTGGGGTCTCCCAAGGGTCTGTCCTGGGACCAAGCCTATTAAGCTTATTTATAAATGATCTAGAGAAAAGGGGTAAACAGTGAGGTGCAAAATTGGCAGACGATACCAAACTGCTCAAGATAGTTAAGACCAAAGCAAACTGAAGAGCTTCAAAAAAAGATCTCACCAAACTAAGTGGCTGGGCAACAAAATGGCAAATGAAATTTAATGTTGATAAATGTAAAGTAATGCACACTGGAAAAAATAATCCCAACTATACATACAATATGATGGGGACTAACTTAGCTAAAACTACTAAAGAGAGATTGCAGAGTGATTGTGGATAGTTCTCTGCAAACATCCACTTAGTGTGCAGCGGCAGTCAAAAAAGCAAATAGAAGTTAGGAATCATTAAAAAAGGGATTGAGAATAAGAAAATATCCTATTGCCACTATATAAAACTATGGTATACCCACATCTTGAATACTGTGTACAGATGTGGTCACCTCATCTCAAAAAAGGTATATTGGCATTGGAAAAGGTTCAGAAAAGGGCAACAAAAATGATTAGGGGTTTGGAACGGATCCCATATGAAGAGAGATTAAAAAGACTTGGAATTTTCAGTTTAGGAAAGAGGAGACGAAGTGGGAATAGACATCTATAAAATCATGACTGGTGTGGAAAGAGTAAATAAGGAAAAGTTATTTACTTATTGCCACAATATAAGAAAGAGGTCACCAAATGAAATCAATAGGCAGCAGGTTTAAAACAAACAAAAGGAAGTTTTTCTTCACTTAATGCACAGTCAGCCTGTGGAACTCCTTGCACGGTACAAACAGTACAAAAAAGGGTACAAAAAGAGCTAGATAGATTCATGGAGGTTAAGTCCATCAATAGCTATTAACCAGGATAGGTAGGAATGGTGTCCTTAGCCTCTGTTTGTCTGGAAATGCATGACAGGAGGGGGATCACATCATGATTATCTGTTGCGTTCCCTCCCTCTGGGGCATCTGGTATTGGCTGCTGTTGGCAGACAGAATATTGGGCTAGCTGGATCTTTGGTGTAACCCAGTATGGCCGTTCTTATGGTCTTAAATGTTCTAGATACTTACCCTATATACAAATCCTTTTCAGAAGTCTCCTAAGTGTAGTCCAGAATGTATGTGACATTTACATTCACCTACCACTGAAATGTAGTCATGTGTGGGCTGGAAGATGGTCATTGTGTTGCAAGAATTAAAGTTTTCAGGAGGAGAAAACTTCTCCACACAACAAATTTATTGAGGAAATGGTTAGGAAGACTGAATAAAGTTAACCATGTTGGAAACTGCTTAGGACACCAGGGTTAATATCCTAGGGTATGTCTACACTACCACCCTAGTTCGAACTAGGGTGTGACGGCGCGTTGGGGTCCCCCGTCTCCTGCACCCCGAAATGGCACAAACAGACTGCACCAGCCGGTGGGCTAGAGGAAGTTTATTGCCTCTCCAGGATACAGCACAGCACAGATGTAGTCTGGTCACAGAGCTGGGCTAGGATGCCTCAGGCCCCCTTGAGATGGGGGAGACTGGGCCCCTAAACTCCAGCCTCTTTCCCTAGGCTCTCCTCCATCTCCCAGACAGTAACTAACTAAATTCCCTTCCAGCCCTGCCCCCCAGTCAGGGTAGCATTCCACCTTCCTTTGTTCCTCTCCATGGGGGGTGTCTGGCCACTGGTTCAACAAGTTTGGCACTACCTTTGCATAGTGAGGTTTTCCCTGCTGGGTCTTGCTCCAGACAGCAGGGGTCACCACAGCCCAGCAAGTACCCCCACTACATCACAGACAACAGGGTTAATATCCTAGGGTATGTCTACTCTACCACCCTAGTTCGAACTAGGGTGGTAATGTAGTCAATCGAAGTTGCAAATGAAGCCTGGGATTTAAATATCCCAGGCTTCATTTGCATCTTGCCGGGCGCCGCCATTTTTAAATCCCTGGTAGTTTGGACTCCGTGCCGCGTGTAGCCGCGGGCACGGAGTCCAAACTACCGGGGATTTAAAAATGGCGGCGCCCGGCAAGATGCAAATGAAGCCCGGGATATTTAAATCCCGGGCTTCATTTGCAACTTCGATTGACTACATTAACCACCCTAGTTCGAACTAGGGTGGTAGTGTAGACATACCCCCAGAGATCATATGAGGAAAGTCAGGAATTTAATAACCAGATAAAGTCAGAATGGTCTGAAGTACCCGCCAAAACAGAAATGTGATTAAGGAACCAATTATTCTCTCTGAATTGTATTACATAATAAATTTGCTCTCATAATAGCATGAGACATCAAATCTAAAGTGAGAGAAGTATACAAGTCAGACAAATCAAAATGCAACTGTGCCAACCTCATCCACTGGAGACATCTCTGCCTACAATCAGAGTGCATTGCACTCTTGGAAATGGTCTCAGAGGGGTAGCCATGTTAGTCTAACTGAAAAAACAACATATGTGCTTCCAGATATTCCTTTAGGCAGAGGTGGCAACAGTTATTTCCAACAAACCTCTGAACAAGACCCTGACCCTCAAGTTCCCCGCCAGCTCCACAAGAGGAAGGCCTTTATATGAACCCCCCCTTCCAATGGCCGTAACAAGAGTCTTGACTTCTATGGGCTGATAGTCAGCACTCATCAACCATATGGCATATAACCTCAACCATGCAGAACACAATGCTATATACAGCCTCAAAAACAATTCTAACATTATAAACAAAGAGGATGACAAAGGGGGGGGGGGGGCTGTTGTCATCATGAACAGAACCGATTATGAATAGGAGGCTGCCAGACAACTCACGACCAACAGATTGTACAGACCTCTCTCCTCTGATCCCACTAAAGAATGCCAGAACAAACGAACAAACAAACCACACACCACCTTAAAACAACTGCTTATGAAACTCTGCTACAACTCAAGAATAAAACTTTACAACTCCACCCACCCAAAATCTTTGACCAGGTGTTTTCTGCCTGCTACCCAAGATCCACAAACCTGGAAATCCTGGACGTCCCATCATCTCAGGCATTGGCACACTTACAGCAGGATTATCCAGTTATGTTGACTCTCTCCTCAGACTCTATGCTACCAGTACACCTAGCTATCTTCAAGACTCCGCTGACTTCCTGAGGGAACTACAGAGCATCAGTAATCTCCCTGAACACACCATTCTGGCCACCATGGATATAGAAGCTCTTTACACCAATATGGCACACAATGATGGATTACTAGCTGCCAGGAACGCTCCCTGATGATGCCATGCACACCTGGTGACTGAGCTCTGTGACTTTGTCCTCACCTACAACTATTTCCAATTTGGGGACAATTTATACCTTCAAGTCAGCAGCACAGCTATGGGCACTTGCATGGCTCCACAATATGCCAACATCTTTATGGATGACCTTGAACAACATTTCCTCAGCTCTTGCCCACTAGTGCCTTTACTCTACTTATGCTACACTGATGACATCATCCTATGGACCCATGAGAAGGAGACTTAAGAATTTCACAGGGATTTCAACAACTTCCACCCCATCATTAATCTTAACCTGGATCAGTCCACACAATAGATCCACTTCCTTGACACTACAGTACAATTAAATGATGGCCAAATTTCCACCTCCTTATACCGGAAGCCTACCAACCGTTATACTTTCCTACATGTCTCTAGCTTCCATCCAAGCTGCATTTCCCAATCAATTGTTTACAGTTAGGCTCTAAGATACAACCAGATTTTCTCCAATCCCAGAGACAAAGACCTACAGAATCTCTCAGGCATTCTTGAAACTTAAATATCACTCCCACCCCTGAGGAAGTTAAACAGATTGACAGACGAGTACCCAGGCATCAGCTTCAAGATAGGACTAACAAACAAAACAACAGAACACCACTAGTCATCACCTACAGCCCCCAGCTTAAACCCCTCTGGTGCATCACTAACAATCTACAACCTATCCTGGAAAATGACCCCTCACTCACAGACCTTGGGAACAGGCCAATCTGCACCTACAGACAACCCCCTAACTTGATACAAATGCTTTCCAACAACCACACAGCACATCTCAAACACACTCACCCAGGAACTCAGCCCTGCAATAAATTCCGGTGCCAACTCTGTCCACACATCTACACAAGTGACATCACAGGACCTAACCACATACAACTGCACATCCATTAATGTGATCTATGCCATCAAGTGCCAGCAATGCCCCTCTGTATATTGTCCAAACTGGACAGTCTCTGCGACAAAGGATTAATTGACACAAATCAGATATTTGAAATGGTATCACAGAAACCTGTTGGGGAACATATTAACATGCCCAGGCACTCAATGGATCTAAAAGTGACTATACTATTACAAAGCAATTTAAAAAACCAGCTGGAAAGCAAAGCTGCAGAATTTGCCTTCATTTGCAAATCTGACCCCTTTAACCAAGGTTTGAACAAAGTCACAAATGGAATAGCCGCTACATTCGACACACAACTTTTGAAGTCATTAGGATCAGGCACTTGCAGCCCATTCTATTGGCCTCATTTAGCACGGACGTTAACTGACAAGATTGTTTCCCCCCCCCTCTCTTTATCCCCTCTTTTTCTGCTATTTATTTGTACTTCTGGACCCCTTGCTCCATTCATCTGAAGAAGTGGATTGTGCCCACGAAAGCTCATGATACCATCTACATTTTTGTTAGTCTCTAAGATGCTGCAGGACCATTTTTTTTTTTTTAAAACAAAATGGTATCAGCAAAAAATAAAATCCACGTTGTTTCCATCCCTTCTGGTCCCCAACCACAACAAACCTGCTCGTTGCGGTTATAAAAAAGGAAACATGATCATCAGCGCCAGAGAAACAGAGGTATTACATTATTCTTTCTTCACTCTCTTCTCCCCCTCCCCACACAGAGAGACAGGAGAATGAATTTTTAAACATTCCCAACATTTATAAATAAGGCAATTAAGAGTAGAAGAACAAAGGTGCATTTTCTGAAATTAAGCACAAAAACAAAGAATTCTTTAAAATTATTTAATTACACAGTCCAGGTAAGCATAATAGATAATACAGTAGCTTTCCCACCACTGAATTATTTACACTCTTTTTTTCTTTAAGTTTGAACCATCTGCTAGAGTTTATGTCCCCATTATCAGACTGTCTTGCAGCAATCACTGTTCTTGTATAAGGAGGGTACTGGGACAGGGCTATTGCAAGAAATATTGTTCCATCAAAGTATGATTTGTAGGGTTGGTGTTTTATTTTTTAAGATCCGGTTACTAGTAGTTCAAGATACTTTATGGGAGATTTCTGGCTTCCAAGATGGCCTGAAGAATGCATTAAAATCAAGCAGTGAGTTGAGTTCTAAAAATACTGGAATCAATACAAATGATGCTTTATGTCATAAGATGGGGATTCTCCTTCCTGCCGGTTGAGTCATCTTAGAACTGCTTGTGTTAGGACAGTTTTACACCAATTTTATTCTGCTCTTTTTTCATTAGCCTTTGTGCCTCTTTCTCCATTTTCTTCCTTTGTTGTTCTGCTGCTCTCTTTTCCCTTTCTGCTATCTTCTGCTGTCTGCAATTTGAAGAGAAAACATCAAGGTCACACATTCAGAACATAGTACGAGTTCTAGCAAGATCCCTTTTATGATGGCTGAATAAATACTCAACTTCTTACTTCAAGAAAATACAGACCCTTGCAACTATGCTTTAAAGTATATTGAGCCAGCAAGCCCCATCAGTGATGATGCCTGGAATTCTGTTATTGCTGTGCTCCTAATTAGGCAGCTATCAGTTAATGGGCCCTATGCTCATGCTCAGGTTAAGCGTTAGTTGAAAGTAGGGATGTTAAATTTCGATTAATTAACTAATCAAATAGTCGATGGGATTTCCATTGACTATTCGACTGGTTGATAAGAACTTCCACATTCTGCCTTTGAAATGTACAAGAGTCCCAGCGGGGTGGGTGTGGGTCTTGTGTATTTCAAAGTGGAAGCGCCCCATGGAGCCTGGGGTCAGGAGAGACTCCCCACTGGCCCCGGGCTCCACCTAGTGTGCCAGCTCTGAAAAGCACAATAGCCCCAGTGGGGACTCTTGTACATTTCAAAGTTTGCTGCTGCTGTGCCCCTGCCTCCTCCAATGGAGTTGGAGGAAATGGGCTTTAAACTGGCTTCCTCCAGCATCCCCTCCTTGCTGCATCTATGATAGAGGCAACAAGGCGGGAGAAGCGACTAGTGTGTCGACTCTCCAATGACTATCTGATAAGCAAAAGCTTATTGGATAGTCGACTAGTTGCTTAGTTACTAGTCGATTAGTTGAAAGAGGGCACATTCTGCCCTTTTTCAAGTGAATTGCTGATGTCAAACACCGCTTCTGTTAAATCTCCCACACTGCATTTTCCACAAATAAGACTATTGGCATCTCCATATCAGAATCCAGTAATTTTTGTATTTTATTCTTAAGCTGTTGATATTTTTATCAATTGCTCTGGCTCAGCACTTGTGTTCCACATTTAAAAGACATACTTTTACACTGCAGAAATTGCATCATGGATTTGATCCAAAAAGCCTACTCAACTTAATGGAAGGATTCCCACTGATTTCAAGGGCTTTGAATCAGGCCCAGTACTAACATCAAGAAAACAAAGAATTTTGTGATCTACAGGAAGAATGTAACTGATTCACTTATCCATCTGTGTAAGACCCACAAGATCACCAGGGAGATATATTTGGAATAAGTTGGGGGTAGTAGACTACTTGTTAAAATGCTGGTTGGTTTTGTTTTTTGTTGTTACTTTTCCATTTTTACATAGTTTTGTATCATGCTTATAAAGAATCAAGATTTTGTATATAGATCTAGTGACATTTCATAGATCTTAAGCAATCATGATAGAAATGTAGCCGTGTTAGTTTGGTGTAGCTGAAACAAAATACAGGACTATGTAGCACTTTAAAGACTAACAAGATGGTTTATTAGATGATGAGCTCATCATCTAATAAACCATCTTGTTAGTCCTGTATTTTGTTTAAGCAATGATGGTTCTTCCAAATGCATTTTTAAGCCTACTAGTCCTATGAACATCCTTAATACATAGGTAAAGCAGGAATTAACTAGGGTAAATAGTTATACAAACAAGTTACTTAAAAAAATCTGTCAGCTTTAAGTTAGAATCAGACCATTCAAAACAAGGGCCTGAGGTTTCTGGACCGAAGAGTTTGCTTGCTTCAAATTCCTCTTTTCTTCTGTGTCTTAACAGGAGCTTCATTTGCCTGCCCACTCCCTTAATGCAATTACTGGAAAATGATTTTCCTCTCAACATCTGCCTGAGATAGACTGGAATGTCTGCCTCCCTTCCCATGACCTTTTCATTGTCATTAACCATCTTGGCTAATAAGCCAGAGAACCAAGAGCTAATCTACCTCTTGAGATTTGTTTTCAGAGTTAACAGAACTCCAAACTATTCTGAGGATGTAATTTCCAAACTGGATGCTTTCACGTCTCCTTCAGTGTTTTTTGGAGACAGTGTAAGGACAAGTACACTGGGAAATATGGATGGAAAATCCATGAAGGCTGTGTACCTTTAGATTCACAGAAACTGTAAGTTAAGGATACGGTCTGTAGAGCAGGGTTGGGCAATAATTTTTGATGGCGGGTGGGGGCTATTCCAAGAATTTGGTAAGTGGTCAAGAGCCGCACTCTTCCATGAAATTGATGAGGTGTGGGATCTGGGATGGAGGCTGGGTGCAGAAGGGAGCTTGAAGTAAGGGATTGGGGCACATGGGGGGGTGGGATCTCAGAGGGAGTTTGGGTGAAGGAGGGGACTGGGATGCACAATGGAGTGCAAAATCTGGAAGAGGGTGTGGGTGCAAGAGAGGATTCTAATCTGGAAGAAGGATGTAGGAGGGGATTGTGACCGGGGGCAGGAATGGATATAAGCGATTTGGGTTGTGATCTGGTGCAGAGAATGGGGGTGAAAATCTGGGAGGGTCTATGGGTGCAGAAGAGGATTCTGATGTGGATGGGGGGTGAAGGGTTTGGGAGGGGGTTGTGACCTGAGGCAGGGGTGCAGATATTTGGGTTGTGACAGGAGTAGGGAATTGGGGTGCAGGGTCTGGAAAGAGGTCTGGATGCAGTAGTGGGAATGCAGGGGGTTTGGCTTATGTGGAGAACAGGTATAAAGGGACAGAGGATTGGGGTGCCAGAGGCGGGCCCTTACCTGAGTGGTTATGGGCAGCTGGGTCCTCAGCCAGGCTCCCTGCCTTACATGCCCCCACATGCTGCTCAAAGCAGCTGCAGGGTCCATGTGCTGCTCTGAACACTGGGAGCTTAGGGGAGGGGGAAAGAGGTGTTTCATGCACTGCCTATTTGACCAATGAGAGCTGTGAAATTGTGCTGGGGCAGCGTGCGAAGCTTCCTCTTTCCTCCCCACCCCCCGGGCTCGCAGCATTCAAAGAAACACATGGCCATCCCAGCAGTTTCTAAGTAGCGCGTGGGTGCGGGGCAGGCAGGGAGTCTGGCTGAGGCTCCCACTGGGCTGTATCTGGCCTATGGACCATATTCTTCTCAGCCCCCTGCAGTAGAGTCTACTTCTCAAATATAATTGGCTAGAAAAAACACTGGGATTAGGCTGTTTACCATTACCTAGATTGTGTTTTAAATTAGCTGTTAGGTCACACCATAGAATATCATTCAATAGCCCAGATTTCTGCTACATTTTGGGCTTGATTCTACCAAGTGCTGAACACTTAACTTCCACTGACATTAATAAGCAAGCCTTTATTCCCTTAAAATATTATGTCACATTAAAACAGGCAGACAGACACTGATCAGAACCACACACATCAGATCAGAGAACCCTCAAACGTTGGATTAGAATATCACTGCTCAAGCCAGCTTTAATTTAAAGCAGAATAGCCTCTCAACAGGTTACCACCAGGACAGAAATTAAAAAGCAAAAGAAACATCAACCTATTCCAGTGTATCCCTGAGACACCTTCTTCCTGCTATTGCTCTCTGAGCCCAGATCTTTACCAAATAAAGGATTTGTTCAAAGGGTCAGCTCTCTTTTTGTGTGCTCATAGCAACTATCATGGAATTTGCTAGAGTTAACAAGATACCATTTGTTCATTTTATTTTTCCTGTTGGTTACATTTTCTCAGGAGTGGGAGATGTGTGGCTGATTCCACAATCCAGAGTGAGGGACTGACGCCATCTTCTGTATTTGATGAGCAATAACAGATAGGGAGGTAAAGAGGATCCAAAATTATTCCATGGTTTTGTTAAGGAGGATGGGCATGGATTATGCAATTTAAATATGTAGGCAATAAATCTGCCAGCTCTCTTGCAAACTTCCTAAAGGGCGGGATTAAAATATGAGAGTTTTGATGAACTGGAAGAGAGAATGAAAAATAAATCCAGCTCATAAAAAATGCGTTTTTACACAAGTCCAATGTTATATCAATTGCACAAGTCCAATGCTATATCAATTGCATAGACAGAATACGAGAGAAAAAGTTAAGAGAAGACTAGATCATTTGGTCTGACCTCTTATATAACACAGGCCATTCCATTTTACCCAGTTACCCTATAGTGGACCCAATGTGAGTCTTTGGCTAAAACATAACTTCCAGAAAGGCAATCAGTCTTGATCTGAAAAGATCAGATGGCGGCAAATGTACCCTTTCCCTTGTCTGTTAAAATAGTTAAATCACTCTTGCTGTTAAACTGTACATAATTTGTAATTTGGTCTGGCTTCAGACCCTAGCCATAGTTTCTTCTTGTGCCTTTCTATGGCAGACTAAAGAGCCCATGAGTACCTGGTATTTCTCCCTGGGAAGGTTCTTGTAGGGTCTCTAGCCTCTGTGAGAAGCTGTGAATGGGCAACAGTGGATGGATTACTTGAGGACTACCTGAAGCAAAATGCAGGACAATGTAGCACTTTAAAGACTAACAAGATGGTTTATTAGATGATGAGCTTTCGTGGGCCAGACCCACTTCCTCAGATCAAATAGTGGAAGAAAGTAGTCACAACCATATATACCAAAGGATACAATTAAAAAAATGAACAAATATGAAAAGGACAAATCACATTGCAGAACAGAAGGGGGATGCGGGGGGGTGGGAAGGGGGAGGAAGGAAGGTAAGTGTCTGAATTGCTGATATTAAAGGTAGGGAGAGTGGGATGTTTGTGAGTTAATGGTATTACAGGTGATAATTGGGGAAACTGTCTTGGTAATGGGTGAGAAAGTTCAAAGTCTTGTTAAGTCCTTGTTGGCAAGTGTCGAATTTTAACATAAATGACAGTTCAGAGGATTCCCTTTCAAGTGCAGATGTAAAAGGTCTTTGTAGCAGAATGCAGGTGGCTAAGTCATTTACAGAGTGTCCTTTCTGGTTAAAGTGGCAAGAAACTGTTTTCGCTTTGTGATCTTGTCTGATATCTTGAGGACTACCTGTTTTGTTCAGTGGATAGTCAGAAGAAAAGATAGAGGGTCAGATGGACCATGGTCTGCCCCAGAAAGGCTGTTCTTTTGTTCTTGTACATAGCAATAGTCACTTCTCAATCTTCTTTTTGATAAACAAGTCAAGCTCTTTTAGTCTCTCACTGTAATGCATTTTCTTCAATCTCGAAACCATTTTTTAATGTGTTCTGTGTCCTCTCCAATTTTTCAACATCCTTTTTAAAAATGAACACCAGATCTGTTTGCAGCATTCGTCTCACCAATGTCTCATAGGAAGGTAAAATCAACTCCCTCTTCTTACTCCCATTTATACCCCCGCAGGAGCACACTAATCCTTTTGGACACAGCATCACACTGTGAGCTAATGCTAACTTGCTTGTCCTTTATAACCCCCTAAAGCCTATTCAGAGCCTCTGCTTTCCATGAGGCAGTTCCCCACACTAAGTATGCGCTGCATTTCTTGTGTCTAGATATAGGAATAGCTGCCTTACATGTTTCTGTGCGCTATTCTGTCCTGTGTGGGCTGGCTAAGTGGTCAAGAGCTAAGCTGGGGAAAGACTGAAAGAGGCATGAAAATCATCTGCATATATGTAAAATATGGTTATAAAAAAAGTCAGGAATCCATTAATTCTACTAATCAAGGGGCAGAACAAGTTATGGGTTTGAGGTTCAAAAAGATTACTAAAAACTATTAAGCAAATTAACTAGGAATGTTAGCGCATAGTCGGTAAATGATTTACCAATACACCTGGTCTTATGGATTAATCCAAACAGCTACACGCACTCACCCCAGCCTTGCTGCTGCAGGCTCCCTCTGATAGAGAGGCAGCAGTGTGGAGGGTGCCGGGAGCAGGCTTGTGCTCGGGGGGGGAGGAGGCGGGGGAGCCAGCAGCAGTGTGTGTTGGGGAAATGGAAGGGGGGGAAGAAGACAGGTGGGATACCAGCACGGCCTCTGTCCACGATGGGCCCAGGCCCCCCCAACACACACACACAGGGGGTGTCACCTTGGAGTTACTGTGTGCATACTTTAGAGTCATCTTAACTCTGACAACAAATCTCAAAAGGTAGATTAGCCCTTAGTTCTTTGTCTTGTTGGTAAAGATGGTTAATGATAATGGAGAGGGCGTGGGAAGGGAGACAGATGTGCCAGTCTTGTGTGTGTCTCAAGGAGGTGTTGAGAGGAAAATAATTTTCCAGTAATTGCATTAAGGGAGTGGGCAGGCAAATGAAGCTCCTGTTAAAGCACAGAAAAAAAAATAGGAATTTGAAGAAAGCAAACTCTTCCGACCAGAAACTTCAGGCCCTTGTTTTGAATGGTCTGATTCTAACCCAAGGCTGACAGATTTTTTCAAAGTAGCTTATTTGTATAACTATTTACCCTCCATAATTTCAGCTGTACCTGTGTATTAAGGATGGTCAAAGGACTGGTAAGTGTAAAAATGCATTTGGAAGAAACATCACTGCATAAGATCTATGCAGCAGCAGGAGAGCGGAGATCTCTGCCCCCCCTTACCGCACAAGTACAATGCGTGACATTCAGCCTAACTTGGACAGTTAGCTTTTGCCTTTCTCCACTTTTATTTTTTAAAAGCAAAGGAGAGCATAACGTCAGTGTACTGATAAATTTTCCCAATTAAAAACGTCGGGAACAATTAAAGATTACCAAAAGCAATGTTAACTCAGCCATGCTGCATATACAGATAATGTTTTTATTTTCCAGTTAAAATGCATAGCTTAATAGAAAGAGACAGAAAACAGATCCACATTAACACTGCCAATATAAACCTTTACATTCCTTAGTAGAATATGAATTGTGCAGTGCTAAAAGTGTATTCAAGATGTATGTTACATGTATTTACATTATACTTCAGCACACAAATTAACACATGAAGGGAGTGCTAAATTTTTTAATCCTAATTCAGTATGGACAAAATATAAATTTCCAAATTCTGAAACTGGTATTGTTCAAAAATGTGTTTAACCCATTCTCACAGTCATTAAACAAATGAAAAAATGTTCTAAAAACAGATAATGTGGTGCTGAACTCACTATACGAATCTAAACAGAACAGTCTTTAAGCATAATAGCATATGGACAGCCTTCAGCATTAGACTGGGAAAGGATATAAAATATTCTAAGATTGTGTAATATTGCACTAGATCCCTTGACATTCTAGAGCTGTAACATTGTATCCCCTTTCCTCTTCATTTTAATACCGGTAAAGAATTTTTAAATAAATATTCATGCTGACACTGTAATAAACTAGTGATGTTTACAAAAAGTCCTATTTGTTAATTTAACGGAACAAGTAAGAACATGGTTGAGTCTGTGTGATTCAAGAATTTACTTAATATTTCTGCTGCATTTTCAACTTAAAAAAAAGACTTTCTTTCTTTACATGCTGTCTTAAACTGCTGAACATCATTTCTCAGCTTTGAATTTACTGCAAGGTATGTATTCCACAAGTGCTTCCAGAACCACCACATTGAAAGATGTTTCTGGTACAAGGTTTTTAATTGTGATTTTACTATTTGTATTTTCTAGTGAATATTTTTTTCCACTTATGTACACTGCTAATAATTTTAGTTGTAATGTGGAACTGTGCAGAGTATACTTCATCTTATTTCTAAAATGTAAAGCAATTAATGCTGCTTCTTATTACACTAAATCCTATTCTTATATAAACAAGTTTTTAATATGTCAAATTCTTGGCATGTGTGAATAGGGTTGTAATGGAAGGAGAGCATATAATATAACATTTGTACATATTAGGGAGGTTAGACTGAGTAACTGAATAGTCATGTAGCCATATGAAATCTTAGCACTTACATGACCATTTTATAGTCCCCAGAGGTGAGGCCAGCAGCCAGCTGGATCCCAGCACCGCGCCTGGGGGGGCCAGTCCACAAGGGGAGCCAGTTTAAAACTGGCTTCCCACACAGACCAGCTACCTGCCACCCCATGTTCCATGGGATGCTGAGCAGCCTCGGCATGTGGAGAGCTCAGATGTGATGTAGATAGAGGCTCCTTCACAGCTGCCTCCATTATCCTGTCCCCCGCCTCCATGCTGCTGCCTCTAATGGGGAGGGAGGCGGCACTGGGGAGTTGGTGCGAGGGGAGGAGACACCGGTTCCACCTAGCACTGGCTCCTGCCTACTCCCTCCCCCAACCTCTGTAGAAGGCAGCAAGAGGGAGGGTTGGAGATGAGGCACGCAGGTTCACTGGAGCTGGTATGTGTGGGGAGCTGGCTTGAAAGCCTGCCTGCCTCACCCTCCGCGCTGCTGCCCCTGCAGCACTGGGGGTGAGCGGGCGGATCCAGTGCTCTTGGGGCTTTTAAGCCAGCTTCTCTCACCCGCTGCTGCCTCTGATACAGAGGCAGCAAGGTTGGGGGGCAGGGAGCATGTAGTTGACAAGATTAAGTGAAAAGCCCAGGTTTACTGGTTAATTGTGCAGTCGTCTATGTGATGACATCCTTAGTATATACTGAAGGCTGGGGGGGGGAGGGGGAGAATGAAATCGTATATAATGCATATTCTGAAAATTAAGTAGGATTGTTAGATTGTAAAGTTGGCTGAAATACGATTGTGCTAAAATGTATTCAACCTGGGTTAGCTACAGAATTGTTTAAATTACCTAAGAACTTCTTCTGCCTGCCAGGCAGCATCTTCCTCTTCTTCCCAGGCATTAGTATTTTCCTGCCAGGTATCCAAGTCTCCCAATTCAGGCTGCAAACAAAAGACCAAGAATATAATAAACATACTCAGACCATCTCCCCATCTCATTTCCATATAAATTATGTTGAAATTGAGATAGCAAGACTAGTTAGTGTTAATGGTTTTATACAGCTGCTTTATGATAGGAGAGGATCTTTTCCATGTTAATACTGGTAGTTTTGATTTTCCCCAACCATCTCCTCCATCCCCCGCAAAAAACACCACAAAATCAACAAGCCACACTGAAGAACTTAGAAAAAAGTACCCATTGATCTGAATGAAGCGAAAACAAATACTGAAAGGAGCCAGTCTGCTTTATTTAGAACCAGATCCCTAGCATCTGCCTACCTTCCTGAATTTTCTAGATTCTACAAAAGTCCCCACCCGCTGCTACTCATGCAATGCTTCCCCACATTCTAATCTACTGTATTATCTATTTTAGGTATTCATCTGGCCTCAGTTACAGTAATGTGAAGTGATGTGATCCCTGAAGAAGCCCCTAGCGTAGATGCAGTTATACCAGTAAAGCTGCACTTTCTACCAGTACAATTTGTTTTTTCCATTGGGGGTGGTTTTACTCTACTGCTGTAAAGTGCAGCTTTGCTGATACAGCTGTGTCCACTCTAGGAGAGCATACAGGAATATAATAGTATTCCTGTACTGAGAAAATGCTGCCACTATAGACACAGCTTAAGTGACCTGTTGAAGGTTACATAGGAAGCCTGTGGGCGCGCAGGGAACTGAACTCACATGTCTTGAGATCCACTAGTGTCCTTTCCTCAAACCTTCACGATGCCATCTTTTTCCCCTCCCTATCTAAGGCTACGTATACACTACAGGTCTTTATCGGAAAAAGGTACGCAAATTGTGCTCTGTAATTTGCGTACCTTTTTCCAATAGTTTTTTCAGAAGAGGTTTTTCCAAAATTTGGCCGGTCTACACTGGGCCTAATTTCAGAAAAAACACACCTCTTTCAGAAGAGCCTTTCTTCCTCGTGGAAGGAAGAATACAGGGCTCCCGAAAAAGCATGTTCTCTCTTCAACAAATAAAAGTGTAAGAGCAGACGCATTCCCTGGATACAGCGGAGTTTTTCCGGTATCCTGGAAAAACCCTCTAGTCTAGACATAGCCTAAGATGAGAGAGTTTCTAGGATTTTCTTATTGATCCTCAATAGACATAAAAACCTCGATGCTTTCAACACTTCTCTTTTCAAGTGAACAACAGTTTTCACGCAGACAAATTAGAACTCGGTATTTTTAATGCAAAAACTCTACCACAGGTCTATTGTCTGTACATACTTTTACAGTTCAGTGACAAGTTATTAGAAGCAGAGGTGATGCAAGAAATAAAATTTGAATATTTATAAAAAGCCCATTCTAACATTCTAAAAGGTATCACTCATTTACAGAGTACAATATATCATCAGAGTACTTGGCAAAAAAGTGACATCCTACCAATACTCCGAGTTATACAAGTTTCACTTGATTTTATATATGATGCATACCCCACATTTTTTATCCTACATATACCTTGTTTGTTGTCAAGAAAAACGATTGCCAGCACATAAGCACATGAAGAGCAATACAAATTGTTCTTCCACTTTTTCACTGTGGGATTAATAGGTTATCTCCATAAAACCTAAAGCTCTCTGGTTTAGGAGATATGGTAATATTCAGGGTCTCTCATACTAATTTCCAGATGGCTGACTTGTATTCCTTTCTGCTCATCTCCTCTTTTCAAGAGCTAGGCAAACAACACCACATAGTGACAGTACTAATTCAACTAATTCTCCAATTCAAATTCAGCATGGTCTACTCAAATAGCTTTTATTCTTTATCAAGAATTCAGGTAATTTATAGCCACTTAGTATCCCTTCCTCCCCACCAGACATTCCTCTCTGCTGAGGAGCAAACTATTACATAGCAAGAAAAGAATCAAAACAAATAACATACTTACAGACTGGTGAATAAAAGGAATATCTTGTGTAGCTGCTAATCTACTAGAAAATCCTGCATTTCCATCTGGGATCCCAAAATTTAAAGGATCTCTTTTTTTAATAACAATCTGAAAGATAACATTGAAAGGGGGGGGGATGTCAGTTTATACCATTATTGATAAGAATATGATGCAATGCTGAAGAAAGAGTAACATGATACACCTATATGTTTTACTAGGCAAAATGCCAAACCAAATCCTTTAAAAGAAGGGCACCAAGTAATTTACATTTTTTCCACTTGATAATTTGAGTGCTCCATTTCTACCAGTAGACAGACACACAGGAGTAGGTAGGGTGGTTAAAAATTCAACAATTTTAAAAAAAATTGATTTTTTAACTTAAAATCAGATTTTTTGATAAAATACTTTGAGGAAAAAACCCATCTAATGACAGCTTTAATTAAGAAACATAGCTCAAATATATTTCATCATGGAATAGGGATTATAAATTTTATAGTATAAGAAAATATATTCATGTAATATTTAAGAAAAGTTTTGTAAATGAGTTCTAATAATCCAGGGGTAGGTAATAATTTTGGAAGGGGGAGGGGCACTTCACAAATTTTGGAAGTGGTTGTCGGCCAAACCAAAAAGGGTGGGGCCTTGAGCAGAAGAGGTGGGGCTGAGAATGGCCCTGCTGGGTTCAGTGACCTTATTTTCTGAACCAGCTGCAGCTAGCAAGAACAGTTTAATATAATTTACGAAACAGATTAACCATTTTAACTATCTCATGTTAGTTTATCAAAAAGCCTCCCATTTATGTTATATTAACGTAAGAAAGGATCAGCGGTTTTTCTGCTTTTGATATGCAGTTTTATCTTATTAGCTAACAAACCAAAACACTGGAACAGAACAGCAATTATGAACATGGCTAATTACATAAAATAGCAAGACAAGATTTTTTACAGATAATACAATTTTTGTATTAGACAGGCATGTCTGGAACTCCATGTTTTCATCAGACACAAGTCTCTCAACTAAAATATTTATACATAAATCTCTCAATTTCCATAGTGAAAAATGTAATTTCACAATTTGG
This sequence comes from Pelodiscus sinensis, assembly GCF_052426305.1. Lineage (NCBI taxonomy): Eukaryota > Metazoa > Chordata > Testudines > Trionychidae > Pelodiscus > Pelodiscus sinensis. The sequence goes on from NC_143053.1 coordinate 31,182,486, forward strand.
TTTCAGTGTAACCCCATGCAACCCCCCAGAAGAGGCAGGACCAAGAGACGTTGAGTGCTCTCTACCCCCAGACCCTGATTAGCCTAGAGGTGGGGGAGTGTATGAAGTCTTTGCCCCCGGCCTGCCAGGGGCACCAGGAGCCTACAGGGAACTGCCAGCTGTTTTGAACAGCTAGCGGTTCCCTGTAGGTGCTGCATGCCCCTGCGGGTGTGGGGAGACTTCTTGTGCTCCCTCCATCCCCAGGCCCATTAGGGCCCCCCTAGCAAGGAAGGAAGAGCACAGCAGCATCAGGAGGGGGGGATGAAGGGAAGCATTCTCCTTAGTTTTTGGAGGTGCCTCGCCTCCCTCCCTGTGCCTCCCAGACACTGGGAAGGGCCTGGGGGTGGTGGAGTAGACAGTTTCTGGGTCCTCCTCCCTACTCTGCCAGGGGCACACAGTTCCCCTGGTGTTGTGCGCCCGTGGTGAGGGGAGACTTCACATACTCCCCCTGCCTCCAGGCCAATCAGGGCCTGGGGGATGGGGGAGGAGAGCGCAGGCAAAGTCTCTCGCTACCCACCCCGCCAGGGGTGCCCAGTTCTCTGTGGCAGGGTGGGACAGATAGCAAGACACTTTGCATGCTTCCCTCCCCCGCAGACCAATCTGGGCCTGAAAGCAGGGGATCATGAAAAGTGTCCTCCCCCCGGCCAGGGGTACACAGTTCCCTCTGGTGTTGCATGGCCCTGGCCAGGAGAGAAGACTTTGTGCGCTCCCCCATCCCCAGGATCCCCAGGTCCTGATTGGCCTGGGGATAGGGGAGTGGCAGGGCATCTGCAGGCCAGGTCAACCTGCTAGACAGGCCGGATCTGGCCCATAGCGGCCCCTTTGCACATCCCTGAGTTAGCGCATCCAAATTAGATACCAGAAATAGGGCTGCTGAATTTGTGTCAAAAAGCCCCCACATTTATAACTGACCTATAAACGATTTCAAAAGTTTCATAAACTGATTTAATAAGTGTATTTGAAAGCCAGAAACCTACTTTCTGTGTTTTTCTTATAGTTGGCGTCATGTCCTTAAAATAATCAGGCTCCAGTTGTTCTGAAGCATTCTGTTGTGTGGCCACGTTCCCATTACCACCTTCAATCTTCACACAGGTTGGTGCATCTTCATCCCATGATGTCCAATCTTCTACTTCAGACTAAACAGAATTGAACAAGTTCATTTTAGCATTTGACTTTTAAGTGGAGGGCTATAACATTTTATTGATTCAACAGGATTGGTGGATTTGCTGTTGACTCCATATCACCCAACCCTTTAAAGACATTACCTGTTTAGGAACAGATGAATAATCCACTGTAGTTGGCAAAGTTATTTGGTCTCCACTTAACTTTCGTCCTCTTCCAGACCTGAAAGAGAAATGTAGGATTCCTCCAACGTCTGAGAACATGAGCACTACATTAAAAATAAAGAGTTGCTGAAGGCTAAATGATCTACTGGAAGAAAGGAACTTGGTAAAAATCACGGCTAAATCAACAGTTAACAGAAATAAGGAAACTCAAGACATGGTTCTAATGCAATGCTGATAATAGGATTAAAAAGGGAATCACTAAAATTAATATCTAAGCTGAAAACAATATGTTTGCTTTCATAATTTAAGGTGATGTTAATAAGAGTTTTAGAAGTCCAATTTACTTCCCGTTTATATACTTGCTTTATACATTTTGCACGTCTCTCAGCTTGGGCAATGGATTTTATAATCAATTTCACTTTCAAAATTCTGTGCTTCAATATTTGGGTAGCAAACACTGCAGATGATGTTTGTTCAAAGACAACTTTTCCCTTAGAATTTTTAATTCCTTGGGAACACCTCTATAAGCTTTTAGGTTTTATAAAAAGGTGTGAATTTTACACATTTATATTTTGAAATAAGTTTTCCTATAATGGGGTAACAAAATAGAGATTATTGCTACAATTCTATTGGTAGAGACAGGCAGGAAAGGGTTAAACAAAATACAAAATTCACAGCTGCTATTCAACCTATAACACCATTTTAAAGTTGCAGTTTTATCCATCCAACCAGGAAATTTCCTTAGAAGAAGAAGAAGAAAGTATGACCTGGATTGAATCCCTAATGATCAGGGGAGACTGCCCTGTACCTGGCCTGTAACCCTGGATGCCTTACATGCTCAGATGCTGTACTTCACTACCCAGATACCAACAGTCAGCAGAAAACAAGCAGTTCCTTGAGGTGTGCATGCTGGTGCAGTCCTAAATAAGCAAACTGACTCCAGCAGCCCGCCTTCCACACAATAGCCCTACCTTGGTCTCCAGCAGCATTGGTTACTACTTCAATGGCAACCCCAGAATAGAATACTGAGAAGTAAAGATTTGTTGCCTCAGAGAGACAGATGCACAGTTTGTTATTTTAACTGACATTAACAATCACTTCAAACACAGCACTGGAATGGTTTAAATTCAAAGTTTATTACTCGAAAACTGGTTTTATATGAGTTCAAATACAAGTCAAATATGGTTACAAGCAAATAAAACAGACCTTCCAGTGGCTAAAATCTAACTCAACAAGCTACGTTCTTACCAATCTTTCTGCCTTCCAGCCAAGGCTTTCTTTCAGTCAGGAGCTTCCACAGAAATACAAGGTCCTGGTTTCCCTTGTCTTCCTAGGTGAAAGATGCCAAGATGGCTTTGTCTTTGCTGATCACTTTCAAAATTCACTGATCATGTTTCAAGAAGTATGAAGACCTCATCTTGTTCTTCCTATCCCCCTGCTGATTTCTATGTAAACAAGGTGTCCATTGTTTTGATTCCACCATTCTTTATTTAAATAAAAAGGAAGATAGCTGCCTTGTCTCCTGTCTGTGGAAAAAAAGAGTTCTCTCCCTTTTTCTGGGCACAGATTTTCAAGCATAATATTAGCTGAGTATCCATAATTCCTCATATAGTTATCACAGTCATCTTTGTCACCAGTTTGTGTATGATCTTTTTGAAAGATCCAGTTTAGATACAGATAATAACTGGGCTTGGATACAGTCAGGTCAATTGAAACTCACTGCTACATAACAAGGAATATTTTGCCATCTGGTTCTGGGGTTCTCATAGGGTCACACCTTCCCCCCTTACAAAGCTACAGGAGGGTTAGACCCAGAGGAAGCAGATCAGAACCTTCTTTCCTGGACAGGGAACCTGCCACCTTTTCTAGTCCCACCCATATAGGGGAAAAAAAGGTCTATTTTCTCTCCATTGTCTGATCACAGTCTCCAAGATGCAATTATTTGAGAGTATCCACTATTTTACTTACACACTAGTATGAACATTTCAAAGTGATATTAATGATCTCTGTGTTACTAGATTTCAAATGACATTACATGGCATCTTAAATAAATATCACTACATCAAAGTGTGAGGTGTAGTAAATACAAGTCTGGCCAGAGCTGCTGACACTGTAATGAACCACCAATGTCCTGCTATTTCACAGGAATTACAGTCTTATAAGAACTTCGTGGTAAATTAACATTTCAAAATGGATGTCTCTACATAATTTTCTTTAACAATGCTATTAAATCAAGTTAGAATAAATGTACTGTTGCTGATACAATATGTGATACGTTATTTGGTTTTGTTGTTTTTTTTTAATAAAATGACTACTTGCTAGATGAGTATGAACCTCATATCTTCCAACAGCATGATCTTCAACAGTACAGTAAAACTCCGGCATCCAATGCTCCGGCACTCCTGATGGTCCAGCACCATCAGGAACCCAGAAGTGCTCGGGGCAGCCGGACAATTGGAGCTGCTCTGCGCCTAGCTTCCCCGATTCAGCCGTTGCTGAAACTGACCAGCAGCTGAATCGAGGAAGCTGGGGGCAGAGCAGCTGGGGTGCTGTCGGGTTGGTCTCGCAGCACCGAGGGGCGGCGCTACGGGACCAACCCAGCAGCACCCCAGCTCCTCTGCTGCAGGCGTCCCCGATTCAGCTGCTGCCGAAACTGACCAGCAGCGGCTGAATCGGGGACGCCTGGGACAGAGCTGGACTATCGGAAGGGGGGGCTATGAGGGGTCTGGGGTGGCATCCCCCGTACCCCACCTCAGACCCCTCATAGCCCTCCCTTCTGATAGTCCAGCATAGCTGATAGTCCGGCACCCCCTGGGTCCTAAAGGTGCCGGATTATCAGAAGTTTACTGTACAATCATCAATCAGTAGGTCCTGTCTATACTACAGTATTACCACAACTATAGTTTCAGCAGTGAAAACTACAGATTAGATCAAGTTCCAGCTTTTTTCAATACTGTGTCATTTAACTCGTCTCTGATTGTCTATATATTTAGCATACAACAAGCTGGGATGTCAATCTACAGCACAGCAGCTGGAGTGCACTAACTGGTCTGGTAGACCCTACCGCCAAGCATGAGAAGTTCCACAGTGTGCTCTGATCCATTGTTGTCTGAAACTTTTAATGCAGTAGTTTTCAACCTTTCCAGATCGCTGTCCCCCTTTCAAGAATCTGATGTGTCTTATGTACCTCAAGTTTCACCTCACTTAAAAACTTACAAAATCAGACATAAAAATGCAAAAGTATCACAGCACACTATTACTGAAAAACTGCTTACGGTCTCATTTTTTACCATAATTATAAAGTATGTCAAATGAAATACAAATATTGTACTTATATTTCAGTGTATAGTATACAGAGCAGTATAAAACAAAACACTGTCTATAAAGTTTTAGTTTGAACTGATTTTGCTAATACTTTTATGTTGCTTGTTGTAAAATTAGGCAGATATCCTGATGAATTGATGTACTCTGTGAGAGACCTTTGAGTTACCCCCAAAGGTACATGGATTCCTGGTTGAGAGCCATTGTTCTAGTGCATGGCAGCAGCATCCAGGTGGCTTCTTAGTGCACACCAAACTGGCATGTTGTAGATTCACATCCAAGCTTATCATGCACTAAATTGAAATACAAAGAAACCTTCATATTTACCACTACAGCCCCTACTGTTGCACATAAGTGAAGAATTAGAGGTCCAAATTTCCCTCACATTGACAGTACAACATGGGATGGTGCAGAGTACATCTTCGAGCTGTACAGTCTTTTCTTCCTTTTTCCAACTGAGAGATCAGTTTCTGAAGTCAGCCATATAGAGCCTGAAAGCTTCAGGCCATTGCTCCTTAAGAAATTCTTACCTACTAGGAGATATATAAGTAACTGGGAAAGAAACTGAAGGACTCAATGAATACACGTATCAGTCTGAAGGCTCTGACTGTAATACATGACAGGAAAACTGGACACAAGCTTAGAATCCATCATTCGTAACAATGACCATGAACTGATTAATTTATCATTTGGCAGAGGACATATTAGGGAACAGTCAAACAGACTGTTTCAGGGTGGGCTACTATGGTTAATATTGTTGCTCTTTGGTCTGCCCAAACGACCTTTGTGGACACAGCAAGAAAGCAGAAAGATCCTGTTTAATTTCTTTTAAGCACCCTCCTTAAAAAAAACCTCTACAAGAAAAGTTTAGAATTAAGTTAGCGGACTTTAAAAAAAAAAATCAGCAGTATCCTTTTAAATGTAAGTATTAGCATATTTGGAATAAGTTTTGAGCTCTCAGCCTTTACAGTTAAGGTCAAAGAGCAACTCCATGAAATGCACAAGGTACCACATACTCGCAAAAAAAATTTTCCTTCTTCAGTTCCACAACCTTTATTTTGGGAAAATAAATATGCATTTCAAAGAAAAATAAGTCTTGCTCAGTGCTTCCCTGTTTAGCAGGCACCCAACAACAATGCAGCCTAATTTAAAATTTCCTTCTAGACACACTTGGAAATACATCCCATTTTCCTTTTTGAATAGTAAAACTATGAGACCCCAATACTGCAAGGCAAGTGAATGGGGGCGATGACACCTGTCCTCATGCAGAGCCCTCATCAATGCCAAAGGGACACTGGCCAGATTCAGGGTTCCACATAGATGTTTCTTTTTGCAGAATCAAGACTTTAAGAATTTAAAATGTTTACTGTAGCTCATACAAGTAGCTGCTCCCTACCATTCACAGCAGTTGGGTACCTATTATATGGGAAAACCCATATAGCTTTCTTAGTCTATTGGAAAAATAATCCATCACAATGGTGAAAGCACAGGAACCGGTGAAGAAAGCAACAGGGGTTTCATGTTCAATAATCTTAATCTTACTATATATTTTAGAAATGTGCATCTGTGTCAGTCTGTTGGTCTCAGAGTCCATTTGTTCAAGAACTGAACTGTTCACAATGGGACAGAGAAAACCTAGGTGTCATGATAACACAAGAATAAGCCAAATTTTAAGCATCATTCTAGACCATACTTTTCACATATGGCATTTCACATAGAAATAACATTTTAAAATTTTCTTCAACTACATTGAGGTTTTTTCTTAGTCTCATCTCTTACAGTCTTGCACAATTCACCCCCAAGCTTTAAAAAAGCACTTTATGAGCAAAAGGTCATTTGAAAAGCTTCAGATAGGACTGGTTTGGCTTTGGAAAATAAAGGTTGGAATGGTCACAATGGAAAGCTAGTGACAATTGTCAACTTGATACTGTAATTTAAAAAGCCTACTGAAAGTTGTTAAGTATATACCCTGTTGTAGCTGAAAACCATGTCATTACAGAGTGGGGGGTTTCTTCCAGAAATTCAGAAAACAGATTTTACAGATTTTTTTAGAAGACAACTTTCAAAACATTCTTTAAAAAAAGTTAGATAGGCACAAGAGAAAAATCAGTACTGTCGAGTTATAACCCATACTGTGTACACTTCGTTGTACAACGTAGCACAATTACTTAAATCACAACACTACATAATTTTAAATGTCAAATGGACATAAAGATTAAAGGTTTGAGTACAGTTTAACTATCATCCACCTAGGCTTCATTCTGCAGTTAAGAACTATGCAAAGGAGTAAGGAGGGGGAAAGATTAAAAGCAACTTCTATTTAAACAAAAGAAGACTAGACAGTTTAATACATGAAACCATGTTATTTACCTGCATATTAGCCTCTTAATGAAGGACAGCACTGCTGCTAGGCAAGTACAAATTTTAAAGAGCCGGAACTGCGTGATGGCCATGGCAAGAAACTTTGCCTGTAAAAAAATTAAATAAATCTTTACATAGCTTTTAGGCCTAATTAGCTTCTCACTTACCCATGAGTAAATCAAGCCTAATGCCACTAAAGTCAGGGAATATACTCCAGTGAGGGGAGTCAATGCACTATGCACATTGGCTACGTCTAGACTAGCAAGATTTTCTGCAAATGCTTTTAACAGAAAAACTTTTCCGTTAAAAGCATTTGCGGAAAAGAGCGTCTAGACTGGCACGGACACTTTTCCGCAAAAGCACTTTGCCATTTTTTCCATCTGGGCTTTTTTGCACAAAACAGTTTTCAGCTGTCTACACTGGCCCTTTTGCGCAAAAGCATTTCCGGAAAAGGGCTTTTGCCCGAACGAGAATGTCAAAGCATCTGCGCAAGAAGCACTGATTTCGGACAGTAGAATGTCAGTGCTTTTGTGCAAAATCAAGCAGCCAGTGTAGACAGTTGGCAAGTTTTTCCCGCAAAAGCAACTGCTTTTGCGGAAAAAACTTGCCAGTCTAGACACAGCCATTATGTATGTACAATTTCTCATCCCATCATGACATTTTGTTGATGTTATAATACTCATAACAAGTCCTTCAAATATAAAAATCAGGAAAAAAGGTGGATCTAGGGTACTCAAGCAAACTTAAAAAAGCCCCTTATCAGAACATATTTCTCAGTTTTCTCTCCATGTAAAAATGACTGTAATATGACTCTCTACAGCCAATATATTTTAGGTTCTATCATTGTTGCTAGAGGTAGCTGCAGCCAAAACATGTAACTGGTTGCTCACACAGTTCCTATGACCTTGAACAGGAATTCTAACAACAGAATCTGACCCTTGGCGAGCATGATTGTGACGGATAGGAGGAATGCTGCCCTTTTCTGAACACCCAGCATTTAGTGACTAAAGAGTTAAAGTTAGGTAGCTTAGAAGATGTTGGCAGGGAGCCAGGAGTACCAATGGGAGAAGGTGTTGAGATAAACTTCCAATTCATATCTGCCTGCTGCCCTTTGTGTGAGTTTTAAACCAGATAATACAGGACAAATGTTAGGTCCAATCATGTTCCATGAAAGGCAGTGGAAAGACTTTCAAGGACTGCAATGGGAAGTAAATCAAGCCTACCAGGATCAACCAAGTTGGAAATGGGCATAGACATGCAAGGGAGGAAGGGGCAAAACATTATTTGTGCTATTAGAGGAGGCTAAATGCCCAGCCTCTCCAACTGCCATCTCTTGTCTGTAGTCTTCCAGCCTCCTGTCTCCCCAAAATAATCACCAAGTTCTCCACAGCCAAGGCAACTGTCAAACAATGGGAAGTGCAAATCTGTTCGTTTGGAGTATCAGTTATAACAAGTTTCCTGATAATGTAACTCAAAATCCTACAACTGAAAAAACTAATTGGGCTTCTTTGCTGTCAATATCAAAGAAGCTGTAATTATGAGTAAAGAGACATACTCCAGCTATTGCTCTCCTGAGCAGCGCATTGCTTGATATGCGTTTGTTAATATGCGTTTGTTAACTGTCTCATACATCTGACTGCCTCCATGCACAGCCACTCACACAACTTCATCTCTCTCTATCACAGCCCACTTCTTCAGATGACCTGACTGGAATATTCAGGTCATCTGAAGAAGTGGGCTGTGCCCACAAAAGCTCATGATACCATCTACATATTTTGTTAGTCTATAAAGTGCTACCAGACCATTTACTGTTTAAGTTTATCCTGTACAGACTAACTCGGCTACCCCCTGAAGCCCGTAAAGTACTGTGATCCCCAAATATACAATCACATCTTAGTGCATTAACACCTAAGAGTGAAATTGATCAGGAAAAACAAGAAGCTTGTTTTCATTGTTCAAACTGAAAGGCAAAATACCCAGCATAAATAGCAAAGCAAAAGTTACTGAATGTACACAAGAGACGGGGGATTTAGTCTTTCATCCTAAATCAATTCCTCAACCAGTGCATCATTTTTATTCTCTTCTCCAAATGTCCCCAATATAGCACTATGTACTGTATTTCCCATTGCCTACTCACCTGTGTTGCATAAATAGAAATCATTGCACTCACTTAGAAGGGGAAACTGAGTAGTCCAAAGTTCCACTGGCTTTATTTGCCAGCTGCAGCAAACAGGGACAGTCTCCTGTGCCTCCCGCCACCACTCATCATCCAGCAGGAAAGTGAGTGTTGAGCACTGCTGCACAACTCTGCAAATAAGGTGGCGGGCCTAAAAATTTTTGTGCACGGCTGCGCAGGCACACAGCTTAGAGGGAACTATGCTTGGAGCCACACAAGTAGCTTGGGACAGAAAGATGCAAACAGACAGGCATCTTTTTGTAGCAGGAAAGGTTTGATTTAGCTGTGGGACTAACCAAGATCAAAGCAAGCCGACCAAGCATGGGAGATGGGACAAGAGTTGGAATAATGGAAATAATGAGTCATGTGCTGCATTTAAAGGATCCTGGATGGCCCCAGAAGATGGACCTCCAGCCAAAAGAATGTACAGAAATAGTGACAAAAGTCAGGGAAATAGCATGTGGTTTACTATTTTTGTACAGATGTATATATTTCTCATACAACTAAGTAAAAGAAATTGTGATTTAGAATCCTGGTGTGTATGTATTCAACACCTACCACGAGCCCTTGAAAAGTTAATGGATAGGCCTATAACACCCACATACATGGATTTCTGGGGGGAAGTGTATTGAAGCTACAAGAGAGTCTGAAAGGTCAGCTAAACAGTTGAGCTATGAGGTCTCAACTCTCAGGAAGCAGTAGTAGACAGATGATTAGGAGTGTTAATTTGTCGTCAACTAAATGACTAACCTGGGTTTATCGATTAATCCCATTGACCACATGCAACACCCCACCCCCTTTGCTGCCTCCGTATCAGAGGCAGCAAATTGGATGGGGGGAGGCGACAGAGGCAACAGCGAGAAGAGCGATGGGGGCAGGCAGGATCCAGTACACGCGGGAAGCCGACTTTCAAGGTGGCTGCCCATGCACATTGGCTTACGTGAAGCCGCTGCCCCCCCCCCCCCATCAGAGGCACCAGCACAGGGATGTGTAGGTGGGAGCCAATACCCATAAGGAGCTGGTTTTTAAGCTGGCTTTCTATGTCTGCCAGCTCCACGGAGCCACCTGCCACCACCTTGCTGCCTCCATCAGAAGCAGCAGCGCAGAGATGGGGGAGGGCAGCAGAGGCTGCTCCATGGGATGCCAGCTGTGTGTGCAGGGAACTTAAGTCCCCTGTGGACAGGGGTTGCTGTTGCTGGAGCCAGTCTGCACAGAGAGCTGGTTTTTAAACATGCAAGTGAGCCTGGAGCGCACTTCCCCGCCACCGGGGACTATCAACAAATCATGTAACTGATAATATTTGGTGCTGTTACCTGATTATTCAACTACACATTATCTAACATCCCTACAGACCATCTGCACTTTGAAAGTTTTTTTCCCAGGGACCTAAAAACAGGGGTCATGCCTGGATTCAATTCAAATTCCAGGGGTTTAAATACATAGGACCCAATCTGGTGAGTGGTCAAGAGGGCGCCAGGAAATTTGAGCTAAATAAATTGTTTCTAAAACATTTAGATAGTCTAACTGTAACAACTTTTGATCAGTAAGAGGAAGAAAGAAACTGCTTGTGAGGCTTTCTTCAAACCATTAAAAAGAATAAAGGACTGTCGAAAGTTAATTATGCTCTAGAACTTATGCCTCTTTCCCTAGATGAAAGCTTTGAAAGCAACGAAAGTCTGTTAGACTCACAGCACTACCTAAAATGAAGGAATACTCTATTTACAATGACTGAAACCTACTGTAACAAAGATACCCAGTGAGACAAAGGCATTCAGAAACATCGAATCCCTTAGGAATCCATGTTTGGTTACCAAACGTATGGCATGATTCACACGACAAATTGTTCTTAAAGTGTTGCATGAACAACGGGAGGTACTTACCGTATGATTTCGGATCTAATCTAAAAAAAAAATAATACATGGCCTTTTGAAACTTACATGGCCTTCTGGGGCTTATATGTTGGCTCAGCAGTGGACAAATCTTCCCTGGGGAAAGGCCTCTCCCATGCAAAGGGCAGACCTGGGAAGATGAAGTGCAAACAAAAGATGGGGAGCCTGGTGAGGTGCAATACAGGAGAAGTAGTGCATAGGGAAGAACGTCAGACTTCATGTATGCGATTTATCTCTACTTCCTATATTGAGCTTGTCTGATTCCCTATAGCAGGGGTTACCACAACACTAGGTGGTACATAGGACCCAACACGAGCTCAAAAGGCCTACAGGGAAAACGGGGGGGGGGGGGGAGCCTTTTGCTTCAATGGTGGCCTGGAACATGTCTCTTTTCCACAATCAAGTGAGATGATGGGCACCTCCATCTCTTTTCATGCACACACTCAAGCCAAAGACCAACTGGCTTGTTCTATTTCCTTCCCAAAAGGCTAACATTAACATTTCAGAACTGTAGTGGGGGCTTTTTGAATAGCCATATATAGTGATGACATACGGGAGGGGACACATTCCCTCTATGCCATGGGCGAGAGAGACAATGACGGGGCCATTATTTCTGGGCATCAGGGGACTAACACGGTGTGGCCTGATGCCCACAGCAGGGGTCCAGCCACCCCGCACTGACTAGCGATGGTAGGAGAAGCAGAGCAATGCAGCCCCGCTCATTCTGCTCTCCCGGCACATTGCTCAGGGGATGGGACGGAACTCCCCCAACACTCCCTGTCAGGAAGCAGAGAGATGCGACTGAGAAAGAGTGAACTGGAACCGCATTGCTCTGCTTCCTTCATCACTGCCAGTGAATGCCTGAGGGTCAGACCCCCACAGTAGATGTTGAGCCTCCTGCCTTGCTAATACTATGGGCCGCATTGCATGGGGGAGAGGTGGTTCCCCATGTCAACCCTCAGACACTCCTGATCGTATACAACCTTCACATCGCTTCCTGCTTGAAATTTAGAGGCTGCAAGCTCTTCCATGGTACAAAGACAGTAATTGTGACCAAGCTGATCATATTCTAAATCTCTGAAAACAGAAGACCTTAATTTTTTTTTCTTCCTCTTTTGTCCATTCATTCTTCACTCCAATCCCCGTTCCTCAGTAGCTGTATGAGCCAAACCTACAAAAAGAGTTCTCTAGCAACAGAAACTACTGAAAGCTATTATTATTGCAGGAAAGTGAATGCTAACATGTTAAGAAATATTAAAATATGCTATTTCTGATGGTGACTTTACACTGCCGATTAGATAACATCAAACAACTCCCTCAGTATCACTATGCACTGTAGTACATTTTTATAACAAAGCTGACTCCTGGGTTGCATTTGATTTGTAAGTGCTAGCTCCTGAATAGGGAACCAGTTCAGGTAAAGTCAGTCTGCAGAACCACATAACAGGGAAACACTTGCTTTGTTGCTCTTGGTGGGGTGTCTGCTTGTCAATCAGGTTGTGTAGCTGGAAAGACAGCAGGTATTAAAAGCCAAAGATTATTTATAGAATTTCCTTTCGACTGTTTGATGCATTTTCTTGCAGTGTAACAATGAAAATTCTTCCCTTTTGAAACTTTTCTATGGATTCAAATGAGAGTAGAGACTTCCAGTTTATTAGATACCTACTAGAAAGGGGATGGCACAAACAAAGGAATATCATGGGACACCATCATGGTAGGAGGAATCCTAGTACTTTACCATTGCCTCATACCAGCAAGAGGAGCAAAGAGAATTGATCATGTGGTTAGAATACTGAACTTAGACTAGACTGGGACTCTTAATAGTTCCATCTTTGTCAGTTTTCTTGCGTAACCTTGGGCAAGGCAAGTCAATTGATCTCTGTACCTGGGTTCCTCATCCGTAAAATGGGAGATACTATTTCCCCACTCTTTGTCTTATCTATTTAGATTACATTTTTTTTAATACAGGGACTGTCTCCTTATTATGTGTATGTTTGGCACTACGCACATTGAAGCCCCCAGTCTCAGCTGTATTGCTGTAATACAAATAATCTCTCTCATTGGACACTGACTCTCATATATTTTATATTGGTCAATATTTGTGATGGTGCGTTGGGGTTTCCCCGTCTCCTGCACCCCCGTAGTGGCACAAATAGATTCCACCAGCCAGTAGAATAGAGGGAGTTTATTTCTTCTCCAGGATATAGCACAGCACAGATGTAATCTGGTTACAGGGCAGGCCTAGGATGCCTCAGCCTCCCCTGAGATAGGGGAGACTGGGTCCCTAAATTCCAGCCTCTTCCCCAGGCTGTCTCCTCCATGATCCCAGAGAGACACTAACTAGCTATCCCTTCCACCCGGCCCCTCAGCCAGAGGAAGCATTCCACCTTCCTTTGTTCCTCTTCCTGGGAGGTAACCAGTAGAACAGGTTACCTCCCTGTCTCATCAGCTACTCGGCTGGGCCGTGGTACAGACAGCAGCCAGTGGGGGTCACCCACAGCCCAAGCCTAGCAACCAGCAAGGTACCCACTCTACGTCACAATATTTAATACAGGAATTCTCAAATTTATTCAGTGTGGTGCATATCTTAATAGGTGATATATAAGAATCTATATCCATTCATGATCTCTAGGGCCACCTCTCCCCCCACTACTCATGAAACAATAGCACTGAGGTAACTACATCAATTGCCCATATAGCAAAGTAGTAGTAGGAAACATGTGATGTAGTACACTTCTTCTACTCTGAATTATTACCTAGAAACAACAGAGCCAGAAGTACATGACCAACCAGCTCTCTCTAGACAGAACTTTGGAAGCTAATGGGCTAGTAGGTTTAGTATGCTAGATGTTATAAGCAGGTATGGGACACATCTGCCTTGACAGAGACTTAATGTTTGTCAAGCACTTTAGAATTCATAGATATTATTCTACTACAGCAGAATTTCAGTAACAAATACGAGTGTTATCAATAGACTGTTCAACCATACTCTGCATTTGGAACTGGAAGTAAGCAACCAGGCAGCAACTGACACACAAGTGCGAATACACTACAGTGCTGTGTTCAACATGAACTACTGAAAAAATAAAAGACTTGCCCAGGTAAGGAAACTATTTCTGTGCTTTTGTTTAAATTAAGGTCGTCAAAAGCAGCATTTGTCTTCTGCAAAGTTTCAAAGCTGTATTAAGTTAATGTTCAGGGTTTTTTGAAAGACCAACCAAAATATGTTATGGCAGTTCTCTAAGCTTATTTAAGCTTTACAATGCAGATCCATATGTAACCGCTAGGATTTTCAGTGATTACATTTTTAAATTACTTTTTACGTCCCTATTAGAGGCAAGTACAAATTGGATGCCTTTTGCATATGTCAAGGGGTGGCAGGTCCTTGGAGGCCCCTCAAGCTTATTCCCCTTGCTTGAGTGACCTAACAGCCACAGAGTTTCAGGATGGCTCAAAAGGCCCAGTCTACACCTAACTCCCTCTATACAGGGTATGATGGCCTAGCAGCCTCGGTCAACACATATGTCCCTCTCTTCAGGGTATTATGGCCCAATGGCCCCAAACTATATCCAAGTCCCTCTATTCAGGGTATTACAGCCTAGCAGCCTCAACCTATGCACATGTGCCTCTATTCAGGGTAGGAGGTGTAAGCGACTAATCGACTATCTGACCAGCAAATGCTAGTCGATTATCTGATAAGCTTTTGCTTATCGGATAGTCAACTAGTTGCTTACATCCCTAGTTGATACAGCCCATCACAGCATAATTAATCATGCTGTAGATAGTCACCTAACCAGCATCTCTACTTAAGTGTAAAATTTTACACATGTGAAAACAAGGAAATAACTTCACATTCCAAATTTCACTTGGCCCCCTTCAATGCTTTATGAAAATTGGCTTATGAAGGACTATGAATAATTTAAGACTTTATGTAAAATGCATTATGTAACACATTTTAGAGGAAGAGGAGGTAGGGAGGAGGGAATCTATTTAAGGAATGGAATGCAATCAGGTTTTTGTCTTCAGCTGGCCTTTGAAACTGCCTTGGCCATTCTAAGAACATACACATGATGAAACTTGACAGAACTCTAAAGAGTCCTTTAAAAAAAAAAAAAAAAAAAAGCTATAGACCAGTTGCTCTCAAACTTTTTTGGCCCTGACAATGCAAACATTTCAGGGGACTACCAGCTGCTAATGAAAACTTGTCATTAATTTCATAATTACACCCCAGCCACAGGAGAAATCAGTTGGGGACCACACAAGTGAGAAGCAAAAAACCCCTCCAAAACCCACAACCCTCACTGATGTGGCTCCCAACTGAGATGCGTCACTCCTGTGGCACTCCAGCCCCACAGGGCAAAGGGGAGGGATAGGGAGGACTGAAGTCCAGGGCTTCCAATAGGTCAGATTTACTCTTCAGGGGTTCCAGGGAAGCCAGCTTTTAAGCTGACTCCACCCAGCATGGGCTCCTGCTCTCCTGCCTTGCTGCCTCACTCTGATAGAGGCAGCAAGGCGCAGGGAGGAGGAAAGGGGGAGGTGGAGGGAGAGCGACTAGTCAAGTCACTGCTTGACTACCTGATAAGAGCATATGCTTATCAGGTAGCTGACTAGTTCCTTACATCCCTAATGGAGGGGCAAGGTGTCAGCCAGGGTGGAGGGTGCAAGAACAGGCTGGGGGTAGGGTGTCTGGCCAGCAGGCCAGAGGGAAGGGTGCAGGAGCAGGCAGAGAGTGTGGGGTCTCAGCAGGGGGCAGTGCAGGAGTAGGGCGTGTCCCTACCAACCATTGTGTCCAGGCATGGCCTTCCACTGTCTGGAGTTGCGGCCAATGGAAGCAGCAGGGAAAGCCTTCAGACAACACATCCATGTGCTCCTGTTTCCCTAGCTGGGGGAGGGGGAGCGGCAGCACATGGAGCTACTTCTGGCTCTGCCTCTTTCCCAAGAGTCAGATCTGGTGGGGAGACTTGGAGCTTCCCTCCCCACTGCCACCCAAGGGAAGTCAGCACTGGCACTCTAACCTCACAGGGCGAGGTGGAGGTGAGGCTGGAGTGCCAGCACAGGCTCCCTGCTGCAGGGGGAGGAAGGGATGAAGGGTGGGCTGAGTTCAAGCTATGGACCACCAGGAAGGTGACCACAGACTACTAGTGGTCCGCAGACTGCAGTTTTTCTTCTTACAAAGCCATGGTGTATTAAGCTGAAGTTTGGATCTCCAACCAAACTAACATGGCGGGATATATTGTGTGTCTTTGGAGACAATGAACTTGATAACTTCTATGAAGGTCCAGTGAAGAGAAGGATTGGACACTGAAGCAGGGAAAGGAGGGAGGATTTAGGATTTGAATGAACATAGTTTCACTCAGCAAAGAATAAACAGGCTGGAAGAAGGCAGGGTAAGAACACTGTGCTGTGAGCATGCTTGCTGGTGCCAGGAGTCTGAACCAAAGCTATTCAGCACAGAACCACCCAACATTACACAGCAAGTAGGAACAACTTTTTACCTATATGAAAGTGTCCTAATCTGTCACACTTTCCCTTTTGCCTGCTAGTTTTGATTGTTGAACACTGTCAATATAATTATGACAGGAATGGTTATCTTATATAGTGCAAGAGTATTTACAATCTAGAAGGCAATTTTTTTTAAAGTGGTAAGTCACTGGAACATATACAAATAGCAGTAGCAACCTTAGATTAAAAAAATGTGGTAGGATGAATGTATTGACTTTAAACACACAAAATTATTTGGATAGATAATGCATATCATTTCTAAATCAGAAGGGGGGAAAAGTGTCATAGTGGGAGTTTACTCAAACTCCAAATAAGAATGAGGAATTACCACCCCATTGTTTTAGAAATGGGGGACTTCAGAAATCTCACTGAAAATTATAGCAAAACACAAAATCTTCAAGATGTTCTTGGAATATACTTGGACAAATTTTTGTTTCACACAGTGGAGGAAGAAACCAGGGGGACACCATTTTAGACTTAAGTTTGACTAACAAGGAAATAAACTTGGGTGAAAGTGATCACGAAATATGTTTCATGATACAAAGGACAGGAAGGAATAAGTGCAGCAACGGAGGTCTTTAAAAATGATCAAACTTTAACAACTAGTACTAAAGGTCTTGTGGGGAAAAGGAGTTCAGGAGAGCTGGAAATTTCTCAAAGAGACACTATAGAAGGCACAACAGTGCACTATCCCAATGCAAAGGAAGAATAGTACTGTACAAGACCAATAAGACTCCACTTGGAGCTATTTAGTGACCTGAAAAATAAAAAAGAAACCCTAAAAAAGTGGAAACAGACAAATTGCTTAAAATAACTACAGAAGAACAGCACAAAGATGTAAGCACAAAATCAGAAACGCTAAAGGTACAAAATGAGTTATATCTGTGGAGGGACATGAAAGGCAACAAGAAGAGGTGCCAAGAATGTATTAGGAACAAGAGAAAAAAATGAAAAAGTAGTTCCACTACTTAGCAGGAAAAGAGAGCTGATAATGGATGACAAATTAAACAAACTTCAACAATTTGATGCAGATGCAAAAAGAAGTTAATATTCCAGACATGGATTAATAGGAGTACAGTACTAAGACATGGGAAGTAATTATTCAGCTCTGTTCAGTGTTGGTGAAACATTAGATGGAGTATAGAGTCCGGTATTGAGCACCACTTAAGGCCTCTTAGAAAAAGGATAGCAATCAATTGTGCTCCATGTCCACTAAAAGTAGCACAAGAATTATCATAATCTGCAGCAAGGAAAACCTGGGTTAACTATTAAGAAAATCTTCCCAACTATAAATATAGTTAAGCATTGGAATAGGCTTTCAAGGGGGATTGTGGAATTCTCCCCATTGAAGATGTCTGTGCATTGTTTGGACAAACATATTAGGGATGGTGGTCTACCTTTGGTTATGCTACAACAAGGGCATTTGGAGTAAATAACCTCTCAAGATCGTCCCAGCCCCACATTTCTATGATTCTACAGAATTATATCATCAAAGCACTGACCCAGATGCCAGATTGTATCACTTGAGGTCTCTGGACCCACATCCTGACCTTCCAAAATTGAAACCCCCTTTAAACTGACAAAGGTATTAAGCTCCCCAGTTGACATGGCTGTAAAGGAAACCTGTGAAAAAGGACATGAATGTACAGTACATGGAAGAATGTCTGTCTTCCTAGATCTGCAAAGATTATTATGCCTGACATAAATGCTGCAAGAGGGGTGGCCCCTGCTACCTCCTTTGTTAACTATGGTGTAAAGTCTACGTCCTTACCATAGTTTACAAGCCAACGTTTGCTATGCAACCACTGCCAGCGTCTGTGGATGGCACAGGAAAGGAGACACAAACGAACCACAACAGGCAGAAACAACAACAAACGGTGCTGGTAAACAAAACACCTGGAAGCCACAGGCTCCCCTGGGTCTCTCCGCACAAGACTCCTGGTCACACCAGCTGGAGCCCTGCTCTGGTCCGTGATCGAAGCGCACCAACTAGCCCCCATGGGCTGTGCTTGGCCTCAGGCTGCTCCCCGGGCCAGGCCCCGTCACTAGGGAAGCTGAGCAGCGGGGGGGGGGGGGGTGTCTCGGCCCTGCAGCCCCATCCCAGCACATGGCAAAATCACCGCTACTCCCAGCTGCCCGAGGCAACCACGAGCAGCCGTTAAGGGGAGGAGCTAGAGGCCCCGGACCCGGACCCCCTGCCGGAAGAGCCAGGCCTCGGGGCTGAACGGGGCACGCGAGCCCTGCGCCCAGGCCACCAGACCCGGAAGCAGAGCCCGAGGCAGCGAGCGAGGGAAGGGGGGGGGGAGGGAGCTGCGCGCGCAACGCGATAACTTACCTGCCCAGAAGGGAAGGGGGCTCTGGAGGGCGCAGGGCGGCTCGAGCCGAGAGGGCCGCGCGCTGCCGCACCCAGAGCCGCTTCCCTCGCCGAGCGCCCCTCATTCAAAGCTAGGCGCGCGCTGCTGCGCCGCCGCCATGGCCCCTAGTGCCCGTCACCTCGGCCCCTGTCACCTGGGAGACTGTCCCGCCTCTTCCGGTCACGCCCCTTCCCCAGTCTCCCCCAACCGGCGCGAGCTGCAGACGGGGACCCGGCGCGGCAGGAGATGGCATTGGACGCCCTGGGCAGCTCGCGGGCCTGACGCGCGCCGCTTGAGGACAGCTCGTGCGTGCCGCCGGCGACGCGCCTCGCGCGGGGCGATGCGGGAGGTGGGGCGAGCTCAGTGTCAGGACGCGCCGGTCTGGTTGGTGCAGCCAGTCGCTGAGCTGCCTGCGTGAACCTGCCGTCACAGAGCAGCGCAGCACTAGTGGAACTGGGCCGGGGGCAGCTGCTTGCGGAAACTGGCAGGGCCGGCCCCTTTGCGGTGATGCAGCTGCCCCCGTCTGGGACTTGAACAACTTGAGGGTTTACACCCCGCGTCAGATTCTTTAGTCTGTAAGAGAGCGAGCGAGCGAGCCTGGTAGGCACACTTACACAAAACCTCAGGCGTGTTCCCGTGCTGCCTGCTACTCCTCTCCCAGCAATAGTTCGGAATAAATATGAAGTCACTAAAAATTGCACTCCGCAGAACCTTACATTTCTGCAGTGGATGCCTTTAACCGGGTTTCAGCTTTTCCAGCATCACAGCCTAATGCTGTCTCAGTGTTAACGATCCAATTCCATCCCATCTGTTTCTGCAAATCATATAAATATCCCTTGCTGGATGTAGGGTTTAAAACAGTTCAGCAAGAGAGAAGATTCAGAGTCCACTATTATGTCTATTAATGTGATATGTGCCAGCAATGCCCCTCTGCCATGTACACTGGACAAACGACTATCTCTACGGAACAGAATACATGGACACAAAACAGACAGAAGAATAGTAACATAGAAAAACCAGTGGAAGAAAACGTTAACCTCCCTGGACACAAAGTCATAGACCTGAAAGTTGATTTAATTCCTTTCCTCATAAATAATTTGTACTTGAGTGTGGCAATAAAATGGATACCGTAAAATCGCAAGTATAATGCGCACTTCTCCCTTCCCGTTTTTTTTAGCATCAAAGCCGGGGTGCGCATTATACATAAGAGCTATTTTTTTAAAGTTTTAAACTCCCCCTCCCCTCTGCACAGAAACTTTCCTGCTGCACAGGGGCGGATATAGGGCAGGGCTAGTGAGGCGGCCGCCCCGGGCCCCGCGCTTCAAGAAGCCCCGCACATGGTGCCACCGCGCATGCGCCGTGGCAAAGGGGAGCCCTGCAAAATTGGGCTGCCCTGGGAACCACAAAATGGTCATCTGCCCCTGCTGCTGCAGCATGGCGCAGGGGCCGCAGCCCCGCCAGGCTCCCGGACAAGGCGAGGAGCTGGCTGCACCGCCAGGCTGCAGCGCCCTGGCTCGCTGCCTGCCCAGTGCTCCTTCAGGCTGCACCCAGGGACCCCTGCGGCAGGCGCGAGCCCCTTCCTTCCTATGCATATCGTAAAATCTCGAGTATAATGGGGATGTGCATTAAAGGTAAGAGTTTAATTTATTCAAGAATTCTGACATTTAAAAGGCAGGTGCACATTATATTCGAGATTTTACGGTAGGTTAATCCAAATTTCTGCTTGGAGCTCTGTTACTCACCACATAGGTTTATATAGTCTATCTTGTATTTGCGTATTTAAAGTATACATTAGTACTTCCCATACAAACAGTGTTATATTTTCTATAAAGCACACATTAAATGGATTAAGAACTGGCTAACTGCCAGATCTCAGAGTAGCTCAGCATGGGAAATATTACTGAATATTGGGAGGTTTCATGGAGGGTTCCACAGTGACCAGTACTTGGAATGCTATTTGTCAATGAAAAACTTTGAGTGGCTTGTAAAGATAACAGGACTATCATACAAAGCAGTCTGAATTGCATGCTAACCTAGGTCCATTCAGCACAGTGAGTTTTAATATAGCCAAAGGTCTAATTACATACCTAGGCACAAGAAATGGAGACTGTGTCTATAGGATGGAGGACCCTATTCCGGAAAGCAGTCACTCTGAAAAGAATTTAGGGGTGACAGTGGACTTAAACATGAAATCCCAGAGCAATGCCCTGACAAAAATGATGAACAATCTCCTCAGATGTTGCGAGAGGCTGTATAAACCTCTCACTGGGTTGAAGATGATCAAGGAACAGTTCTGGGCTAAGCAGGCCCCAAGGCCAGATTAAGAAAAGGGCTAAGCGGAGCCCTGAAAAAAATCTCTGTGCCACCAAAAGTGCAGATCTTTTTATGGGCTCCCACTAGCCCACAGGCACTGAAGCCCGCTGTGTGTTATATGGCCTTGCCCTGCATGTTGCCATCCCCCCTGGCTGGGTTGGAACTTCATCTCATGGGCTGAGGGAAGTTTTGTCCCTGCACTGCCCCTTGCCTGCAGACTCCACCCCTGCGGTTCCCATTGTCTGGGAATTGCAGCTAATGGGATCTTCAGGGAGCTGTAGCGTGCAGACCACCTGCCTCTAATTCTCTCTGCAGGGCCTGTGCCAACAAAGGGGAGCTGCTCCTAGAGTTGCCAGGTGTCTGGTATTCTACCAGACAGTCTGGTTTTTGCGCCCTCTGTCCGGTAAAAAAAATTCAGAAAATACCGGACATGTGCAATGTCCGGTATTTTCTGTTTTTCCGGCTGGGCACCGGATGGAAGCCTGGCAGGGGAAGGGGGGAATGGATGGGAGGAGGAGAAGCCCTGTCGCTGCTGCTGAGTGCTGTTCAAGCGTGTTGTGGCACCGTAGTCCAGGAGAGAAGCCCGCAGGTGCTTTGTAGTTGTGTTTAGGCACCTTCCATGGGATATCAGCCAAAACTGACTGGGGTGGAATTTCTGCTTCTTCCCACTGGGACACCCAAAGACCTGGCTATGTTCACCTTCCTACCCATGGTCGCCCCTGCTCCTCCCCCCGCCATTGTGTTGCCCCTGGTTCTGCCTCTCTCTGCTTTGGGTAGGAGGCGGCTGTTTTGCAGAGCAGGCTCTGCTGCCTCCCCCTTTGTTCCCAGCTTGCTCTACAAATTTTTAGCCCGTGTGTTTGGTATGTTTTGGGAGACCATCTGGCAATCCTGGCTGCCCCAAGTAAGCATCCCACGCCCTGCATCCCAACCACCTGCCCCAACTCACTAGGGTTGCCAGATGGTTTCAACACATCACAATCTACATAACATCTTATTAAGAAAATACCAGACATTTATATATTCTCAATTTGTTTCCCAAACAGAAAGTTCAAATACTGGACTATCCGGTTAAAAACCGGACACCTGGCAAGCCTACAGCTCAGGGCACCCTCCCACACTCTCTCCTGCACAGACCCTGCACCTCCAAACCTCAACCACCTGCCCTGAGTCCCTCCCATGCTCCAGAGCCCTCTACCTAGCCTGCAGCCCTCTATCACATTCTGAATGCCTCATTTTAGGGCCCACCCTAGAGCACAGCAGGCCTGACAATCTAATAGCCCCAGCCCCCAGAAGAGTTAATCCAGCCCTGACAAGCCCCACCCCTATTCCGTTGCTAAGCATGCTCAGGTTGGAGGTAAGGTTTAAGAGCCAGAGTGGCAGCTCAATTTGGAGCTGGCAAGCCAGGGAGGAACACATGCTCTGGGAGTTCTAGGGGAAGACCAGAACAGATTCTGCATTGAGCCAATGACTGAGGAAGCTACAACACCCAGAGATTGGGATGAGGACTGGAACCTCAGATGGAGACGTCCCCTTGAGATGAGTGCAACCAGATGAGGTAAAGAGAGGAAAGAAGAAATCCAGGGATGCTGACTGAGGGCTGATGCCATAGGTAGAGGGGTGAGCAGCCAAACTGATCACAAAGCAACTTGAGACAGAACCAGGGCCAGCCCACAACATTTTGGCACCTGAGGTGGGGGGCTCAAATGATGCCCCCATTCCTTCTCCCTTAGGCCAAAACTTTGAAACATCTCAATTCTGCCTTCTTCCTGTTCTACTCCTCTTATGGCACTCCACCATCTCTGTGCATCTAGAGCAGAAAGAATACATATGCACCAGCAAGAGACAATTTTCTACACTCTGGTTCCTAATGGCGCTCTCCCCACCCCACCCCCAGTCTGGCACCTGAGGCGGCCACCTCAGTTGGCCTCATGGTAAGGCCAGTTCTGGTCAGAATCTGGTGAAGTGGGAGGGCCTGGATTTCCCTGCCCTTCCCTACTTGAGGCTACTAAGGGGGACTACCATTCTTGAGCTGAGACTCCTAGGCAGGACTGCCACTTATATAGCCGCTAATCACAAATGTATAAACAGAGGAGCAGTGTATAAGGGTAGCAAAGTGATTTTACCTATGTATAGCATTGGTGAGATAGATATTGTCTACACTTTTAAAGATGTTGAAAACTTGCAGAGAAGAGCCACAAAAATTCTTTGAAGGCCACAGAACATGTTTTACATGAGAGGTTTAAAGAGCTCTGCCTATCTAGTTTACCCCAGAGATTAAGGGGTGATTTAATTAGCATGTATAAGTACCTTCAAATGAAGAAAATACCAGGTACTAAGGGGCTCCATGTCTTTCTCTGCTAGGCTAACAAGAATCAATAGCTGTATGTTAAAACAAGACAAATTCAAACAAATTCATAGATACAAATGTTCATGGGTGTCAGGTGTGTAAGGTGGGGGAAGGCTGTGCCTTCCCAAACAGTCAAGCATAGCCCTGCTCTCACACTGCCCCCAGAATGCCTGCTATAGGTGTTCTGGGTGCTTAGTGATGCTGCCCCCAGCACCACACTCCCGGTGCTCTGGAGCTGGGGAGGCCAGGCCTGGCTATGTGGTGCGCCCTCCTCCCCTGGCACTCTGGAGAGGCTAGGCTGCCTCCTCCCTTCTTCAGTGCTTGAGAGGCTGGGGAGCTTCCACTGGGGGTAGGAAGGAGGTAGAAAGTGTGTGCCCACTCCCACCCCAGCCCACCCCATGGTTGGAAAAGGGGATCATGCACATAGCATGCTGCCCTACCTCCCAGGGGGCAGGGAAGGGGTGGGGCCAAGCAGAAGGGGCAAGTCAGTCAGTCAATCCTGGGTAGACTTCCAGTCCATTGGCAGGCTCCCATGCCTGCTTCAGCCCCTCACCTCTGGCCCATTCCTGGAAGTAGCCAATGTGGCCCCATGGCCCTGCACATGTGGGAGAAGATGGGCTGGGGGACAGGAGTCTCAACATATTGCTACTTCCAGTAAACACCGCTCCTTGCGGCTCCTATTGGCCAGGAAAGGGGAACTGTGACCAATGGGAGTTGAGGAAGTAGTGCCAGCAGAAAGAGGCTGCACACAGAAGACGTGTCCCCCTCACCTTCCACCCCTGGGGCTAGAGGGGCACACTTCCCCCTTTCAGGAGCAACACAGTGCCGGGGCAGGCTAGGAACCCGCCTTTGCCTTGCTGTGCTCCCAACTCTTAGCTACCAGTAGTTAGTGCCACCCAGTGGGAGTACACATGCCAACCCCAAGGCCTTTCCCATAGACAGCACTCTATACCACCTCCTGCACCCCAAACCCTAGCTTTGAGCTCTCTCCCAAAGCTAGCAGAAATACCTCCTCCTGCACCCCAACTCCTTGCCCTAACTGAACCCACTCTTAGAACCAGCCCCCTGCTCTAGCCCACTGAAAGTATGTGAGGGAGAGAGAGCAGATGGAGTGAACAGGACAAGCTTTTGGGGAAGTGGTAGGTGTTGTGTTGGTCTTTAAGGTGCTACTAGACCAGTGTTTCTTAAACTTTTTAAGACCGAGGAACAGCAAACAATTTTTGTATGAGGAACACCAAGGATTTTTTGTTGAGGGGGGAAAAAAAAAAAGAGGGGTCGGGGGGAAAGTTATTGAGGGGGGAAAAAGTCATCCCTTTAAGGGCGGCCATTTTGAATTCTGTAGTTCTCAACGGCACACCAATGTGCCCCAGAACACAGTTTAAGAAACACTGTACTAGACTATTCATTGTTTAAGTTTTTCCTGTTACAGACTAACTCAGCTACCCCTCTGAAGCTTTTACAATGTATTATGGCTTTGTCTACACTGGCAATTGAGCAACAAAGCTTTTGTCATTCACAGGTGCTTAATTTGCCCCACCAAACAAGCTTTGTCCAGAAGGAAAAAGGGTTTAGGGCAGGAAGTCTACTTACTCAGTGTGCTGGCAGGCAAGATGGCGA
The DNA here is from genome assembly GCF_052426305.1 of Pelodiscus sinensis. Taxonomy (NCBI): domain Eukaryota; kingdom Metazoa; phylum Chordata; order Testudines; family Trionychidae; genus Pelodiscus; species Pelodiscus sinensis. The sequence goes on from NC_143053.1 coordinate 31,207,691, forward strand.
AGCCTTAGCCCTACTGGCCACTCCCTTGGTAGTATTGCTGCCCCCCCCAGTGGACACTGCAGTATACCTTGCCTCTACGGGCTCGCTGCCACCAGTGGACACTCAGATCACATCCCTCTGAAAGCAGCGTGTTATGGAACACAGTCCTTTTCCCAGGGCTTCTGGTTCTCTTGGCACAACCAAACTACTCTCTTGCTTTAAGTTAGAAGCGGAAGCTGCATACCAAATTTGGTGGCCCTAGGTCACTTCTTGGAGGACTTCTTGAACAAACGGACTTGCAGACAAATAGATGCACTCTCTATCCACCCACCCACACACACAGGATATCAAAGTATACTTGGAATTCATACATTGGAATTCATACACCACGGGAATGATATAAGGGTGGAACACTGCAGTTGTTATGCAGCACTTGCAGCGTTTCTTTTTAATTAAAGAAGTTAATGCATCTTTTGGTGGGATTAGAATGTGGAGACATGTTCAACCATTATTCAGAAATCCTATAAATTATTTACCTGAAAACCTCAGAAGAAAGTGCCTTTTATAACTTTCTAGTACCATAAGGGGATGGTGGTTAAATTACTTTGTGGGAAGAATGTCACCAACATAATTTTGCACAGAGTTCTTACTTTCCTTGGTGCTATCCAACTACTGATCATACTAAACTGAACAGGATTTATACAATAGAACACTATGGTTGCCAGATGGTTTAAAAAAGTACCAGAAAAAATGTGATTACAGATTTGTCAAGGAAAAAAAAGCCCAAATACCGGACTGTCCAGTCCAATAATGGACAACTAGCAACCTTATAGAACCCTGTGTTCTAGTCTCCAAGTATTTAATTTTTTCATATCTGCATTTTTTATATTTAGACAATTTTTGGAAGAGTTGCTGTGTTTGTACTTGCCAAGTTGATATATTAAAAAAAAAGTATGGCTTCAATGTACTGACCTCGTGCAAAGTAGTAAAATATGCTTGTAAATTAATAAGTCACTACTTAAAAAGCACTCAATATAACAGAAGATAAGAGCCTTCAAAACATATATATCCACAATTTTTTATTAAAACAGCAAGCTTAAGAAATTAATGCTGTGCAATGAAACATTAACTAATACAAAAAAATGAACTTTAAAACATGAAAAATGTATTCCAATTTCTGTATGACTTACATAAGATTGAAACAAAAATATTGTACTAAGAATTAATGTCAATTTTAAAGACTGGCATGTTGGGCAAGAAAGGTTCTTATTCTTTGTAAGAGTTCTTTCTTTACACTGTCTGGTACCAAGGCTGTAATACAAATAAAAAAATAGGTAAGAAATATGGGAAAAAAGATCAAAGATATATGCAGTACAGTATATTGTAAGTTGCCCCTACAATTCTGTTGATGCATGATAGAATTTCCTCGACTACCACCAAGCCAATTCAGCTAACACAGATGATAAACTTGGAGCCATAGCCAATGAGGCAGTCTCCTGCTGAAGTTGAAGAGCAGTCCAAGGAAGAAGAAAGAAGGACTTATATTCAGCAGTAGGGGGGATGCTACCAGCAGTGAAGGATCTGACTAATTTTCTACACCATAAATTTTGTTCTCCACCCGCAGAGCTAGGAGAGTAGTTTTCAGACTTCACTGCACTATGACCCCTTTTGATAACAAAAATTACTACAAGATGCCACCAGGAAGTTCTGAAGCCTGAGCTCACCAAGAGAGGGAGATGGGGGCACACAGCCTAAGCCGTACTGCCCCAAGTGGGTCATCTGGCCAAAGCTGATGCCCAAGAGCTTCAGCCCTGGCAGGGGTGCTTGTGACCTGAGCCTACCCACACAGGACTGAAGACCTCAGTTTTCAACCCTGGGCCCCGGCAAGGCTAATGCTAGTCCTGGCAACCCCATTAAAACATGGTTGTGACCTACTCTGGGATCCTCCTGTCCCTCAGTTTGAGAATCGATGAGCTAGGGGAATTCTATCATGGTGAATAGCATCCAGGAACAGGAATTCGGAAGTTCATTGCTGACTACACTAAATAGGCTTTTTTATTTTAAAACAGCTTTACCATCTTTAACACTAACGGTTTTCCAGATGGCATGCCTGACTGTGGGAAAACTGAAAGTACTGCAAAAAGGAGGCCAAACACAAATCACTTTTCTCTATAAGGTGCAAATTGTGTCTTTTGCTGCTGCCTCCTCCCCCATCCCTGATATGCCAATGCCTTACTAACCCAGCCTTGCAGAGATTTTCAGCAAAAACAGAGGTATGAACACATCTTTCCCATACACTACACACACACAACCCTATCAACATCAATGAGACCACTGGAGACATTTAATTGTTAAGCATATCTTTGTGTCTTAAGTGAAAGTTTTATATAGGTTCCACCTCCCAAAAATCTACAATGTCTGGTCCGGCAGGACCACAGATGTTCCTGCAACAGAAAGCCCCAAGAACCTACAGGCAGGAGGCCCAATGACCAGCAGCAGATCAGGCTGGGGTCTTTGGTATCCAGGCTGGAGCAGGAGTCAGTGCCCAGCTGAAGCTAGGGGCAATGAGGCCAGTAACCCAGCTGGAGGTATAAAAGGTTTTTTAAACATACAGGAGTCAGCACAGAAGTGAGAAGACTTTCATAGCAACGTGAATTACGTATGTAGTCCATTTGTGATTACTGTTTAGGCTAGTAGTCTCCAACCTTTTTACACCCAAAACCTCAAATTAGTGGTTCTGCTGCTTGTACCTGTCTGTGTGTATATGCTGCTTAATATGGTGCCCATGGCTGGTAAAAAGCCCTGCACTGACTGGGCTGTGAGACAGTCCAGATGCTATTAGGTGTAGGAGCAGCATGGGTACAGTACAGCCCAGCCCAAGGGCAGTCTGGTAAATCGGGTTTCCCTGCAGTGCAGTGATTCATGCTCTAGGGCAGTGGTCTCCAACCTTTTTACACCCAAGATCACTTTTTAAATGACAGAACAAGCCAAGATCTCAGGGAAGGGGGTTCCAGTGTATGATAGGCTCAGATGTAGGGCCTGGGGGAAAGGGGAGTGCAGGAGTGTTAGGATGCTGTGGCCAGATGGGGACTTGGCCCCAATTTGGGGCTTGTTGGCCAGGCTTCATTTTTAAATAAAATACTATGTCAAACAAAAAGTTTCTGCATTGTTTTTATTTCTGAGAAGGTCAGGGAACCTGTTTTGAGTCAGGGGTCACTGACCCAAGAAAAATCAGTTGGGGCCACACAAGTGAAATTAAAAAAAAAAAAACCCTCCTCCAACGCTCCACTAACGTGGCCCCAAATGTGTTGGTGGGAACAGGGGACATAGTACTGGGGAAGGGTGCTAGTGGGTGCTTTGGCAGGGGACAGGGTGCCAATGGGGACAGAGTTCTGCCGCTGGGGGCAGGGGAGAGAGAACAGGGTGCTGGGAAGGCAGAGGACAGGGTTCTGCAACAGGGGACAGGGTGCCAGTGGGGACAGAGTTCTGTGGCTCGGGACAAGGGAGTGGGAACAGAGTTCTGGAAGTGGGGACGGGAATTGGGACAAAGTTCTGTAGTTGGGGACAGGGGAGTGGGGACAGAGTTCTGTGGCTGGGGAGAGAGAACTGGGGAGAGGGTACTAGTGGAGGCAGAGAGTCCCCTGCATCTGCCTCCTCCCAGGATTCTCCCCCACCCCTCCCCGGAGGGAAGCCAGCGCATGCGTCCTCCAGGCCCGACTCCCACCCCCGCCGGCACAGGGAAACTCTGCACGTGCCTGCCCCGGCGTGGAAACATTGCCCCCGCTCTTCCTCCCCCCCGCCCTGCAGGGAAACCCCGCACATACCTGCCCTGGGGATGAAACCCCTGCACGCGCCTGCCTGGGGGCTGACTCACCCCTCATGCGCCGGTGCAGGGAAGTTGCTGTGCTCTTTCTCCGGGGCTGAAGGGAAACCCCGCACATACCTGCCCTGGGGATGAAACCCCTGCACGCGCCTGCCTGGGGGCTGACTCACCCCTCATGCGCCGGTGCAGGGAAGTCGCTGTGCTCTTTCTCCGGGGCTGACGCCCCCTCCCGCAGCACGCCCGGCAGAGCAGCCAGCACACTTCTGGAACCCCCGGAAGTGGCGCTAAGCTGCAGGACTTCCATCCACCTGCGGGAAGCCGGCACTATCTCCATTTTCGCTGGAGGTAGGTAGTGGGGCTTCTCGGGGGTGAGGGGAGAATGGGGAGGCCCACAGATGCCTCGCGATCGACTGGTCAAGGCCTCGCAATCAACTGTGACCACGGGTTTAGATCATTACATATTTGCTTCCACCAATAATGTGGGAAGTTATTGGTGCTTAGACAATGTTTGGAGAGTATTTCCATGCATAAATGTAATGTGGCATTAATAGTTTTTTTGCTTTAAGTGACATTACTTTTCTTACCTCTTCCTTTGGGAGTGATTTCTGCCACCAAGTCATCAACAGTAACATGCTCTAACCCTTTTTCTTTGATTACATCTAGGGAAGATCAAGAAAGCCACTTCAATACTTTTTCTAATGAATGGATTCAAACAGGTCTATTAAAAGATTAATATACAAAACCTGCATATATATGTCGTACTATTAATCATACATATGCCTACTTTGGATTTAGTTTAGTTCATATTACGATGTTCAGATTACAGTATCGGTGGGTATGATATAAGAATATGAAAAGACAAGTGCGCCGACCAATAAGTTCACGTAACCACCATTTGACATATCTATCCTGCATATGCTAACAGCCGCCATTCTCTGGGCAGCTGGCATTGCAGCAATTATTTACAAATCTTTGAATTGCAGCCAGAACATGACTAATTTTAGTTAAATATTATATGTAACTTTAACCAGAAGCATAGAGCACAAGTGTAAAGATTTGAAGGTAATTAAAGAAAAACACACTAATACTATATTGTCAATTGCTCAGGAACATAAAAAGCAATCAGTGTACAGTCGGGGGCTGTACACAAGTGAGAAGCAACCTTCCCCTCCAAAAAAACCCCTCACTGATGTGGCACTTGATTGAGAAGGAGAAAGACACTGCCCACATTTCCCTTGCACAGCAGAGCCTAAGGGGTGCCCAGCCTAGTAGATTTTGTGTGCGCCAGCCCAGCAGTGGGAAAGTAGGGGGCTGGTGCACCAGTGCAAGCTCCCCAATGGCGGTGGTGGGGAGCGTCCCTGAGCCTTGGGGGCCGGGGCCAGATCCAGGCAAACCAGGGACCACATCCTGCTCCTAGGCTTGTGGTCCCCCCACTTTAAGCTGACCTTTCAGGTCTAATGCAGACCCGGCCTTAGGCAATAATTTAAGGTACTGAGTATAGTTAACCTTAATTACCTTTGCAGTGTGCCTTTAACTGATCCTTCCAGCCACATTCAATTAATTTTGCTCTCAGCAGCTCTTTAAGGCTGTAACAATGACAAGATGAAACTTACTAGAAGAAAAAAGTGGTTTTAACATCAAAGAAAAAATATTTCACTTCAAAGCAGGTTATAAAAAATACATCTCAGTAAGCCTTTGTGTGCATAACTGCACGCTACTTCATGCTGGAAATAAAATAAGCTACTATAATCAAAGGGATCCAAGATGGACAGGAGAAGCGACTTTCAGCGTAAATGATGTGATTTCAACGAAACACCTATAACTCTGAATTTGAATTATCCAAACTATGTTTTCGCTGGCGGTTTAAAAACCTATCTTATTTTTATTATCAGAGAAGTCTGGGAAAGGCAGAATATGCCTGGCACCATATAACCTCCTCTTAGTATAATTAAGAGCAAAACTGACAAAGATTCAAGACGGTTCCACTCTATTCTATTCCTTCAGCTATTAGCGAAGGAGCACAGGAGCAACCCTCCTTTACTGTGAGGGGGTACACTGGATATGGGAAAGCAGAGGGCTAATAATTAAGAGGCAAAGGAGAAACCAATTACAAAAAAAAAAAAAAAAATTTAGTAAGTTAGTATAGTGGCTTAGTAACAGAGATTTCAGTTCTTTATTCCAGTGGTTCCCAACCTTTTTTATGCCATGGACCAGCAAATCCATTCACAAACTTTTGGCAGAGTGGTAACATCTTTATTTGCAAGCCCTGCTCATCAGCACCGCTGTCCCCGAACCCGGCTCTTCCAGGTTGTAATCTACTCGCCACAGGCAAGTAGATTACATAGTTTGTCGAGCCCTGATTATGCAAATAATGAATATGCAAATAAAATGTTACCTGTGCATCTAGCAAACCCAGCGCTTTGCTCCCCGGTGCCTAACACCCTTGAACTCCCACCCCTATGCCCCATGCCCTTTGACCCTTTAACCTCTGACCTGTACAGCCCATGCCAACACACTCTTCCTCCATGACTCCACTACACTCTCACCCAACATCCCTTTGACTCCACTCCACCCCCTGCACTCCCCAGAGTGAAGCTGCCCCCTCCAGGAAGCATGGCTGTTACTGCCAAGCGGGCAGGGGGAGCAGCCATTGGAAGCATGCCCTCTGCCTCCCCTAGCATGTCTCTCGCCCCCATGGGTAAAGGTGGAGGGGGAGGGGATGGAGTCCTGGCTGGGCCACCATCTTACCTAGGTTAGAGGGAGCAGGATGGAGGGAGGTGCCACCTGCTCCACCTCCTCTTGCCACCACCTGAGTCCCAGAACTGCTGCCAGGCAAAACCAGCCACCACAGCTGCTGGAGCTGAACTGCTGCCAATAGCTGGGTTCAGCTATGACAGCTGATGTAGACCAGCAGCCAGCGGTTCACGGACTGGCACTAGTCCGCAGACCAGCAATTGGGAACCACTGCTTTATTCCATGGGCTGGCAGCGCACACAGCCTTCGACCAATCTGCTTGCTCAAGCAATCCTTCATTTTTGACTGAAGGAATTACAGCCACAGCCTGACATGTGAAGTCTTGTCCTCTTTGACCAGCATGTTTGAGGAGGTTGTACTAAGAGGAGGACATATAGCAACAGGCACATCCCCAATATTATAGGGAAACAATTTCACTCCACAATTTCTGCCAAAAAAAAGTTGATGACATTTGTTTTATTCTGATTTAAGAGTAAAACCACCTCAAAATCCTTTCAAGCATTCTAGCAGCAAGCGTGCATTCTTTCAAAACAGTATTTCAAAATAAATAATCACAACTAGAAGGGGAATAAATTAAAAAATAATATGGCAGTAATCCACAAAATATAACAATGGGAAAGATAACGTCTATAAGAAAGGACCTCTCTTTTTAAAGAATCAAAGAAAATGAAGGATTTGAGATCCACTGATGCAAGGGATCTTAAAAAATTAGAATACTTTGATAAAAGGGAAAAAAGTGCATATGGAATGAAAGGTGAAAGCAATGGAGGAAGAAGTTTTGAGAAAATGTAAGTTGTAGCCAGGAAATGCAATTACCCAGTTTCTTCTGCCTACCAATTTACTGTTAAATAGATAGCTAAAATTCTAAATGAGAGAAACTAATATTCTTCTCCCATTCAGAAGCATGAAGGAAGAAATTCAAGCACAGGAAAAGGAAACTGTACCTCTCCCTCTTGCCCTGAAAAAAAAAAGAATAAGTTGCAAACTTGTTGTTTAATTATTTAATTTTAGATTCATACAACGTTTTCTTCATTAACAAGAGTGTATAAAATGTTCACTTGGGATTTATAAGCCAATTTTTCCACCTGTTATTATTTTACCAGCTTTTTGTTTTAGTTAACCTGATGGAGAAGTTTTATTTTTCTTTACTTTTGAATATTTAAATTAATTCTTCTTTACTGGTTTAATACACAAGAGTTTCCCAACTGCTTCACAGCACTTAGAATTATAGAAGGGATGTCCCTTTTTTTTTTTTTTTTTTTTACACTTTTCAGAGACTCAATCATGCTATGTTACTTTATGACACCTCATGAGCATGCAAACTGTATAGGGGGGGGGAGGGGACTTACCGTTCTCGCTCTCCTGTTTCTATTAGTTTTTGGTTAATAGTTGCTCTCATCTGTGCATCTTTGTTCATTTTGCAAACCTAGATTTCGACAGCAAGTCTATAAAATTATAAAAAAGATTTTAACAGCACTGTTTAATTCCATACATGTTTTCTTATGTTGCAAATGATTAGTAAACAATTACAGACTGCAGAGAGCATAATGGAAATGTAAGACCTGGTCTACATTAGAAAATTAAAAGCTTCAGAGGGGCAGCTGAATTAATCTGTAACAGGAAAAACTTTAAAAACAACAAATAGTCTAGTCGCACCTTAAAGACTAACAAAACATGTAGATGGCATCATGAGCTTTCATGGGCAAAATCAGAAAAGTAGGTAGGTTTAACTAGGTCAGTCAGAGCATCCACTCACCCCGAGTAGAATTATTAAACAGACCAAAGTCCCTCTGTAGACAGTGCAAGACTAATAGAAGAATTCTTCTGGCAATCTGGCAACCACATCAGGAAACTGGATTAGTTATACCAATAAGAGAACCCTTCCTGTCAGGATAGGCAGCACCTACATTAAAGTGCTATAGTGCAGCATTTTGTGCAGAGACTCCTCTGGGTCTGACAGTTTAATTTACACAATTAGAAGACAGACACTAACTCAACTTACTAAGACAGTCACAAGTAATCCATCATACACTGTTTATATCAGAAACACTAATTAGAAGAACGTGGCAAGGTGATTACATTAGTGAACCTAATTGTCCTCACAAATTCAGAAACTACTACAGGCAGTCCCCGACTTACGTCGGATCCGCACTTACGAACGGGGCTTTTCTCGCCCCGGAGCTCGCGGGTGGCAGGACCGCCCAGAGCACACCAGTCCCACCACCGCGTCCTCCGGGGCGAGAAAAGCTGCTCCGGGTCTCCCTAGTGTGCTGGGGGGGACTCCCCAGCACAGCAGGGAGGCCCGAGCAAAGCCGCACAGGCGGCGGGACCCCGCTGCCCGTGCGGCTTTGCTCCTTTGCCCCGGAACAAAGCTGCACAGGCGGCGGGGTCCCCCGCCTCTGTGGCTTTGCTCCTGTCTCCAGGGAGAGAGTCCCCCCCAGCACAGCAGTGAGACAGGAGCAAAGCCGCAGAGGCGGGGAACCCCGCCGCCTGTGCGGCTTTGCTCCGGGGCAAAGGAGCAAAGCCGCACGGGCAGCGGGGTCCCGCCGCCTGTGCGGCTTTGCTCGGGCCTCTCTGCTGTGCTGGGGGGACTCCCCAGCACAGCAGGGAGACAGGAGCAAAGCCGCAGAGGCAGCAGGACCTCTGCGCCTCCGCGGCTTTGCTCGGGTCTCCCTGGTCTGCTGGGGGGGGGGGGGGGGAGGGAACGCAGGTAGTGCGCCCTCCCCCCTCCAGCAGACCAGGCTTTTGTTGCAGGACGCCTGGGGTAGAGCAGCTGGGGTGCTGCCGGGTTGGTCCTACGGGGACCTATCCGGCAGCGCCCCAGCTGTTCTGTCCCAGGAGTCCAGATTCAGCCGCTGTTGAAACTGATCAGCGGCTGATTCCAGGAATCCGGGGGCAGAGCAACTCTGCCTAGGGCTTCCTGTAGTCAGCCGCTGATCAGTTTCAGCAGCAGCTGAATCTGGAGCCAGTTCCGACTTACATACAAATTCAACTTAAGAACAAACCTATAGTCCCTATCTTGTACGTAACCCAGGGACTGCCTGTACAGTAAAACTCTGATGGTCTGGGATCTGTTGGTCCGGCACTCCTGATGGTCTGGCACCATCAGGAACCCGGAAGTGCTCCAGGCAGCCGGACCATTGGAGCTGCTATGCCCCCAGCTTCCCCGATTCAGCTGCTGCTAAAACTGACCAGCGGCTGACTCCAGGAAGCCCGAGGCAGAGCTGCTCTGCCCCAGGCTTCCTGGAATCAGCCCCGATCAGTTTCAGCGGCGGCTGACTTGGGTACACCTGGGACAGAGCAGCTGGGGTGCTGCCTGGTTGGTCTCGCAGCGCCACGGGTTGGCGCTACCAGCCGCTGTTGAAACGGACCAGCAGCTGACTCCAGGAAGCCCAGGGCAGAGCAGCTCTGCCTCAGGCTTCCTGGAGTCAGCCGCTGATCAGTATCAGCAGCGGCTGACTTGGGGACACCTGGGGCAGAGAAGCTGGGGTGCTGCCGGGTTGGTCCAGTAGCGCCGAGGAGTGGCGCTGCGGGACCAACCCAGCAGCACCCCAGCTGCTCTGCCCCAGGCGTCCCCAATTCAGCTGCTGCTGAAACTGACCAGCAGCGGCTGAATCAGGGACGCCTGGGGCAGAGCCAGACTATTGGAAGGGGGGGCTATGAGGGGTTTGAGGTGGCATTCCCCCCACCCCAGAACCCTTATAGTCCCCCCTTCCGATAGTCCGGCAAAACTAATAATCCGGCACCCTCTGGGTCCTAAAGGTGCCGTATTATCGGAAGTTTACTGTATTCACTGCTGATGACTCAGTCAAACTGTATACAATAATCTTTGCTTCCTGAATAACTAGTGTTTTCTGCACTTTCATCTTCATTTCAGAAAACTGGTAAAAAGAGAAAAACTCACAGCTCTTAAAGTTGTGTGCAGTAGTATTGTAGCCATGTTAGTCTCAAGATATTTTAGTCTATGGGTGGGCAAGATACTATCTTTTGTTGGATCTACTTCTGTTGGTGAGAAAAATCTACTGAACTTAGGCTGTGTCTACACTTTTCAAAGTGCAGCCACACCAGCGTTTTGAACTAAAAGTGTGGCCACAGAAGGAGCATTCTCCTAAGGCACATCTAGAGTACATCCCTCTGTTGGCAGACCAGAAAAGCTCAAAGTAAGCTCAAAAGTCCCTGGAAAAATCATGGAGGGGATCCTCAAGGAATCCATTTTGAGGCACTTGGAAGAGGGGAAGGTGATCAAAAATGGTCAGTGTGGATTCATGAAGGGCAAGTTGTGCCTGACCAACCAGAATGGCTTCTATGATGAGATAACTGGCTCTGGGGAGATGGGGAAGTCAGTGGATGTGATATACCTTGACTTTAGCAAGGCTTTTGATACGCTCTCCCACAATATTCTTGCCAGCAAGTTAAGAGAATGTGGATTGGCTAAATGGACAGTAAGATGGATAGAAAGCTGGCTGGAAGGTTGGGCCCAGCGGGTAGTGATCAATGGCTCGATGTCAGGATGGCGGTCAGTTTCTAGTGGAGTGCCCTAAGGTTCGGTTCTGGGACCAGTTTTGTTCAACATCTTTATTAATAACCTGGATGAGGGGATGGATTGCACCCTAGGCAAGTTTGAGGATTACACTAAGCTAGGGGGAGAGGTAGATACACTTGAGGACAGAGATAGAGTCCAGAGTGACTTAGACAAATTGGAGGATTGGGCCACAAGAAATCTGATGAGGTTCAACAAGGACAAGTGTAGAGTCCTGCACTTGGGACGGAAGAATTCCAGCACTGTTACAAGCTGGGGATCAACTGGCTAAGTCGCAGTTCTGTAGAAAAGGACCTGGGGATTACAGAGGATGAGAAGCTGGACATGAATCAACAGTGTACCCTTATAGCCAAGAAGGCTAATGGCATAGTAGATTGCATTAAGAGGAGCATTGCCAGTCGATCCAGAGATGTGATTATTCCTCTTTACTTGGCTCTGGTGAGGTCACGTCTGGAGTATTGTATCACATCTGGAGTATCCAGTTCTGGGCCCCCAATTGCAGAAAGGATGTGGATGCACTGGAGGTTCCAGTGGAGGGCAACCAAAATGATTAGGTGGCTGGAGCATATGACCTATGAGGAGAGGTTGAGGGAGTTGGGTCTATTTAGTCTGCAGAAGAGAAGAGTGAGGGAGGATTTGATAGCATCCTTCAACTTCCTGAAGGGAGGTTCCAAAGAGGCTGGAGAAAGGATGTTCACAGTAGTGATGGATGGCAGAACAAGGAACAATGGTCTGAAGTTGCAGTGGGAGAGGTCCAAGTTGGATATTAGGAAAAACTATTTCACTAGGAGGGTGGCGAAGCACTGGAATAGGTTACCTAGGGAAATAGTGGAGTCTCCATTCTTTGGCTATGTGTACACTGGCGGGTTCTTGTGCAAGAACATCATCCACACTTCCACGTGCGTGCTGTGCTTTTGCGCAAGAGCTCCCATGGCAGTGTGGACGCTCTCTTGCGCAAGAAAGCTCTGATGGCCATTTTAGCCATAGGGATTTCTTGCGCAAGAAATCCCTGCCAAGCGTCCACACTGCCCTCTTGTGCAAGAGCTCCTGCGCAAGAGGGCTTACACCTGATAAAAAAGAGCATAACTCTTGTGCAAGGAGCCCTCTCTTACCATGCCATACTGTAAATTTCCTTGCTCAAGAGCGGGCGGGCAGTGTGGACGCTCTGCAGATTCTTGCGCAACAACGGCCGTACTTGCGCAAGAAGCCAAAGCCACGAGCGTAGACATAGCCCTAGAGTTTTTTAAGTCTCGGCTGGGTTGATGTAATTGGGATTGGTCCTGACTTGGGCAGGGGGCTGTACTTGATGGCCTTCTAAGGTCTCTTCCAGCTCTATGGTTCTATGATTCTATGAAAAGCTTGTCTCCATCACCAACAGAAGACGGCCTAGTACAAGTACAATCTCAGAGTTATGAACACCTCAGGAATAGAGCTATTTGTAATTTTGAACATTATATTTGTTCTTTCGAAAGTTTACAACTGAACATTGACTTAACACAGCTTTGAAACGTCACTATTCAGAAGACAAATGCTGCTTTTAGCCATCTTAATTTAAATCAAACAAGAACAGAAAAAGTACTCTTACATTTTCAGTTTTTAAAACTGCCTGTTTTAGTAGTTTAACACCAGGGGTGGGGAACCTCAGGGCTGGATGCAGCCCTCAGCGTGCCTAGATCCAGCCCCTGAGGATCATTCCCCCACCCCCGCCCAGCATTGGGGAACCCATACTGGTACTCCAGCCCCCACTGGTACTCCACAAAATCTACTAGGCTAGGCCCCCACCAGGCTCTGGTGTGTGAATGGAATGTGGGGAGTGTCTTCTCCTCAGTTGGGGGCCACAGTGAAGGTTCCCCCCCACACACTTCTCACTTGGGTATCCCCCCCAACAGAAAACTGATTTTTCTGTGGGTCATTGGCCCCGACCTAAAAAAGGTTCCCCACACCTGATTTAACACTGTACTGCATTTCCTTTTTTTTTTTTGGGGGGGGGGCGGTAATCTGTTGCTGCCTGACACGTCAGTCCATAACTGTGGTTCTAACGTAAAAGATACTATCTCATCCACCTTGTCTCCCTACAGTTCTTAAATTCATGGCTGTAATTAGATTATGCCAGATATTTTGATGAAGCTATGTAGAAGTTTTTGCTGCCTGTGTTAATTTAGTAGTTTAATGTTGATAAAAGGATCAACACAACTGACTCGAGCCACTTCACATCTATCACCTAACCTGGAGATCTGGTACTTCAGCCCAGACTTGATTGAGGAACGGCTGCTCACTGCCCTGAACTACAGAGTGGTGCAAGTCCAGGGTCAGATAAGAGACTGGGGGGCAAACAAATCCGGCCACGCTTGCGTCAGTCACACCGAGCGGCTGCCTCTCTCCTCCCCGTGTAATGGAGCCACAGCCCGGCAAAGCGGGGCTGATACGATAACGTCGCAGGCGCTGCATTTCAGGAAACGTTTTTAACCAGAGGCCCCCGCAACCCGTCGAGCCTCTGCCGGAGCAAGGGCGCAATTCCACCGCAGCCCGCCCGCCCGCATGGAACTCCTCAGCCAGCGAGCCCACCCCGGCCTGCTCTCAGCCCCCCCCACCGGGCAATAACCAGCCCCGCTCCGCCAGCCTAGTGACCACGCCCCCTTCCCCGGCCTGGGAGACCGGCCTGAGGAGCGCCCGGCCCGCCAGGGCAGCATGGGGCCACACCACGGGGGAGCTCGGGCCTGGGCCCAGAGCCGGGAATGGGGGCGGGGATTTCAAGCCGAGTCCCGCGGCTCCCCGTCCGCCCCTGACCCCTCCTGGAGAGAGCAACTCCGGACCCCCGGACTCACCCCCGCGGCGGCGCGCTCAGCTCTGTAGGAGGAGAAAGCGACGCAGTCTCCCAGGGAGAATCCAGCACGGCCAAGCTCCTGCCCGCCTCTTCGCGCAGGGAACTCTGGGAAATGGAGTGCACGACGCGCTTTCCCTCGCTCGGTTTAAAAACTACAACGCCCAGCATGCTTCACGATCGGGGCGCTAGGCGGCTCGCTCTCCGTGCGGCATACAACTCCCAACATGCTCGGCGACTGGCCCGAGCAGCCCCTCGCGGCCAGAGTCCTAAAACTACCATTCCCATGGTGCTCCGCGGACTGCACGCTAGTTACCTTCTCCAGTGGCTTCTCCCTGCTTCCTCACAGCCTCCTTCCAAACTTTTCGCCGTTAGGCGGCAACTCCCGGCGCGAGCGACGGCGATGGAAGCGGCGGCCAACTGCTCCCTGCGGGTGAACCGGCAGCTCTTGGATCCCAAGTTCGAGGGCTACAAGCTGTCCCTGGAGCCGCTGGCCTGCTACCAACTGGGGCTGGACTCGGGTGAGGGGCGTTGCGGAAACGTGGCGGCGGGGGCGCGGCGGGACAGCAGCGTTTGGGGGGCGCGCGGGAAGGGTTTGTTCGGGCTCCGGGGGGGGGGGGAGGCTGCTTGTGGCCGGGGAGCCCCGGGGCGGCAGGTTTGTGGGTGCTGCCAGGGCCAGGTCGCTAGTGTTTGCTTGGCTGAAGCCTCTCCGCCGCGGGTTGCTTTGCTATGTCCCGGCTGCTGGCCTCCGGGCAGAGGCGGCTGCCCATCCCTGTGGGGTAAAATTATTCAAGCCCCAGGTGCCTGGCAGGCTGTGGTTGTGCTCCCCTACAGGGCTGGGTAAATATTCTCCGGATCATTGGGAAACAACATTCCCTCCCCTGCCGTGCAAGGCCAAGCCTGACTGGTAACTGTTCCAGGTTTTGGTGCATTCTGGTCTACACTAGGGATAAATTCAGATTAAGATTTGCAACTCGCGCTAGGTCAATTGCTTCGCAGGAGTTGACTTATCTTAATACGAGCTTTGGCTCTGTCCACATAGTGGGAGGTCACTGAGAGAAATGCTTCTCTCGACTTGCCTTACTCCTCACAGGAGCACCCTTAGCGTTCAAGTTAGCCAGTCTTTACTAGGTTTGCTAAATCGAATGCCAGAAGATCACTCTCCTGAGCCTTAATTAATGGGTAAGTATAGACAAGGCCCTGGAGCCATGTGTGCAGTATGGGCTAAGAATGTGTAAATTTAACCATGTAAACAGTTAACCAGTAACTCTGGATTTATCAGTTAATATTCACACGTGCATGCAGACTCCTGTGGTAGCTGGCTCCGCAGGAGTGGGGCTGCAGGTGGGAGCTGGTGTGCCTTGGGAGGCGTCTTAAGCTGACTCCCAGCACACACCACCTGCCAGGGAGCTGACTGTCACCCCACATGTAACCGTGTAACCATTTTTTTAGCAGTTACATAGTTAATTAAATGCATTTTAACATTTCTAATACAGACAGAGGTTGCCTTTGTCAGTCTGGGCTGGGATCCTTGACTGATATATGTGAGCAGCAGACTCTAGTGTAGGCCTGCGCTTTCTCCAGAGTCCCTGTAAGTCTTCAAGAAAAACTTTTGAGTGGTTTTGAGGGTTTTATATTTTAGCATTGGATCTTTAAAATATTTAATTAACGCATAGTTGTCGTTTTAACACGCCTCACTCTCCTCATACACCTTCATCAGTAATATAGTGATGTCCTTGTAGGTGAGCCTTCAATTCCATCTTTTATGTCGACCTCTTTTTAATAGGTGTCCTGATGAATTTCAAGCCTGCAGATTTTTCTGGTTTTTGGAAAGGCAGAGCAGCCCATTTTCTTCCTTCCCATTCTGAGACTTTTCCCAAACTCTCGTGGGTAGAAGTTTTACTCTAGTGTCTGTCGTTGTAGCCTAAGGCCAGGTCTACTCTAAACCCGGCAACTCAACTTAAGGTACGCAACTCTAGCTACATAGAATATGCTCCCATTAGCTTCTCTTGCGCCTTGCAAAAGGAGGAGTGCCAGTGGGGCACTTTAGTTAAGACTTGCTAAATCGAACTCCGGAAGATGGATCGTGGCAGTGACAATCTTCCTTTTAGTGTAGACAAATCCTGAAAAATGTATGAACAGCCATAGGTGAAATTTACATGTTCTTTATTAGTTTCAAAGCTGCTCAGGGAACAGAAGCTCTGAAACTGGCTTTGGGGCCTTTTCACTCTTGCTTCTTGGGAAAATTACAAGAAACAGCAGAGATACGGGAATTGCCTGTATGCAGACCATAGTATTGCTAACCATAAGTGTTTATAACTCATAAGCTACAGCTCAAAGTAACAAGGTTAGCTTAAAAATTCATGAGATGTAAAACAATGGGGGTTCTTTTGATTAGCCTTTTAGTTTTTTGTGCCTTTAGAGTGCACATTTTAAAGCTTTGTCTTTGCAGCTGTTAGAGATATCCTTTCTCCTTTTTCAAAATGAAAACTGAGATTTTCATGTAAAGTTGATATAAGATGGAGCTTTAAGAAAAACATTGGATGTTATGGGAGTTGGGATCAAATCATAAAAATTAGCATCCCTGCACTCTCCAAGAGGTGACTACACCCAGTTTTGATGACACAAACTTCTTCTGTGGAGGTGGAAGTTTTTATCTTCCCTTCCCTTTATTGTCAACCAGTCATGTAGTGTATGCTACAATAGGTTTTTTGTTGAGTTTATTGACCTCTAGCATGTTTTCCTCAGTGACCAATTAGCCACTGTGGCCAGTACTTTGAACTCTGCTGCTCTGCAGCCAGATAAACAGATGCATCCCTCCCAACTGCAAATCCTGGGAATTAAAAAAAAATCTATTTCCTGGTGTCTGGCTCGTTGTATAGTGGTCCTCATGGCATCTTCTCAGTGAGCCAGTGGTGGGTAGTGATAGAAATGTAGCCGTGTTAGTCTGGGGTAGTTGAAGCAAAATGCAGGACAATGTAGCACTTTAAAGACTAACAAGATGGTTTATTAGATGATGAGCTTTCGTGGGCCAGACCCACTTCCTCAGATCAAATAGTGGAAGAAAGTAGTCACAACCATATATACCAAAGGATACAATTAAAAAAAATGAACAAATATGAAAAGGACAAATCACATTGCAGAACAGGAGGGGGATGCGGGGGGGGGGGGAAGGAAGGAAGGTAAGTGTCTGTGAATTGATGATATTAGAGGTAGGGGTGGGTGTCACTCAAACATTCCCCTGCTTGGAGCAATGCAGAGCTTTTGGATCTTATCAGTGTGTGAGGTGAAGAATCAGTGCAGGCACAGCTATGAGTGACTTGTAGGAACTGGGACATACACAGTCATATTTCTTGAACCATATATGAGAAGAGGTTTGAGTGAGACATACTACACTGCGGAGCCAAGATAAAGGTACTCTGGCAGGCATACCAGAAGGCAAAGGAGGCAAATAGCCGGTCTGGTGCTGCATGTGCAACATGGTGTTTTTATGAAGAACTAGGTGCAATCCTGGATGGGGACCCCATAACCACACCCAAGGAGAGTGTGGATACCTTCCATAGACCAGAAACAAAAACACTTGTCCCAGAGACAGAAATTATTGATGAACAGCTGGAAGTGGATGAAGGGGTTAGGATTAGTCCACTGACAACCAGTGCGCCAGGCAACGAGGAATTGTTCTCAAGTCCCGATATTTGTGAGGATTCTCAGCAGCTGTACGTGGAGTAACAGAAGAGAGACAGAGCCACGAAGCAGAGGAAGAGAGGCAGGCTACATTGCTGTGTGGGCAGGGGTGGGAGGGAGGGTAGTCTGGTTGGTGGCCATGTGGGGTGTTAAGTTGCTCTAGTGTGGCTGGAGGTGGAGGGCTGGCAGCATGACGTGATAAGTAGAGATGTGAATGGATAACCACTTATCTGGTAACATCACCCTTACCGGGTGATACTTACTGGGTTACAATTAAATGGTGCCTGGATCATCCTGCGGCGGCAGCTGCTGCAGCCTGGCCAGGTCACTGTACCATTGGGCTAGGAGGCTGCCTCCTGGCCCTGCTGGCTGGGGGGGCTGCTCCAGCTGGGCTGGAATGGTCTCCCACTTAATTGATTAACCTATTAAATCTAACATTTAACCAGTTAACTGATTAAAAAGGATTTTACATCCCTAGCGGGAAGTTGCTCTAGTATAGCCTGGGGAGGAGAACGAGAGGTTATGCGGGATGGTAAGTTCTAGTGGGGAGGGCCAGGTAGGGGCAATTAGTTTCTATGTATTGCAGCAGGTTAGGGTGGATGGTAGCAATGTGGACTGACAAGTTGCTGTGTACTGTGGTGGGTGGGAGTGGAGTGGGGGGCAGCAGCAAGGGACAGTAAATTGCTGTGTATTGCAGCAGGGGTAGGATGGGGGGCAGCTTGGGAAATTGTCTTTGCAGCTGAGGTGGGGGGGGAGAAGCACAGGGCAAACAGCTAAGCCGTACCTACGTCTGCATTATGTTCAAACAGAATTGATGTACACATAGATATCAGTAGAATGTTGTTGGGAGGTGTTGTCGAAGCTTTGCTTGGTATAATTACCAGTTTTGTCATGGAATTCTATGGGACGGCTGCCGTTTCACCACTGCCGTGGTACGGCACTCTCCCAAACCATTCCTCATACTGTGCTGCCATAACTAAGGTAGAAACAGGGGGGTTGAGGGCAGCTTGATCTTTGATGCTACACAGATCACATGGTGTCCGCTCCTCCCTAGGCAGCTGCATAAGAAGTTTGCATGCAGAAGCTGAGCCCGAGTTTACCTGTTTACTTTGGCTGACATATCGTTGCTAACGGTTATCTCAGCCTGTGAAGAAGTGTAGGATTATTACAAATTGTGTCCATGTGCAGCTGCTGCATAAGTCCAGACTATATTTTCTTGGGGACCCATACACAACACTCCTTTTACCCCCACCTTTAAAATTGACCATAGTCAAAGGGTCTGGAGAGATCCGTTTTAGCCTCTAGGGTAACAAGAAAAGTGGTACATTTTGTTCAGCATGTTGGTGAAATGTTACAATCTTGAATAGTACAGTCACTCCATTATTAATGGTTACTTCTTCAGACCAGACCTTGAAGTCGGCATGCTCATCTGCAGAAGTCCATCAACTAAGGAAAAAAATACGGAAGATGAGGGAGGATCTGGTTAACGATATGTTGCGTCCCTCGGCAATACAAACAGAAAAAAAGGGAGCAAAGAAGAGTCTCATAGATTGACATGAGAACACAAACCATTGAGCATATGATAAAGCTCGTGAAGACCAAAATGAGATGCTGAAGTGTCTCATCAAGCAAGATGCAGCATGAACACAACTAGAGGCAACACATGTAGAACTCTTTTCACAGCAACAGTACCTTCATGACTTATCAGTCTTCATGGCCACACATGCAAAATTCCTTATCCAGCAACCCTTCCTCTATGCCCACACATTCATGTTCACGATCAAGTAATTTTTTTTTCCTAGCACACTCCCTTTCCTGTGAAAGCAGATGGGCCTCAGCTGGATGTTAACACCATTGTGAGGTTTTCCAATAACCTTTACATTCCTTAACACCAAACATCCTCCTGGAAAGACATCAATAAAAACAAACCTGATGCAGGTTTCCATGAATTTATTTTGAGTGACACAATCAACACCAATCACTCTGGCCCCTGTGGAATCCTGAAATATCCCTTGGGTTTCATGGGAATGCCTTGCTCAGGAAAATTGGGGGATGAAGCAGGGAAGTTATCCCAACACACACAAATGTCAATGCCCCTCATTGTCAAAACAGTTCCCCAGAACTTCCCTGATATTAATGGCCACTCTATGGACTCTGCTCAGAGTCTTTTTGAAAAAGACTTTGAAAAAGTGTCTTTTTTCAAACAGTGCATCCAGGCACTGTCTGTTGTTCCGCCCTAAGCCAAATGCTTCACCCTTACTCTCACATAAATTATGTAAGCAACAGTTTGTGGCCACCACTTTGGGGATATGATCCTCCAAAAGGTCCAGCCTGCCACAAAGACACCTCCCTTTCCCTCTCAATCTGCCAATGGCAAATTCAACAAGATTGCAGCATCAGCTTAGCCTATTGTTAAACTGGTGCTTACTGCAGTCCAGAAGTCCCATGAAAAGTTTCATGAGCCAGGGCTGTAAGGGGTAAGTGGCATCACTTAGGATCGCTATGGGCATTTCCACTTCCCTCCGTTGTAATTTTCTGTTCTGGAAAAAAATGCCAGTGTGCAGCTTTCTGAACAGGCCACTGTAGGTGAAAATGCATCTATCATACACCTTTCCAGACCACTCCACATTTTAGGGATGTGACTGTATACGTGTACACGGTTAACCACTGAGCCTGGGTTACATGCATTTTAACATCACTACCACATTTATGTCTGTGAAATACCCACGGTGATCCACTTGCATTTGAAGCACCATGGAGAAGTACCCCTTACAATTGATGTACTAAGGCAAAATAGGGTGGTGCTATAATGGGGTATATATCCTGTTTATTGTCCCACCGCTGTTTGGAAAACCCAAGTCAGCAAAGCTATCCACTATGTCATCCATGTTTCCCAGAGTCTGAGTCCTACACAGCAAAATGTGATTTATTGTCCTGCACGCTTGCATAAGTACTTCCCCTATTCCAAACTGATTTGCAATTGAATGGTAGTAATTGGGGGTCACTAGCGCCTACAAAACAATAGCAATATGCTTCTCTACTAGGACAGCAGCTCTCATGCATTGTCCTTGCACCTTAGTGCAGAGGTCAGCTCAGCACGCAGCTCCCGGAAGATTGCTTTATGCATCCAAAAGTTCTGTAGTAACTGATCTTCATCCTGCACCTGTATGAGAATGTGATACCACCACTTAGTGCTAACTTCCCTATTCCAAAAGCAATGGTCTCTGGTGCACAGCTGATTGTGACAGTCCAATGCAATGCCAGTTTGGTGCTGTCATTGTCATCTGCATCCAAATCTTCCTCCTCTGCTATTAATTATGTAAATAGTTCTGCTACAATGTGTGAGGTCCTGAGCACATTGAACACAACATAGGAGAGAATTGTGAGTTCCATGACTTATTACAACGGATGCTAGTTTGCAACAAGGACTCATTCAAAAGCTGCGAGATTAAACCAAAAGTTCAGGGAGGGCTGGAAAGCAAAGCGGTGGGACATTTTCCAAAATGCATAATGCTGTGTTGCACATTCCTACAGTACTTAGAACAATGTAGCACTTTAAAGACTAACAAGATGGTTAATTAGATGATGAGCTTTCGTGGGCCAGACCCACTTCCTCAGATCAAATGAAGTGGGTCTGGCCCACGAAAGCTCATCATCTAATAAACCATCTTGTTAGTCTTTAAAGTGCTACATTGTCCTGCATTTTGCTTCAGCTACCCCAGACTAACATGGCTACATTTCTATCACTATTCTACAGTACTTAGTGATTCAAGATTCCACCAAGCACTGTGGTATGCTTACCTTCATTGCTTTGCCTGTTGACAAGGTGCTAACAATGTGGCCATAAAATGTTGACAGTGGGTGGCAGAAAAACAGGTTTGACCGTTTTTCACTTTTGGCGATTTTTGCATGTTGACAGCACTTTCGTCACCAAATCTTTCCAGTGTAGACATACTCTTGAGTCCTGTATATAGCAAGGTATAACTTTTATCACTGAAATTCAATATTTGAATGTTGTGTGGTCAGAAAAAATGGCTTACTCGACTGATAGTTCTATTTTCTAATTAAAATTGATATGCATTGTTATAATGCACTGTATTGTTTCATGTTTCAAGGTATGCTTTGTAATATAAAATTAATCATGTCATGCGCAAGACATCTTATTGATCAGCTTTGTAAGTTAAATAATAAATAATTGATTCAATGTTTTGTAAATTTTTCATAAATAAGATGTCTTGGGACCATTAAGTGCTTTAATTTTGAAAGCAAATTTAGAATTCAGCCCATTAAGCACATTAGGTATAGTAGTTTTTAGTTGATGGTTTTGGAGTAGCTGAAATCTATGGCCTTACGTAGTGGTTTCTGTATAGTATAGTATAGTAATGATATGCTGGGTGCTGTACAGTAGGAAGTCAGAGATCCTGTCTTGAAGTTGTAGTCTGTGGCTTTGATCCATCACTAAGAACTATGAGAATGAATCCTGTGCACATGTGGAGTTCTCCTGAAGTCACAAGGTGGATTCATGGAGTTTAACATGCTGTATTAGAGGAGCCTAGGAGTGTAGTAATAGTTAAGGCTTCCTGATGATGGATGCAGAGATATTTGCATTGTTCTATCATTCCAGCACTTTTGGAAGGTGGCAGTAATAAGATCAAAGAAAGAACCTTAAAGGTGGGGAACTTTTTTTCATGTAAATACATTAAAGCCTGTGTGCTGTCCCAAATCAAAAGCAGGAGAATGAACTACATAGACCAGTGGTCTGATCTGGAATTCTTACTCTTATCTACTATATATTTAAGAGTGTCTGTCTGAAGAACTCCTAAATCAGTGGTCTCCACCTTTTTACACCCAAGATCACTTTTTAAATGTCAGGGCAAGCCAAGATCTACGCCATCCCTTCCCCAAGATTCCACCCCTTCCTTGAGGCCCTGCCCTCTCCATTCCCCCTTTCTCTATCATTTGCTGTCCCCAGCCCTTTCTCATTCTCACTGGGTTGAGACAGCAGGTGCGGGCTCTGGGGTGGGAATGAGGGATTTGGGTGTGGGAAGGGGTGAGAGGTGCAAGTTCTGGGAGGGAATTTGGGTGCAGGAGGAGGTGGAGAAGGGGATGCTGGCTCAGGGAGGGGGCTCCAGGCTGGAGAGTGTTAGGGTGAGGTGAAGGCTTTGAATGCTGAGCAAGCCACAGGCTTTTGGAGGTGGGGTGCATGAGTTTGTATTGGAGTGTATGAGGGACTCAGGGCAGGGAGGCTGGGTATATGATGGGCTCAGGACACAGATTTGTGGTGTGTGGATGGTGCAGGAGTGTTGTGGCAGAAGACTGGGAATGTGGGGGTGCAGGAGTTTAGGTATGTGAGGGGCTCAGGGTAGGTGGTTCAGGTGTATGATAGGCTCAGGGTTGGGCTCTGTGGGGGGTGCAGGAGTGTTATGATACTGCAGCCAGATGGGGGCTTGGCCCCAATTGGGGCTTGTTGGCCAGGCTTCATTTTTAAATAAAAAAGATGCCTGTTGGACATAATAAATACACAAGCACTGATTTCAATATTATCTATTTTACTGGCTCCTCTCATATCTAAAAACTGAACCACACAACACCAACACAAAATGTTTCAGCATTGTCTTTATTTATGGAAGGGGCCACTGATCCACAGAAAAATCAGTCCGAGACCACACAAGTGACATGCAAAAAAACCCCCCTCCAAAACACCCCAAGCCCCACTGATATGGCCCCAACTGAGACCCCTCACTCCTCTGGCACTCTAGCCCCATGGGGGGAGTGGTGGCTAGGTAGGACTGAGGTTCAGGGCCTCAGGCCAGATTAACTCTTCTGGGTTAATCTTGGGTTAGTGGATTTTGTGGGCCCCTCTACGCTCTGAGGTGGGACCAAAAATCAGGTCTACCAGTGAGTGGGATAGGGATGGGGGTGCAGAATCTGAGTGGAAAATAGGTTACAGGAGCAAGATGGGGGTAGGTGTCTGCCTATGAGGGTGGGGACAGGAGCAGGGTGCTGGATAGAGTCTGGCTAGGGGACAGGGTGCTGGTGGGGGTCTGGCCAGGAAAGAGGGGATAGGGGCAGCTCAGCTGATACCTGTGGGTCTCTAGGGACGAAGATCTCTGAGGCAGGATCTGTGGGTAGCGCTGGATGAAGAGCATGTGCAGCTCCTTTAACAATCCAGTCACTCTGGATCCTGCGCCACCATCTTAACTACCTCACTTCCCTCTGCCTTCCTCGAGCACAGGGAATGAAGGGAAGACAAGAAAGCGCTCGCACTGTTGTGGGCAGAGAAGGAGTACATGCTTTCTTGTCTTCCCTTTCTTCCCCTGCTGCCTGCCTTCCTTCCTTCTGCCTGCATGGAGGTGGGGAAGTCCTGCAGCTGCACGCCAGATCCAACTTCTCAGGAAGCACGCCTGTTGTGGGGAGGGGAGGAGCAGCGCGCATGCTTCCTGAGAAGTTGGATCTGGTACGTAGCTGCAGGACTTCCTTCCCCCCCCCCCCCCATGCCACAGGAAGCCGGAGCTAGCTCCATTTTCGCAGGAGGCTGTAGCGCCAGTGTGGGCTCCTCAGTGGGGGGGGGGGGAACAAGAGGGGGCTGGGAACACCTCCTGATTGACTGGCCATGCCCTCACAATCAACCAGTCGATCACAATTGACTAGTTGGTGACCATGGTCCTAAATGGTAAGAGCTAGGACCACCAAATTTGGTAGCCAGCTTTCTCTTATCGCGTAAAGCAAGGTAAGGTTTGGTTTTGCCAGGAAAATGGGGATGTGCCTAAAATGGGACTTATTCTGGTAAAACTATACAGAAAAGAGACAGAATCACCAGGTGTTATGCTTATAAGAAGCACATGGGATCTTTATGGGGGGGAAAGCAATACACCTTGTTTATTGAGAATACAGTGGCAAAGCAGTTGACATGCTTACGCAGGCAGACAGACATGTACACACACACACACGTTGTCCCATCAATCAGTGTTATATTTAACAGTCCGTGGTCTAAGGCCAACCAGATAGATCGCGAAAAGAGAAATGGGGGCTTAATCGATCTGGACCAATGTTCCAGTCTTTGGAAGGACGTACCCCCAAAATTATGGCAAAGCAGCTCCTTTTTATAGCAGTTTTCCGTCATTGGGATCAGTAAGTTTTGTATTGTCATGCTGTTTTTCTTATGGATGTTTATCATCTCCAGTTGTTTCTCTTGCTCCTTATCCTCTTTGTTCTGCCATGCTATGCTGGTTTTGATCACAAATATCTTTTCAAAACCATCAATCAGCCCACTGCTTACATCTTGATGGGGATATACAGCAATCTTCGGTGCCTTTATGTTTGTCCCGGGCTTCTCCCTAAAACAGTGGTCTCCAACCTTTTTAAACATGAGATCACTTTTTGAATGTAAGTGCAATCCAGGATCTACCTCAAACCCAAATACCTCAGCCCTGCCTCTTCCCCGCCCCTTCTCTAAGGCCCTGCCCCTGCTCACTCCATCCTCCCTCCCCCATCACTCTCTTTTATCAGGCAGGGAGCAGGAATTTGGGGTGCAGAAGGGATTCAGGATTGGGGCCTGGGTTCGGAATGCAGGCTCCAGCTGGGCACCGCTTACCACAGATGGCTTCTGAGTGGTGGTGCAGGGGACTAAGGCAGGCTCACCCCTGCCCTGACCCTGCACCACTCCTAAAAGCAGCCAGCAAACTCTTCCCATCCCTGCCCCCCTCTGCTCTGTGGAGATGGGGTACAGGTGGAGAGAGGGAGGGGCACCCTGATATCAGTACCCCCCTTCTCTTCTTCCCCTGCACAGCAAGCAGGAGGCTCCCACGGTCACAAACAATTTTTCCCCCAAAGGATTCCCTAATGATGTCCTTTTAACATCTTTTTGTGTGCATAATTTGTAAGCTAGTTAAAGTAAACTGAAAGCACAAAATCCATCACATGGGTTGACATGTGGTTTGTTAGCATTTTTGGAATCTTCAGATGTGCTGCAGAGAAGGCTGCTATTTGAACTAACGTAGTAACTAATAGCATAAGTAGGTTGTCATTCTCTTTGCGGACTAAGGATGTTAAATATCGGTTAATTTACTAGTCGAGTAGTTGTCGGAATTTCCATTGACTACTTGACTAGTCAATAGGCACTCCGCATTCCTCCATTGAAATGTACAGAGCCCTTGCTGGGGCTCTTGTACATTTCAAAGAAGGAATGTGGAACTCCACGTGCAGCCCAGGGCCAGCGGGAAGTCCCACTGACACCGGTCTGCATACAGGCATGCCAGCTTTGAAACGTTGGCAAAAGGCAGGAGCAGCATGGCAGTGGTGAGAGGGCAGCTGAAGTGCTGGCACTTGATAACCTCTTGGCCAAACCTTTCAGGATCACCTGTCAAAGGTTCCAAGATCTACCAGTAGATCCTGATCTACTGGTTGGTGACCACTGCCCTAAAACATCTGGTTTGGTGATGGCTTTCTCACTTACCTCTTACATGTGCATTCCTCATTTACACAAAATAAAGTTGATTTCTTTTTTAGAGAAGTAACCTTTGTTGTAGAGAAGCAATATGCTCATTTGAACAAGGACATCAAATTACAGTTTCAAGAAGGATGTTTGTTGTAAGCCTGAAACAGGATGGTGACCATACGGTCTATTCCTGCCTTGGAATCAGCATTAGACATGATATTCTGGCTGGTGCACCTTTACCAATGATAAAGTAAAGATCCTTTCTGCTTTCAGAAAGGGTGGCTGGCAGAGCACACTGAGGCACATTACTTTGCATAAAGCTACATTTTAACTACATGGCTACATAGGCAGGTCAAAGGGGCTGGATGGGGGCACTCCCTCCCTCTGGAATTATCCCCGCCCTGAGCCTCCCATCCACTAGGCGCCCTTTATGGAGGGTAGAGGGCTGAAGTTTCTCCCTCCCTCCCCTGACTCATAAGGGAACATTACTGGCTGTTCCCTTTCGTCAAAGGGCCAGGGAAAATTGCACAGTTTGCTTCATTCCTCACTCTGGCTGGGGATCACAGGGGGTAAACAAACCTGTACCTGCCCCTGCTAGGGAACATGCACCCTTCTGGCTGTGCCCGTTGGAGCTGCAGCAGCCTTGGAGAGGTGTTTCTCACCTTGCCCCAAGCTACTGCAGTGAGAATGGGATTCGGTAGTCCTCTCTCTCTCTGGGGTAGCCTGCATACTGAACCCTTTATCTGCAGCCCCACCCCAGAGCAATGATTTAAAGCAAGAAAAACAGAAATTTAATTGAGTTAAAGACCCATTTAGCATGCAGACTGAACCTTAGGGTAATTTATTTGGTAGAGGCTGTGCCATCGTAATATTCATGTTAATTTTTTATTAGATACTTATAATGCAGTATCAGTTTACATTGCTGTGAAGTTATTCAGCAGTTACGTTAGTACTGTTTAAGTTCATCAGGGCTTTTCTTTAATAATGGAGTTTGATAAGACAAAGAAAGTAATCTCTTTTATAGGCACATGAATGTAAGTCTTTAGACGTATTATGAACTTGCAACAACTGTTAAAACTTCTATTTAGGGTGTGCGTGTGCGTGCGTGCGTTCTGATGGTCACAAACAATTTTTCCCCCAAAGGATTCCCTAATGATGTCCTTTTAACATCTTTTTGTGTGCATAATTTGTAAGCTAGTTAAAGTAAACTGAAAGCACAAAGTCCATCACATGGGTTGACATGTGGTTTGTTAGCATTTTTGGAATCTTCAGATGTGCTGCAGAGAAGGCTGCTATTTGAACTAACGTAGTAACTAATAGCATAAGTAGGTTGTCATTCTCTTTGCGGACTAAGGATGTTAAATATCGGTTAATTTACTAGTCGAGTAGTTGACGGAATTTCCATTGACTACTCGACTAGTCAATAGGCACTCCGCATTCCTCCATTGAAATGTACAGGAGCCCTTGCTGGGGCCTTGTACATTTCAAAGAAGGAATGTGGAACTCCACGTGCAGCCCAGGGCCAGCGGGAAGTCCCACTGACACTGGGCTGCATACGGGCATGCCAGCTTTGAAATGTACAAGAGTCTCCAGCGGGGGCTCTAGTGCGTTTCAAAGCTGAAGCGCCCTCGTGGAGCCCGGAGTCAACGAGGGACTCAAAGTCCTCCCGCTGACCCCATGCTCTATGTTGTGCTGCCAATTTGCGCTGTGGAAATGCCACGTGGTGTCCCCAGCTGATCCCGTGCTCCACGCAACACTGCCACTTTAAAACGCTGCCTTGGCATTTCAAAGCGGAAGTGCCTCACAGCTGATCACGGGCTCAACTGTGTGGCTCTGCCACTTTGAAGTACCCCTTGTTTATAGAGGCAGCAAGGGGGGGAATCGACTAGTCAACTGACTATCTGATAAGCATTTGCTTATCACATGGTCGATTAGTCCTTAACATTCTTAGTGTGGACTAGCACTAGAGGTGCGATAGGCTGCTTTGCCAGTTAGTTTTATAGATAATTTCTGTCAGTAGAGAATTGCAATACTCAAATCTTGGATTCAAATCCAGGCTTTGGAGCCATGTTTCCTCTAATCTTTTCCATGCGTGTGTGGAATAACTTTTTGTATGCAGGAATGTGCCCTACCAATAGAAACACAAAAACCTAGTTATGAGCACTCTGCTAATCATCTGGGCAGCATTTTAATCTCTCCTGAGTGGGTGCACAAACACATAGCTTACAGGGAGCATTGCTCTGGTAGGAAGTGTTTTCTAGTGGGCACAGACTGTCCTGCCCTAGTTCTCTCTCTCTACCTCAGGCTTCTCATCCATGTCCCATTCTCTTCACCTAGCTAGTCCCAGTCTCCACTCCTTGGGCTTCTTATACTATTCTCAAACCCTGCCTGGCTACGTCTAGACCGCCCCATCTTGTGTAAGAAAGTATGCAAATGAGGCAAAGTGGTGAATATTGCTGTGCCTCATTTGCATACTTAATGAGCCTCAATTTTTGTGCAAAACCCCCTTCTTGCGCAAGAGCTGTTTTTCTTGGGAAAAAAGCGGCAGAATGGCTTTTGCGCAAGAGGGTGTTTTTGCGCAAAAAGGAGCTGTGTAGACGTCTCCTTTTTGCACAAAATCCCCTTGCGCAAAATGGCGGCTCATTAAGTATGCAAAAGAGGCATGGCAATATTAATCGCTTTGCCTCATTTGCATATTTTCTTGCTCAAGAGGGGGCAGTCTAGATGTAGCCCCTGTGTATCTCAGCCTTCCCTCCTTCCACTTTACTGATTCACGTGCTCCTAACCTCTGATTCCCACCCTAGCTTCCAGTTCTAGTGTCTATACCTGGCTTCACTTTCCTTCTCCTCCTCCCTGCAGAGCACACTGAGGCACATTACTTTGCATAAAGCTACATTAACTACATGGCTACACAGGCAGATGAAAGGGGCTGGTTGGGGGCACTCCTTCCCTCTGGGATTGTCCCAGCCCTGAATCTCCAACCACCTAGGCATGCTTTAGGGAGGGTGGAGTGGGGGCTGAAGCTACTTCCTCCCACCCCTGATTCATACGGGAACATTACTGGCTGTTCTCTTTCATCTTTTCCACGACTCAGGGATGGATTATGGGCCATTTCCGGAGGCCAGTCAAGACACCGCAATCAATTCAAGTGTCCATACTAGCTCCCCAGCAAGCTCTACGCTTCTCGTTGAGATGGTTTACCTAGCGTGCAGCAACTGCAGAGTTAGTGCACACTAAGTGCCTTGCCAGTATGTACGCCTCAGAAGTTACAGCACTGGGAGCTGATTTACTGCACAGTAACTTGCCAGTGTACGTTGGCCTGAGAGAAGTTGGAAAAGAGACCAGTCATCATTTATTTACCCTGTGAGTGTAAATGTGAGAGTCAAGTATTTGAATAATATTTTGAATAATGAATAATTTGCTATATGAATAATGAATATGCAGATATGCAAATATAATATTACCAGTCCCCCAAAAGTTTTTGAATGGGTTTGCTGGACGTATAAAATACGTCAGGAACTACTGCACTATACAATAGAGCCCATTTGTTTGATATCTTTTTTTAAATAACTGAATCCAATAAAAATACTTCACCAGTCAGTATGTATTTTTCAAATGACATTTTGTTTTCAACTAAATGTTTTATATGTGACTTATGAATAAAAGTATACAGAAGCCTATTTCCCTTAATGGCATTTTCGTTGTAGCAATTTAATCTTTGTAGTCTTTCCATGCTGCCACAGTCCAGTGGTATGGTTATTACAGTAAACTTCTGATAATCCAGCACTTTTGGGACCCAGGGGGTGCCGGATTATCAAATATGCTGGACTATCGGAAGGGGGAGCTATGAGGAGTCTGGGATGAGGGGGGATGCCACCCCAGACCCTTCATAGCCCCCCCTTCCAATAGTCCGGCACTGCCCTAGGCGTCCCTGATTCAGCCGCTGCTGAAACTGACCAGCAGCGGCTGAATCGGTGACGCCTGGGGCAGAGCAGCTGGAGTGCTGCCGGGTTGGTCAGGTAGCACTGACCCTTGGCGTGGCGAGACCAACCCGGCAGCACCCCAACTGCTCTTGGGGACGCCTGGGGCAGAGCAGCTGGGGTGCTGCTGGGTTGGTCCCACAGCGCCGCTCCTCGGCGCTACTGGACCAACCCAGCAGCACCGCAGCTGCTCTACCCAAGGTGTCCCCAAGTCAGCTGCTGCTGATACTGACCAGCGGCTGACTCCAGGAAGCCCGGGACAGAGCAGCTTTGCCTCGGGCTTCCTGTAGTCAGCCGTTGGTCAGTTTCAGCAGCAGCTGACTCGGGGACATCTGGGGTGATGTCCGGTTGGTCCCGTAGCCCCGAGGGGCAGCACCAGGGGACCTACCTGGCAGCGCCCCAGCTGCTCTGCCTCTGGCTTCCCCGATTCAGCCTCTGGTCAGTTTTAGCAGTGGCTGAATAGGGGAAGCTGGGGGCAGAGCAGCTCCAATGGTCCAGCTGCCCGGAGCACTTCCAGGATCCTGATGGTGCCGGACCATCAGGAGTGCCGGACCGTCAGATGCTGGATCATCGGAGTTTTACTGTAATTTAATATTTATGTTTAGTTTCTTTAAAGCAGGTTTTAATACAAAAATAATTGTCCAGGAAAATACTAGGGATGTTAGTGTATAGTTTTTTAAATGGTTAACCTGGACTTACTGGTTAATCCAAATAATTACATGCACTGATTACATGCGCGTGCACACCCATACACCCCTTGCTGCCTCTATATCGGCTTGGGCCCCCTATGAACAGGGACGGTTGCTGCCCTATGTTGATTTTTAAACTGGCTACCTTCACGGACCACCTCTGCCTGCCGCCTCCCGTGCTGCTACCTCTGATACAGAGGGAACAGTATGGAGTGGCATGGGGGTCCCCAGAAGTGGGTCTGGGACCCACTGCAACTGTGTAACCACTAAAAATTGTTGTGACTATACAATTACTAAAATAACTGATAGCTAACGTCCCTAGAAAATATGTAGGGTCAGTAAATAGTAATTATTTAGCCTACTTAGATTCTAGAAGAGTGGTCTTAAGCCTTCCTGAAATTTAGAGGTCTCAAACTCCCTCAGCGGAAGGAAGGGCCACAAAACCAGGACACACCTAATATCTTGGGACAGCAGATGA
This sequence comes from Pelodiscus sinensis, assembly GCF_052426305.1. NCBI lineage: Eukaryota > Metazoa > Chordata > Testudines > Trionychidae > Pelodiscus > Pelodiscus sinensis. The sequence continues at coordinate 31,238,876 of NC_143053.1, forward strand.
GAGCTATGCAGATAAATTCTCTAGTGTGTCTTTTCCCCAATGCTTTGATAAGCATACACGAACCAGATTTTATCCACTAGGTGGCATTGCAAATCAAAGAATAGCAATATGTGGGTGCATAGTACTTTGTGTCCAAAATTAAGTTGTTAAACAGTTCTAAAAAGGTTTAGTTACAGGTTGGACCTCTCTGGTCTGGCACCCTCAAGACCTGACTGGTCCCAAATGAGGGGATTTCCGGACCAGAGGAGGTGCCTCCTTTATGACCCATGCTAAATTCTGCCCCCTCGGCTAGGGCTCCAGTCCAGCTCTACTGCTGGCCGGAGCTCCCTGGCCACTGCTGGGGCCGGGGCTGCTGCTGGGGCCTGAACTCCCTGGCTGCCAGGGCTGGAGCTGTGCCCACGCTACTGCCCAGCCTCAGGGCCAGAACTCCCCGCTGTGCCACCTGCTCCTTCCATCTCCTGACATGGGGCTCCTGGCTGAGTTGCCAGCCCTCCCACTGTGCTCATGCCTTGCTCCAGACCTCCCTATACCTGGGCTCAGTGGTTCAGGAACATCTGGGTCCATACGGACCACGAATGTTGCTGCACTAAAGTCCCCATTAAGGGAGGTGCAACTTGTAGTAGTTTTCTCAACCTAGGTGAATGAAGGAAAATACAATATCTAGAAAAAGATTGTGACTTTTTTTCCTGTTGATTTATTGAATAATGCTTACAATGACAGCCCTTTATCTGATTTCATTTAAAAAAATGTTGCCTGTAGCACAATGCCCTATCAATACAGAAAAATAGCAGTATGTTACGACCAACAACAAAAAACAAATACTAAAACTTTCCACACTACCAAAGCATTTTGTAAAATGACAGCAGATAGCATTTGTGCATGTGCTGCTTTTTATTTGTAGAACGTGCTTCATTTCATTTACATAAAGCCAAAGAGTTTCTTAAGCAAAACTTTTTGGTATAATCTGAAGGACACTTATTACTATTCCTTGAGGAAGTCTGTTCCCTAATCTGCAAAATTCTGCATATTTGTCAAAAAGAACCCAGTATAATCATGCCAGTTTCAATTATTTTTGGTAATTTATTTGAACATCACCACCATTAAGTATTTAACAATAAAGACAACAAAAATATTCAGGGAAGGTTTTTTGACAGATAGAATGTTACCAGGAATACTAATACAGAACTTTGAGTAATTCATTTTAACTATAATACAGAGACCTAGTTCCTGCACACTTTAGAAGTAGTGCAAAGGCTTTGTGGAGTCAGGGTAATGGAGAAGCTGAGGGAGAGAGAAGTAAGTGCTGGAAATGAGTTTGGTAGTAAATTAGAAGTGTTGTTGGGAGAAGTATGGAACAGGTTTTTTGGGGGAGAAATTATTAAAGGGTTAGCCTTCCCCTTGCAGACTCTGGCTGAATCTTAGCCTTTCTTAGTTTATCAGACACATCTGCCTTGTCCCCATGTACCCCTGCACTGCCACTTCCATTCGGTCCCTGCCCAAGTCTCACCCCCACTAGCCCTTCTGAACCCCAGTCTGTGTGACCCCCAGCAGCCTCATGTGCTTTGCTCTGTCAGCCTTTTCGTCCTCCCATCTCCATATCCCCCAGAGGACAGTTGCTATAGAAGTAAAGATCACCTTGTTCACCCCCAGTGAGTGTGGGGGGGAGCTGCTCGAGCCCCCGTCGGTTAACCATAACCAGTAAGCAATGCTTACCAGTAAACGATTCACATCCATAGTCACAGCTCAAAGCCTCTGCACCCTGCTCCTGCACCCCTGCTCCAGGTCATAATCCAAATCCTCTGCATCCCTGCCTCTGGTCAAAATCCTGTCCTGCACCCAAATGTCTTCTCATACTTCACAACCTGTCATGCACCCCGATCCTCTGACCCAGGTCACAACTCCTTCCGTCACCCAAATTCCCTTCCAGACCCCACACTAGTGATCCCAGAAAATTGTGCTTGTGCTGACATGCAGGTGAGATTCAGATGCAGATAGCAGAGCACCCACACCTAAGTTTGTTGTTTGTACTGGTGGTGCACATTGCTACATGTCTTGATGTATATAAAAATACATTCCACACATGGATGGGAAAATTCCTCACGTGGATGAAAAAGATTAGAGGGAACATTGCCCCGCACCCTTTCCTGCATCCCAATCTTCTATCCCAAACTCCTTTCTGCACCCCCCTCCAATCTTCTATCCCAAGCTCCATCCCAGAACATGCCCCACCCATTAAAATAATAAAAAAGTGATCACATACTGAATTTTTGGAGTAGTCCTCCATCAAAAATTATTGCCCATCCCTGCTTAAATCTGCTTTCAATAATCATTCTTTATATAACTGTATATGTTAATTATCAGTGGGAATATTTTTTCATTGGTTTGTGTATGGTGAAATTGACGTTCTTCAATTAAAAATTCAATCATTCCATGCCTAAATATTGATGATTTGGCATACTCATGACTCTTAAGCATCAAGATAGTAAAAGTTAATGTTAGCATTTGATGTAGAGCTAAGTGTTCTCTGTGTACTATTGGCTTTTCTGCTTCAGCTGTCATGTAGGCGTTGAATAGAGTAGAAGGAAAGGATTGAGCCTTGCAGGACTCCACAAGTGAAGGTTCCAGAAGTGGAGGAATAATTGCTCATCAACCCTTTGGAGTCAGTCTGAAATGAAGGAATGGAGGAGTCATCTGAGTGTTTTGCTCATCCCTACTTTGTCTCTGAGATGCAGCATGAGTATTGATGACGAACATGATCAATGACATGGACAGATCCAGCACTGAGTTGGCAGCTGGAGCTCCGTGGGGATGGGAGCTCCTCAGCAGCCACTGGGGAGCTCTGTGAAGATGGGGGAGGACTCTAAAAAGATATAATTATTTGGTCATGGGCATGAACAATTTTTCCCAACTGGGTCCCAAGAAAACCGTGTGTGAAAAACACTGGGTCCCATGTGTGAAAAACAGTGGTCTAAGTAGTAGCTTGATACTTGTTTCACAGTAGTACCCAAAGTGTTCAGTGAAGATCAAGCCCCTGTTTTGTTAAATGCTGTTTAAACCAAAAAATATATAGTCTCCTCCCTTGAGCGTTCAGGATCCTCATCAGAATAAAAGCATGTGATATGTTTGATGAAACTTGATTTAGGAAACAAAAGCTGGAAAATGGCACAAGCAGCACGTGAACCACCACAAATGTTAAGCAATGCACTGAAATGAACTATTATGTACATCTCTCTGAGTTATTGCAGCTTTCCTAGTAGTCCTGTGTGTTTTCTTTATTGCCCAGCTATACTTACAAGATAATATTGGTGTATTTAATCTATATAAATATAGATATATTGGTGTATTTAATCTATATAAATAAATATAGCTTGTGGGAGAGAAAGCTTGTTTGTGCTAATTAGATAGGCTGCTATATAATAGAAGTTTATGTTGACACTTTTTTTAAAATTGTGATTTATAATCCATTTCCTGGTAAACAAGAGGACTAAAATATTGGTTCATCTCATGTTTAATTTCTTCCATACTGAGTGAATATGTAATAAAAGGACACAAAATTGTTTATTACTAACCATTAGGCCATTAATATGGATTTGATCCTAACATTGATTCATTTTTTTTCTCCCCATTCAGTTCATACCTATCCTTTCCTTTGCCACTTCCATTAGTGTCCATTCTAAAGCTTTTTGTGAGTACCACCTCCCAAGAATGTAAAACTTTGACCATTTAAGTAGCTGGACCTTTTCTAGGGTGATGATCTTGTTCCATTTTAATACCTAAACTGTTCTTCATAGATTGATTGACATACTTCTGGAATTTAAAGCATTGTAGAAACACAAGTATTTTATCAAGAGAATTTTTTTTTTCAGAGATGAAATTTCTTTTGCGCTTACTTAAAAAAACCCCTGAAACCTATTATTCATATCCCTACTTTTGGGTAGGGGCAATCAATTATTTTGTATAGTCAAGGTCCCAACTACAGAGCACAGTGGGCTGAGAGAGGAGATGGAGTGAAGCAAGTTATGGTAAACTTCTGATAATCCGGCACCTTTAGGACCCAGGGGGTGCCGGATTATCAGATATGCCAGACTATCGGAAGGGGGGGCTATAAGCGGGAGTGAGGTGGGGGGGATGCCACCCCAGACCTCTCATAGCCCCCCCTTTCGATAGTCTGGCTCTGCCCCAGGCATCCCCGATTCAGCCGCTGCTGGTCAGTTTCAGCAGCGGCTGAATCGGGGACGCCTGCAGCAGAGCAGCTGGAGTGCTGCCTAGTTGGTCCTGTAGCGCTGACCCTTGGCGCCGCGAGACCAACCCGGCAGCACCCCAGCTGCTCTTCGGGACGCCTGGGGCAGAGCAGCTGGGGTGCTGCCGGGTTGGTCCCGCAGCGCCGCTCCTCGGCGCTACTGGACCAACCCAGCAGCACCCCAGCTTCTCTGCCCCAGGTGTCCCCAAGTCAGCTGCTGCTGATGCTGATCAGCGGCTGACTTCAGGAAGCCAGGGAAGAACAGCTCTGCCCCGGGCTTCCTGGAGTCAGCCGCTGGTCAGTTTCAGCAGCGGCTGAATCGGGGACAGCTGGGGTGCTGCCAGGTTGGTCCCGCAGCCCCGAGGGGCAGCGCTATGGGACCTACCCGACAGCACTGCAGCTGCTCTGCCCCCGGCTTCCCCGATTCAGCTGCTGGTCAGTTTTAGCAGCGGCTGAATCGGGGAAGCTGGGGGCAGAGCAGGTCCAATGGTCCAGCTGCCTGGAGCACTTCCGGGTTCCTGATGGTGCTGGACCATCAGATGCCGGACCATCGGAGTTTTACTGTACTAGGTTACTCAGTTTCTGCTGCTGTGGTGAGTGCAGGGGACCTGACCTCTTCTGCCACCCTGGGCCCTGTGGATCCTGTCCATAGCATGGTTAAGGCAGCTGCCAAGGGGATTCCCAAAGTACAGGGTCTGGGGCCCTGGGTAATTTCCATTAGCCATGAGTAGTTTGATGTACATTAGTCAGGAAGGACATTCTCAAGACTCCTTCTGCGTCAGTTAATGTGTTGGGGCCATATACCATCAAATAATGGCATGGTGGCTAATGTGGTCAACTCTGGCTCAGTTTTCTGCCTTTGAGATGCTAGTGATTTGTCTCAGTGGCTGGACTGGAAGTCCAGATGAATAGTCAGAATAATCTTGATGGCTGAATTTTTGCAATTGTGATTGAGGTAGATAATTTTCCTTATTATGATGGTGTACTTCTGTCAGAAATCTTTGTGATCTTGATGAATGGATTTGAAGTGATTTTTTTCACAATGTTGTCACTTGGTGCCCGTGTACTTTATCTGCTGAAGTTGCACAGTGATTTCCTCAGCATTTGGGGGAGGGAAAAGGGGGTCAGTGTAGAGCCAAGGTATCAATGGTAGCGGTAATCACATGATCATATTGCACTATTATGCTTTTGATCCTTGTATTTTACTGGCTTGCCTTCCAAATTTAGGCTGAAAGATTAAGAATTGTGAAGTTTTTTGCATGCAGACTGGCTTAAGGAGACTGAGAATTGAAAGAATTATTTTAAACTGCATTTTCTAGTTGTTAAAATAGTCTTTCTGGCTTTATTTTTCAGCTGTAGCAGAAGTGAAACTTCGAGATGATCAGTATACTTTGGACCACATGCGTGCCTTTGGCATGTATAATTACCTACACCTTGATTCTTGGTACCAGGACAACGTCTACTATGTTGATCAACTTGGAAGGGTTATGAATTTATCAGTGACTCTGGTAAGCATAAGATTTCTTTAAAAATATGAGGTGTGGGACAACAAACAAAAAATGCAAGCCCAAAAAATAAAGTTGGAGGAACCTAGAAGAAAGGAAAAAACTAAAAGGGAAGTTGAGAGAAATTTCTATGGCCTTTTGTTATACAAGACATTGGACTAGATAGCCACCACTGTCTCCTAACTTTAATGCCTATGAATCTCTGACTTGCAGAGAAAGAGAGAGGTGCGGGAAGTATGGGGTTTCAATACTGTTTCCTCCCAGCCATTCCTTTACAAAAAAGTGTCCTTGTTTATTTTCATTCTGAAAGGAGAAGAGAAGGGTGCCCAGTGACTAGATGAAGTGAAGAAAAGAGTTGGGTACCTTTTTCTAGTTGTCAAAATGGTCCTCCTTAACTCTCCTTGACACATGTTCTTCCTTTAAATTGAAAATGTCTTCACTGTATGGGTGTGTCTAAACTACATGGCTCTGTCGATGGAGCCATATAGATTAGGCTGATCAGCAGAGGGAAATGAATTTATATCACAGCTTCATTTAAATTTAAATGGCTGCCTGCGCTGAGCCGACAAACAGCTGATCAGCTGTTTGTCAGCTGAGCACGCTAGTCTGGACGCTCCCACGCCGACCTGAAAGCCCTTTATCGACCTCCCCGTTATGCCTCGTAGGATGAAGTTTACCGGGGAGGTCGATAAAGGGCTTTCATGTCAACAGGGGAGTGTCCAGACTGCCCCGATCTGCTGACAAAAAGCTGATCGGCAGAGCGGGGCAGCCATTTAAATTTAAATGAAGCCACGATTATTTAAATCGCGGCTTCATTTCCCTTTGCCGAACAAACAATTCTACATGGCTCCGTCGACGGAGCCATGTAATCTAGACGTACCCTATAAGTGTAATGAAAGAGAAGTTGTGAGGGTGGGAGTTAGTGTTGAGAGCACCTCTGGCAGGTACAGACCAGAATCTTAATTTGGGTGAAGCAAATGGGTGAAGGACCCATAGTTTTACTCAGTGGAATCTGAGTAAATTAGACTAAACTAGAAAAGATAGCACTTCTGTTGTTTTATATTCACTTTCTCCTGTGGTAGAATCTGCGTTATACTTTGAGGCTGTTTGATTTGGATTCAACAGTTTCCATTATAAGGTTATTCTGTGAGGGAAAGTAGTACTCAGTGGTTTTGGTGTGTTGCACCTAACAGTGATTGTAATAAACAAGCAGACATTGGTGTTCATGAGGAATATGGTAACAAGTTCCTGGTGATATTAACTTTGTAAATGCCATTCAAGTGTTTTTAGCTTTGGATATGCCTATCTCAGGTGAAGTAAGTTAATGACTCTACAAAAACTACAAGGAGACTAGTACGTTTAGTTAGGCATAGCTTTTATGGGTAAAAATAACTTCTTCAGATGCATGGAGTGGAAATCACAGATATAGGAAGATTATAGGTAGGTAGGGGTGTGTGTGTGTGTGTGTGTGTGTGTGTGTGTAATATAAAATAAAAGCATATTAAAAGAAGGGAGTCACTTATCAAGTATAGGACCAGTGTTAACAAGGCCAACTCAGTGAGAGTGGATATGACTCACTCCCAGCAGTTGATGGGGAGGTGTGAATATCAAGAGAGGAAAAATTATCTCTGCAGCAAGAGAAATGGTCTAAGTCCTTATTCAGTCCTAATTTGATCATGGTGAATTTACAAATAAATTGCAGGTCTGCTGTTTCTCTTTGTAGTCTTATTTTGAAGTTTTTTTTTTTATATATAAAAGGATGGCTACTTTAACTTCGCTGGACACTCTAAAAGTGTTCTACTGGTTTTTGTATGTTATCTTTCTTGATACCTGATTTATGTCCATTTATTCTCTGGTGCAGAGAGTGTTCAGTTTGGCCAAAATACATGCTGGGGTTTGTTGCAGGATTAGGTTCCTGGGTTAGTGTTTCTGTGATGTGGTTTCATTTCAGTGATTCAGTGTGGTTTCCTTCTCCTCCCTGTCACACTTCATTCCTATCCACAAGTTAGGAAAAGATTATGGGCCATTTTCAGAGGCCAGTTCAGGATGTTGCAATCAATTCAAGTGTCCACAGTAGCTCCCAAGTCCTGTATCCAGAGCGCAACAAGATCTGTGCTTCTTGTTGAGGTGGTTTATCTAGAGTGCAGCAACTGCAGAATTAGTGTGCACTAAGTGACTTGCAATATAGATACCTCAGGAGTTACAGCGTTGGGAGCTGATTTAGTGTGCAGTAACTTTCCAGTGTAGTTTGGCTTGAGAGAAGTTAGAAAAGAGACCAGTCCTTATTTATTTACTCTGTGAGATTTTAGGACATGGGAGAAGGTATGTGTAATCACTTAAAGATAATTAAAATTATCTGTAGATGTTTAAAATCAGTGGTGATTACATGCATTTTCCAATTTACCTTGACTGAAAGCAAGTTGAGGTTGAAGGGTGGCATTGTTAGAGATGAAAATGGAGGGTAATTCTCAGGTGATTTAAAAAAGGGATGAAGGAGATGCTCTGACCAGAAGATTATCCAGATACCCTTTTTCATTTGCCTTCTTTCAGATGGCTTAGACAGCTTGTATATTGTTTTGTCATCCTCACCTTTAGATATACAGTCTTCCATATAGCTGCTTTCAGCACTACACATTTTTTCATAACATTATGAAACACTACAGAGAACTCTACAGAACTTGGTTTAACCCTGCTGTCTTGAATTTAAGCAATTACACTTCAGTAGCAGTAATAAGAGAGCTCGCTCTTTTCAAGACTGAGAATGAGAGTCTCCATAGCTATTCTGATACATTTCAGGAATTGGACTGTAAAAACAAATCTTTGGGCTGAAAGAAACAACCACTGAGATAAGTGGGTCTGCAGTGGCAATTCATGGTTTAAGTGGGAGCCAGGGTTACTCTTTCAGTTTAGGACTTGGAACTGGAGCATTCAAGTGTGTGGATGGTTTGAAGCTTCTCTCTTCCTTGAGTTGAAAGTGCCCCAAAGTTACTGGGCATGATATCCCTCCATGGGAAGGGTGACACACTATACGTTGTTTTCCCTTCATAAGGAGAGGCTATAGAAGGAGTTGAATCTTTCCTAGAAATACAGGAACGTTACTGGTGTGTTTTGGAGGTTGCCAAATCATAGGGGAGAGTCAGTATTCCCAGCAGAAATGCTTGAGAGAGAGAAACCTGTCCAAGGGAAGTCTTTGTGAAAAGTGGGCTTGCAACAGGGGCGGTTATTTGTAGTTTTACTGTACAACAGAGCTGAGACAGAATCCATAAATCCTTTCTATCACACTGAAGTTTAACTTTCCTTTGTTAAATATAGTGAAATACTCTATTCATCTATAATATTTAAGTGTTTAATCAAGAGCATAATTGACCTACTTTACAAGAGACAGTAGTTGGCATATGTCACATGCAGTTAATTGAAATCAAATGGATATTCTTTCATAGTACAATTCATTCTACAGAAATCCCTTGGCAACCATTATGGAAATATCACAAAGACTCATTAATATCCTCCCATGGGTTTTTTGTTCTACTGAAGTCTGTGATTACTTGTCATATCCTCATATTGCAAGAAGAGAAATCACGTTTCACAACTGTTTTATTTGAGATGGAGAGACACCTTTTTAAAAGATATCAAAAGGTTATTCAGTAAGATCAGTCATGTGAGCATGCTTCACCACTCAGACAGACGTACATTTGATAGAGATATGATATAGCTTCCAGTCAGAGATACTTATTGATATCATGTAGTTAAATACGGTCACCATTGATGTTTGTGGTAATATCTGTCAAAATAAAAAAATGAAATAAAGAAATAATAGATTCTAAGTTCCAAATTAAATTTTCAGTGGAATAGGGCTTGTGTCCTTCCATCATTATTTATTAGATAAAAGAAGCAAGTAAATACCTTCTGTACTGTGAAGATGAACTAGGGATGTAAGCAAGCAGTTAACTAACTGACAAGCCTAAGCTTATCGGTTAGTCAAGTCGACTACTCCCATTGCCTCTGTATCAGAGGCAGCAAAGGGTGGGGGGAAGCAGGAGCCAGTGGTGCAGTGAGCCAGCTTAAAAGCCAGTTCCTCCTAGCACTGGCTTAGCGATGCTGCTTGTTCCCCACCTCTGCACTGCTGCTTCTATCAGAGGCACCAGCATTGGGGGAGAGGGGACGGGACGGGGCGGGGTATGAGAGGCTGCTATGAAGAAGTCTCTTCCTGTGGACAGTCCAGGCCACTGCGGACAGAGGTTACTGCTGGAGCAGCCTCTGACCATAGCAACCTGGTCTGTTTGTGGGTAGAGGCTGCTGTGGCGGCAGGCTGTTTCATCCAGGCAGGCAGCCCAACTCATGCTGGGTCCACGCAGTCCCACTGCAGCTCTGCAATTTAGAATGCAGTGGGGTTTGGTCCTGGACCCAGCACAGGTCAAAATTAGAGGTAGGCTGCCTATCAACTAGTCAATTAGTTGATAAAAAGTCTATCAAGTCTTCAGTTAGTAAATAACCTCATTTTAACATCCCTAGGGTGGACAAGGTGATATTTACTTCCATAGTAACTTTCCTTTGAGGATCACAACGTACTTTACATAGATTAGCAAATGTCCAAGCACACCTTTGATATAAGTGACTATTATAACTAGCTTACCAAAGATCCTTAAAGTCAGTTTGTGTGTTACAAAAGAAAACTACAAATGTCGCTGCTTTTGTTCTTGGGACAGTTTCAGTCTAGGCTTGCTCACCAATGCCTGTATGTTGGACTGGATTGAAGTTTTAATGTATGTTCTCTCCCATCCCTCAGGTCTCACATGTCATTCACAAATTGAGGTGAGACCATACCAGATTAATCCTGATAGGCCTGGCCTGGCCAACTCAGTACAGGTTGAACTTCCCTGGCCCAGCAATGTGGGGACTTGAGCAGTCCTGAATGGGATAATTTTCTGGACTGGGGAAGTGTTCCCTGCTACTGGCCCAAGCCAGCCAGCCTCCTGCCTTTGGCCCCCTCTACCTCTTCCCTAGCTGGGCTGTCCACCCTGCTGCTGACAGCTCCTTGACCCTGGGCTGCCATGAGTATCCAGGGTTCTCCAGCCCCCAGCCTAGCATTGCTGCAGTTCTCTGGTCCTGCACTGCCATGGGTGGCCAGGCTTCCCCGGCCCCATGCTGCTGCGAGTTGCTGGGGTTCTCTGGGCCAGCCCCAGCACTTTTGTGGAACTCTGACTCCGCTGCCCCCAGCCTGCCTGCTAGCCCCCTTACCGTTAGGCTCCTGGGTTCTCTGGTCTAGGAGCATTCATGAGTTACCTAATTTCACTGGAGACCAACCCAGGGTAACACATATAGTGATTTATTTAATGCCGCTATTGGATCAAGCCAGAAGGGAATGGAACTCCTTAATTCATGCACACACGTTTGTACACTTAGACACTCTCACACTTACGCATGTGAAGAGTTGCGCAGAGAGGGCAGAAGAGGCCAAGCGTGGTGGGTCCAGTGTGTCTGCTTGCAGTCACCAATCTGGGCCGGCAAGCTGATTGTACGACCCTTGGTCTGCATGCTCTCTTTTCGTTATTGAGCTGGTTGGCCCCACATAGTCAAATCAGATCTATGCAGTGTTCCCTTCATGACATGGTTTTTGAATGGCTAGATCAGCAGAAGTGGGCTTGTTCCTTTATGGTTCAAAAGGTTGTACTCAGCATCAGAAGGCAATTAACAATGGCAATTTTCCACTTGGCTTACCTGGCCAAGTAGAAAAAATTTCCCACTTCTCCTGGGAAACAACCAGCAGAAGCAAGAGCAGCTTGTACACCTGAAATCCTCAGGCCTGTATCGAGTTCTCTGAGGATGCACCTTGCTGTGATCTTTGCTTTCCATTTCTAAGTACAAGAGAGCTTGGTATTCTCCAGTCCTAGAATGGCTACTGGTTTCTCAAAAGATTTGCACACTTCTCTTTAATAGAGGGAGAGACTGTATCGCTTTGGGATCTCAACATTGTATTTGTGGCACTTATGAATCAGCTGTTTAAGCTCTTGGCTTCACCTAAGTCAAAATATTGCTTTCCTCACAGCCAAAAAAGCGTCCAGAAAAGTGTCTAAGCTACAAACTTTGATGGCAAGTCCTCCTTGTATAGTATTCTTGAAAGGTGGGACAGACCTACATCCTCACCCTAAGATTTAACTAAAAATTTGTATTTGAACTAGGAAACTTATTTTCCACTATTCTGAAACCAAGATCCTGAAAGAAGAGGAAAGTCGACGTAACTTAGGTGTTGGGAGAGTACTAACCTTTTACCTTGATGGGACTAAGAAGCCCTTTAGGCAGATCATGAAATCTTGAAGAGCCAGGCAATGTCAGTGTAACCACCACCAGGCGGATTTGAACCTGGGACCTCTGAAGCGGAATATAGGAGCCTTGCATAAATGACTTCCCCTGGTCCAGGAAAATCCCTCATCCAGGACTGGTCATGTCCTGAGGGTGCCGGATCAGGGAGGTCCAACCTGTATTGCCACTTCCAGACCTGGTGTGAACTCTGACATAGCAATGTTGCTGATCTTGTTTAGACTGAATATACCTTCAAATGGCAATGCTTGGGGAGTCACTTGACAATACACATCTGCAACTATCTGAAGAAGAAGAAAAAAGTTACTTACCTGTTCTATAACTTGTTCTTTAAGATGTGAATGTCTCTTCATCAGAGCATTGAACATCTCTGGTGCGAAGGAACTAAGTGGTGTTGGGGCAGCACTGCCCGTAGGTGCTGTTACACCAAGATGTTACAATGAGGTGTAGGGCATATATGCCACCCTAATGGATGCTGCTCTGTTGGTGAGGGGGAATGTCTCTAGCTGTTGTTATACTACCTTTTTGCACACATTGGGTGCAATACAAATCTGCACCTGCATCTCCAAAAACAACAGTCACAGAACAGATAAGTATCTTTCATAGGACCTTTATCCTCCTTCAGCTACAGAGAACTAAGATCCTACTATTTTTGAATGAGAGTGTCTCTAGGGAGATGTAGTGCACTATAACTAATGTGCTTTCATGTCACATCCTGGTTAATTTGTTTTAATTTTCCTGTGTGTCCCCATGTAGACAAGCTTTTACAGAAGCAATTGAAAGAGGCTTGGGAGGCACTTAACAGAATATAAACATACACTACTGTTGCAGTCTCAGTGGAAATCTGATTTAATCTAATTAATAACAGCATGAGGATGAGGACAAAATCTAAAAACAATCTGAGATGCTGTAAAAGCTTTATAATCACTTAAGGCTTGTCTGCATGGTACATTAGTGTGCACAAACCAGGGGTGGGCAGAATACAGCTCACAGGCAGGATATGGTCCATCAAGCTGCCAGATTTGATTCATGGCCTAATGGGAGGTGTCCTGCCCCACACAGCGCTGTGGGGACCATGTGTGCTGCTCTGAATGCTGTGAGCCCTGAGGAGGGGGGAAAGGATCCTCATGCTGCTCCCATACCCAGCACGAAATCTCACGGTTTCCATTGGCTGGTTTCTGGCTGATGGGAGCTACCTGTTTGTGGGATAGGCAGCATGCAAAGCACTCCTTCTCCATCCCTCTGGGCTTGCAGCATTCAGAGCAGTACACATGGCCGCTGCAGTCAGCTGCTCTGAGCACATGTGGGGGCGGGACAGGCAGGAAGCCCGGCTGAGGAACATGCTTCAGCTGCTGGCTAGGAACTGTCCAGGTAGGCACCTCCCAGCCAGAGCCGGCCTCTGGCATCTCAACCCTTCCCTCCTACAGTGTCCCCCCCCCCCCCTTCCCTACGCCATGTAATCCAAACTCATAAACTTGTAGGGAATACTTATAACCTCCCTGGACATTAAGTAATGGATTTGAAAGTAGCCATCCTTCTACAAAAGAATTTCAAAAACCAGTTACAAAGGGAGACATCTGAACTTGAAATTCATTTGGAAATTCAACACTATCAATTTAGGATTGTATAAGGATCTCAATTGGTTAATACATTGTTTTCTCTTCTCTGAATAGTCACCTCCCCAGGTCAAATGCTATGAATGATTCACTTCCCACCGACTTGATTAGCTTCATTAATACAAGCAACTTCTTCCTTATATATACTCCTGCTTCTATAATTTCCACTCCAAATCTCTTGATGAAGTGGATTTTACTAATGAAAGCTTATGATCTAATAAATGGTAGTCTCTAAGGTGCCACAGGACTCCATCCATTCTGGGATGTATTAGCAGGAGTGTTGTAACGAAGACATGAGATGTAATTCTTCTGGTGCAATCCATGCTGATTAGGCCTCAACTGGAGTACTGTGCCCAGTTCTGGGCACTACATTTCAGGAAAGCTGTGGACAAACTGGAGAAATTCCAGAGAAGAGCAACAAAAATGATTAAAGTGCTAGAAAACATGACCTACAAGGGAAGATTGAAAAGCTTGTGTTTGTTTAGTGTGAAGAAGACTGAAGCAAGACATAATAAAAAAAGTTTTCAACTTTTTAAAAGGTTGTCAGAAGGAGGAGGGGGAAAAAAATTGAGGGTAGGATAAGAGGCAAAAGGGCCTAAATTGCAGCAAGAGCAGTTTAGACATGACATTAGGGAAAACTTAACTGTCAGGGTGGTAATCACTGAAATAAATTACCTAGGGAGATTGTGGAACCTCTGTCATTGGAGATTTTTAAGAGTAGGTTAGACAAAACCTGTTCGGGACGGCCTAGATAATACTTAGTCCTGCTATGTGTTCAGGGGACTGGTCTCAGAAAACCTCTTGAGGTCACCTACAATTCTTTTATTTTTTTTTAAAATAAGTTTCTGGTCTCTGTGGATGTGGAGAAAAGCTTGAAAAATGTGACTCATGCTTAGCCTAAAGGCTCAAAAACCAGAAGAAAGATTCCAATTTATTATTTTTCAGAAAAGTCATGATTAAGTCAGTCGTGGTTTGTGGGATGGGGTGGGCTCTAACTCGTGGTATTTGAACACTTGGGGTTGGCAGTACTGGCAGTGATTGAAAAGTATTTGATGGAACATAATGCTGAAATCCATTTTTCTTTCCTTCCAACAGTGACATTTGGGGTTAAAATCTGAGACTCCAATTTTGTTAACAAATGAGGTGTGAGGCAGTTTATTTCAATTAAATGCTCCTTTTAAGTTGGTCTCTTCCCAGTGTAGATTATTTTCCAGATTTTTAAATTTCATTTATCACTTATTAGATCTATCTAATCAAGAAATCATTTCTCTGTTCTGATTGGAGGAATGAATTGTGATTTTTTGAAGGACCATATTAGCGTTGTCACACAGTTCTGAAACCTGAATTTGAGACTATTTGCATGGTTAGAGTTAAGCTGCATTATTTTCTGCCTTCTCCGTACAGAAAATCATACGTTTCAATAGAAGCTTGAAAATCAGTTCAAAATAAGGGCACTGAAAAAGACTTACATCTGCTTTTGCTTGCTCTTTTACCCTGTCCTTCCACCAGCTTTTTAAATGAATTGCATAGTTCAAGCAGTGTAGAGATGCCCTGATGGCAACTCAGTATATTTCACTGTTAAAGAATTAATTTGCAATTTCTCTGTAACAGGTTTTCTAATTGTCCTCACAGCTTTGTGTAATACTCTGTCATTTCTAATCAGAATTCAAGTAGGCCCAAAAGGTAATTGGATAGTATGTTCTTACATCTGCTCATCAGCCATCCATTTTGCTATTGCTTATTAAAATGGTACTTACCTTAAATCCAATTTGGTTTGTTTACTCATGAATACATGGTAAATACAGCGCTAATCTTTAATAACATCTGGAAGATAGGAGGAGTTTCAGGTCCCTTCAAGAATACAGGGTGTCAAAAGCAGACAAGGCCAGGACATTGGCAAAAGAATTAGACCCATTTTAAAGACCATTCTGCATATTTTATATTTTGTGGTTTTGCTTTAGGAAGGTTAGGGAATAGGTGTGTGGATTTTATTTTTACTAGTTGGAGTGGAAACACCCAGTTGACCATGCTTTTTATATATACCATATTTCCTCAAGATTTTATTAAAAACAGATGTAGATTCCATTGTAGCGTTAGAAAAGATTTTAGTAGTATCAGGGTTTCTCATTTTGAAATTTAGCTCCCCCCACCACTACATTATAAAAATATGTTGGTACTTAATTGACAGTACTCCTTAAACTACATGAAAATATAAAATGTATGTCAACTAGCAGACTACCTCTGGTTTTGTCCCTGTCCTGTTCATTCTTCAAGTATTATTTTTCCTGCTCTTTTTTTCCCCCTCAATTTTTTATTTTAATTTGTCTCCGTATTATATTTGCCCCTTCTTCCTTAATTCTTGGTTCATTTGATTCTATTTGCTTTATTTTAGTGCTCATACAAGCTAGGGATGTCAACGTGTAGCCTACTATACAATTAACCGATACGCTTTGGCTTATGGGTTAATCTTATTGACGACACACACTCCCCCCACTTGCTGCTTCTGTGTCAGAGGCAGCAAGATGGGGGTGAGAGGGAGGAGGAGTGGGAGCCAATGCCTGTGAGGAGCTAGCTTTAAGTAGGCTCCCTATGAGTACCAGATCTGCCTGCTCCAGAGTGGGTGTGGGGTGGAGGGGGCTCCCCAGGAGTCAGGCTGGGAGTGCACTCTCTGGCTGCTGACCCCACTCCTGGGGACTATCAAATAGTTGTGTAACTGCTAAAATTGTATGCGGTTACATGACTATTCAGTTACTCTATATCTAACATCCCTAGTACACACAAGAAGTGTTATATCAGGGGAACTCCTGAAAATGCTGTGTGCTGACGGGAGAGCTTTTCCACTGGCACAATTACTCTATTTCTATGAGAGGTCTGCTGGAGAGGATCTCCCACTGTTCTACCACTTCTGTGGACAGTCATTGTAACTTTCTTTACTAGGGGTGTATGCTTCTTCACACTCCTGAGTGACATAACTTATATTGACGTAAGCAATAGTGTAGCCGTGCTCTTAGTTTGGTCTTGTAGTCTTTATTTTTTTCATATTCCTCTTTGATTTAATCTGTATTGTACTTCTTCCTTTTCTTTGTCTTTTTTCCTCCTTTCTACCAGCAGTATAGCATGTAGTGCCTCATTTTGAAGTGAAGTGAAGCTGCTGTGATAAAACACCAGTAATTGTCTGGCACTTCACAGAGTGTTGCATTTTTAATGGCAACTGAATAATGGCTGTCATGCAATTGGGCACTTTGAGAAGCTCATTAGTCTTGCATTTTCTTTTTCAGATACGTAAGGCAAGGAGATAATATAGGAGAAATAAGATCTGGAGCATAAATAATAACCTTAAAGTCAGTAAGGAAGCTGGATTTGGAAAGGAGAAAAAAAGATCCTTGTCATTCCCGAATAATGTATATGGACAGTCTCCGAAGACAAACCAGTTTTATTTAAAACACACAAAATAGGTGATTAAATAAACGAGTCAAAGCTGATTTGCAAAATGTTTTAAAAAAAAGATTGGTTGAGTATTCTTTATGATATTCTCAAAGTGAATGAAGGGGGAAGGGTTTAAGGTTGTTGTTTTTTTTTTATTTTTCTCTCTATATATTAACAAACTTTTCCTGTGTAAATGACAGAATGATGTCATCACGTTACTCTGCATCCTGCCTGCCTCTTCCCAGCTCAAGCTTGACCCCGCTGCATCCCCTTGCCACTTAGAATTGCTATTTTAAACCAAGTCCCTATTCCCCTTTCTCTACCCCCACCTCACAGGGCTTTCAATGCCAGGAAACATGGCACAGTAGCTGGCAGACCCTACATCGCAGCCGTGAGAGCTCAGGGCTGTGGTGGGGAGTGTACGGTTCTCAGGACAGCAGCCCAGAGACAGGCGCTAGGAGTGGTGTTCCCACCTGGGCTTATGTACCAGCAGAGTGTTCCTGGGGGGGCTCTCTTGCCACCAGGCTTTTCTTTTTCCAAGCTTTGCTCCACAGCTACAGGGACTAGAAACTTATTTAAAAAAAATAAAAGAATTGTAGGTGACCTCAAGAGGTTTGTTGAGACCAGTCCCTTGTACAAATGGCAGGACTAAATATTATCTAGGCCATCCCGAACAGGTTTTGTCTAACCTACTCTTAAAAATCTCCAACGACAGAGGTTCCACAATCTCCCTAGATAATTTATTTCAGTGATTACCACCCTGACAGTTAAGTTTTCCCTAATGTCCTGTCTAAACTGTCCTTGCTGCAATTTAGGCCCTTTTGCCTCTTATCCTACCCTAAATTTTTTTCCCTCTTCCTTCTGACAACCTTTTAAGAAGTTGAAAACTGTTTTTATCATGTTTTGCTTCAGTCTTTTCTTCTTCACACTAAACAAACCCAAGCTTTTCAATCTTCCCTTGTAGGTCATGTTTCCTAGAGTTTTAATAGTTTTTGTTGCTCTTCTCTGGAATTTTTCCAACTTGTCCACATTTTTCCTGAAATGTCATGCCCAGAACTGGGCACAGTACTCCAGTTGAGGCTTAATCAGCTTGGAGTACAGCAGAAGAATTACGTCTCATATCTTCGTTACAACACTCCTGCTAATACATCCCAGAATGCTGGGTTTTTTCCTCCAACAGCAGTCTGCCCCTCTTTGATCCAGCCCAGCTAGAGTGTGGTACAACTTCGGCAGGTTGAACGCTGCGGCTAGCTGTCTAGGCAGCTGCCCGTCTTTGCTCTAGCCCAGCTGGCCCTGGCATTCAGCCCACTGAGGTTGCGCCACGCTCCAGCTGGGCTGGATCAAAGAGAAGCAGCCACCTGGCCAGATGGCCATGTCAGCCTGATGAGGCTGCGCTGCACACCACACCAACTGGGCTGGAGCAAAGAGGGGCAGCCACATAGCCAGCTGGCTGTGTGATTGACTCCTAGGGGCGCCACGATCTACTGGTTGGGGACCACTGGGTTAATGTTATAAACTACACACATTTCTACCTCTCTCCCCCCGCCAGTAATTTTTTTAGCAGGCTGGCCAGCAGCCTGGCTCAGTTGTGTCTTGCGCAGGGTTTGGGACCTACCCCTGCTGTGGCTCTGTTTTTAAAGTGTATTAGGAGTCAGGTGGGCTGGCAGCAAGGCTCAGTTCTGACTCACGGCAGGTCTGGGAGCTCAGACCATCCCTGGAGGGGAGCTGCTATCACACTGCGCTGCTGCCTCTGTATCAAATATTTGATCTGAGGAAGTGGGTCTGGCCCACGAAAGCTCATCATCTAATAAACCATCTTGTTAGTCTTTAAAGTGCTACATAGTCCTGTATAATATTTGTATAGTTTGTTGTGAACACTGTAATGCTCATGAGAGTGAAGTAGCCCCAGTGCAAGCTTTTATTTTGCCTCAGCATTGTAGCTCATTCAGACCTATGCTACAGATAATCCATGCCTTAAGCATCACTGCTAATTCAATGGAAAAAAAAATCTTCCTTCAAAGATTCATGGCAGATCCAGACTCTGTGTTCTTAAAGTCACAGATCTCCAGCTACTGATACGAGAACATTTTGGAGGCAACATCTGAAGTATGGATCTGAGAAGTTTATCCTTGAAGCTTGCTGTGTATATGATATGAGCTGAAATTAATGAAAGGTTCCGTCTCACTCTCACCTACTGTAACTCTTTCTTCTTTGCAGCCCTTTTGCTTCCAAATCAACCCTTCCAGTAACTTCCTAGAGATGTGCCTGCCCCTTTTGCAAAGTGATCACGTCTGTTCTCCTTGCAAATCTTTCCCAACTTCTTTGCACTCTTTTATGTCTTGTGTGCTGTTCTAGTGTCGGGCTGTCAGATTAAAATTTAAAATGAGATGTGATCTTCTACTCTACACTGGGGTGAGGAAGGGTTATCAGATCACAGGGTTAAATCCAAGAGTATGTCCTCCTGCTCAGTTCCAGAACTAGGAACAATGACTAAAAATTGCTATCCAGATCCACTTGGCCTTGGAAGCATGTGGTACCAGCAAATTGGGACCCTCGCAGACTGGTGAAGAAGTATTGGGCCAGGTTATCTCGCAGAATAACCTGGCTTTCACTCCTAGGAATAAAAGGCCCTTTCAGTCTTCACCCCATGTGGTGACACATATCACTATTGATGTATCATTGGGCCTTTTCTAAAGTGTTAATATTGATAAGTTGGCAGGTAAAAAATATTCAAAATAACCAGTTGCTATATTTTTAGCCTTACAGAACAACATCTTAAAATTGTTACATGGTATAACCACTGATTGTTAAAATGATACACAAGTGGGAAAATCCCAAGAAAAAAATAATTGCTGATTTAATATTTGGAAGGGTGGGAGGAATGTGGGACAGTTTATTGTAAGTTAGCAAGTATAGGTGTTGAAAAGATGTTAATCTGTGTAAACAAGGTATTAACTCATACATTGAGAGAGAAACAATCAGTAGTTGTGCTATGGAGATTTCACAATTGTCTTAAAAATAATCCTTCTTAGAATATAGTATAATATGTGTTACTTTTGTGAAATTGGCAGTACTCTAAAGAAGATGTTTTTAAATTGTAGTTGGATGTGCTGCTTTAGTGTAGCTGTGGCTCCCCTATTCATTAATACCACACGTAGCTGAAAGGTTAGAGTGACATCCTGATCTAACTGCAAACTGATTCAGGAAGGTATTCAGTGTGTTTGTTGGTTTACCCATAGTAAATGCTAACCATTCAGGCATGGTTACCTTGGAGATCTTGGTTATGGAACAGACCGTTTTAGCTAAATAAAAGCGGATATGATGATAGAATTGATTTTTAAGGGAAAAGAGCAATCCCCTGGGCACAAGAACACCTTTTGATGCCTGCCACCTTCGAAGAGAACATCCTTTGATATTTTATATTAGCTAATTGATATACTGATTGAATTGTATATGAAAACCTTGTAGGAGAAAGAAAGAAAGAAAGCTTGAAGCATGGGCCTAGTGGTTGAACCAGACAGGTTGTGTCAAAAGCAAATGTTTGCCTGTAAGTCTGTGTCTTTCGGCACTAGAACTGCTAGCACTGATGAAAGCACATGAAGTATGTAAATATATTCCATCAGGACAGTATAAGGTCACCTAGCTGAGTACATGATAAAATACTTTGAAACAACAAGAGTGAAAGTAATGATAGGTAATGCTTTGGAAGAAAGTACAAGGGAAGGTACCAAACATGTCATTAGTGTGTAAGATGATATGTATGGTGTGTCATAGATTGTCATTTCTGTCTATAAATATTGGGGTATCTCCACTTAATTCTTTGGCTGGCGTAGAGGGTGATAGTATGGATTTCACTATCAGTTAAGCCATATCCATTGTCCTGGGTACATATACATAGGGGCTCACAGGCCCTCTGGCTACTGACACCTGTTAATGTACTTCGTTCGACAGTAAACCTGACTTGGGTGCCTTCGTATCTTATCTGAGTCTGTCTGTCTGGTCTTAGGGGGGCTCTCATGAAGTCTATTGTGCTTGCTGTATAGAGCTGGCATGATATACTGAGAGACCATACAAAAACTCACGCAGACGAATATTTATCATCACTGATGGAGCAGTAGACCTTTCAGGACGCCACACCAGCGAATCCTGAATTTACCGTATTGCTGTCCTGAATTACTACTAGCCTGACTATAAAATTGAATAGTTTAGTATGATCTCACCAATCCTATCTATTTTGTCTAATTGCTACACTGCACTCTTCCCCATGTCTTGATGCTAGGGCATAAGCATAATATCATTTAAAAAAAAAAGGCACATATATTCTTTTTTGAGAGATGTCCCTATGGGTGCTCCACATTAGATTGGTGAACTACCGCCTAGCCATCAATTAGAGATTTTAGAGCAGTGTGCATATGCGCAACACCAGGGACATCTGCAGCGAAGTGTTCCTAGGTGGCAGGTTCCTAGGTACTGCATTGCACGTGCAGTAGCCCCCACCTCCCTCTCCTCAGTTCCTTCTCTATTTCCTCTGGCCAAAAACAGGGAGCGCTGCTGATCTCTATCTCATTAGCATTTTTAGATACTAACCCCTTTTAAAACCAAGATTCTCTCCATATTAGATTAGTGGCTGTTAGCTTAAATTTAGTTTTAAAAAAAACCCAAAAAACCCAAAACCAAGAATACCATAGTTTTTAATCCTAGTTTACCCTTTCCGATAGGTAGGAAGTTGTTTAGCAACATGCCTGGCTCACCAGGTTTTAAGCGCTGCTCTACTTGCAGAAATCCTATCCCCGTCTCAGGCAGGCATGCACAATGCATCCGCTGCCTCGGAGAAGCGTATAGTTCTCAAAAGTGCCCTCATTGCGCAAAACTGAAGTTGCGGGCGTAATAAAACAGATCTGCGCCTCACGTTAATGCTGCTTGAAAAATCCTCCAGACCTGCCTCAGACCCGGGTCAACATCCCGAGGAGCAAAGGCCAGATAGAGGCAAAAAGCCCACCAAAAAAGAGAGCCTCATTCCCGTCTCAGGAGATGCTGGCACCTAAGTGGCAGTTTCCCATGCAGACAGTGCTGAGAGCGACAGTGGCACCGCACCTAAGCACTTATGATGCTCCGGGTGCCTCCGTAGCCACTAGCAAAGCCAGAAAAGTGGGACATTAAAGCCTGATGCTTCAGAGCAGGGTTTTGAAGTTGCCTGCCTCATCAGCTTTGACAACATCCGGCACTGAATCTACCTTGCCAACGCAGGATAAGAATGTGGCGCCGACCATATCGCCCAGCACCGACGCTAACACAACAGAGGCATCTAGCACGTCTGTAGCCTGCTCAGCACCAAGGCATAATGCAGCGCCTCAAATAACACCAGTGCTTCCTACTAATGGCGTGGTCAACACCGGCTTAACAATATAAGCAAAATAGAGACTTATTAGTCTCCTCTACGTTCAATTCATTATTTCTCGGTCCTGATCATTCTGCTTCTTTGTTAATATCACAAATGACAGTATCTCATGACAGACTTTCATCTGAATCTTACTATGACCTTTATGTGGGGTTCTCTCCAGAAATTTCCCCCCACATAGGTCAGTCTATTTATGATTCCAGATAATGCTCTAATTATGGGACTATGCCTCCATGGTATAGCAATCCCTGGGTACCTCCACCTATACTACACGCTCAGTGGCAATATTGGAACAATTGGCAACCTTGCCAAAAACACCACCATAACTGGAGATGACAACCCCACCTGCAAAGCAAGAGGACTCACCCAACCAAATTGCAGACATAATCTTGGAATCAAATTAACCTACCCCAGCAGAGGAAGTGGCTGTGTGCCACCTTCAACTACCTCAGATGACCTTGCACATTGTCAAGATTTGTTAAACATGTGGCTGATGAATTAAACATTCCCCTCCAGGAGGTCACCGAAAACCAACATGAACTAAGGATATATTGCACTCAGTAACACCCTCTAACATTCAGTGAAGGTGCAAACAGCTCTTTGTGTAGATTTCTGTGTTAGGAAGGGTACTCTCTATTGACTTTGATTCTTATCTGCTTCGTTTTAACTACCCAATCTTCAGGTCTGCCTTCCTGTTTTTCCCTTTGATTTTCTATACCCTGTGTTCCCTGTTTCCCATCCCCCTTATTTTTTTATGGAGGGGCAAAGACTTCACGCACTCCCCCATCCCCAGACCAGTCATGGTTTGTGGGTGGGGAAACAGGGAAGTATCCTGTCCCGACCCCTTCCACTTGAGGCCCTGTCCCTTTCACTGTGGGCTGGGGCCACTTCAAAAATTTCTCAAGTGGCCCCCAGTAAAAAATTATTGCCCACCCTGAGCTAGAGCCACCAAATTTGGTATGCAGCTTCCTCTTCTCTTAACTAAAAGCAAAGTCAGGGTTTGATTGTGCTAGGACAACTGGAAGCCCCTGGAAAAGGACAGTTTTCTATAACATGCAAAGGGAAAGGCTGGTGTTCAGAGGAACTCGATATGAGAGTGTCCACTGGGGTCAGCTGTACCACCAAGGGAGTGACCAGCAGGCTGGGGATCCCCCATCTTTCCTGCCAGCACTCCAAATAAATAGCTATCCCAAATCCTTCTCTCTGTCCCAGCCCTTGGCTGCAACACCGGAGGGGTTAGGATAAAAAAAAAGCCCCTGGGGGTGGAGAGAAAATGCTCCTTGGCAGTGAGAGTGGGTTGGGCGGAGAGAAAAGGCCCCTTGTGGATTGGGGAGGGGAAGGAGAGAGAAAAGGCCAGTACCAAATGGGACCCCCCGCCATGAGCCCCTCCTCACCTCTCTCACTCTTGCACCCCCAGCCCTAACTCACCCTACATCCCCAAGCTCCTGCACTGAGTCCTGTACCTCCCATACCACCAGTCCCATGCCCAAAAGGACCCAGGCAATGCTGGGTAAATCTGCTAGTGTTTATATTCTTTCAAAACATCAGGTCCCTCCAGGCATCTTGTATCTGAGTTTTAAAGGTTAGCCAAAAAAATCTCTAGTGTGTTGATGTTGATTTTTTTTTCACTAAGTTTCAGAATATTTAAAAATTCCAGAGGTCTGGAAGAAAGGTAATAAATATAGTGCCACTATTTAAAAGGAGTAAACAGGATGACCTGAGTTTCTATAGGCTGGGTCATCTTGACATTAAAAACTATGTCAAAATGCACACACACACAGGAAGCTGAATTAAGGTTGCATAGTCCTGTCCAAATCCTTTCCCCACCATGTCAAATATGGACCCTGCTTTATTAGGAAATTTGCTTTCTGTATAAAAGAGCTTTCTAGAAATCTGAGAAACAGAATGCATTTTTCAGTAGACTGGTTAAAGTTGGTTTTAATTTCTAAATCAATTAAAACAATATTTGAACATCTGACTAACTAACTTTCCCATGGTATGTTCAGTCTTTTAAAACTCTCAGATTCTTTATTTGGGTTAAAATCTTGACTGTTTCTAATAGTTGATTCCTTTATGAATTCCTTCTTTTATTCCAAGCCCATCTTGTCTCTTTTGGCCTTAAAGTATATGAGCCTTTGTCAAAGGATATGTATAATCTTCTGGAGTTGAGTTTTTTTAAATTAATCCAGAGTAACCTTTGAGTATTTACAGTACTCATTATTTTTCTTTAATAAAGACATACGGTCTGTGTCAAGTAGAATATCTCCGTTCACTGCTGTGCTTTCAGCTGGCTAGCTTGATAGTACAGGTTGAACCTCCTAAATCTGGAACACTCTGTTCTGGCACCATCCGTGATCCAGCAGGGAGTGCGAGCCTTTTGGAAGGCAAGCCCTGTCCCCGGGGAACCCCAGTCAAGTGGGGCAGCAAACACGATCAGTGAGCCCCGTCTCTAGGGACTCCCAGCCAAGTGCAACAGCAGCGGGCAACTGTGGAGCCTTAACCCGGTGTGGCTGCAGTGGGGAGCTCTATACTCTCCTGCTTGACTAGGGGTTCCCGAGAAGTGGGACTGCTGTCGGGAGGAGCCCCGTCCCCAGGAAGCCAGAGCCAAGCCCAAGCCCTGTAGCAGCAGTGCTGGAGCGGACCCAGCTGAAGGGAAGGGCAGTGTCATTTGGGACAGGTCTTGTGCCAAGGGTGCTAGAGCAAGGAGCTCCAACCTGTACTATATAACATTTGAAACAACTGTGTCCACTCTGTTAATTAGATCTGCATGTAAGGGAGACTTTGGGACTCATTTGAAGTCTGATCCCTTCTTGGTCGTTACCAGCACAGAGGGCTGGACTTGATGACTTCTGTATATCTGTAATTCTACCCCTTGGCATGTATAATGAGAATAAAGATTCCTGGTTAAATTCCAACTTGGGATATTATGTTCTAACTAAAATGTTTCTGCAGCTTTAGTTAAATATAGTGGTGGTCCATTCCCATCCTAAATGGTTTAATGTTGCTGAGACCTACAACACGAAAGTGGCTTCATCTTAGTAGTGGGTGAAGTGTTCCTGTGTTTGTTCTCTATATCTATTTCAGTTTTTAAAATGCTTTAAGATGAAAGATGATAACTTAAAATACAATATTTAGTGTTTTGGTGATGATAGCTGGCTATAATATAGAATTAATTTGTTCTGTATCATGCAGTCATTTTGGCTGATTTGGCAGAGAAACTGGCGAACAGATTTCTTAATCAAAATTGGCGTAATAAAACTACTATTCATGAAGAGTTTATTCATATCTAATTCTGCCAACATCTCTCGTTGTTTTGCTTATAGGATACTGCTCTTCGGAAGCCAAGAGAAGTATTCAGGCTACCTACAGACATGACAGCTTGTGATAATCGCCTTTGTGCATCAATACACTTTTCATCATCTACCTGGGTTACCATTTCAGATGGAACAGGAAGATTATATCTTATTAAAACAGGCAAACGTGGAGATGCTGCATCTGAAAAATGGGAGGTAAGTTTTTTGCTAAAATACTAGTTTTATAAGTATAGTTCTCATAATATTCCTGTTTCAGAGTTCAGTCTTGCCAAGGGCTTTTCAGAGTAGTTCCACACTTTTCAGAGTAGTTCATACACTTTTCAGAGTCGTTTATAAAGGTAGATGGGACCACTTAAGTCTGACTACTTGCATAACACAGACTACAGAAGTTCCGTGAATTAGTTCTTGATTAAACTGGAACTTGTATTTAGGGGGGAAAAAAATCCAAATCCAAATTGCCATAATGGAGACTTCACCAAAACTCTCAGTAAATAGTTTCAGTAGTGAATTATAATTGCCATTAAAAATGTGTGCATTGCTTCCATTCTGAATTTGCCTCCCTTCAGTATCTAGCCATTGGATCTTTTTATTTGTGCAGTAAGAGATTTTGTTCCCAGTGGAGGTACTTATAAGCTGTGATCAAATTATACCTTTAATTTTCTTTCAAAGACAGCAGGGACCTCTCCTCTTGGAGGTTAGCCCTTCGGCCCTGCCCCATTTGCTTGAGGCTCTATTCCTTGTAACTCGAGCCTTAAGCCCCCCAACATCTGGAGGAGCTCTGGGTTGAAATAAGTTTGTGTCCAAGTTGTTGCCTGATCTAAGATTACATTTAAATTTCTAATTGCCCACATTTAGGGTTGACAGGTTCTTTGTCCCAGGATGAGCCCCAGTATTCAATTATTCTATGATTAGGAATCCCGATGTGCACTGTTGCAACATTCACGCTATAGAAACTCTTGTATATTTACAAATATAGTTTATTAATACAGTTAGCACAGTCACAAACACCCCAATTTCATAAGATAGGGAATGTACATCCATATTTCCATACCATATACGTACATCATTCCTTCCAGAACAATCTTAGGTGTTAGCCCATCATCTTTCTCGTTATCTTCACCTTCCCCATCACCAGGGGCCATCATTCTGGCCCTTCCAAGAACTGCATCTACTTCTCACTAACACCCCTTGGCTGGGGTCCCACTTTTATATTATCTGATGCTGACATGTTTGATGCATATTCAGTAGGGGATGTTTATAATGTTGAAGTGTCCTTTTCCTATAGATCTATGTATCATTGCTCTCAACATATATATCAGTTTGTTCCCATGTGCCTTTGTGGTCCTCTGTCACACCCTGTGTCCTGATCACTTAATTCAGCCTGAACCAATTATTTTGGGACTTTATATAATGATGCATCTGCTGAGTCTGAGGGCATTTTTCCTACCATCCTATGTGGGTGAAAGGTCCCAGACATAAGTTCCCCTTTTCATCCCAGGAAACCATAAATAAGCTATGACCTGTATCTGGGTGAGACCATGTCTGAACCATGGAAATCTGCTAACCTTAGCTTCTGCTGATCTTGCAAACGGGCTGTTACAGCCTGGATCAAAGATAAAATATAGCCCCATATTACTTGACCAGGACTGTGAGTTTATATGTGTTTTTTCATTCAAGTGCAACCTCGCCCTCAAATTGGCTATAATGCAGACATGGCACTCATTGCAAAGTGCATTCAGAGGTTGAACCATTTTGTTATACCTTAGAGCAGGGGTTCCCAAACTTTTTGACACAGGGACCAGTAAATCCATTCACAAGCTTTTGGAGGACTGGTAACATTCATTTGCATATTCATTAAGCAAGTTAAGGGAATATGGATTGGATAAATGGACTGTAAGATGGATAGAAAGCTGGCTAGACCAGTGTTTCCCAAACTTTTTACTTTAGTTGGAACCCGGATTTTTTTCAGTACTGTTTTTTGCAGCCCAAAAATATAAACACATATTAAAAAAAAGAATTAAAATTAATAAATTTTCAGTATTTCACCCGGCTGCATCCTCCGCCCAGCCTGGGCCGGGGCTTGGGGGACCTGGCGCCACATGGTCACTCCAGGAGCAGGAGCAGATTAGGGGTAGGGTATCTGGCTAGGAGGGAGGGTGCAAGCAGGGGTAGGGTTGCCAGGTGTCCAGTTTTGTACTGGACAGTCCAATATTTGAGGGTTCTGTCCTGGAAACAAATTGAGAAAATACTGGACATATTAAATGTCCGGTATTTTCTAATTAGGTAAGTTTTATTATTATTATTAGGTGTATCAGTCCGTAGCTGCGAACTGCCTGGCTGGTAGATGTGCTCACTCTGTGTGAGTGTGTCTACCAGCCAGGCTGTTTGCAACTACTCGAAGGAGGGGGTGGGGAGTAGAAATGGAATCCTCGGGGCCAGACTCACTAATGTGCCTGGGTCTGCATATGCCCGGGTCAGTCTCGTTCCCCCATCCCCCGCTTCTCCTCCCAATCTCCCCTGGCCGGCCCCGTTGCCCCCATCCAGCGCTGCTTCTGGAGGCTGGTTCTCCAGTCCTCCTCCTCCTGATCTCCCCCGGCCAGCCCCCCCGCCACCCGCCCACCCCGATCCCCGCCGGGCAGCCCTGCTGCCCCCAATCCTGCTTCCGCCAGCCAGCCAGCCAGCCACCTCCGATTTCCGCTGGACATCCCCGTTACCCCCAACCTTGCTTCCCGGTGGCCGGCTTCCCCCCCTCCCCCCCCACCTCCTCCCAACCTGCCCTACCCCGCTTCCCTCCCAGCAGCCACGCTGAGGCCTGGTATTTTGTGTGAAAAGCCTTTAGCAGTTTTTTTGCATTACAGTTCTTAACTATTACCTCTCTACTAAATCTACGCATTAATATATTAATGAATTAATCTAAATGAACACAACCATATTATTAGCATGATAGGCAAGTAACTTTATAGGCTAGTTAAACAATTACATTAATGATCTTGTCTCACACAGTGTAGTGCAGGATTACTCAACACATGGCACATGGGCCATATGTGGCCCACAGCCCGTTTGTTTGCGGCCCGTTGTGCGGTTTGAGTTTATGCAGAGCTCAACACATGGTCCACAGGTAGGGTCCTTTGAACATGGCCTCTACTGGGTACACGCTCCACAATGGCAAGGTGTCTCCCAGGCGGGGTGAGCATTGAAAGACGCAAGCAGACAGGCTGGCTGGAACATCTGGGTACAGGGTGTCAGCATTTCTGGCCCCCACAGAGTTGATGCCCAGAGCACTGGGGCATTGTGGGAAATGCTTTGTATTCATGTCTGTCAGTGTGAAAAGCTCTTGGCATGTATTTGCATGCATATGCAACCACACTTAAGTTGCAGCCCTCAGCATGTGCTATGAGTATCATTGTGGCCCCTGGGGCTTCCAAAGTTGATTAGACCTGATGTTGTGTGCAATGATTCTCCCCTTTTTGTTAAGACCTTATCTTTCATTTTTAAAGCGAAGGAAATAAGATGTTTAAGGAAAAAGCAGGTGTTGGCAACCTATGGTTCACAAGCCAAATATGGCTCAGTACGGAGCCAAATGTGGCTCGCAGTTAAAGCTCAGCTTCCCCTTGCACCTCCCACAATAGGGAGTCCAAATGGCGCTCCAGCCTTGCACCCCTCTCCCCCCAAGATTGGCGCGCCAGTGCCACTTTTGTGCAGGGGCGGGGGGGGGGGGGGTGAAAACCCTGAGCCACGCTAAGCAATTAGGGAAGAAGCAGAGCCAGAAGCAGCTCCATGTGCTTCCCTTTCCTCTCCCCCACACCCTCACCCAGTTGGGGAAGTAGCTGTGCATGGACAGACTGCCTGGAAGCTTTCCCTGCCATTGGCTGGAATCCAGCCAGTTGGGGCAGCGGGAGGCCATGCCTGGGCAGGGAGCCTTAGACTGGCATGCAATGCGAAAACAAATGCATGCCTTCTCTCCGCCCCCTGCCCAGCCAGAGAGACCCCACACCTAGTGAGAGATCCTACTAACACCCTGCTCCTGCATTCTCCTCCCTGGTCAGAGACTCTGTCCCTAGCCTCCTCCTGCACCTTCCCCCTTGGCCACACACCCTACAAACACCCTGTTGCTGCACCCTTCCCCCGGCCAGACACCCTACTCCCAACCTGCCCCCTCCCTTGTTCCTGCCCCCTCCCCCAGCCTGCTCCTGCACCCTACTTCCCACCCAGACCTTGCAACCTTACCCCCTTGTCTCCCAACCTTCTGTCTAAATTCTGCATCCCTCCCCCCACCCCTGTCCCACTCATGAGCAACCCTGTCCCAAACACTGAACCTCTCATTTTAGCCCCACCCCCAAGCCTAGAGGGGCCCCCAAAATCCACTAACTCTGGATCTCCAGAAGAGTTAATATGGTCTGAGGCCTTGAACCTCAGTCTTCCCTGTCCCTCCCTTCCCCATGGGGCTAGAGCACTAGGGGAGTGAAGTGTCTCAATTGGGGGCCACATCAGTGAGTGTTGGGAAGTTTTGGAAGGTTTTTTTTTTTTGTTTCTCACTTGTGTGGTCCCCAACTGATTTTTCTGTAGGTCTGTGGCCCGACCCAAAATACGTTCCCTAACCCTGCCATAAAGACAGGCAATGTTGACATCTTTTGTGTTGAACATAATATTTTACTACGTTTAAAATGACGTTTGGTAAACTAACATCAGAAAGTTAAAGTGTTTAATCTGCTTAATAATTTTGATTAATACATCATTTCTTACTGGTTAAATTAAATCATTCTCTCTCGCTGCAGCCCTGACAAAATGGGCCTAATGATATAATTAATGGCAGGTTTCTGTGAGGAGCTGGTGGTCTATGGAAAGGTTCTCATAAAGTCGGGTGGGCCACGGGCCAAAAAGCCTGAGAACCCCTGCTCTTTTGTCATTCCGAAAATACGTACTATTTTTTAAATTAAAATGAAAAATTGAAAATTTTTAAAATGTATGAAACAGGCCAGCTGGGGCACTCTGCTCATTTAAAGGGCCAGCTGAGGGCACCGTGTCGAGGAGCACCTCCACTCCCCCCCCCCCCCATGGAAAAGTCCCACCTGCCACTGGGCATCCACATTGGCTAAGCCTTGCCAAGTTAGCAGTCACCATGATGAGTGGTGTGTTCCTTGGTTGCTCTCATGGGGCAGGCTGCAGGTTGGCCTGTGCAGGGCCTAGCTTGGCAGGGCAGGCTTTTGCAGTGCAAGAGCAACTGGTGCCTTCCCCTTTCCCTGGCAACAGGTTAGGCTGTATGCCATGCCCTGTGGTAGTGGTAGGAGGCAGTGTTAGGGCTGGGGACTCAGTCGGGGGAGAGGAACCACGCTGCGTTAGCACCTTCCCCACGGGGGTGCCAGGGTTGGGACCCTCCCCCTAGCAGGGCTGGACACCCCATTGTCACCCACCTGCCCACTCCCATCTCACTGCACCATGCCCAGCCTCCCTGCCCCTTCATTTCCCTGAACACCCCCTTCTCCCCAAGCCACTCTGAACCCAGCCCTATTCCCAGAGACACTCTGCCCTCCATCTCCCTACACCCCTTCAGCTACTCTGTCCCCTAGCTTTATCCCCTGGCACACCCTGCTCAGACATCCTACCCCAAGTCCCTTCCTGGTCAGACACTCTGCCCTCAGTCTGCTCCTGCACCTTTCCTACTGGCCAGATTCTGAACCCTCCTGGCCAGACACCTTACCCCAAGTCTGCTCCTGCACCCTCCTCTAGCCAGACATCTACCCCCACCGTTCTTCCTAGCGGCAGCACTAGCAGAATGGCTACCTATATGTACCTATACGTTCCTACCTGAGCATTCCCTTACAGCAGTATTCCCAAATGGTGTTCCGTGGAGCCCCGCGATTTCGTGAAGTGAAAATAAGGGTTCTGTGAGAAAATTCCATTACAGTAACATTTTATGATGTAAATAATAATAATAATTAGTATTTAAGCATTTATGAATTTTATTTAAAACAATTTTTATTTGTGTTTACCATGATAAGTGGTCCTTGTGTAATGCCAGCTTAGCCAGAGAGTGGGGACGATGATGTCACTATTCAGTGTTGTGCACGCAGACAGTCAGTGGTGCGATCACCTGTTATATACCACCATAAATCCCCATACTCACTCTCAGTGGTCTACTTTTTCAGCTCCATATAAAGACTATTAATAGGGTTTCTGCAAAATTCTTTCAAGTTTAAAAGCATTCCATGGCCAAATAAAATTGGGAAATATTACCTTACATTCATTTATAATAAAACTCCTTTGCATCACTCTGCTAATGTCGGGGCCTTCAAACTTTCACGGAATTTATGCAATTAGGGAAATTGACTGAGAATGGGAACAGTTAACTAGCAATAGATATGCCTGAAGATGAGATGAATTAGCCGTCAACAGCAACTCTAACAACTTTATTCAGGTTATTACATTTTGTTGCTCAGAGAATGAGATCAGTTAACTCAGGCAGACTGCTTCATTCTACCTCCTGCATAGTAAAAGGCCCGATCCTTACAGCAAATGGAGCTGCAGTCCCAAGAGAAAACAAAAGAAACTTAAAAATATGCTTTCCAGAGTTTGAAACGGAAGTTTACAGTCCTGGATTCTGACAATTTCTCACTTATGGTTAGTTCTCAACATCTTCAACCCAGATGGCTGAGTAATCCACCTTTCACAGATGCCAGGAGTGCTGGTCTCTCTTGACCCTAAGGAATCCATAACTAAGGGGTTTTTCCCCTTCCTTTTGTAGTCCAATAAAACTACAGGATCTTGTCAGTACCCAGGATTACAGCCCCAGGTAGGACCAAAACCCCAAGTAAAGCAGTCTGTCTTACTCTGTGTAAAAGTTATACCACAGCATAAGTTCATAAAGATGTCCCCCCTCCCTTTTATCACTGTAAGAGAGAGAGAGAAAGAGAGAGAGGGATGCACAGCTGTTGATCCCTCCCCAGGTAACAATTATTCACACCGTGTTTGATAATAAACAAAAGTGGTTTTATTCCTTATAAAAAATAGGATTTACGTGATTGTAAGTGAAGATAGGCAGATCAAAGTAAGTTACTAAGCAAAAATAAAAGAAAACATGCCATCTAAGCCTAATACACTAACAAAAGTTGTTATAAATTGTATTTCTCACCCAAATTCTTATCTCAGATGCAATTCTTAACAAGACATCCATCGACTAGTCAATTAGTTGATTAAACTAAATTTAACATCTCTACCCTGATGCTGGGAAGGGCACTTCAGTTGAGTTGAATTTTTTTTATCATGCTACAAGTGGGTTAAAGCAATTGGGTGGGATTTGTGGCGGTCACTGTGCCTTCACAAAGGAGGTTTCCTGGAACAGTTTAACATGTGTGAAGACAGGATCCACCTTACACATCTCCATAAAGCTTTCATAGAGGTACTCTGTAAACCTTCTCACAAGGGAGGCCTACCTTAATCCATCCTCCATGGCAGGATACCTTTCCACCCTAAGCCAGCAGTAAGTGATCTGGTGTCATTGCAACCTAAAATTCAGGTTTCTGGCGACGTTCAGTCAACATCTGCTCCCTATCACTCTGAGTGATTCAAGAGAAGACTGATATTGTGCATGGCAACCTCGATGAATTAGGGGAAGCTATTAACTGATGCCTCTGCAGCAAACCTCCATTTGCTCATCCCCAATGATGCATGGCTTGAGCCTCTGCCCTGTCACTATGCCCGGACCCCATCCCCTTCTCCCACTCACATGCTCCTCTGGGAAGGGAAAGTTGCACTCTTTTGGCATATGGATGGTGCCAAACACATGGGCACCACAGTCCCCTGCCCTGCCACCATGTTTTCATCTAACATAATGTTTAACCAGTTAATGGATTAAACAGGATTTTATATCCCTTTAAAGAATACCACAGAAAATTATTTAGCCATTAGTTAGCCATTATTTAACTTCCAGAAGGTTTGGATTCTGTCCCCCACTTAAAGGAGGCCAATTTGGGTTTATACATCTTTTGTGGGAATAATAATACCTGTATATTACTTTAAATATCTCTGCTTCATTGTAAAAGAAACATTACAAATGTAAAAGTTTCAGTGGGCTATCTGCATTAGCCTGTGACTTGAACAAGAACGAGTAGTCCTGTGGCACCTTAGAGAAAACACTCTCTCGTTCTCGTATTATGAGCTTTCTTGGGCAAAACCGGCTTCCTCAGATGAGTTTTGCACATGCACACATGAGCTAGAGTTATGCGGTGTTGCTAAGTCCCTCTCCACGCCGGCCGATTGCCCTTCTTCCCCCCCCGCCCCCCCGCCAGCCCTTCTTCTAGAAGTCTAGAGTCAGAATAAGCTCTGTAAAAGTTTGCAAGTTAAATGCTCTCTCGTGGATTTTCAGTGACACACGATCATCCCTCTCTTTATTAGTTTTCAGACTTCTTGCTGCTACTTTACTAAAACACAATCATACTTGATTAGATTCTGGAAACATGCAGCTTGGCTGCACTTTTTCCTTTGGCTTATTCATAAAAATATAATTTACTACAGCAACCAAGAATCCTGTAAGAAGGTTCTTCAAATATGACAGTCTTTAAAAAATGTACCTGTTAAATTGGGAATATGCTGCTACCTGGAAAGGCAAATTCTAAAACACCATGCCCAGGGAAGTGTAATATGTTTGCTTTAGTAAAAACAAATACAGACTAAAAATAATACATTATGACAATATGCATGCAACTATGGTGAACCCACATAAAAAAAGTCTCCTATAACAGAAGGTATTTTTGGAGTCTTATGTTCACAACTAAGGCAACTAGAATAACTATTGATGAACCTACTTTACTGGATTATTGCCTAGAATTAATTACTGTAGATGGAAGACCATTTAAGCTAATGGAAGATTAAAGATTTTGTAAAATTGTTGACTGATTACTCAAAGGCCTAGGAATGAAAGTTAAACAGAATGCTGGAAGTATATAAGACAATTAATTGCCACTATAGCATCTGCCATTCAGGAAGGGATCTAAAAGGAAATCAAGGGATGTCTAATTTCATTGAAAGTGGATTGTGCCACACAATTTTGCTGATTCCTTTTAGGGATTAATATTCAATATATTATTGCAAGACCATTTGTTCTTTGGGTTCTAGCACTGAAATAGATCAAAGACACACCTGAATATTTAAAAATGTATAATTGTTAAAGTTGCTGGTATATATGAAATTATTCTATGGTGGTGTATGTGTGTGAATATTAGGGATGTTAAGAGGTGGGTATTTAATCGAGTAGTTGATAGAATTTTTATCGACTACTCGATTAGTCGATAGGCAGCCATGGGCTCTGCATTTAAAATGTAATAGGAGCTGGGCAGGTAGGCAGCCGGGCTCAGTCCCAGCCCATGTCGGTCTGGGACCAAACCCCGCTGCGCCTCTGTAATTTAAAACACAGTAGGGAGCGAGGGGCAGGTTGCCCAGCTCCTACTGCCTCTTAAATTGCAGAGCCACAGCGGGAATTGGTCCCGCACCCAGCATGAGCCGGGACTGAGCCCAGCTGCCTGCCCAGCCAGCAGCAGCCCCTGTGTGCGGGGGTTCCAGCAAGGTGTTGGGACCTTCTGCACACAGGCTGCTACCCCACGGATAGGGTCTGTTTTATGGCAGCAGCTCTCCCCTTTCCCCCCTCACCTTCTCCCCCCCCCCACCCCGCTGCCTCTGATAGAGGCAGCAGTGAGGGTGGTGTGGATGGGTGGCTCAGTAGAGACAGAGCTGCGGAGAACTGGCCTGTAAACTGGCTCTCCCCAGCATCGGCTCCTGCTCCTCCGACCCCTCCCTGCCTCTGACTTGACTACTCAATTATTCCCTTACATCCCTAGTGTATATGTGTACCTATGTATTACTATAAATAAGGGAAATAAGTGAAAGAGGTGAAGAATAATGATTGAGGATGAGGAGACTGGAAAAAGTAGAACAAAAAATTCAGAATGAAGAACAAACAGAATTTACTCTTTTAGAAGATGTTCAAGAAGCAAATTTGGACCAGATCAGAATGATTTGATTCATATAGTTAAAGAAGCTGTATTTATATATCTGCTGAAGCCATGTGTGTAATATTGAAGGGACTTTGCTTTTCTGTCCATACACTGCAGCATGGGGGGAGGCGAGAGCAGGAACTGGGAAGTTGCTGCACTGCCATGGGTGGGGTGGGAACTAGGAAATCTGATGCATGACCCAAGTGGGCTGCCTGGGACCGATGGGGCGGGAGGGTGTGTATGAGGGAGGTGGCAGTAGGGAGGCCAGAAATTACCTCCTCTTGTTGGGCTAATCCCTCATCTGGGACCAGTCAGGTCCCAAGGGTACCAAACCAGAGAGATCCAACCTGTGGTGGGATTTAGTGGTTCGTAATAAATGCTAATTAATACCTCATCTTATGTTTTGTCTGTTATGACATTGATCTATCAGCATGTGAGAGAATTTTCTTTTGAGTTATCAGGGTGAATTGGAAATTGGTAATCACAGTTTTGACAGTTTGCCATTCTCTTTCCCCTTCTGTGCACCATTCTTCTTTAACAGGTTATAACAATTGACTTTGGCATTACAGTAATGCCATACTTCTCATCAGATTTCAGGACCAACTAGGTTGAATTTTTGTTCATAAAAAGCAATTCTAATTTCTTTTGTTTGATTTCACAGAATCCTGGTTATAGATATATACACCGTTAAAGAATTATAATATTTATGCCCTTTTTTTTGTCTTGATCAGCTTTTTCAACATCTTGGTACTGTGCAACTTAAGTGTGTGTTTGACCTCAGACCGAATAAAAAAGACAGCCTCCAGAACTACAGTTTCTATTACTGTAGCTCCCATCTCTGGCTCATTTTAAATTGCTCAGACTTCTTTTGCAACAATCTCATATTCATTTGGTAACTGCTATATTAAAATGTATCATTCAAGATTTAAACTACGTCAGACAGTTCTGATAATCTTTCATCAAAATATGGGAGCAGATTGGGCAGTTTCAAACTACATTGACAGATTAAGATAATCTCATCTCAGCCATTTAAAAATAATTATTTTCATCCCTTTCCTTTATTTAACAACTGGCATTTATCATGCAGTTTTTTACAGCTTTCTAGTAATGGAACCCTTTGGATTTTAAGATAGCTATTTTAAAAATCTGATTTTGTTTTCCACGATTGATTTATTATCAAAATAACCACATCATGTATCCATTATCTTACTGTGTTTGCATAGTACTGAGCATAGTGGGCCTGTTAGCTGCTACTTTAATTAATATACAAATTTAATAATAAAAAGAATTTCAAAACTATCTGGTCAGGAGAGGCAGGACAGATAAATCAGAGGTGGAAACCAATGAGTAATTCAATTTGGGAGAGAAATCCAGAAACCTTTGCCATAGCTTCAGTCAACTTTTCTCATTCCTTTTTTCGTGGATAACAGAGTAGCTACTATGGGCTCCTTCCCCTGTCACTCCCACTCACTGCTTTTTCTTTTTTTCTTCTTTGTGCTTTACAGATAATGTTTAATGAAGAACTTGGGAGTCCCTTTGTTATTGCCCACAGTGTTTCCTTTATAAAGTCAGATGTGCACTCAGTAGCTGGGCTTTTGCTTCGAGTAGAAAAAGATGAACTTGATGCAAAGGGAAGTGGCTTCTATGTGTCCTTGGAGTGGGTTACTATGACAGAAGTAGACAAAGAGGGTGAGTATTTTGTTTATGTTCTGGCAGATATTTTGGAAGGCTGAAACCTCACTTTTAAAAAACCAAAAATGTTTAACCAGTTAACTGACTGAAGAGTGGGGGGAGGAACAGTCCAAACTGGCTCCACGTGGTTGGAGTAGGCCCTTGACCATGGCAGGCGGGGAGCATTAGGGGTGGGGCTTACAGGGTAACGGGTTAACCATCATATCCCTATTATACGATTAGTCATTGCACAATTATTATTACTTTGATTACATTTTTTCAAGGAAACATTTCTGTATTCAGTGATTAGACTAAGGATGTTAAATTTCGATTAATCAACTAATCGAATAAACTATTTGATTAGTAGATAAGGGCACCTCTGCCTTTGAAATGTAGCAAGAGCCCCGCCGGATCTTGCTGCATTTCCAAGGTGGAAGCGCCATCTAGAGCACGGGGCCAGTGGGGGCCTGCTCAAGCACCCTGCTGGCCCTGTGCTCCCCTCGTGTG
Source organism: Pelodiscus sinensis (assembly GCF_052426305.1). Lineage (NCBI taxonomy): Eukaryota > Metazoa > Chordata > Testudines > Trionychidae > Pelodiscus > Pelodiscus sinensis. Next base: position 31,276,857 of record NC_143053.1, read on the forward strand.
TTTTGCTTTTGAAATGTACAAGAGCCCCCTCTGTAATCTTCTTGAATAACTTAGCTTTTGTATAATGCTTTATGTCTTCCTAGTGCTTTACACACATTAATTTTAAAAATCTGGTACAAAATATTTTAATGTTAGTCATAACATTATTTAAATGAATAGTATTCTGTGTCACTAGCTAGTTGTACAAATAATTGAATGCTTACACACACAGAGCTGTAGACTTTACTTAGCTGATTCCCAACAGTAGGCATTCTGCTCTTATTGTTTCACCCTACATGAAACCAATACCTGTCAAAATGCTCAGTACCATTGTGTTCTGAGCTCTGGGAATGCATGGCCCAGTTGTTCTCTTTTTTTTTTTTATAAAATGAAAACCACAGCAGCAGCTGTGGACTCTGAACTCCTGGGATTTAAATGAATGTCCCATTGATTTGATGAATATTTCTTCATGCCTTTATGAATTTGAAGTTTACAAAAAGGACAAACTTAAAAAACAAAAACTGGTCTGGTAGCACTTTATAGACTAACAAAACATGTAGACTGTATCATGAGCTTTCGTGGGCACAACCCACTTCTTCAGATGATCTAACTCGGCTACCCCAGAAGCTACGAAAAGGACAGACTGTCCTGCTGCCTTAATGCACACAGAGATTGCGTTCACATGAAATGGAAGAGTTTTGACAAGGGAAAGCTTGCATTGGCAAAGGAGATTTTGGTAACAGATTTTTTAGATAAAGGAAATGAAGTGGATCTAATCTACCTCGACTTTAGTAAGGCATTTGATACAGTACCACATGGGGAATTATTGGTTAAATTGGAAAAGATAGGGATTAATATGAAAGTTGAGAGGTGGATAAGCAACTGGTTAAAGGGGAGACTACAGCGGGTCATATTGAAAGGTGAACTGTCGGGTTGGAGGAAGGTTACTAGCGGAGTTCCTCAGGGATCAGTTTTGGGGCCAATTTTATTTAATCTTTTTATTGCTGATCTTGGCACCAAAAGTAGAAGTGTCCTAATAAAATTTGCGGTTGACACAAAGTTGGGAGCTATTGCCAATTCAGAAAAGGATCGGGATATCATACAGGAAGATCTAGATGATCTTGTAAATTGGAGTGATAGCAATGGGATGAAATTTAATAGTGAGAAGTGTAAGGTTATGCGTTTAGGGATTAATAACAAGAATTTTAGTTATAAGCTGGGGACACATCAGTTGGAAGTAATGGAGGAGGAGAAGGACCTCGGAGTCCTGGTTGATTATAAAATGACTATGGCCGCCATTGTGACATGGCTGTGAAAAAGGCTAATACGATCTTGGGATGTATTAGGCGAGGTATTTCCAGTAGGGATAAGGAGGTGTTAGTGCCATTATACAAGGCACTGGTGAGACCCCATTTGGAATACAGGCAGTCCCCGGGTTACGTACAAGATAGGGACTGTAGGTTTGTTCTTAAGTTGAATTTGTATGCAAGTCGGAACTGGTACATATTGTAGGGGAAACTCTAGCCAAACATTTCTCCAGAGCTCAGTTTTATTCTCCCACACCTCACTTCCCTCAGTCCTTTATTCTCAAGCTGAAGTGTCTGCTGAGAAAAGCCGCTCCGAGTCTCCCTTGTCTGCTGGGAGGGGCGCTAGCTTCGCGTCTCCCTGGTCTGCTGGGGGGAAGCAGCTAGTGTGGGGTTGCCTCACCCCGTTTGTAAGTAGGGATCCGAAGTAAGTCGGATCCGTGTAACCCGGGGACTGCCTGTACTGTGTGCAGTTCTGGTCTCCCATGTTTAAGAAGGATGAATTCAGACTAGAACAGGTACAAAGAAGGGCCACTAGGATGATCCGAGGAATGGAAAACCTGTCTTATAAAAGGAGACTCAAGGAGCTTGGCTTGTTTACCTTAACCAAAAGAAGGCTGAGGGGGGACATGATTGCACTTTTTAAATATATGAGGGTATGTCTACACTACCCTCCTAGTTCGAACTAGGAGGGTAATGTAGGCATACCGCACTTGCAAATGAAGCCCGGGATTTGAATTTCCCGGGCTTCATTTGCGTAAGCGGGGAGCCGCCATTTTTAAAACCCCGCTGGTTCGAACCCCGTGCAGCGCGGCTACACGGGGCTCGATCTAGGTAGTTCGGACTAGGATTCCTAGTCCAAACTACCTAGTTCGAGCCCCGTGTAGCCGCGCTGCACGGGGTTCGAACCAGCGGGGTTTTAAAAATGGCGGCTCCCCGCTTACGCAAATGAAGCCCGGGAAATTCAAATCCCGGGCTTCATTTGCAAGTGCGGTATGCCTACATTACCCTCCTAGTTCGAACTAGGAGGGTAGTGTAGACATACCCTTAGAGGGATAAATACCAGGGAGGGAGAGGAATTATTTAAGCTTAATACCAATGTGGACACAAGAACAAATGGATTATAAGCTGGCTAGTAGGAAGTTTAGACTTGAGATTAGACGAAGGTTTCTAACCATTAGAGGAGTGAGGTTCTGGAACGGCCTTCCAAGGGAAGTAGTGGCGGCAAAAGATCTATCTGGTTTCAAGATTAAACTAGATGGGTTTATGAAGGGGATGGTTTGATGAGATAACATGATCTTGGTAACTAATTGTCCATTCATTATCAGTGGGAATAGGTCAATGGAGGGATGATAGGAGTTACTATAGAGAACTTTCTGGGTGTCTGGCTGATGAGTCTTGCCCACATGCTCAGGGTTTAGCTGATCGCCATATTTGGGGTCGGGAAGGAATTTTGCTCCAGGGTAGATTGGCAGAAGCCCTGGAGGTTTTTCGCCTTCCTCTGTAGCATGGGGTACAGATCACAGCTAGAGGATTCTCTGCATCTTGGGGTCTTCAAAGTATTTGAAGGCTTCATTATCTGAGATATAAGTGAGAGGATTATTCTGGGAGGGGTGGGTGAGATTCTGTGGCCTGCACTGTGCAGGGGGTCAGATTAGATGATCATAATGGTCCCTTCTGACCTTAAAGTCTATGAGTCTATGAGATCTTCATACATTTTCTTTGGTGAATAAATTCAAGGGTAATAAAGCAGTCTTGAAATTGAGACTACAATAAGAGATTCTTAATGAGTTAGTTGCAAGATATCTTGCAGATCCTAAATCATTGTATAAACTTTACATTGGCAGGAATCACTTTTCTTTACACACATACCTACATCTTCAGAGTAAGCAATGTGCTGGCTATTAGCATTCAACAACACTCCAGAACAGTTTAGTTTTTCATCTGAAGAAGTGGGTTGTACCCACGAAAGCTCATGATACCATCTACATATTTTGTTAGTCTTTAAGGTGCTGCTAGACTATTTGTCATTTAAGTTTTTCCCATTACAGACTAACTCAGCTACCCCTCTGAAGTTTGGAATAGAGCAGGCTGTTTTTGGTGGGGATTTAGATTGGCTGTGTTGGGCCCGATTTCCCCCCCAGCCCGCCAGGAGGGGCTGGGTCTATTCCCCCCCTCCCGGAGCCGCACCAGGCCTGGTTTTCCCCCCACCCCGGGCCACTGCGAAGGGGAGGGGAGAGGAAGGCTCAGCCATAGGATCCCTAGCCCTCCACATAGGGAAGGGCCAGACTGGGGGTGGATGGGACTTGTTCCTGTGGGATGCAGAGTGACATGATGACAACACTGTTGTCCCATAGGAAAATTGTTTTATGTGTATAGAGAGAGATTATTGAAACCCACATGCCATAGTCAGAATTGAGGCTCCATTATCCTATGCACACTACAAAAATTTGACTAGGACAGCAGAGTTAATACTTTTTCTGTTGCAAGATATGCCATAAAATCTTCATTCACCACCTTTCTCCTGGGAAAGAACTCACTTCCACAGTGCAGATTTCCCCTAATATTATTCTGAAATATAAGTGTGTGCTCATAGAATCATAAGGATTCCAGGATCACAAGTGCCGACCACATTGTTGTTGTCTGTGCAGAGCACAGCAATGTCTCCAAGGACAAAGGTGAATCATTTTGCCAGGAAATGGACAAGGCATAACTGGACTTCTGGATGGGTATACATAGCCCAAAAGCTCATGTCATTACTAAGACAGAATCCACATGTTCAAGAGAAAGAGATGTTTTGTGCACTCCCATAATGAATTTTCATTGTCCAGGGGGCTAGGATAATTTCACATAATATATATATGTGAACAGTAATATGTGTAAATAGGAAATGAAGTAGTATTTGTAACTGTGCCACAGTCATCCCCTGGATGTAGGCCAGATCTGGAAGGTGGTTGGTTTTTTTTCTTTCTGAAATTGTATTATGCATTTTGAATACTCAGGTTATATGATTCATCACACAGTTTGACTGTCATAATATGTTAACATTTTCATACTACTCTATAAAAACTGGCCATAACTTAAACACACAGCTTAATTGTGTGATTGATACTTTGAAATATGACATTTTTAATGCATGTTTAAACTCAGAGCAGAGCTTATGGATTACTGTGAGTAAATTCCTCCACTGTAAATGTAATAAACCATGATAATAACACCTTGTGTGCATGTTAAACACTTACTTGTAAATAAGCATGTACCAGAAACTCACAATGTTAAAAACCCGATTGGCAGACTAGCTGGCAGCAAATTTACAAAACAAGGACAGTGCAAACCTATCCTGCCTAGTACTCCAGTTGCTACAGAAGTACAAATGAGAAATAATTATCGTATTGGAATGAAAGTCTAATTCTTTTATTTATCATGTCTCTAGTAGTGACTAATGTGGGAGGTTAAAAAAAATATTTGGGAACACGATGTATAATGTACCTAATTACGGGGCTTTAATTTCAGTCCTGATCAATGTCAGTCTGCTACGGCTGCTGGATATTGGTTTGTGTAGCAGATTTCTGGTATTCAGGATAGAGTTAAACTGTTGTTTTCAGGTTTGTGATATTATGAACTGACTGATGTGATTGTATAATTTTAAGTACACTCCATTTGTCACATTTATAATTGAATTGTTTTCTACTAGAAAATATTACTTTTCTGGGTTTTGTATTCCTTTTACAGATAATAAAATATATGAAATCTTCAAGCGCAGAGTTCTCCAAGGAAAATCAGTCCCTCATTATGCAGCTATAGAACCAGGTGGAGATGCTCTAATGATTGTCTCCTACAAGCCCTTCAGATTTATGAAGGATGAGGAGAACCAGCTTGAAGAAAATGAAGATGGGAAAATAGCAGATGAAAAGAAAGGTAATATTTATTCTGATCATCCTTTATTATACACAATAATAAAATGCTAGATAGGTTAATAAATTTCCATATATCTATTAGGTCAATATTTTTTTCAATATCTTAAATTTCATTGTAAATGTTTACTTCTCAAACAGAGAGATTTAGATATATTATTTTATGTCTGTATTTTCTCTTTGTATACAGTATTTGCCTTTTTACTTTAGAAGAGGCTTTGAGCATAAAGCTGTGTGAAGTTTTGCTCTGCAGAAGGCATGTAAAGTTTATGCTTTCCTTGCCTTTGCATGAAAAATGAGTATTACACATGTAGTAAGAAAGATAGTAATTGCAGTAGTATCTGTGAAAGGAAGTCATTCACTGAATTCGAACCTTATCATGTGCAGGTCTGTAGTATGATGGGCAACTATTAGCTCGTCAGGAAGACAAAATCTTCCAAATGTTTTAATCATCACTATGCTGTGAATGATTTTATCGGTTAGCAGAGGGCCTGATCAAAAGCTCGATAATGTCCATTGGAGTCTTCTCACTGACTTCGTCAGTTGTTTGAATCAGAGCCATGTTCATTAGATTGACTCTTGTTTTTCTGAACTGTGCACCAGTGACTGTTTCCATCCTAAATAACCTCTAAAAGTCATTTTCAAATCCTTTCTTTTAAAAATAAAAGTTCTTCTCTCTACAGGTGGTTATATCGGTTTGCCTGTTTGGTATATTCTAAACAGGAACATTAGTGGACTATTTTACGGAAAACACTGCTTAGGGTTTATTTTCACGTGAAAATGTTTGCTGAGGTTCACTGATGTATATTTCATACTTTCCATAAAGTGGTAGCTAAAGGAAGCCAGAAACATACACAGGATAATTCTAATAGGCAGGGCTTGACAAACGACGGCGAAAGCTGCTCTCTAGCCCCACACTGCACATGCGCAAGAATTGCATTGTGTGGTAAATGGGGCACACGGCTGAAATGTACTCGCCATGAGTGAGTAGATTCTGTAGTTTGTCGAGCCTTGCTAATAGGTGTGCTTGGGTTTTGTTTTTATAAGATCATAGGGCTGGAAAGAAAATAGTTGTCTAGTTCAGTCCCTTGCACTCCTGCAAAGGCAAAGTATTATCTATTCTGACAGGTGTTTATCTAACCTCTTAAATGGCAGAGTGTCCATAAACTCCCTAGGCAATTTAGTCCAGTGAATAACCACCCTGACAAAATTTTTCCCTAATGTCCAGTCTAAACTGTCCTTGCTCCTCCGAGGTTAAAGAGAACAATTTGTCTCTCTGCTCCATGCAGTGGCCTTTTACATACTTGGTATTGTCTGCAAACTTTAGGTGTACTCTCTATGCGATTATCTAAATCATTGATGAAGATATTAAACAGAACCAGACCCAGAACCGATCCCTGTGGTACCTCACTTTATATGCTTTTCTAGTGTGACTGTGAACCACTGAAAATTACTTTCTGGGAATTGTTTTTCAACCAGTCAGGCACTCACCTTTTATAGTAGCTCCATTTAGGTTGTATTTCCCTATTTTGTTTATGAGGAGGTCATGCAAGGAACATCAAAGCCTTACTAAAGTCAAGATACACCACATCTACAGCCTTTCCGCCATTCACGAGGTTTGTTACCCTATCAAAGAAAGCTATTGATTTGGTTTAACAAAACTTGTTCTTGACATATCTATACTGATTGTCAGAGCTCAACAATCTATGTAATTGATTACATCCTGATTACATCCTGGAAGAGCTGGGTTTGGGCGATCTGCGCATGCGCAGAATGCCGGACAGTGCGGCTGGCGAGCAGGGCTCGCTGCAGCTTGGTGAGCCCTGCTGATTGGAGGATCAGCAAATAACTTAGATAGGGCCACGATAAGGTGGGTGCATAATTGGCTGGATAACCGTAGTCAGAGAGTTGTTGTTAACGGTGCTAAATCCTACTGGAAAGGGATAACAAGTGGAGTTCCGCAAGGGTCTGTTTTGGGACCCGTACTGTTCAATATCTTCATCAATGATGTAGATATTGGGATAGAGAGTACGCTTATTAAGTTTGCAGATGATACCAAACTGGGTGGGGTTGCAACTTCTTTGGAGGATAGGGACATAATTCAAAATGACCTTAGCAAGTTAGAGAAATGGTCAGAGGTAAACAGGATGAAGTTTAATAAAGAGAAATGCAAAGTGCTCCACTTAGAAAGGAACAATCAGTTCCATACATACAAGATGGGAAGCGACTGTCTAGGAAGGAGCATGGCGGAAAGGGATCTAGGGGTCATAGTGGACCACAAGTTGAATATGAGTCAACAGTGTGATGCTGTTGCAAAAAAAGCAAATATGATTCTAGGTTGTATCAACAGGTGTGTTGTAAGCAAAACTCGTGAAGTCATTCTGCCACTCTACTCTGCACTATTTAGGCCTCAGCTGGAGTACTGTGTCCAGTTCTGGGTGCCACATTTGAAGAAAGATGTGGAGAAATTGGAAAGGGTACAGAGAAGAGCGACAAGAATGATTAAAGGTCTAGAGAACATGACCTATGAAGCCAGGCTTTGTGAACTGGGCTTGTTTAGTTTGGAAAAAAGAAGATTAAGGGGGGACATGATAGCAGTTTTCAAATATCTAAAAGGGTGTCACAAGGAGGAAGGAGAAAATTTGTTCCTCTTGGTTTCTGAGGACAGGACAAGGAGTAATGGGCTTAAAGTGCAGCAAGGGAGGTTTAGATTGGACATTAGGAAAAAATTCCTAACTGTCAGGGTGGTCAAATACTGGAATAAATTGCCAAGGGAGGTGGTGGAATCTCCCTCTCTGGAGATATTTAAGAACAGGTTAGATAGACATCTGTCAGGGATGGTGTAGACGGAGCTTGGTCCTGCCTTGAGGGCGGGGGGCTGCACTCGATGACCTCTCGAGGTCCCTTCCAGTCCTATGATTCTATGAATAACCACCCAAAAGTTATCTAAATGGGTGATAAACTGTATTAGTTTTTGCTGTGCAGCACCTTGACTTAGCCTTCTGCACAAGTTAGAATGTATTCCACTAGAGCTCAAGCAGCCTCTGCTGCTTCCCTAATGGACATTCCAATCTTGGGCATTTGTAATGCAGCTAACCAGAGTTCAATTCACAAGTTCACCCAGGACTACTCCTTAGTAGAGGGTTCCAGATCTAATGGCCACTTTGTCAGAGCTGTCTTAGCCATGGATTCACTAGAACAGTGGTTTTCAAACTTTTTTCCTTGTGACCCAGCTGAAGAAAATTGTTGACACCACAACCCAACATAAGTATGTCTTTTGACTAGAGTGACGGCTATGGGGTAGGGCTAAGATGGGGATGGTGTGTGGGTTTTTTGTGGGGAGGAGAAGGCTCCATCTGGGTGTGCAGGCTCTGTGGTGAGGTAAGATGAGGTTTTAGAGTATAACAGAGTGTTGCAGGCTGGAGGAGGTAGTTGCAGAGGGTTCAGCATGGGAGAAGAAGGTCTGGCCTGGTGGGAAGGAGTGGTTCAGAGTGGTGCAGTCCCCATCTGGGAGTGCATTCCCCATCTAGGGTGGGACAGAGATGAGGTGTTTGAAGTGTAAGAGACGGTTCTGAACTAGGGATGTTAAAATGCGGTTAATTGACTAGTCGATGGAATTTCCGTTGACTAGTTGATAGACACTTCCACATTCCTCCTTTGAAAAGTACAAGAGCCCCAGCAGGTGTAGGGGCTCTTGTACATTTCAAAGGAGGAATGTGGAACTCTTGTATAGCTTGGGGCCGTTGGGAAGGCCCCCTGACTCTGGGCTGCATGCCGTTGCCTGCTTTGAAATGTACAGGAGTCCCCAGCAGGGGCTCTTGTGCATTTCAAAGACATGGAGCTTGGGATCAGCAGGGGACTCAGTGTCTCCTGTTGGCCCCAAGCTCCATGCTACGCTTCATACCGCACGGAGTCCCCAGCTGACTCCCTCTCCCCCGGCTCCACGGCTGCCCTTTTGAACCGTGCGGAGGTGGCATTTCAAAGGAGCGGCCGCTACACTTCTGATCCTCCGTGCATTTCAAAGGGGTATCTATGAAGCCCAGGGTTAGGTGGGGACTTCCCAGCTGATCCTGGGCTCTACGCAGCATTTCCCCAGAACCCGGGCTCCACGGCAGCTGCTCCTTTGAAATGCCAGAGGCAGCATTTTAAAGGGTCAGCTGCTGCACAGCTGATCAAACTCTTAGTTTGAAAATCACTGCACTAGACTCTGAGCACTCATTTCCAGGACATGAGATTCCTACTGCTGCTGCTTCTTATAGTCATCTAATATGGAGTCCATATGGACAACCACTCCAAAACTGGACCATTATTTACAGTACAGTAATTGGTTTTTGTGCTGTGTTGACTAAGAGTCATAGAAATGTAGCGGTAGAATGGAACTCAAGAAATCAAGTCCAGCCTCCGGTGCTGATGCAGGTCATGTAAAAAGACCATATCTGAAAAGTGCTTTACAGCTTTTAGTAAGAGACTTAACGATGTTGGGGATTCCAGAATTTCTCTTGGAAAACTACTCTCATAGTTAGGTTTTTCCTCATACCTAAATGGACACATGCATTTCCACAACCCACCCTCCTTCTGAGCTGGATTCTGTAGTTTGGAGATTGAGGACTAGTTATTGCTACCCTGCCTTTTATTCTCTTGCCTATGGTATGCCCCAGGGCAATCTTGGTGTAGGTATGGCTCCAATGAATGCTTATGTAACAGGATTCAGACCTCATGTGGATTATATTTGAATGACACATTTCAAAGAATCACTATTATTATGGCATTATGAAGATAATTCAAAAGGTGCTGAATCTACATAATGCGATTAGTGCTCACTGAGAGGTGCTTATTTGAATAAATTTGTGTATTGTGTTAATAAAGTTATGACTAGTGAAAAATATTAAAAACTACAAGTCATATTTGTATTGTGCTCCTGAGTGTGCATCTGCGTATTAACATGAAGGTAAGCATGTTTCCATAACTGAGACACAAGTAAACTGTGGTTAAATTCCTCCTGGTAGCTAGCAAATAGTGTTTATATTTTTTTAAATAAGTGATCAGAATAGCTTTCATACAGAGTTTTTAGAGTGGAAAGTGACTACACACACTTTACCACATTTGTTTTCTCTCCCATCAGCCATATACTTTACATTTTGTAACTGACTTTGCATTTCTGCATGTTTCCATTTGTAGACCCTGTCTATTACTGGCAACAGACTGAAGATGATTTGACAGTAACCATTCACCTTCCACAAGACATCACTAAAGATGACATACAAATACAGTTTCCTCCTGAGGGTATCATTGTAGCATTGAAAAATCAGCCTCCTTTGTTGGAAGGAAAGCTCTATTCATCTATTGACCATGAAAGCTGCACATGGATAATTAGAGATAATAGGTATTAATAATCTATATATTGATTTTACTTTTTGTCTTCATCTATTAAGTGATCATATGTTTTTAAGTTTGTTTCTTTCCACTCCAGTCCGTGCTTCAGGAATCAGACAAAATCTGTTGAAGTTGATGTCAACTTGATGGTTGATTTCAACTAGAGAAGGATCAAGCCTTTGCCAGGAGCAGGCTCTTTTTGAGTAAACACTTTTGAAAACGACTCATGCATGGGTAAACATGTGTAAGTGTCTCTTGTCTTTCTAGTCATTGCTGTTTTCAAATTGACACACGTGTAGAACACTAATTCATAAGGTGGTTTGGATGAAGAAAGGCTTTGAAATAAAAGGCTCATTCCATCTTCCCTCACTGGCAACATATTGCCGTCAGGAAAACGGTTGAGCAAAGATTTCAGTGGCAGCTTAAGAGTTTCAGCAGTTAAAGAACTGCGTCTTTGCGTTTTTTGTTTTTGTGAAAGCAAATTGTCTGCAGAATTTGCATGTACAAAGATCAATTGTTGGTGCAGATTAGGAAGTTAGAGGCATAAGTACTCAGGCTGCCACCCACAATTAATTTCTGCAGCTGCAAATGGTGTGAGCTAAATATTATGTGCTAAAAGGGAGGTTGAGATGTCTGTCCTCTTAAAAATGCCTCTTCACAATTTTTGCTTATACAGCTTCAAGCAATTGGTCTAGTTAACACAAACATCTTCTTTATATATACTCCTGCTTTTGTAACTTCCACTTCAATTCTTCTGATGAAGTGGGTTTTACTCACAAAAGCTTATGCCCTAATAAATCTGTTTGTCTCTAAGGTGCAACAGGACTCTGTTGTTTTTACAGATACAGATTAATCCTCTGAGAATTTGGCTCAGTTTATAAGCTAATTTTTCTGTTACACTTAAATGGTACAGTAAAACTGCTATGTATACACATTAATGTCAAGATTTTAGGAACGCCTTATGAATGTTTGTTGAACTAAATTACTGTACTTTCAAGCAATCACTATTCAGAATGGTTTAATTTGGTGTATTTAGATAGGTATACAACAGAGGGCTACCTATGAGATGGAAAATTCCTTAATGTTTTTTTTTCCTGGAGGAGGTTTGTGACATCTTAGTGGGAAATGTTCTCTAGTAGCCTCTTAGTTTGGAAAGAGGCTGTTCAGTTAGACAGCTAAAGAAAGACAAATCTAGAAGCCAGATATTTGTTCTACTTGCAGCAAACTAAGCAAAAACATTCAAACATTTTTCAACCTTTTTAATATTCATATCTACACAGACACTGAGGCCGAAAGGGACCATTATAATTCTCTATTCTGACCTTAAATTAAGGGATGATAAATCTTCAAAAATAATTTGTTTTTACATTTGACGGTGGTGGTGCTGCTGCTTTTATTAAATGATTGAGCCTTGGTGATTGAATTTACCACATTGTTCTGCCCTGTTCCCTGACCCTTTGAGTATTTTATATCACAGTGTTCTTTCAATTTTTTTTAACATATGTTCAAGAATATAATGTGCATGGAAATTAATTTTGTTGAAATATAAAATTATACTGCATTAAGTATCAGGCAGCAGTCTATTTCAGGGAATTATTGAGACACATTTTAATTTAACACATTTTCCAACAGGAATTGGAAGTTAGTGGGGTACCAAATAACTAAAATCGTTAGCTTTAGGTTTTATTCAATGAGCAAAAGTGGTCAGCCAAGAACATTGGTAGTGTTCTTGTGAAAGCAACTATTGCCTGATTATGCTTTCATTTCTGCTGGTTTAAATCAAGTGCAGTTCATACTGATTCAAAGCCAAATGTCAGTTGAGATCAGAATCTGGTTCTCAGTATTCACAATTCAACAAACAGGGCTTTGGTTGTTTTTTTTGTGTTTTTGTTTTTTTTTTCCAATAAGAGCCCACTTAATGTTGGGTAGGTAGCTCTGACGGACTGAATATGTTTGGCAGCCTGAGAAGCAGATACAGTTCTCAGCCAGGTAAATTTTCTAATTTGAATGCGATTTGTATTAAGGTGTGTATTCTGTTCTAGCTGGGTATGAAATTATTTTCCTTAGTGTACAAAAACATGGTCCCTTTTATTTTCAAAATTGTTTTTATAAGGAAAAGGACAGTCATGTATTCCACTTAGGTGTGTGCACATGTCTAGTATTGGAGCCAGATAACTGCCTACCAGCTCCCATAGATGATCAGTGTTCATACCTGGTGATCATAGCCCTTCTGTTGGCTATTTGAGATACCACTGCTTGACTGGCTTCTCCCCAATTTCTTCATACTGCCTATCGCTGGAGTGGCAGCTCTGAGTGGTTTCTGTTCTCACAACTTCTCAACTTTTTACTGACTTTTCTAGTTGTATATAACTAATTAGTACAGGTTGAACCTCTGTAATCCTGACTTCCCTAGTCTGGCAACACCCTGATCCAGCATCACTGGTGACCTTGAGAATATTTCAGGGCGGTAGTGCACTCGTAAAAAAAAATGTTGGGCAGGACCCCAGAGCATTGCTAGACCAGTCCAGATTATAGAGATTCAACCTTTGTTTGTTTTTTACAGTATAAATATTTCTAATAAAAATAATATAAAATGAGCACTATACATTTTGTATTCTGTTGTAATTGAAGCCCATTTATATATGAAAATATAGAAAAATACCCAAATACATTTGTAATATGCTAAAAGATTTACTTAGCGATGCTTGGGTCCTTCAGGGCAGGGAGTTGAGGGTGTGGGGGGACGGTCTGTGGGGAACTCAAGGCAGGGAACTGGTGTTGTGGGGTGTGCAGAAGTTAGGGTTGGGGAGAAAGGAGAGGTTCAGGGCAGGAGGTGGTGTTGCAGAAGTCAGGGGATGGAGAGCTCAGGACATTAGGAGGTGTGGGGGAGCTCGGGGCAGGGCGAAAGGGTGCAGGAGTCAGAGCTGGGGATTGGGCGGTGGGGTAGGGGCGAGAGGGTTCAGGGGAAGTGGTGTGGGTGGCCTATATTCCTGATAGCAATAAGATCCGCAAGAAGTGTGTGTAAGTTCCAAGTTCTAAAGTTTGAACCTCCTAATACACAGTTCTCCAAGGACCAAGAGACTTTACGAGCACACGCGATTTTTGTGTAAGGTAACATCTCAATTTCATTTGAACCATAGAATATATTTACTTGAATGCAGCCTAGGAAAGTATACATTTCTAGAGGAGCAATGTCGCTATAAATTAGATGTCAGGTAATACTAAGCCTTTTCTTTGTATAAGACTCAATTGTTCTGTGCTTCACCTTTCCTGTTTGTGTCATGTACAGATTGTATGAAGGGGCAAGTGCTGTCTTCACAGAATCTCTAATGGATAACATTGTGTCAAGATGGCATATTAAATAGTCGTGGCTTTGCCTCATCGTTAGGTGTGAGCTCATTCTATAGAATGATAGCAATATCAGTAGTGTTTTTCAGTGACATCTCAGAATTAGGCATTTGCATGGCAGTTGTGCAGTTGTCCATACATACATTTCTAAATCTGCGCCGTTATGTCATTATTGCATTTTCTGGGGAAGATGCAAGTTTTAGTAGGGCAGTCTCTCCCTCCTTGTGTAAGTAGACTCAGCCTGGCTTCCAGGGGCAGGTTTTGCTTACGAGTCACCTGAGTGGAATACATGGCTGCATCTGCTTGAAGACTAAAGTGTTACTTACTGTAACACTGATTCTTCGAGATGTAATGCAGAAATGTATTCCACAACCCTATGTCCATCTTCTCTGCATCTGAGTCTAGTCTCTGGGCATTCATTGTGAAGGAATGAGAGGAGTCAGGGTGGTGCCACCTCAGGTAGCCAAGACAGGTACTATGGCCACAGAGAGAGAGAGAAAGAGAAAGAGAGTGCTGCCACTCTGTGAGTACCATTGGAGCAAAATTCCTTGGTTCCAGTGTGCTGGGTGCCCATCAATGTTCCCTGTAATCTTTTCCATCCGTGTAGGGATTTTTTCATCCATTTGCGGAATAAATTTGTTTATATGTACCGAGGCATGTGCAAATATACACCACCAGTCAAAACAAAATACCTAGCTGTGGTCATTCTTCTAATCAGCATTTGAATCTCTCCTGAGTGGCTGCACAAGTGCACAGCTTTTAGGGAGCACTGGTACACATATACCTCTATCATGTCTCAAAGATTATAGTAAGTAACCATTTCTTGTATTTCAAACTGTACTTCAAAAACTAATTTTGACTAATAAAAATGGAGTTGCCCCTCTGTAAATCTCTATATAAAGAAGGAAAGAGCAAGCTGGAGAAATGTATGAATGCAGTTGTATGATGTGCATGGTAGAGGGCGGGCTTAGTAGCCCTGGGGTTCGTGTTTGTCTTATATTCCTGAAAGCTCATTTTTCAGGGTTTCAGCTGGGCACCTGTAGATGTCAGCCCCGTGTAGTCTGAGGGGAGAGGAGGAGAAAGGAGGTTAACTTTCCTCTGAAGCACCTGGGATACTGAAAAGGCATAACAAGCAGGGTTCCACAGGGGTCTGTTTTGGGAACAGTTCTGTTAAATATCTTTATCAGCAATTTAGATATTGGCATAGAGAGCATGCTTATTAAGTTTTCAGAAGATACTAAGCTAGGAGGGATTGCAACTGTTTTGGTGGATAGGGTCAAAATTCAAAATGATCTGGACAAACTGGAGAAATGGTCTGAGGTAAATAGGATGAAGCTTAATAAGGACAAATGCAAAGTGCTCCACTTAGGAAGGGCGACGAGGAGTCCTGTGGCACCTTATAGACTAACTGAAGTGTAGGAGCATAAGCTTTCGTGGGCAAAGACCCACTTCGTCAGATGCATGTAGTGGAAATTTCCAGAGGCAGGAATAAATATGCAGGCCAGGATCAGGCTGGAGATGACCAGGTGGATCCAATCAAGGAGGATGAGGCCCACTTCTAGCAGCTGATCTGGAGGTGTGAATTCCAAGAGAATAGAAGCTGCTTTTGTAGTTAGCAAGCCATTCACAGTCTTTGTTTAATCCAGAGTTGATTGTGTCAAACTTAAAGATGAACTGTAGCTCAGCAGTTTCTCTTTGAAGTCTGGTCCTGAAGTTTTTTTGCTGCAGGATGGCTACTTTTAGATCTGCAATTGTGTGTCCAGGAAGATTGAAGTGTTCCCCTACAGGTTTTTGTATGTTGCCATTCCTAATATCAGATTTGTGTCCATTGATTCTTTTACGTAGGGACTGTCCTGTTTGGCCGATGTATATAGCAGTGGGGCATTGTTGGCACATGATGGCATATATTACGTTGGTGGATGTGCAGGAGAATGTACCAGTGACAGTATGGCTGATCTGGTTAGGTCCTGTGATGGTGTTGCTGGTGTATATATGTGGGCAGAGTTGGCACCGAGGTTTGTTGCAAGGATTGGTTCCTGAGTTCGAGTTATTATGGTGCGGTGTGTAGTTGCTGGTGAGAATATGCTTCAGGTTGGCGGGTTGTCTGTGGGCAAGGACCGGCCTACCTCCCAAGGCCTGTGAGAGCGAGGGATCATTGTCCAGGATGGGCTGAAGATCACTAATGATGCGTTGGAGAGGTTTTAGCTGGGGACTATAGGTGATGGCCAGTGGTGTTCTGTTGGTTTCTTTCTTGGGCTTGTCCCGTAGCAGGAGGCTTCTGGGTACACGTCTGGCTCTGTCAATCTGTCTCCTCACTTCCTCGTGTGGGTATCGCAGTTTACAGAATGCTTAGGAAGGAACAATCAGTTTCACATATACAGAATGGGAAGTGACTATCTAGGAAGGAGAACTGCAGAAAGGGATCTAAGGGTCATAGTGGACCACAAGCTAAACATGTGTCAATAGTATGGCACTGTTGCAAAGAAGCAAACTTGATTCTGGGGTGCATGAACTGGATTGTTGAGAGCAAGACACGAGAAGTCATTCTTCCACTCTACTCTGCACTGATTAGGCCTCAGTTGGAATATTGTGTCCAGTTCTGGGCACCACATTTCAAGAAGATGTGGAAAAATTGGAGGAGGTCCAGAGAAGAGCAACAAAAATGATTAAAGGTCTAGAAAACATGACTTATGAGGGAAGACTGAAAGAATGGGCTTGTTTAGTTTAGAACAGAGAAGATTGAGAGGGGACATGATAGCGGTTTTCAAGGATCTAAAATGGTGTTATGAGGAGGAGGGAGAAAAACTGTTCTCCTTGGCCTTTGATGATAGGACAATAAGCAATGGGCTTAAATTGCAACAAGAGAGGTTTAGGTTGGACATTAGTAAAAACTTCCTGTCAGGGTGGTTAAACCCTGGAATAAATTACCTGGGAAGTTGTGGAATCTCCGTCATTAGAGAGATTTAAGAACAGGTTAGATAGACATCTATCAGGGATGATCTAGACAGTAGTTGGTCCTGCCATGAGGGCAGGGGACTGGACTTGAAGATCTCTCGAGTTCCCTTCCAGTTCTAGAATTCTATGAACACAGTTGAAAATGGGACATAAGACGATGAGGGCCAGGGTTCTGAGATGGCTTTGGCATTCTATCTCACTTTCTTGTTCTTGTTCTCAGGCTATAACTAATCACCATAAATAGCAGGAGTGGGCAAATAGTCTGGCCCATGGGTTGGTTAGCTCCTGGCATGTCCCCACCTCTATAATTACCTGCACAGCCACAGGTATGGGTGATCGCAGTTCCCTTTGGCCATGGATCACTGTTCCCACCCAATGGGATCTGAGGGAAATTCCCATCTGTGCTGCTCTCATTGCCTGAGAACAGTGATACTCAGCCAGAGGGAGCTGCAATCGCCAGTACCTGCAGCTGTGCTGGTAAATATAGTGGCAGCAGCCTGCCTGTGGCTAATCCTGGTGAACTGCTGCTATGTTATAGCCCACCCCTTATGCATAGGGTCAAAAAGGAGTTTTTCTCCAGGTCAGTTTAGCAGTGATGCTGAGGATTTTGTGCCTTCCTTTGGGTAACTTGTTATGATTATCAAAGTATATCTCTCAGTTCCCTGTCATAACAGAAATCTCAATCATTGGTGCACTTTTATTCCTCCTATTCTCTGCTTGTGGCACATAGTAGTGTAACTCCTAAGAGCTGTAATACTTTTAATTTAATTTGTTAGGATTAGTGGAGTGGTGGTGATGGCCTGTAACATAACAGATCAGACTAGATCTAGTGGACCCTTCTGGCCTTGAATCTATGATGATTGCTTTATGCAAAAAATGATTGCAGACCGTAGTAGTACTAATTCAAGCATTCTTTCCTAGTGTTCTTACCTACTGATTGAAAACTCAATATAAAGACTTGCAAATGTTCCTTTGTTGCATAGCTGTAAATTGTATTTCCTCCTAAATTGATTTTTGGGTTGCATTTTTCTCACCTTTTTGAATGGTTTATTACATGTAAAGTTTTTATGTAGGAAATATGCAGGTTGCTTTAATATTTGAGTTAATGTCTTATACAGAAGCACTGTGAAGGAAGAGTGCACTGGGAGTCTTTCCTTCCTCAGCCATCAGGTTATATATCCAGGAATCATACTGAATGGCTATGTAGAACTCTTTTTAAAGCGGGGGGGAGGGAAGGAGGAAAGGAGTTGGCTTCGTTCATGCATCCAACTGTACTCTGCCTCCCTGAAGAAGCATGGCCAAATGGCTTAGGGTGTGTCAGACATCTACTTTCATACATGTTGTCAGGTACCCAGAAGCAGGCACAGGACAATAGTGCAAGTCAGGTTTTTTTTTAACATTTGTAAGTATTACTGCTGAATGTACTGCCCACAACCTCTCCACAGGCAAGATGGCTTTGGGGAAATTTCTGCTGAGCTGCTACAGTGATTTTTCTCACTGCATCATTCTTGGCTAAGAACTATTAGGCTACGTCTACTCTGCAAGCTTCTTGTGCAAGAACTGTTTTGTGCAAAAGATCTTGCGTAACAGTGCGTTCACACTGCCATGTGCTTTTATGTAAGAGAGTCCTTGGTATTGTGGACGCGCTCTTGTGCACAAAAGCTCTGATGGCCATTTTAGCCATAGGGGTTTCTTGAGCAAGACATCCCTGTTACCTGTCCACACATCCTCCTTGCGCAAGAGCTCTTGTGCAAGTGGGCTTATTCCTCGTGGGGAGAGGAATAACTCTTGTGCAAGAGGCCTTCTGTTCTGACACTTTACTGTAAACTTATTTGCACAATAACGCACGTGCAGTGTAGACACGCTGCAAGTTTTTGCGCAAGAACAGCTGTTGTTGCGCAAAAAGCCTGCAATGTAAACATAGCCTTAGAGTTTAGCCGTGAAGAACAATATTGATCTTTCACAATATGATTATCATGGTTATAAGGGAGCTAAAACATCTATATAAATAATCATATAGAAAATACAATATAGTAAATTATTCCATGTTAATCAATCTTCTGTTGCATCTTTTATCCAAGGATGTCAGTGTTATATAAGCATATTTTAGAATTTGTTTGGTATTTAAATTAGTATTTGATTCTCCTTGGGAACCAAAACAATAGAGGCTTACTAGTGCATAGTCTGTCTTTTTTCTTTCTATTTTGTCAAAACCCAAGCCCAGCATCTAAAACCACCTCACACTTCCAGAACTTTTGGGAAAGTTAAGATATATATTTGAACTTTGACTTTTAGGCCAAATGTATAACTTCATTTGAATATTTTAGGAGGTTTTTTGTCATATTAGGATTCAAAATGTTATTAACGAAACAGGTATTGTAAAACACTCTTACTGTGAACTGGAATCATCCAGTTTAACTCCCTGAAAAACTTTTTAGAAACTGGTATTTTTCTCAGAATATCTGTGACTTCTAACAATTGCCGATATTTTTTATGAGCCACTCGTAGTTTATACGATATCTTAACTCAAGTTAGCCTCATAAAATAATAGCATTTATAGCCTCCTCCACTGTGTGACTTGTGGTTACATGTACAGGGTGGCAGCTGGACCTTATGCTAATTGCATAGGAGTTTAATAGGAATGAGCATAGACCAATGTTTTTAATTATGCTTGTCATAGTATTAAATTTCTATTTTCATACAGAGGCAGAGTTAGAATAGTAATTACAGAGTGAAAAATAAACAATTAAGTATCAACAGCATCCCGCTTTCAGATAAATAATGTATGGATTACTGGTTTGCACTTCCATTGTGAAGTGTAAATCTTGAGAAATTGCCTATTCAGAAAAACAAAACAAGGCACCTTTTCCTACATACTCATTTCCTAACATCCAGAAATTGTTTCAAGGATTATTCTAGGCTTCCAAAATCAGACAGAGAAGTTAAAACAATCTCTCTCCCTATAGATATATTAGAGATTTTGTGCGTCTGTGAATCCATTTTGTTCAAGAACATCTCCTAAATGTAAGAGCTGGGACCACATAATTTGGTATGCAGCTTCCTCTTACCCTAAATTAAAACAAGGTCAAGCTATGGTAGTGCCAGACAAATAGGAAATTCTGGGAAAGGGACTGTTTTCCATAACATGGAAAGGGGTGGGATGGGCTGTTGGCTGTGCCCATTGTGGGAAGCAAGCTTGCAGGGGAGAACTGTATGCAAAGAGAACGCTGGGGGCAGCTATACCACTAAGGGAGTGGCCAGCAGCACACCAGGTAAGTAGCCTCCCTATCTGCAACACCCCACGCCCAGGACTAGGGATGTAAAAGAGTAGTTGATTAGTCGACTATCTGATAAGCCTAGGCTTATAGGATAGTTGAGTCAACTACTTGCATCTCTCTCTCCCCCCCCTTGCTGCCTTTGTATCTCTCTGTGGGGAAGGGCAGGTGGGACAAAGGGGCAACAGTGCTGCAGGTCTGCCATTGGAATGTAGTAGAGCTCCAGCGGTCTGGACCCGGCACAAGCTGTGACTGAAGAAGTCCTGGTTCACTCTGGTTGCTGGACCTACCCTCACTGTGAATCTGAAATTTAAATGTAGTAGGAGCCAGGCTGCTTGCGTACCCAGTTCCCGCTATATTTCTACTGCAGAGTTGTAGTGGCCACTTATTGACTAATCATGTACTCAGTAAAAATTGTATTAAGTACATGATTAGTCATTTACTCACTACTTAACATCCTTATCCAGGACCCTCCATCCCCAGCAAGAAGAACTGCCCCCTCCAAGTGAGGCTGGGGTTGGGTACCATATCCTGGTACCAGGACAGACTGCAGGTCTGTAGACTGCAGGGGGTGGTGCTCAGGCCAGAGACAGCCCTTGGAGCCTGCCCTCCTCTCTCCCTTCCCCCCACCAGACTGAACCTCACTCCTGCCACAGCCTGCAGGCCATATGGGAGGGTGCTGGTGGCTGCCCCAACCCCTGCATAGAACCCACAGGCCATGGGGGGAGGGGAGGTTCTGCAAGCTGAGAACAGTCCCCAGACCTCTGCCTCCCCCCAGAGAGCCTGTGGACTGTGGGGGGCTGTTGGAGACCAGGGCCGATCCCAGAGCCTACACCCTCCTCCCTGCACAGCTTGCAGGCTATGTAGGAGGATGCTGAAGGCTGGGGGAAGCCCCCCAGAACCTATCTCCTTCCCCCATACCTCTGTGAAGAACTTGCAGGCCATAGAGGGGGGGTTCCTCTGGAGGCCAGGAGCTGTCCTTGGAACCTGTGGTCGCCACCCAGGCAACATTCAGGTTGCCGGGGTGAGAGTGGGGTGCAGCAATGGAAGTCAGGACTGGCCCCTGGAGCTTTGCCCACTTCTGAAAAGACTGCAGAGAGTGGGAGGGAGCACTGCAGGCTGGGGGGAAAGGGCCAGCCCCGAGAGCTCTGCCCCTCCCCTATGTGTAGAGCTTGCTGGCCATAGGGTGGCTTCTGGGGGCAGTCCCCCAAAGTCTGTCTCTCCTTGGACAATGTTTTGGCCACGGAGGGGCCAGTCTGGAGCCTTGACCACTCCCCTTGACAGCCTGCAGGCCTCAGGCAGCCCCGGTAGCCCTGCTCCTTCCCTATAGACAGCCTGCATATCATGGGGTGATGGTGCTGCTGCAGGCCAGGACCCCTGGAGGCTCCTCACCCACACAGTCTGGGACTGTTGCCTGCAACCCTGGTGCCACTGAAGGAGTCACCACCAAAGCAGCGCCATCTCCAGTAAGCCTTCCCCCTGCCTCTCAGTCCTCTGTCCTGAGCCCTGCACCCCCCGTGCCTGCCCTGAGTTTTGCATCCCCACCTCTTGACCTGAGCCACCCCACTTCCCTGCCCCTGCTCTTTACTCTTCCATCCCCCTGCCTTCATTCTTGCACCTCCATCCCCTACCCTGAGCCCCCACCCCTTCCCTAACTCCAACCCCCCCACTCCCTGCCCTGAGCCCCCTTCACAAACCCTGCACCCACAATCCTCCACTCCCTCCCTCACTCCTGCACCCCCACTCTTTTTACTCTAGCAAAAAACTAAACTGCAAATACTGTCTACCAACAAGCCTATCTATTGTTTGAATCACTTTCCTTTTATTAATGCAAACTTCTTTTTCCTTCAATTTTGAAAAATCATTTAATTAAAACATGTATATTTTATTTTCCACACAAACCCAAAAACCTATTACTTCATTTAAAGATGTGAGCAAAGCCAGATCCATCTGCTAGTTGGTGATATATAATAGATGTAGGCCTGTCAATCCATTAAAAAATTGCAATCAATCACAGTTTTAATCACATCATTGAACAATAATAGGATAACGTTTATTTACATAATTTCAACTTTTTACAAAATTCCAAATACATTGATTTCAGTTAAAACACAGTATACTAAATATACATTTCTCACTTTATATTATTTGTATTATACATATTTACACTATACAAGATAAGAGTATTTTTCAATTTACTTTATACATTGTAATGCAAGTTTTGTATTCTGAAAGTGCAAGTTACAAGTGCAGAGGATTTTTTTACATAACTGCACTGAAAAACAAAACAATGTACAACTTTGGAACCTACAGGTCCACCGAGTCTTACTTTTTGTTCAGCCAAACAAGTTAGTCCAAAATCCATATTAAAAATCATGATTTAATGGAAAAGAAGTATTTGTCTTAAGTTTTGAAAATTATCTTCTACCTTTACACTTTTAAATGAATGTTTATCATTATGTACATCAGACAAATACAGTGCAGGATTGTAATATTTATTTTCAATTGATATAGATTTCTCTCCTTTTTCCTCTTCCCACTTGTTAAAAATTGTAAAATCTAAATTAAAGTATAATTTCTTGAGATATTTGAATCCAGTTTAGTGCACTTTAAGATTACCGTCATATATATCAAAGATGTAGCCTTGAGCTTGTTTTATGACTGGAAGGAGTGGGACATAGTACAGTTAGGTTCCCCCAGTTAAGCAAAGTACTTGGAGAGAGGGATAGCTCAGTGGTTTGAGCATTGGCTTGCTAAACCCAGGGTTGTGAGTTCAATCCTTGAGGAGGCCATTTAGGGATTTGGGGCAAAAATTTGTCAGAGATGGTACTTGGTCCTACTGTGAAGGCAGGGGACTGGATTACATGACCTTCAAGGTCCCTTCCAGTTCTAGGAGATGGGCTATCTCCATTTACCCATGTGAATTGTGCTAATTCTCTGCCTTGTATGGGAGAAGAGTGAAACTTAACTGGTACAAGGAACTGCATTCACCACTATTTCATTGTAAAATGGATAATATAAGAGAATGATATCCAATAAGAGACTAAAGGTAGGAGGAAGACCACAAAAGGACAAAGACATTGTACTAAACTACAGGGTTTTAAGAAGGAGAATCTCTCTTAAATAAGCATTAGCAAAATTGCCCGTAATATTTCATAGAATCATGGAACACTAGAACTAGAAGGGACCTTGAGAGGTCATTGAGTCCAGTCCCATGCCCTCACAGTATGAGGGATTTGGTATGTTACACTTCCATAGCACTTCGTCAGATGCCAAATATTCCTGAGAGACAAGTATGTATAATTGTTCCCATTGTGCAAATAGGGAAAGGTGGGAATACAAACACTGAGCAATTTGCCAGGTATCAAGACTGTGACAGCTATGAATATATGAATAAAATCCAGATGTCCTTATCCAGATTTTAATCATGCTTTTTAGCTGCAAGACCAGTTTGGGGAGGCTGTACCTAGAATAAGTTTATATATTTGTGCTACAAGTCTTGTTGTTCAGATGTGGTTCACAATGGAATTAATCTTGTATGTTGTCTTTGATATGCTATACAGGCAGTCCCCGACTTACGCGGATCCGACTTATGTCGGATCCGCACTTGCGAACGGGGCTTTCTCGCCCCGGAGGTCGAGGTGGCGGATTGCTACCTGCGAGCTCCGGGGCGAGAAAGCCCTGTTCGTAAGCTGCTCCGGTGCCTCTGGTCTGCTGGAGACCGTCTCCAGCAGACCAGGGGCACCGGGCGGGTTCCCGCGCTTCTGAGGCTTTGCCAGAGCAAAGCCTCACAAGCGCGGGAACCCGCCACGGCTGCGGCTTCAGTCCCGGTGCCTGTGGTCTGCTGGGGACCGTCCCCAGCAGACCACAGGCACCGGGACTGAAGCCGCAGCCGCGGTGGAGTCCCGCGCCTCTGAGACTTTGCCAGAGCAAAGCCTCAGAGGCGCGGCTGCCGCTGCGGCCCTGCTCCCCGTGTCCCTGGTCTGCTGGGGGGGGGGTGCAGCTAGTGTGCCCCCCCCCCCCCAGCAGACCAGGCTTTTGTTTTGGACCCTGGGGCAGAGAAGCTGGGGCACTGCCGATTGGTCCTGCAGCGCCGCCTGGGCACTACTGGACCAACCCGGCAGCACCCCAGCTGCTCTGCCCCAGGTCTTGATTCAGCCGCTGCTGGTCAGTTTCAGCAGCACCCCAGCTGCTCTGCCCCAGGCGTCCCCAAGTCAGCTTCTGCTGAAACTGACCAGCGCTGACTACAGGAAGCCCGAGGCAGAGTTGCTTTGCCCCAGGCTTCCTGGAATCAGCTGCTGATCAGTTTCAGCAGCAGCTGACTTGGGGATGCCTGGGGTTCTTAAGTTGATTCTGTATGTAAGTCAGAACTGGCGGTCAGTTTCAGCAGCAGCTGAATCTGGACGCCAGTTCCGACTTACATACAGATTCAACTTAAGAACAAACCTACAGTCCCTATCTTGTACGTAACCCGGGGACTGCCTGTATAAGCATACCTGTTCTCAACTATCTTCTGACAGTGGCCAATGCCAGGTGCCCAGGAGAGGATGAACAGCAAAGGTAATGATCAAGTGATCCATCTTGTCACCCATTCCTAGCATGTGGCAGTCAGAGTCTAAGTACACATTCCTGCCCATCTTGGCTAATTGCCTGTGATGGACCAATCCTCCATGAATTTTTCTAGTTCTTTTATGAACCCTGTTAGCCTTGGCTTTCACAACATGTTCTGGAAAGGAGTTCCACAGGTTGACTGAGCATTGTGTCTAAAAATACTTCCTTGTGTTTGTTTTAAACGTACAGCCTATTAAGATGACTTGACTTCTGCAGCAGAGAAGGTTGTGAAGCACATATTAATAAATGAGAAATAACTGAACAGTAGACATGAATCCCTTTTTTTGTTCCATAGATATAATCCCTTTGCTCTTTGCTAAACAAATTTGTCCGTGAAAATTGCTTAAAGCCACCGCACTCGCTCTCCCAAGATTAATGCAAAAACCTATTATTAGTTGTAAAACACATAAAGTACATAGAAGTAAAAATCACTATTAAATGTTAATAGAAATGTACTTACAAAATTTAAAATCTGTCAGGTACTACTCCCCTTCCTCCCCCCTCCCCCCCCCCGCCTCCCAGGAATGTAGTTTCCAAGAACGCCGGCCTCCATAGAGCATTTAGTTATTCTTTTAATGATACTTTGTGTGTTGTTAGTCTAATTCACTTGTAAGCAGTTGACCATCTTCTGTTAACAGAGCTTTTTATTAACCATATCTTCTTGAAAGGGTCTATTTCCAGGACACTTTGCTTGTGATTACTGTATTATATCTAATAGTTTTGTGTTTGATAAGAGTGAATTTTGCAAAACCACTTTTGAGCTATCTTCTTAACTTTCATTATAGAATTAGTACCCTTTGTTTCATTGGGAATACTCACATTTTATTTTGTCTTTACTATTGCTTGATTACTGTTTTTTTCCTTTTTCTTTTTTTAAATGTCAGTGATATATATAATATATAATAGCAATGATGCAGTCAGCCAGTAGATGCTTTGCTTTTTATCTTCCATTAATTCACTAAAGAGTGTTGAACAGGCATTTTTCCAACTCAAAAACATCTCTGTAGATTTTAGGAAATATACCAACTCATATAAGTATTTCAAGCCCAAACCTGTTTCCAATTTGGCCAACGTACATAAGCACATATTGTTTCACTGATGTCAAAAGGAATATTCATGCTTACTGTTAAACTTGCATGTCAGTGATTGCAGGACTGAAGACATAAAGATGAAAGTGAGATTGTGGGATATTGTTGGCAGACTCCTAGAGCACAAGTTCAGTAGGGCTGCAAAGTAATAGAGCTTGAACCGTGGGTCCCAGCTTGACTCAGGGTTTGGCCCAGCCACCCCCACAAGGTCTGGAGAGCCTGGGTGGTTAGTGTGATTTGTTTGTAGACAGAAATGGTATTTCTACACAGTAACTAAACACCCACAGCTGACTGCGGGCTCAGGTTGTGGAGCACTAGAATTGCTGTGTAGATGTTCACTTTGTGCTGGATCCCAGATTGTTAGACACTCCCACCACAAAGGGTCTCAGATCCCAGGCTCCAACCTGAAGCTTGAATGTCTATATAACAATTTTCGCCTAGACAAATTCTCACTGGAAAAAAGTTGTAAATTCTTAACACTAAGAGTAATTAATTATTAGAATAACTTACCAAGAGTCTTTGCCTATTCTCCTTCATTTACAATTTTTAAATAAATAAATATGTTCTAGGAATTATTTTGGAGAAGTTATTCAGGAGATCAGACTAAAATGGTTCTTTCTGGTCTAGGAATTTGATATTGCCTGCATCTGTTTTTGTTTTAATTTTCTGATGGATATTCTTACTTTGGTGTAACTAGAAAAGGAGACTTTTTATTGCAAATTCTGTGAATGGCAGGAATTAGGATAAAATTTTTGGATTATTAATCCTAAACTTCCCTTAAAATCTATGTTTAGAAGTAGTAAATTGTCAGTTTGCAAATATAGTGATGCTATTTTTAATGTTACATATATCTTCTTACCTTCCAACCCCATATTTGTCCTTTAGTTTGGAGATTTCTATAATTAAGAAAGATGAAGGACCCATGTGGCCAGAGCTGATAGTGGATGATTCACGAGGAGAATTCATCATGGGCTCTTCCCAGTGTTCTGCAGTAGCTGAACGCCTGATGCATCTTACCTCTGAAGAAATGGTAAGAAATTAAAATGAAAAATAACATTAGAAAATCCTTATAGATGTGCTCAAGGTTTATAGTCTTGAGAACCAGGCTCTCCCTTTTTTGACATTATGTAATCAGTCAGGTCATTTAGGAATCTAACTATTAACATTCTTTTTTGTTCAGTTACAGTTATTAAACTATAATGACACTAAGTAGTTTTTATCATTTTTCATAATCTATATATAGAGTACAAAATTTAAATGGTAACATAATCCACACATACTGAATTCAGTTGGCATATGTTTTGTTGAGCAAACACTAAAAGAATGACTGAGTATGGTGTGTTGTGTATTTGTTTTCCTGCTGTAGTTAGTCGTTTGCTAGATGAGTTCTTTCAATACTGTCCCAGCTCTGTTCTGATAGCAGACACTGTATATCTCAATCAAACTTCCCAATAAAACTACAAACCTATTTTACTAGCCAAGGCATCTGGCCAGGATTATTGCTGATAAAACACAGTCCTAGCACCTCATACAATTTACAGGACCATTAACACGTATACGCCTTGTGGACCCACTCAGTGAATGATGGCACTTTCCACCCTTCCCCCACTCACTGCACAAAGATATACCATTTATGTATGACCTTTCTTTTATATACTGATACAAACAAGTTATACTTTGTCCTTCTGACATGGTTTTTACTATTATTTACTTTGCACATGTTAGTTCCATCAAAACATCTATATTCATTGCCTTATCATCCTATTCCTATCTTTGAGAGGATCATTGTATTGTCATAGCATCTTCAGGGAGTTTGTTTACACCATAACGCTGTTTTGAGGTATTCTAATACAGTAAAACTCCAATTGTCCAGCATCCAGTGGTCCGGCACTCCTGATAGTCCAGCACCAACTGGAACCCGGAAGTGCTCCTGCCAGCCGGACAATTGGAGCTGCTGTGAGCCGCATGGGCACTCGCAGCTGGGAAAGGAAAGGGGAGAAGAGGGCAAGAGGATTATACCCCTATGACGGGTCTGCCGGGACCCGCACTGCAACCGGTTGGGGGTGGGCGGGGAACGGCGCGGAAAGGGGTGAACCCTCCGCCATTTTGCAGGAAGGCGGGGGAAGCCCCGCGCCGCTGCCGAGAGTTTCCGGGAGGGGAGCGGGCTTTCCACCCCCCAGACTGCAGTAGTTATCGCCGAGCAGGGCGGTGTGAGGGGCGATGCTGCGTGACCAACCTGGCAGCACCCCAGCTGCTCTGCTCTGCAGCTTCCCCAAGTCCGCTGTTCATCAGTTTCAGCAGCGGCGGATTTGGGGATGCAGCGCGGAGCATAGCAGCTAGGGTGTTGCCGGGTTGGTCCCGCAGCGCCACCCCTAACCCCCCTGCTCGGCGATAACTACTGCAGTCTAGGGGGTGGAAAGCCCGCTCCCCTCCCGGAAACTCTCAGCGGCGGCGCGGGGCTTCCCCCGCCTTCCTGCAAAATGGCGGAGGGTTCACCCCTTTCCGCGCTGTTCCCCGCCCACCCCCAACCGGTTGCAGTGCGGGTCCCGGCAGACCCGTCACAGGGCTATAATCCTCTTGCCCTCTTCTCCCCTTTCCTTTCCCAGCTGCGAGTGCCCATGGGGCTCACAGCAGCTCCAATTGTCCGGCTGGCAGGAGCGGGATTTCCCCTGCCTTCCTGCAAAACGGCGGAGGGTTCGCCCCTCGCTGTGCTGTTCCCCTCCCACTCCCCGGACGCAGTGCAGGTCCCGGCAGACCCATCACAGCCCCCCGCCGGAGTACCTCCTGACACTCTGGCATATCCAATAATCCAGCACTACCTAGGTCCCAAAGGTGCCGGATTATTGGAAGTCTACTGTACCATCTTTCTGGAATGTGTTTGTGTGAGTGTCCTGTTCCTACTACTGTGTAGAAGTGTGTAGTGCTAACCATGTTCTTACCAGGTTTTGTGAACTTGAAAACCGGTATATTTTGTGACTTCTGCTCTCAACTGGATTTTTGCTAATTTTGCTTTATATCACCAAGGCTTGAACACTACTTTATTTTGAGTCCAGGCCACTTATACCAGGCCTGATGTTTCAGGCTCCCTTTCTTCTACACCTACTGCTTGTGAAATGTCTGTTCCAGGCTGTACTGATTTAAAGTAACTTTTGGAGGAGGTTTGGTAAGCAAGGGTATTCATTTCCTCATATGAGCACAAAAAGAAGCTTATACAGTAGAGATGGGCAACCTAGGCTAGCAATTGTTCCATGTGAGTTGCCCTCCTTCCTCTCAGTATGCTGTAAGATTTGTGTAACCAAGATGGTCTCCGGGGATAGGGTAGTTTTGCTAACTGCACTTGAGTTCTTGTCGACTTTTCACACCAGAAGTCTTTGGAGGATCCTCCATATTTTTTGGCCAAGAATAATTTCAAATCTGGACCTGCTTGCGCGGTGTGAACAAGATAACATGGCTACCATCGTTATGAAAGATGCTGGAGAAGGATTGGGCATGTGCTCAGGAAAGATGGAAGCTCCATCACAAAGATTGCTGTGCACTGGACCCCTGAAGGGAAGTGCAAATGAGGACGACCCCAGATAACATGGCCTCGGACAGTTGAAATAGAAATGAAGAGCATGAATGACATTTGGGGCACTATTGAGAGACTGGCCAGAGACAGACAGAAGTGGAGGACCTTTGTTGCTGCCCTATATGCCAGTGGGCATGAAAGGCGATGATGATGATGACTTGTGTATCTAAAATTTGCAGCATGTGCTGACAGAACCATAGCAGTACTTTGAATGCAGAGGGAATGTACGGCTGTCAGTCAGGGTTTTGTGTGAAGTCAGCATGCACCTCACTTCATGTGCCCTTGCTTTAAGTGCATGTCACTATAATAATACTAATAGGAAAAAAACTATGCACCTGGAAACCAGCAGAATCATGGGGAACTGTAAACCAAAAATCTCATGAGCAGCCATATAACTCTGGTCTACATGCAACCCTTGGGTGGCAGGTTGTCCACCACTGATAGAGACAAAATGCCGTTTTGTGAAGTCACCTTTTATAAATTGGATGCCATGAGTATCCAGATTTGAAATGTGAGCTGCTTATTGTAAAAGACATTTTTATGCGGATCTCAACTAAAGGCACAGACTTTTGGGTGCCTTTTAATAATCCCATCTTCAGGGAGTGGAGTCCATTTTGATGTGGTAGGTAGTGTTCAGGGTTTTTGTTGTACTCTTATTTCAGACTCCAAGAGAAACTCACATTTTCGAAGTAGGTGGGATGTACCTCACAATTGAGGTGGCCAGACTAACTAAGAGGCAATTCACTGCACAGTTGAAAATTTGGAACAATTCAAATATTAAGAACATAAGAATGGCTATACTAGATTACACCAAAGGTCCATCTAGCCCAGTATCCTGTCTGCTGACAGTGGCCAATACCAGATACCCCAGAAGGAGGGAACACAACAGGTAATCCTCATGTGATCCCTCTCCTGTCACCCATTTCCAGAAAAAAACCCGAGACTAGAGACATCTTTCTACCCATCCTGGCTAATAGCTATTGATGGATCTAACGTTCATGAATCTATCTAGCTCTTTTTTTGAATCCTGTTGAAGTCATAGTCTTCACCACATCATCTGGCAAGGAGTTCTACAAGTTGAATATGCACTGAGTGAAGAAAAACCTCCTTTTGTTTGTTTTAAACCTACTGCCTATTAATTCATTTGGTGACCCCTAGTTCTTATATTGTGGGAATAAGTAAATAACTCTTCCTTATTCACTTTTTCCAGACCAGTCATGATTTTATAGACCTCTGTCATATCCCCCCTTAGTCTCCTCTTTTCTAAGCTGAAAAGTCCTAGTCTTTTTAATCTCTCTTCATATGGAATCTGTTCCAAACCCCTAATCAATTTTGTTGCCCTTTCTTGAACCTCTTCCAATGCTAATATACCTTTTTTGGTGTTCAGAGTGTTCAAAATGTGCTGACATTATTATGCTCAAGTTTGGGGGGTTCCCCCCCCCCCCCTCCAGAAAGGTTTAAAGAGAAAATCATAGGTCTTTTTGTCATTAGGGTCATAATTGGCATCTTGTGATGTTATTTTTATGTTTGTTTGTTTTTTTAAGTCTTTGTGATGGTTTGGGAGGGGGTGTTTAATCTGTAGCTTATATTTGCTAAGTAATCCATCTTTACAAATCTCTTTAACACAAGATAAAATATTTTTTGAGTTTGAAGTTTTATAGTGATAAATGCATTATATAAGACTTGATCCTGCTCTGTGTTCTCAATTTTTGTTCATGTCTGTGCTGACCACCTAGTAGGTAGTGTAAAGTGACCAGAGGATATTTTATTAAAATAATTATTTAATTTTGCAAAGTCAAATTCTGTGATTGAGGTGATATGATTCAATATTTGGGAATGTTTGCAAGTAATCTTAAAGTATACACCTCTTGTTAAAATTTATATTTACAAACATTGGATTTGGTCATTGAGATAAATAAAATGCTAGTTAATTTTAAGAAAAAAAGGCATAAACTGGCTTTAACTATAATCTGATTTTTTTTAATTTTACAACTAGTGTGTTCAAATAATGCTTAACAGCAAAGTAACAATTCAGCAAAAATCCAACTGCAGTTGTCAGATTTTTAAGATAATATTTTAAAATGATAAACATTTTAGAAAATCCAATAAAATATATTTTTCTAATATTTACAGTACTTTGATTTTAATTCTTCAGCCTGAAATGAAGGCTGCTTATTACTCATTTGCTTCTGTTTGCCAAAGAATAAATGTTGTGGTAGAATAAATTTGAAGTGTTGCAGGAGAGTTTTCTGATAAAGGTTTTAAAAGGGGGGGAGGGGTTGTGGTTTTTTATGAATTTTCAAAATAGGACATACAGCAATATTGTGCTTGGTAGACTTTGCATGATCTTAATCCAGTCTTTTAAAGAATTTTTTTAAGATTAATAGAATGCAGTCCTGATTTTCCCCTTCTCCCCGCCCCATTCCACTAGTCCCCCAATGACCACAAGATACTCAGAACAGGTGGGGAAAGCTGGAGTGCAGTCATCCAGGTCTACTTTCTGACTGTCTGAGTCTAAGGAGAGTCTGATAAGATAGCCCTAAAGCTTCTACATTAAATCTTCTTTAGCCCTGAAATCCATTGGTGTTAGAAACAGTCATGTCTCCCAGCAAAGCTGGAGTATCTTTTTAATACTAGAGGTATTCAGAAATGAGAAGCTCCAGTGTGCCATGCAGACGAGGCCAGCAGCATGTATGGTGCCGTTACCACGCATGCGCAGCAACTGTCCCTTACATTCCTTGTCTACCGCCGTCAGCGTCGGTCGGAACCGCAGTTGCTCTCCTTATTCGTTTACTAGTTCACATTGTTACAGTTACAGTTTAGTTAGTTTTGTTGGTAGGTAGTCAGAATTAAGATTTCTTTTCTCCTTCTCTAATTGCTTTGTGTGTGGTTCATAAGCCCCCAACTGAAACTAGCCCTAAAAATTGCATTTGTCCAAAACTGACAGATTTATGTCAAATTTGCAAGTTTTGATTGAGCTGAAATGGCAATTTTGGAAATAATTTATTTGTCCAGAATATTTTGCCCAGCTCTATAAACTATTACTTTAGGGCAGGCAGTAGAAAGTCCATTCTGACTTAGTTTGTTGGACAGTGGATTGGCAGTGAAGATGGAGTGTTGCTATGTCAATTTAGAGCTGGCACAGTCTGAGTTCAGAGATGGAATAAAGTTCTTCTACCTCCAGTCTCTGATCATCCTTGACCAGAGACAGTGTTCATGGTTCCCCATTGCCCATAGGTATTTGAAGGATATAGACAATAGGATGTGGAGGAGCAGCTGAGGATTGTAATAGGCAAAATCAATAAAATAAAGCAATGCAAAGCTTATATTGAATATTAAGAGAGCTTGCTGACAATGGAGTCTACTAAACTGTAAAAAGCCTCCCAAGAAAAGTGGTGGAAATTGTTTCATTTTAACACCACAATAAGCTGATTACTGGAAAATAAGAAGTAGGGGACCATGGTTTGCTGGCATGGGATTAGCTAGATGACTTTGATAGGGCTTTTCTACTTCTAATAGTTAATATCCTTGAAACATTTGTATACGTTCTTGACTTGCATAAAGAGGAAGTAAGCTAATAGACATAAATTCTACAGCAGTAAAACATCAGATATTTCTTACCATAAGGACAGGATTAAAAGTTATTTTATCAGTGAAAGCAATTATTAAAAATTGATATAAATTATAATAGTTACAAGACTTGACATAATGGAATCTATTAACAATTAATTGCCCCTTTTATAGCATGCTCTTCAGAAGAACATAATTCTATCTCTGAACTTTGAAACAATGTACATTTACAATGCTATTGCAGTACAGAGACCCTCTTTAGTATTCAGTCAATTACCTGTAAAATATTTTTTCATTTTATGGCACAGTCATTTGGTTCTAATTCTGAGTTATCCATTCCATACATATAAATAAATGCTGGATCAAGATGCATTTAAACTTCTAGTTTTAATCTTTCATTTTTTCTATGAAATAAAAGAAAAATAGATATTTATCTCTCAGATTTTGAGCAGCAACAGATCTCTGGTTACAATAGGTATCTTTAAACTGCCTATAGACTTTAAAGCCAGAAAGGAGCATCATTATCATCCAGTCAGATCTCCCGCACATTGCAGGCCACAGAACCTCACCCAGCCACCTATGAAATTCTGATGGATGGCAGGAGTGCTACCCTTTTCCAGACATCCCAGCATTCCGTAAAAAAATTGCTTTTAAAGGGTTAAACCCAGAAGAGTGGATATTCAGGAAGTGTTGGCAGGGAGCCAGGAGAGCCAATTAAGAAAGAGTAGAAGAAGTTTGAAATGAAATAATAAGTTTTTGCCTGCTTCATTTTTCCCTGCATGTGTGAGCCAGAGCAGGAGCTGGGAGCGAAATGGACTAAGCAGTAATAAGGCATAGATTTTCTAACAGTATTCATGTCTAAGAAAAGAATCAACAGATGTAAGTGGAACAGGAGATGTTTATTTAGATGCAGTCAGGTTCTTTTCTTTTCTCTTTTCTTTTCAACTCCTTTGTGCTAAATCCCCTTGTACACTGAAACTGAATCCCAGGGAAGCAATTCTCTGTGCTTTAATTCTTTTTGATGTTGGTTGCTAGATGCTACAGAGCAACAACAAGAAGTATGCTTTACCAAGTATGTCTTTCCTTGTTTTATTAATAAAATTACCTTTTTTAAGACTATGATCTAATTCCTGTGTCCTAAGAAAAAGCAGGAGGGTGTGCATGTGCTTGAGATTGAAGGTCACCTATTAAGAAATTGCAATTGTTTTCAAGCTCCCTTTTAATGGAGGGATAAGAGCTTAGGGGAACCTCGCAGGGAGAAGTTCCCAAGTGCTTCTTCCCGGCTTCAAGGGGTTTTTGTATTTGAATAGCGGTAGGGTACCACCCGAGATCAGAGATCCTGTGACCTTTTGGAGTTTTTAAACAGAAGCCATTGCTGTTGCTGTTAAGGTCCCCTGTGAGCCCCCACATTCTGCACTTTGAAGTGCCAGAATGGAGAACAACCTTGACAGAAATAGATCCATAGCCTGGCTAAGCAAATGTTTTCTTTCATCTCTCAGTTTGAACAATTCTATGGTTGGTAGCATCCATATGCAAGCATAGTAATTTAAAGTATGACTCTTAAAAATGACTGTCCTGGAGTAGATGGTTGAAAACTAGATGTAATTGTCTTTCAGAGCAAAACATCAGTTACTCTAATTCTGCACCTTGGCTGTGAGCGCTCCATCTCCTAAGCAAAGTAGATACCCATTATGAAGAGCAAAGGGAGGAAGGTGCTGATTACTTGCACTGCAGTCTTCCCCAACTCATCCTAAAAGGCAATAACTTTAATTGAGGCATCAAAAAACGTAACATTCATCATCCAAAAACTTGAATGGGAAAGTTCTATAGGTTGGACCTCTCTAGTCTGGCACCCTGAGGACCTGACTGATCTCAGATGGGGGATTTTGCCAGACTAGGGCAGGTCATTTGTGACTCCCTTGCTGCTAGTCCAAATTCTTGCGTTGCCACCCCACCAGGCTTCTGGGCTCCCACGGCAGCCCAGCTGGGTCATGTGCCAAGCTTCCTGTCCTTCCCTCTGACCTCCTCACAGCCTAGCTGGGTCACGCATTGGCCTTCCTGTCCTTGCCCTCCCCCCAGCACAGATTTCTAACACAAATTGCTTTTCTGTTGTTGAGATTTAAAAATTCCAATGTATAGGTAAAGTGCAAGAAGAAAGCAATAAATACAAAGTACAAACAAATTCTCTCGGATCAAGCTTTAAAAAATACATTTACCCATGCTTATACCTAATAAATGTGCAGGCTTTTCTTAGAAAGTGAATTTTAATTAAGTGCCTTTTCCACTAAGAAGTTCAACTTCCCTCAGATGAAACTTTTTCTAGTAACAAACAACATCCCCCACCAAAAGTCACACTGCACTCTGTTTGCTCCATCCAGATATTTTTTTAAATTGTCTGTACTGTGACTATGATTTCAAATCTTTGGCCAAAGTCTCACTCTTTTGATTCCTAGAAAATAGAAATGGAAAATACTATAGCTTATCAACAGTAATAAATCCCTTTTCAGTGTAGGTTGAGTACTTAACTTACAACTGTAGCTAGAAAGTTACAACTGCCTCGCTAGAAAGTAAGAGAGAAATTCTATTACTTTGTGAACTCTAGCTTATTCAAGTGATTTTTAAAAAGTGCATGGTTACCTGCTTTCCCCCACAGCAAATATCCATTTCTACTGTGCTCTTAATATTTGTTCTTTTTGCCTTGAGAAATATCAGCCAAAGGCCAAATGTGTATGCTTTCCCATTACCAGATGGATAAAAGAGCTATAAATCTTGTGTCAATTTTAAGTGGCCACTAGAAGTGCTGAGAGGAAGTTTGCATTTGAAAAATAAACAGGAGCTGCTACACAGTGAGTCACTCCATTGTTTTCTGACGTTTCTGCTATAGTTAAAGCTGAAGTTAAAAATACCTGCATTGGTGAGATGACACTTTACTCTGCAGTCAATCTAATAAATGTGGGGAAAGCATAGCAACTAGTAAAAGATATAGACAACCGAAAGGGCCTCCTGTTGTTCATTACATCCACAAATGAACCAAGTCAAAATAGAAACATTCCTTTGTGAGCATTCTTTTGTCAATATCCTAAGCAAATGACGAGGCTATATAACATTAATCCTGATGAATGCAAAATTAACATACACATGTGAATCTGGGAGTACAGACATGTTATGGCAAGTAACGTAATCATTAACTGAAGGGATGACTTTAGTCTGAAATACCTAGAACCATATTCATCCTTGATGTCATCACAATGACTTAAATGTATAATATTGTGTACCAGGTATTCAGTACATTTCACTGTTTTTTGGTTTCAGAATCCACACCCTGAGAAAGAAAACCCTCCTTGTAATGCACAGGAATTGGAGGAATGTGACATTTTTCTTGAAGACAGCACAAGTTTATGCAGATTTGATGGTAATACATTGAAAATCACACATGTGGTAAGTGAAATATTAAATCCAACTATTCATTGTGTCCCAATGGCCCAAGTGTCTCCCATTCAAGATTTTTCAGTATAGAAATATAGTTTTTCCATGGTGAGAAGTTTAAAAAACAAAGGCACACACTCAGCTGATATAAACTGGTGTAGTTTCACTGAAATCTTACAACAGTTTCTTTAATGAGAAACCTCAGTAATAGATCGAGTGCTTGATCATGTCCATTCCAATCATGTGTATGCATGCACATGTGCATGGGGGCTGGAAGATTTGCCTGTAGCAGGATCCGTCAGGTCAGCCAGGACACCCACTGGAGTCTCATATCCAGGGTGCTCAATATAGAGCCTTGCTGACCTGCCACCCCCTCAGTTCCATTTTATCATCAGCAAACACCTTCAACCTCAGAGTTCTTGTTATCTTTTGCTCAGTTAGTCAGTAGTTAGAGTTGTTGGGGGTCTCTACTCCCATCCCGACTCCCTGGAGCCGTGGCATGTCATTGTTCCCAGGGTTTAAAAACTGTTTGGTCTGCATGAAGTGATACTCTCTTCTCCTGCTTATGGTGCCTAGGGGAAGGTCACTAAAAAGACTTCTGTAAGATCTGCCTCAAGTTCTGCTTCAGAACTCTTACAAAAGGGAGCAGCAGTTTTAAGTTGTACTCTTGGAGGCAGCTCTCCTCCATCCCTCATAAAAAGTGGACCCTGCTTCTAGCACCTTTTCATCAGTGCAGAGCGCCCTGGTACTGTTGTCAAGAAATCTGGTGCTGAGAAAGGAGTCATCCTGAGACTCTGTGCCAAGATAGCACCTCCCACAGTCAGTGAGCAGGCATGAGTCTCAGCTGGCAGTGCCTCAGAAGGAAAAGAAGCCGGAGAAGGATTGTTTTCCTCCAGCCAAATCCAAGAGGCAAACAACTGTGAGAACCCTGTCAGGACACAGCTCCCGATCCTGGTAAGGCTGTGTCAACTTCTGCCCAGGTGAGCAGTTTAGTCTGGGCTCCCTGTGCTTCTCAGTTCCTAGTGGCCAGCACCTGCCACTTCCCTCGACTAAAAGCTTTTGAAGTGACCTAGGACTTGCTGTGTCTTCCAGTGCTATTCTTGCTCGCTGAGAGAAGTCTCTCCAGCATGGTCAGCTCCACCCCACTCCACGTGCAGTCAGGAGGGACAATGATGTCTCAATGTTCCCTTACTCCACACCTCCCTTTGGCGCCAGCCCATTTGGACAAAAAGCCCAGTGGCTTTCCAAGCTCCCACTGTCTGGTACCCCACAGTTTGGCTCCTCCATCGTCTTCCTTCTTGGAGTCCTTGGAGTCCCACCATTCCCATAGGAGCCAGAGTAGAAGGTCAAGGTCGCAGTGGCATCATGGCAAACTCAGTGGCAGTATCCACCACAGTAGTTCAGGGGCTGAACTAGGTAACGTAGAGTTATAGAACTTTTCCATCTCTCACTTAACCATAATTGAAACATCTTAGGCAAGATCTATGCTGCACTTCTATAAGTTGCAACCCAGAATTGCAGCCCAAGCAGATGTGGCGGGGCTAAGATGATTTTTATGCAAAATACACGCCCTCCTAATCCTGGGCTGCTTTGGGGGTTGGAGTACATGAATTAGGTGACTCTGGTGTTTGTCTAAGTTACAGGCAACTTGTCAGGACTGTAAATAGGCCACGATGCTGTGACTCTATCTTGGTATACCTCCTAAGCCAGGATTTGTAAGGGATCTTCAAAAGGTAACTTTAAGGCTCTCCTACAGTACCTGCATTGGCAGAATTCTCTTGAGCCAGACTTGTCTTGAGTTAACAAACTAACTGATTGTGGTAGTAAGTTATCATTCTCTAAGAGGATCAACACTAGTGGCAAATGGGTTTCATAGATGTTTTCTGACAATAAGAATAATAGAATCATAGAATACTAGGACTGGAAGGGACCTCGAGAGAATCTATTCACCTGTGCCTCATGGACACAAGATTCTGCCCATTGTCACCTATGTTGACCTTGTTCTGGCTTGGCCTTTCTAACTTCTGTCATTCCCATCTCTTCCCAACTCCAGGCTTCTCATCCTATTACTTCCCTCCTACTTTCCCCTGTGGTAGCTCCCATTCCTAGTCTCCTCTGCGCCTTGCCCTAATCTCCCTCCTCCCTTGGTTTTTGTCCGAACATCTTTTGTGGCCAGTACCCAGCTTCTAATGAGATCTGTCTCCCTTCTTTCTATTCCAGCTTTTCCTAGTCCCTCTCTTCTACCATCCCCCTATTGTTCATTTGAGCTATGTGTTCTCCCCCTATCAGCCTGTTGGCTTTTGGTCCTCCCCCAACATTTTTTTCATTGTCTTCTCTGCACAACATCCAAGTCTCCTTTTCCACACAGCTAATCCTAGTAATGGTTTCTCTTCCCACCCCAGACTTTCCAGATTCCCAATCTATTTCCTTTCCTCCTGCTAGTTTGGGTTTTTCCCTTCTGTGTTCAGATCTTATGACTTCCTCCTCCAACCCTGCCTGAATGGTGGTGGTGGTGGTGGTGGTGGGGTAATGTGTCAATGAATCCAGGGAGGCCCGGTCCCCTATAAATCACTGATTTGTACCTCCCCATGTCGGTGGGCCTTATTCTAAATCACTTCGACATTTTTAAATAATAAGAGTTATTCCAGATTGATTTTATTTTTTGGCTTTGTTTTGTTTATGGACACTAAATTCAGCATCAGACAGTATAGATATCGGGCAGTTTCAACATACTTGCCAAACCTACTGAAGATATATCAACAGTATTTGAGGCTTACAATGTTCACCTTATCATGTGTCACACATTCTAAGTCCTTGTCTGTATTACATCTCTAACTAAATTTAGAAGATTCATAGGGGTAGCCAAGTTAGTCTGTAACTGGAAAAACTTTAAAAACAACAAGGTCTTGCAGCACCTTTGAGAATAACAAAACATGTTGTTGTTATCATGAGCTTTCATGGGCCCAACCCACTTCTTCAGATGAATGGAGTTATGAAAGGTCAAGTTTCTAAATAAATATGGGATGAGGGGAGGAGAAGGAAAAAGAAGGGGGGGGAGGAAATAGTAAATTAGAGTGTACATGCCACTTGAAACTGATAGAGAAGGTACTAATTGTTCTTAAGTACACAGTGTTTTGGTTTTTTTATGTCATTAGGATGTGGAATGTAGTGGGCCATCCAGCCAATGTCTTTATTCATACCTCTGTGATAGAAATCGAACTTGTAAATGAAGTTAAGTTCTAAGGCTTCCCTGTGGAGTTGGCTTGTGGAATGGGCCTGAAACAATACAGTGACTCTGAGATCCATTAATGAGTGTCTGGGAAAGTTAAAATGTTCCCCAAGAGGTTTTCGTGTGTTGCCTTTTCAGATATCAGATTTGTGTCCATTAATTCTTTCTCTCAGAGACTGTTCAGTTTGGCAAATATATGGCAGAGGGGCTTGGATGGCATAGATCACGTTAGTTGATGGGCAGTTAAATGAGCCTCTAATGTGGTGGTTTATGTGGTTAGGTCCTGTGATATCACTTGTATAGATTTGTGGATAGAGTTGGCACTGGGGTTGATTGCAAGGGTGGGTTACTGTATGAGTATGATGGAGGTGTGCTGTGTGGTTATTGGAAATAATTTGTTTGAGGCTATGGGGTTGTCTGTAGGTGAGGATTGGCCTGTTGCCCAAGGCCTGTGAGAGTGATGGGTCATTTTCCAGGATAGGTTGTAGATTGTTAATAATGCGTTGGAGGGGTTTAAGTTGTGCGCTGTAGGTGATAACAAGTGGTGTCCTGTTGTTTTCTTTTCTTGGCCTGTCTTAAACTATCTGATGTAGAACACCCAGTTATTTCCCCAATTAAATGTTGTAAAGTGCAAAGTACCTAACCAGTCACCATAAGCAGTCTCTGGCCTTAGTGTGAGACACACAATTGGTAGGACCACAACATTTGGTAGACAGCTTCTTTTTATAACTTAAAGGAAGGTAAGGGTTTGGCCAGGAAAACAGGATGTGCTGTCAGTGACCCTGTTATTGGGTGCTATTGAAAGATAAGTTCATCTTAGTTTGAGTGGTTCAGCGTTCAGTAAATTCACTGGAAATTCATGTGACTGTTATTTCTTTGTCTAAATCTTAGTATTTACCTTGATTTCTGGTCACCTCTATATACCTAAGCAGTGCATATAGGGCCTTGTATATGCACACCACATTAGGGTGATTTTCCTCCTTAGAATTAATAGCTATAAAACCTCTTAAAAAATCAGTAAAATGTTATTAGAAAATTGGAAGTTGCCATGTGATTGAGGTTTAAAGAATAACCATTGGTTTGTTCTTACTGGTAATTTTAATTATATGAGAACAATGTTAATCTTATCATACTATTTAATAAACTATTCAATTTTAAAAAATCAGATGTGTCCACGAAAAAATTAGATTAACTTTGACTTTAATTTAAATATGTTAGTATGCTTTTATAAAAGTTTTATCCTTTGAAAGTTTTTTCCTAGATTAATTGATTTTGAGCCTAAATTATATCCCTTTTATCTAATGTTCTGTGCAAAAGAGAAGTATACATTTTCTGGTTTTCCCTGCTTCACAAAGTTTTGCTAACAGTTTTTTCCCCTTCCTATGGGCTCTCCCAGTTGTATCTATTTATTTTGGGGAGTTGAGTAGATGGGATTCAGAGGAGTTTAGTTTATCTTTGCAAACTGTAGCTAGAACAAATTTCAATATTCAAAACCAAAAATGATATCTACGCAATATTCATAAGTAGCATGCTGCCTGGTGAGCGGTCTGTGTCGTGCCACTTTTATGTAGGATTCTATTTCCTTGACTAGTAATTATTTTGGATCTCTAGTATCTTTCTGTAAAGAAGAATAGGTTCTACCTTCCTAAACCGAGACACTCTGGTCTAGCAAAACTCCATGGTTCAGTAGGACAACGGACGTTCCTAGAGCAGATAGGGTTGCCAGGTGTCTGGTTTTGAACTGGATAGTCCAGTATTTGAGCTTTCTGTTTGGGAAATAAATTGAGAAAATATAAATGTCTGGTATTTTCTAAATAAGATGTAATGTAGATTGTGTTGTAATGTCAAGTGTGTCCAGTATTTTTGTTGAAACCATCTGGCAACCCTAGGAGCAGAGAACCTGAGACCAAGCCCATGTGCAGTGGGGCCAGGCATCCTCAGCAGCCCTGACTAGGGGACCAGGAATCTGCCCACAGCAGCAGGGCCCAGAATCTGCAGCAGCCCCTGCTGTGGCTAGCAGTATCTGAGCCAGACAAGTGTCTGGCTGTGGGCTGAGAGTCAGTAGCAGGGAACCTCCCCTGGTCTGGCAAATTCCCTCATTTGAGACCTGTCAGGTCTCAAGGGTGCCAGATCAGGGAGATCCAACTTGTATTAGGCAAATGTAGTCATTTGCAAAAATCTAAGTGGGTTTGAATTATTTTGTTTATTCCTATTAAAGCAAAGTTTTGGTATTGTTGAGAGTATTAGCACGCAAGTGTGATGCATGCTTTATAATATATCTGTGTTTCTGATTTGCATTATGTTTACTAAATTTATATGGTGCCCTCATCTGAGAAAATGCACCTTCTAGATTAAGAACTCTAACAAACTAATTTCACTTGTAAACTATATTATATGTGAAAATAGATTCTGCACAGTAGAAGTCTTGTGTATCATAGGAGTGAATGCTAACTGCTATGTTTGTGAAGGTCAAACAGTGCATGATATCATCTTTCATACTAGTTGACTCTTTTTTGAACTAGTAAAAAAAAATGTCCAGTACTCCTCAAATCTTTTTATGGTTTAATAAGAAAGGATTTTTGTTTGCTGAAAAATAATCTTCAAAGATTAATCAACAAAGTATTTAGTGCAAAGTACTGTATGTGAGAATAATAATGCATCTTTTTTGTGTTCAAAGCCAAAAGGCTAACATATTAATTACAATCATTGTGAGGAAGATCATTAAAGAGACTCTATATATAGCAAGCAAACAGATGCTTGAAAGGAGAGAGCTCCTATTTACATTTGAAGATCAAATAATTGACAGCTAGCTACTAGGAAAAAACAGGCTCACTGATTTGTTTTCAAAATACTTTATTAAATTCCCTTCATCCCAACGTAGGGGTATGATGGGTGGAGGGGAAGGTGTTAGATCAGATCTGGAGGTAACAGACAATTCTTTGGTCCTGAAAAGAAGGCGCAGCCTTTTGTTTAATTTAAAGTGAATTTTGTAATGTGGTATTACACAATCATGGATTTGGTTCTGGTAGCTGCAGTTTCAAGCTTAACATAATGAAAGTCACCTCTGCTACTTGTTTTAAAGTTAGATTCTCTAGGAACATATAAAGACCAAAGGTAGTGAGTGACACATATATATTCACTGGTATAAGATCTAGTCTGATTTATACATTTTATTAAAGTTACAATAAAAATCACAATTATCAAAGCATGAAGAAATTCTACACAGACCTGCACACAGGCAGTCCCTAATGGGGCTGAGGCAGAGGGTGCAATTGCCCTGCTGCCCAGCGATACAAAAGAAGGCAGAGCTCCTGGCTGTCATTGTTCCTACTGCGGCCTGAGCCCTTTTATTTCACTGCTGAAGCATAGCACTGTGCACTCTGGGCAGTACTGTGGACTGCCTGGGGAAAGCTTGGCTCTCTCCTGGTGGTGCTAAGAACATAATCAGACCAACAATCCATCTAGCCCAGCATTTTGTCTGCCGACCGTGGCCATTGCCAGATGCCCCAGAGGGAGGGAACACAACAGGTAATCCTCATATGATCCCTCCCCTGTCACCCATTTCCAGACAGAGACTAGGGACACCATTCCTACCTAAGATTGTTAACTAATGAGTAATTTACTAGTCAAGTAGTCAATGGAATTTCCATTGACTAGTTGATAGTCACTTCTGCATTCCTCCTTTGAAATGTACAAGAGCCACCGGTGAGGCGCTCATATATTTCAAAGGAGAAATGTGGAACTGCGCATTCAGCCTGGGGCCAGCGGGAAGTCCCATTGACTCTGGGCTGCATGAGGGCGCTTGTGCTTTGAAAGAGCCCAAAGGGGGCTCTTGTGTATTTCAAAGCAGAAGCACCCACGTGGAGCCCAGAATCAACGGGCCTTCCCGCTGGCCCTAGGCTGCACTCAGTGTGTCAGCTTTGAAATGTACAAGAGTCCTTTGCGGGGGCTCTTGTGCATTTCAGTCCAGAAGCGCCCTCATGGAGCCTGGGATCAGGGGGCAACTCAGAGTCCCCCGCTGACCTGGGCTTCATGCTGCACTGCCGCTTTGAAATGCCACGTGGAGCCCACGGTCAGCTGGGGATTCCCCAGCTCACCCTGGGCTCTGTGTGGCATTCCCTGGAACCGAGGATCAACTGGGGACTCCCGAGCTGACTTTGGGTTCCATAAGGCATTTTCGCAGAACCCAGGGTCATCTGGGAAGTCCCATATCTGATAGGGAAGTCTCTACCTGATTGAGGCAGCAAGGGGGGAGGGAATTGACTAATCAACTCATCTATCTAATAAGCATTTTCTTATTGGATAGTCGACTAGTCCTTAACATCTGTATTCCTACCCATCCTGGCTAATAGGCGTTGATTGACCTAGCTCTTTTTTGAACCCTGTTAAAGTTCTAGCCTTCACCACATCATCTGGCAAGGAGTTCCACAGGTTGACTATCTGCTGAGTAAAGAAAATCTTTGTTTTGTTTGTTTTA
This sequence comes from Pelodiscus sinensis, assembly GCF_052426305.1. Classification (NCBI taxonomy): domain Eukaryota; kingdom Metazoa; phylum Chordata; order Testudines; family Trionychidae; genus Pelodiscus; species Pelodiscus sinensis. The sequence continues at coordinate 31,320,974 of NC_143053.1, forward strand.
AACATGCTACCTATTAATATAATTTGGTGACCCCTAGTTCTTATATTGTGGGAATAAGTAATTAACTTTTCCTTATTCACTTTTTCCAGACCAGTCATGATTTTATAGACCTTTATAATATCCCCCCTTAGTCTTCTCTTTTCTAAGTTGAAAAGTCCAAGCCTTTTTACACTCTCTTCATCTGGGATCTGTTCCAAACCCCTAATCATTTTTGTTGCCCTTTTCGGAACCTTTTCCAATGCCAATATACCTTTCTTGAGATGAGGCAACCACATCTGTATGCGATATTCAAGATGTGGGCATACAATGTTTTTATATAGAGGCAATAAGATATCTCTGTCTTATTTTCTATCCCTTTTTTAATGATTCCTAACATTCTATTTGCTTTTCTGACTGCTACTGCACACTGAGTGGATGTTTCCAAAGAACTATCCACAGTGACTCCAAGATCTCTCTCTTGAGTAGTTGTAGCCAAATTACTTCCAATCATATTGTATGTAGAGTTGGGATTATTTTTTCCAATGTGCATTACTTTACATTTATCAACATTGCATTTCATTTGCCATTTTGTTGCCCAATCACCGAGTTTTGTGAGATCTTTTTGAAGTTCTTCAGAGTCTGCTTTTTGTCTTAACTTTTTTGAGCAGTTTGGTATCAACTGCCAATTTTGCCACCTCACTGTTTACCCCTTTCTCTAGATCATTTATAAATAAATTGAATAGGATTGGTCCCAGGACAGACCCTTGGAGGACCCCACTAATGATCTTTCTTCATTCAGAAAACTGATTATTTATTCATACCCTGTGTTTCCTGTCTTTTAACCAGTTACCAATCCATGAAAGGACCTTCTCTCTTATTCCATGATAACTTAACTTAGCTTAAGAGTCTTTGGTGAGGGATTTTGTCAAAGGCTTTCTGGTAATCTAAGTATACTATATCCACTGAATCCCCATTTTCCACATGTTTGTTGATCCTCTCAAAAAACTCTAGCAGATTAGTAAGGATTTCCCTTTACAGAAACCATGTTGACTTTCTTTACTATAGTTTCAACTAATTTGCCCAGTACTGGCATTAGACTTACTGGTCTATAATTGCCAGGATCACCTCTAGAGCCAGGATCACTGCTAAGGGTTGCCTAGCAGCAGCCCCACCCCTTCCATCCACAGCCTTGGCCCTTTTGGGGGTGTGAAACAGGCTCTCTTCTCCCACCTTGCTCAGGGGCCCAGCGAGACTGTCAGCCCCACTGTGCACAAGTTACAAATATAGTTATATTCATATCCTTAATAATAATGTTAGGGTTTGATGGACTTGACATCAGTAGAGCAACAGTGCATGGTGAAGTCTCTCAAAGGGCATTCAATTTTCCTTTCTGCCCATTCCCTTTTTATCATGTGATTCTGCCTGTACCTGCATTCTGCACATACACAGGTGTCAATTCTTTTTTTTCTTATTGGACTGTATTCTTAATGGGCCCCAGTTTTCTATAGTGTGCAAATTCCCTTTTTTCCGTTAGCTTTAGTGTACAACTTGTATCCCTTACTCTGAGACAGATGCTCCTTTTCAGTACAGTAAACTTCCAATAATCCGGCACCTTTAGGACCCTGGGGGTGTCGGATTATCAGATATGCCGGACTATCGGAAGGGGGGGCTATGAGGGATTTGGGGTGGAGTGGGGGGGATGCCCCCCCAGACCTCTCATAGCCCTCCCTTCCGATAGTCCGGCTCTGCCCCAGGCATCCCCGATTCAGCTGCTGCTGGTCAGTTTCAGCAGCGGCTGAATCGGGGATGCCTGTGGCAGAGCAGCTGGGGTGCTACCGGGTTGGTCCTGCAGCACCGAGGGGCGGCACTATGGGACCAACCTGGCAGCACCCCAGCTGCTCTGCCCCAGGTGTCCCCAAGTCAGCCGCTGCTGAAACTGATCAGCAGCTGACTCCAGGATGCCTGGGGCAGAGCATCTGGGGTGCTGCCGGGTTGGTCCCGTAGCGCCACTCCTCGGCGCTGTGGGACCAACTCGGCAGCACTCCAGCTGCTCTGCCCCATGCATCCCCAAAAGCAGCTGGGATGCTGCCGGATTGGTTCTGCAGCCCCGAGGGGCAGCGGTATGGGACCAACCCAGTAGCACCCCAGCTGCTCTGCCCCCCAGCCTCTCCGATTCAGCTGCTGGTCAGTTTCAACAGCGGCTGAATTGGGAAAGCCGGGCGCAGAGCAGCTCCAATTGTCTGGCTGCCTGGAGCACTTCCGGGTTCCCGATGGTGCCGGACCATCAGGCGTGCCGGAGTATTGGATGCCGGACCAATGGAGTTTTAGTATATCTTTATGATCTAGCATTACTAGTAGTCTTCTCTGTAATTTTGTGCAACATTGCCACTTGGTGTCTCTTTTCCCATAATGCTAAGGCATCAGTTTATTTTCAGATCACTATTTCCTGTTTTCAAGGCCTAAAATAGCTAAGCTAAAGTCTTATAAGCCTCAATCTACAGGTTCTTGTGTTTCAGCTTGTCTTACTCATGTCTAATACTTGAGTCCTCTAAATATTGACAAGTCTTATACTTTTATAATCCTACAAATTAACTCTTAGAATCCTACAAATTAACTCTTAACATGTGATGAACATCACTGGAATAACCATTGGCGTAGAGTCGTTTCAGCAGATGAAAGGGAATATTTATATGGCCCATTCATCCCGAGAGACGGTGGTAAGCAGCGGCAGTGACAATCTATGAGTTGTGCCTAGATCTGCAACTTCTTTCGTGGCTTATGCATCCAGTATTGGATTTCCACAGTCAATTACAATAGCTACATGCCAGTCTACTTCCATTTTCATGAATCTCAGAATTTTTCCTCTGAGTTCTTTTGCATGACTTGCACAGATCCCACCGAAAAAATGACGTGCCCTGTTGTAATAATTGTCGCCAGGTGTTGCTATCTGCTAACATAGATTCCCAAGAGCTTGGATTGATATTAAACCTTTTCATAGTGTTTTTACATATATCCTTGAATCTTAACTTTGGCCTTCCTCTTGCCCTCATACCACTTCTTAGTCACCAAAGATTTCTTTGGGAAGGGGTTTATCACTTATTCTCCTCACATGGCCAAGCCACCGGAGTCTTCAGTTGTTAAGGCTCCTTATGAGACTGGATATGCCAGCTCTTGATAGGACATTTACATTTGAAACTTTGTCTTGCCACTTAATATTCATGAAGGTGGAAACTTCTCAATTTCTTCTCTTGGCACGAGTAGGTAGTCCAGGTCTCAGATCCATAAAGCAAGACACTTAATACGCACGCTTGGTATATCAGTATCTTTATTTTCAATGTCAGTTTGGGATTGTTCTATGCGTGTTTTATAAATCTGCCAAATGTTGTGGCTGCCTTCCCAATCCTGATGTTCAGTTCTTCGTCCATGGAGAGATTTGTGGTGATAGTAGACCCAAAGTAACAGAATTGTTGAACCACCTCTAATGGACTGTCATTCACAATGACCTTGGGTGGTTGAGATACACCTTGAGCAAACACAACAGAAACACAGTGTGGCTTCAGGGCTGGCAGGTCAACAATGGACATGATTTTTTCTCTTCGACAACTACAAGAAAAATGCAGAGAGCAAGGAAAGCCGCTGTTTATAGCATTTGTGGACTTAGCAAAAGCGTTCAATACAGTCAGTAGATCAGGACTGTACAAAGTGTTAATTAAGATTGGCTGTCCACCAACTCTACTCAAGCTCATATCTTTTCATGAAGATATGAAAGAAACAGTGTACTCTGATGGATCTATATCTGAACCCTTTGTGGTGAAGAATGGAGTCAAACAGGGATGTGTCCTTGCTCCTACCCTCTTTGGTATATTCTTCTCGGTCCTATTAAATTGGGCATTTATAAACTCACACAGTGATGTATTTCTCCACACAAGGTTAGGTGGTTCTCTTTATAACCTAACATGACTCAAGGCTAAAACTAAGGTCAAGAAAGTTCTCATTAGAGAACTCCTATTCGCAGATGATGCAGCGCTTGTTGCACATAATGAAGACATGCTACAGGCACTATTGGATTCTCTGTCCAGAGTTAGTAAACTGTTCTCTCTCAACATAAGCGTGAAGAAAATTGTTGTGATGAAAGCAAGTACGGGTTTTATTTCAGGTGATGGTAGTACTTATTGTCTTGAAGTAGGGGGCATGCTATGTATTTGTCTGGCCAGCCACTTGAGAGAGAGACAAACACTCAGACCCACCCCGCCACCCCTGGACCAAAGAGCTTTTAATATAAATGACGTTGTGTTTCACGTTTGTGGCCAAATAGCATCTAAGGGCAAGAACAGTTAGTAAGCTGCCTCTTACTGTCTAGAAAGATTCTAAAACAAATTCTGTTAATAAACTTCATTTATATTCTTTCTAGCTTAGTTACACTTCATTATCTATTTTTCAGTAGATGATTGTTGTTGGTAATAAAGCTAATATAAATCAATTAAAATGTTACGGAATAAGTGGCAATGCAAATTATTTTAGCCTGCACAGTATATGCATATTAGTGTCCAGTGTGCAACTTCTTTGGACAAGCTTTTGCAATCAGAAAAACTGTTACCTTTATTTTTCACTGACTCTTTTCCTTCCCTGACTTGCAAAGTAACTTATCCATAACTGTTCCTGAGTCATAATTTTAAGATATATCTCTTCTTTTAAGCAAGATCTAGTTGTTACAAGAATCAGTATGCCTGGGACAGGGAAAACTTAGCCATTGATTAAACAGGCGAACATTTATGAAAGAAAACAACTGAAATTAAAGAAGAAGAACAATCTTGATAATGACTGGACATCGATTACTGAGGCACTGTAAGGAAAACGTGTGTGTGTGTGTGTGTGTGTGTGTGTGTGTGTGTGTGTGTGTGTGTACACTGTACAGCCACTCCCTGAGTTATAAACAAGTTATGGACCAACACTTGGTACGAACACTTCGAGTTACGGAACTCAGGTCCCATAGAGTTACATGGCGACCACGCTGTTCGTAAGTGCAGATAGCCATTTGTAACTTGGATCTGCATTTACAACCGCTTTGGTCGTAAGTGTGGATGATCGTAAGTGAAGGTGGTCGTAACTCGGGGAGCAGCTGTATTGTATTATTAATAACAATACTGTGTGTGTGTGTGTGTGTACACACACACGGATGTCCAGTCATTATCAAGATTGTTCTTCCTTTTTCTTTGAGAGAAACAATGTATCTTTAGAATCAATAGCAGTTATTGGCATATCGTTTTGTTTGACTGTCTTTTTCAGACTAAAGAAAGGATAGCTGATCATTTATCTCATGTAGTTGGATACTATCATGTAAATCAAATGGGATAACATGATCCTCATTAATGTAATTGTAGTCAGAACTCTCATAATTATTTTAACAACAGAAATGGTGGCTTTATTTTAATTAGTTGTAAAATTTAATTAAATGAACTTTCAGACATTTGGCTTTTTCTGCTTGATTACAACAGTGTTATTAAATTGGTCTGAAATCGAATTTTCATGGTAATGTTGAGATGATTAGACTTGCCTAAAACTAATTCTGAATCCAACTTATCCTTTTTTAACAGATCAGCTACAGAGGAAGATTTTTCACTTGATCTGTGGGGATCTTTTTGTTGTTGTTTATTAAGTGCTGGCAGTAATAATGTTTTAATGAGTAGCATTTGGTTAGTGTTTAAAATTGTAATGTTAAAATTAGTCAGGAAGATCATAACAACTTCATTAAGAACTTGCCTTCATGGAAAGTAACATGATCTGAAGCTATCTTAAGTCATTTTAGCCACTAACTAAAATTGTATGCTGTCTAGGAATAGGTGAAATAGTATTTAATATTTAGCATATTAAATGCTCAGCTGCATTTAACTAAATGAATCTTTTTGTTTGATATTTGGAATATTGATATTAAGATACTCATCTGAGAGATTTTCCAGTACAAATCTCTGACTTTCTAAATTCCTAAATGGTCTAAAAGAAAAATGGCACCCAAAGAAGTGCATTGAGACCAGGACTAAGGTCCTGGGTTAGCATTCTGGGGGGATAAGGAGAGAACAAACCTGCTGTACCATTTCCTAAAAAGATAAGGCGTAGGGAGCAAGCTATATGGCTACATCTTAAATTGTCTTAGGTGTAGGAAGGCAAGTAGCTTTATTCAGACCTCTGCCCAGGTAAGTCAATAGTTTGGGATGTGTAGAGTAACTTTTGTCTGAAGTAGAAGGATTATCTGGAACATATTTAGGAAAAAAAATGAGCGGTTTCAGATTTTGAGGATACACTTGAACTTCTTTAATCCAGCAACCTTGGGAAACAGGTATGCTGAACTAAAGATTTTGCTAGGCCAGGCAGGGTGTTGTGGGGTGTGGGCATGAGGGCAATGCGGTGAGGCGCTTGTCTGGTGTCCCATTCCCAGGGACACGCATAACTGCACATCCCCCACCTTTCCCAGGTATCACCCCCCGCTGATAGGAATCAGTGAGGAAAAGCCTCAGGAGAAGCTTATTACTGCCTGCCTTTCTCCAGGGAGTGGGACAACTGTGTGGAGAGCCATTTTGTCCTCTGTAGCACAGGTGTTCCTGGATTAGGGACACCCAGAATACTGAGGTTCAAGTGTATTCAGCTTTACTGTATTGTCAGAGAATTAGGACCCTAGAATACAAATAAAACATTCTGAAGTCTTCACTTTTTGCTGCTGTTGGCTTTGGATTTGCAATGTGTCCTTCATAAAAGTGCCCTCTAATCTGTATAAAAAAACCCTGAAGTCAGTACAGTATACAGTAGTCCATTTGTTATTCTGTTTCTCTCACAGCTAGGATATGTTACTAGTTCTTCTAGGTGGAGTTAAAGATGTTGTTTATGATCTACAATCTCTACACGCCTTGGGGCATGCTTACTTGAGTGAACAACTTTTTCTCTGTGCCCAACTGTCACAGTTGAGCTTAGGTGGGTGAGGTAATCGACTTCTGCTGGTGAGAGACAAGCTTTTGAGCTACACAGACCTCTCAATTCAGCTCTGGGAAATAGTCAGTGTCAGAGCTAAATAGAAGATTAAACAGATAGTTCAGCACAGTGGTTCTTAAATTCTTTATCATTTGTGGACAAAATATGTGATCCACAGTGTGTTATGCAGGCTACAAGTTGAGAAATACTGCACCCTCCCCTAAATTCCTATGCCCACCACATCCTATCCAGAGATCTTTCCAAAGGGTGGGTCCAATATCAGAGCCCTAGATGCAAGGCAGTGTTCCCTGGAAGATGACACCTAGGCTGCCACCCAGGAGAGATTCAGTTGCCATCCATCTGATTAACAGAGCACCCACAGCTGGCAGCATGTGTGGTGGTACACATGCATACATGTCTCGGTGTACATAACAAAATGTGAAAGAAACAAATTAGCATGCCTTTGTGAGAAAATAGATGATCCTTTACGCAACAGATCACATCAATATTCAGGTTACTCCCAGTCCTGCAACACAGGAGGGTGGGTGGAACCCCAGTCCCTTTAAATCGCCACCAGAGTGCTGCCCACTCCATGCGCCACTGAGGGCTGGGATGGGGGAGCTGGTGCGATCTGCTCCATGTGGCTCTGAGGGCTAGGGTGGGGGGACTGGTGTAGTGTGCTCTGTGAGGCTCTGAGGGCTGGCTGCCAATAGCCCAACCCTGTCCTCCCAAGGCCCTGCCCCTTCCAGGAGCAAGGAGCCCCCTCCCTTGCCCAGGAGCCCACACTGGCTGTCAGCTCTTCTGGGCCTGAATATTAGTCTTTCCTATAAGTTCTCCGTTGTACTGGAAGTCAAGGGAAGTCTAAGATTTGAGCAATCCAGAGATGTGCTCAATTACAAGGAGTGATCCCTCTACTTTTCAATAGGACATTGCAACTGTGAATACTCTCTATACTACATATTGGTAAGTAGGAAAGGCACAAGGGTAAATTAAGATCTTATCTGTGTGTATGGAAACCAGTGATGGTAATATTTAAAGAGGTATGCTCAAATGCCTACCATTCTGAAAAGCTGGCATACCCTGCCATGTTATAAAACAACATTTAGATGTATTATGGCATGCATGAAAGGATTTTTTTTTTTTTGTTTTATTGCAAAGATAGCTTTGCTCCCATATATATAAAGGTTTTCTGTATTTGGACATCCTACAGTTAAGTACCTAAAAGAACCGATACGTGCGGTACCTTACATTTGTTTACAAACTGTAACTTCCTTGGAATTTAAATGAGATTATTAGAAAGCTTCTGCAATCACCATGAGAATGCACGTAATAACATTCTCTCTGAAATCTTCATTCTTGGTTGAGCCATTTACTTTCCAATAATTGACTTTCTTTAGTCAGTGTTCAATAATCAGATGGTTTTATGGCCATGATCCACATTTTTTAATATGGAAGTGCTGAATTACGTTTAATTCAGTCTATTTGCCTTCCCCTTCTGTACCCTCCACTGCAAATCCCACCTGTTAGAAGGAATATCCAGGTTAGCATGGCCCTTGGATTATTTTTGTCAAATTGAATTGAGTCCACTGGAAAGATTATCTCTACTCAGAAATTGTTAGAGAGTACAGTGTTGTATACAAATGTATTATGGCGTTGCAGTGATATGAGCACTGGATAGTCTTGGAAACAATCATAGCTAAAGAGCATCTGCATATACTTTCAGTATCTGGAGCATATTCTGTAATGTTACACATCACTCTCTTGGTTTGGCTTCCATGCCTGATGTCCAGTTTAGAAGAGCACTTATATGGTCATTTTTTTATTGCCTTTCATTTAGACATCTCTTGACGTGATAATCCCAAAAGTAATAAGTGTCTGAAAAGTGAGCAATCATTGACAATACTTGTAAGAGAGCATATAATGACACCTTTTGTTAGGACTGATTAAATAATTATCATTTCAGAAAATATTTTTAAAATTTTGAAATAGTTTTGGAAAAATGTCAATGAAAGTTTTAATTGAAAAATTACTAGTTCTAGAAATGATCAAAAACTTAAAAAAAACCCACACTCAATAACAAATTTCAACATGACTTCATCAAAACATTGGGGTCTAATAATTTCAGTAGATCCTTTTCATAGGCTCACTTTCATTTTTCCTCTATACTTTTCATTTTTGTGTGTGGTACCTTAATACAGCAACAGAGAGGAGAGAAGCATTTTAAGAAAATAAGAACATTGACTTGAGGTTCTACTGGCAGATGTGATACCTAAAGCTAGTTGTAAGGACACTTTTTTAAAAATGGACTAGGTTTCAATTTTACTTTACCATGTCAAGTGCTGGCAGATTTGCATCTGCATCTCTTCCTATAACCACTCTTTAACATTCCAGTGCCACAAGAGAACATGCATATATCCCTGTCACGTTTCAGGAAGGTTTTGGTTTCAACTCTAAGAATACATGCAATTCCCAAGAACGTGGGACTATACTGATTGAAGTACGCTATTAACCCATCTCTTTGTCACCATTAGTGAATAATTTCTGTTTTTAATTAATTAACATAGGAAGAATAGCCTACGTGGATAAGAGGTGAGGAAAGAATATGGAGTCAGAATTGAATTGTGATATGACTAATAAAATAGTTAAGAGGTCTGCCTTTTGACTGCTTCGAAGAATCTTAGAATAGTCTTACATAAGAAGTCAGTCAGTAATAATTCAGATAATTTAAACATGCCTAAAGAAAATTAAGATACTGAAGAAAGGCAACAATACTACCACATTTAATTAAATGAATGGGATGGAACTGTGATTTCATTATTATGGCGGATACTATGCCCTCCAGTGAATCATTTTAATGTAACATTCTGTCTTTTTCTCACTAACCTTACTGTTGCACTGGCAGTAAGTTTTACAATTCTATTCCTCCTTCCTCACGCAAATAAAAGGAGACTAATATCAAACAAAAGTAATTAAAATGTTAAGAGGGTCTCCAAATGAGTCTTTGTGCTCAATAACAGGAAAATTTCACCAAATTTTGGCTATTGGACAAAGGATCAGGTGCTGACCGGTGCTACGTCTACATTGGCATGGTCTTGCGCAAGAATTCTTTTGCGGAAGAGTTCTTGTGCAAAAACTCTTCCAGAAGAGAGCATCTACACTGGCAAGTGCTTTTGCGTAAGAGATGTGCTTTTGCGCAAGAGCATCCTTGCCAGTGTAGACGCTCTCTTGCACAAAAAGCTCTGATTGCCATTTTATCCATAGGGCTTTCTTGCGCAAGAAATTCATGTTGCCTGTCTACACTGGCCTCTTGCGCAAGAACACTTGTGCAAGAGGGCTTCTTCCTGAGCGGGAGCATCGTAGTTCTTGCGCAAGAAGCACTGATTTCATACATTAGAACGTCAGTGTACTTGCGCAAGAATTTGCGGCCAGTGTAGACAGGCAGCAAGTTTTTGCGCAAAAGCGCTTTTGCACAAGATCGCGCCAATGTAGACACAGCCTGGGGAAGCTTGCCCGATGTGGGAGATAGCTGTGCCCAGACAGTCAGTCTCAACTGAGCTGGGGGGGGACAGGGAGCCTATCTATGCCGGTGCCTCTGCTCAGAAGTGGAAGCTGTGGCTGCTGCTCCCCCTCCGTCCCCAACACACACAAACACACTTTCCTTACACATTTGTGGTAATGTTTTTGTTACTTCTTGGTATTTCCTGTTGAAATGCACAATGTACTTATATTCTCTATAATTTTATTCTTTAAAAGTTTTTTAGATATTACAATATTGTTTTTAGGTTTATTCTCTTCTGCTTAAATTTAGTGTTTTGAGTAGTGAGTTTTAAAATGCCTAACCTGCCCTAGCTTGAGTAATTATCATTATTACTTTTATTGCCATAATGTGCTTTGTCATTCTTTATTTGAAGTGGTACAATTCAATAATAGTGTTTTTAGAATGTAAATTTAGCTTTTACTCCCTTTAGGCAGTGCCAGCTCCAAAATTGTATTATATACATGTGCAGTTGAAGGTAGCTTATTTTCAAATTGTATTTCTAATTATATCTGTCAAATAAGTTAAAATTCATACAAAAATAAATACACTTCCAAGTCCAATACTAATAGTAATGATGGAGTGAAATGTTAGTGAATAAAATCCATGATTGTGATTGGTAAACATGAATGCCAAAATAATTAGACAAATAAATTTCCCTTCTTAATAAGAGAAAAGAATAAAAGTAAAAGTTTTTAAATTGAATGAAAAACAGCTGACTAAAATTGAATAGATAATGGCAGTAACTCAGAGAAAAAGTTAGAGAAAATAAGCATATTTTATTTATTTTTATTTGCCTCTATTAAAATGAGTGTACAAAGTATCAGATTTGGTGCCTCAATACAAATTTGATTTCGGATTGGAAATACCTTGCTGTATTTTGGCAGCTTTGATTGTAGCCTTTCAGAAAACCAAAAGCAGCTGGGCCATCTGGGTGAGTGTATACTGATACATAGTGTCTACATTACTTTCTCTGTTTCTGGTATATGAATGCAGGAGGGAAAAATCGAGACACGTCAATAAAAAAACTGTTTAAAGCTAAGGATTAGCAGAAAATCTGAGAACTACTGGCCTTTCATTTTGTGCTGCCTGCCTTAGCCTATTGTATTATGATCATGTCTTATCCAGTGAACCAGTACTATGACACTCACACATCAGAGGCAATTCTTAGTGGAAAGTTTGGCTTCAAAGATTAATAGCATGAGGTGCCTAAATGATAACGCTGTTCTAATGGGATTGCCAGAAGGGAGCTGGGATTATGCTTATGTATGTAGTGCCAGTGCTGATTGCTTTGGTGCCAAGTACCAGCAAACTGCTAGATTTATAGTAGTCTCCACAATCATCCTAATGAAGGGACTTCAAGCCGCCATTCCTGTCTCCATTTGCAAAGATATCTGACAGCCCTGTACATTATGGTCACTCTAATGCAGAGAACACAGGAAATTGTTCTGCCATTTGAATAATGCTCGAAGTTATGAAGCAGCCCTTCCTTTGTCCCTATAATAAAGGAAAATGTCACTGGTGTATCATAGAATCATAGGGCTCAGGAGGTTGAGTCCAGCCCCTTGCCCAAAGCAGGACCAACCTCAACTGAATAATCCCAGCCAGGGCTTTGTCAAGCCGAGACTTAAAAAACTCTAGGGATGGAGATTCCACCACCTCCCTAGGTAACTCATTCCACTTCTTCACCACCCTGCTAGTGAAATAGTTTTTCCTAATATCCAACCTAGACCTCCCCACACTGTAACTTGAGACCATTGCCCCTTGTTCTGCCATACATCACTACAGAGAACAGCGTCTTTCCATCCTCTTTGGAAGGTGAAGGCTGCTATCAAATCCCCCTCACTCTTCTCTTCTGCAGACTAAATAAGCCCAAATCCCTCAGCCTCTACTCATAGGTCAAGTGCTCCAGCCCCTAATCATTTTGGTTGCCATCCACTGGACCCTCTCCAGTGCGTCCACATCTTTTTTGTAGTGGGGGCCCAGAATGGGATGAATACTCCAGATGTGGCCTCACTAGTGCCGAATAAAGGGGAATAATTAATTCTCTAGATATGCTGGCAATGCCTCCTAATGCCATTAGCCTTCTTGGCTATAAGGTCACACTGTTGACTCACGTCCAGCTTCTCATCCACAGTAATCCCCAGGTCCTTTTCTGCTGAACTGCTACCTAGCCAGTCAGTCTTCAACTTGTAACAATGCTTGAGATTCTTCCATCCCAATTGCAGGACTCTGCACTTGTCCTTGTTGAACCTCATCAGATTTCTTTTGGCCCAATCCTTTAATCTCTCTAGGTCACTCTGGACCCTATCCCAACCCTACAACATATCTACCTCTCCCCCCAGCTTAGTGTCATCCACAAACTTGCCGAGGCTGCAATCCATCCCCTCATCCAGATGATTAATGAAGATGTTGAATAAAACTGGTCCTAGAACCGATCCTTGGGGTACTCCACTTGAAACTGACCACCAACCAGACATTGAGCCATTGATCACTACCCGTTGGGCCTGATAACCTAGCCAGCTTTCTATCCACCTTACACTCCATTTATCCAATCCATATTTCCTGAACTTGCTGGCAAGAATATTGTGGGAGACCATATCAAAATCTTTGCTAAAGTCAAGGTATATCACATCCACTGACTTCCCCATGTCCCTCATCATAGAAGCTAATCAGATTGGTCAGGCACAACTTGCCCTTGATGAATCCATGTTGACTATTCCTGATCACATTGCCCTCTTCCAAGTGTTTCAAAATGGATTCCTTGAGGATCCCTTCCATGATTTTTCTGGGGCTGAGCTGACTGGTCTGTAGTTCTCTGGATTGTCATGCTTCCCTTTTTTAAAGATGGGCACTGCATTTGCCTTTTTCCGATCATCTGGGATCTCTCCAGATCTCCACGAGTTTTCAAAGATAATGTCTAACGGCTCTGCAGTGACATTTGCCAACTCCCTCAGTACCCTCAAATGCATTAAATCTGGACCCATGGATTTGTGTATGTCTGGCTTTCTCCACTGAGGTCTGCCTACCTCCTTCCCATACTGTGTTGCCTAGTGCAGTAGTCTGGGAGCTGACTTTGTCTGTGAAGACAGAGGCAAAAAAAGCATTGAGTACTTCCGCTTTTCCAACATTATCTGTCACTAGGTTACCTCCCCCATCTAGTAAGGGTCCCACACCCTCTCTGATCACCCTCTTATTGCTAACATGCCTTGTAGAAACATTTCTTGTTATCCTTCACGTCACTTGCTAGCTGCAATTTCAGTTGTGCTTTTGCCTTCCTGATTACTCCCCTGCATTCTCGAGCAATATATTTATACTCCTCCCTAGTCATCTATCCAAGTTTCCGCTTCTTATAAGCAGGGCTCGACAAATAATACAATCTACTTGCCCATCGCGAGTGGATTGTAACCCGGAAGAGCCGGGTTTGGGCGATCTGCGCATGTGCAGATCGCCGGACAGTGCAGCTGGCGAGCGGGGCTCGCTGCAGTTTGGCGAGCCCTGCTTATGAGCTTCCTTTTTGTGTTAAAGCTCACCAAGGATTTCCCTGGTAAGCCAATATAGTCGCCTACCATATTTGCTTTTCTTACTTGGCTCATCTCGCCTGCGTGGTTCACAGCAAACTTTTCTGTGCATCGGTGTCCCCTAACGCAAAAAGGGTTCCTCACACCTGCCATAAGAAAACATTGAAAACTTTTGTTAGACATAAATTAATATTTTACAATGAAGTTTGATAAGCTAAAATGAGAGTTAAAGTGCTTTATCTGTTTAACAATTTAAATTAAACCATTCTCCCTAGCTGCAGCACTAGCAAAATGGCTCAGGCAAAATTATGTAATTAAGGGTGAGTTTCCATTAGCAACTGATGGTCCCCGGAAAGGTTTATGTTGAGCCACGTGGTCCATGGGCCAAATAGTTTGAGAACCACTGTCTTAGAAGGATGGTAGTACTGCTTTTGGGGTGGACTGGAGAGTCACCAATTTGAAAAGGGTCCCCCAGGTAATGGCCACAGTCATATTTGTCTGCAGCCCAAACCTCAGGAATCCAGCTTTTCCATGCCTGTTGGTCCTCCAGTGACACTTACCAAGCCCAAGAAGTCTGCCACAGAAACCATGCTGCTGCAGCTGTCTGTCCCTTCTTACCGAGTTTATATAAAGACCAGGTAGTTTTCATTGTTATTCTCCAAGTCTGAAATCATGTCCTTTCGCAAGATCACCCTAAGACTCCAGACCTAAAATCTGCAGCCATGTCAGAAAGGGTGAAATACAACTCATGGCACCCCATTCCTGTTCCTTCTTCTCTTTCCATCCATCCACCCTCTCCTTTTCCACAAAGGGAGATGATGTTTGTCCTATCCCTCCCTTACATCTGGCACTACCCAGAGTATGTCGACCAATTCAACTACAGTAGCCAGAAAGTCAAGGGGTCCCGATACTACCTGGGATTACTAGCTCTACCCATGTGGTAGTCGAGAATGGGAACACTACCAAGGCTATATCTACGCTGCACTCTAAACTTGAAATAAGATACGCAATTTGTGCTATAAGCGGATTCAGACTAACACGGCTACCCCTCTGATAATTTGTGCTATACAAATTGCATACTTATTTCAAATGTATTTAAAAATAAAGTGCTATTTCAGGATACTCCTTTACCTGCACACAGCATGGCTTCCTCCTGTCTGCACCCTAAGATACTCCCCTGCCTGCACATGTAACCCACACACCTTCTGGGTGTGGTATACTATCCCATTTAGTGGCACTGAGACCACTTAGAGAGAATAATGACTCTGCGCTAAAGCCTTAGCTAATAGCCAGCTGACTTTTAGCTCATGCAGTAGTGACTCATTCACTAAAGTCCAGTGCTCTCAAGTTCGATTCTGTTTGCAGACGACCAGGGTCTGCTGGCATTACACATACAGGGTGTGTCTACACAGCAAAGTTATATCGAAATAACAGCTGTTATTCCGAAATAACTATAAGAGTGTGTTATGGCTAGTTCTCCACTCTGGCACGATGAATGCAGAAGTGGGGGCCTACAAAAGTACCCCAAAATCTTATCTTTCCAGGCTTTGGTATAAAGCTTCCACCCAAAATCTTAAAAAACCTACATTTTGAGGATAAAAATCTGCTTTCACCACCCAAGTAATGGTAAGAAAACCAGGGAAGAGATCACTTGGGAAACCTCAGCCCTAAAGTAAAACCAGGACACACAAATTAAGCAATACCAGGTTAAGAAAAAAGAAAGAACTTTTATTATCACCACAATACTCCTGTTACAAGCATAATGACTAGAAGGAAAAGTCACCAATTAATATACTTAAGGGGGACTCCCATGGGCCAAAAACTTAATTACAAAGGAGAGGAAATGCCATTTTTAAATGCACAGACATCAGATTCCCATTCCCAAACCATAAAACAATAAAACTTTACCCTACTTACAGATGGTGAAGAGTCTTTTCTTGGAGAGAAACATGTTGTCTGTCTCCCTCAGTCTCTGGAGAGTCAACTGCCCGGGGATAAAGGAGAGAAAAAACAAAAATTCCTTTGTCCTAGTTTGAAATTCCTATCTGCATTTCTATTGGCTGACTGCTACCTGTCTAGGTACAGTTAACCCCTAAGTCTCCAGGCTGCTGGCCATCCCTCTTGATCACGACACGCCCCCCAAATAGCAGACAGTGCTGAACAGCTTCTGGCCACACTGACTGTGATTTCTTTTTGGAGGTCTGGGATAAAGCATAGTAAATAAGTACATGCTCACTTTATTAGACTATAGAATACATGAAAATTAAACAAGATCCTTCCACATCCGTGGAGTACCATGACAGATGTACTGAGAGTGTCCTAAGTAATTGAGTCCAGAAATGCCTCTCAGGAGAGGGCTTTCAGCCACCTTGTTAGACGCTCCTGAAATGTGCTGTATATCAAAGTCAAAGTCTTGGAGTGCCAAACTCCACTGAAGGAGTTTCTTGATGGTCGTTTTGACTGAATGAAGCTACTGAAGAGCAGAGTGGTCAGTCTGCAGATGAAAGCGTTGCCCCCACACATATAGTCTTAGCTTCTCTAGAGCATACGCAATCACATGGCACTCCTTCTCCAAGACAGACCATGGCTTTCTCTTTCAGACAATTTTTTGCTGAGAAACACGACAGGGTGGAGTTGTTGATCTGGTCCTTCCTGCATCAAAACTGCCCCCACACCCCTCTCAGATGCATCTGTGGTGATAATGATAAGAGCTGCCTTGAGCTGGTTAAAATCTTCCTGGCACTGATCAGTCCACTTGACCCCATTAGGTTAGATCGGTTAGAGGTGTGACAACCTCACTGTAGTGTGGTACAAATTGCCTGTAATACCCAGCCCAAGAAGGATTGAACCTATTGTTTTGGGGCAGGCCAGTTTATTACAGCCTCTACCTTAGCCTGTAGAGGGTTCATACTTCCTTGACCCACCTGGTGTCCAAGGTAGGTCACCTTGTTCAAGCCAATTTGACATTTTTTTTTTGCTTTAACTGTTAGCCCTGCCTCCCTTACATGTTGGAAGACATCTTGGAGGTGTTGTAGGTGCTCTGCCCATGAATCAGAGAATACGGCCACGTTGTCTAGATAGGCCACTGCAAATTCTCCAAATCCAGCTAATAGAGTATACACAAACCTTTGGAAGATTGCAGGTGCATTGCACAGCCCGAAAGGAAGAACATTAAACTCTTATAGGCTGATGTGTGTAACAAAGGCTGATTTTTCCTTCGCTGCTACCTCCAGAGGTATCTGCCAGTACCCCTTGGTTAAGTCTAGGTTGGAGATGAACTGAGCATGCCCCAGTTTCTTCAATAGCTCATCTGTGCATGGCATGGAGTAGTTGTCTGGGTGAGTTACAGCATTTAGCATATGGTAGTCCACACAAAAACAGATTTCCCCGTCCGGCTTGGGAACTAGGACCATTGGAGAAGGCCATGTGCTCTCCGAAGGGCAAATTATGCCCATGTCTAACATGTCCTTGATTTCCCTCTCTATAGCCGCTTTGGCTGGAGGAGCCATTCGGTAGGGTTGGACCCTGACTGGACAAGCACCACCTGTGTCAATGGAGTGAGACTCCTGTTTGGTCTGTCCCGGGTTGACTGCGAACATTGGGATGAACTAGGTTTATAAGTGTACGTTCTGTCAGTGCTGCTCACAGCTGAGGCTCAGGAAAAGGCTTAGTTATATCGAAATAAGAGCTAGTATTCCAAAATAATTATGCGAGCGTCTACACAGCAATTCTGTTATATTCTGAATAACAGACGGCTTATTCCAACTTCGGTAAACCTCATTATATGAAGAATAACACCATTTTTGCTCCATTTTTGCTATTTCAAAACAGCCCCTCACCAGGGCCATTCTAAGTTATTCCTTCGGGGGCTCTAAATAAAGATAGCACATCCACATTAGGGAAGCCTGCTTTGGATTAATTTTGAGGCTTCCCTGCAGTATAGATGTGCTATTTTGAAATAAGCTATTTCAGAATAACTATTCCTGAGTAGTTTATTCCAAAATAACTACAATCTAGACATAGCCACACATCCCCTAACTTTCCTCCTGCCTGCACACCTAGCTATCCACTACCCACACGCAGCCCCCAACCACCTTCTCCCTGCATCCTGAATGTTTTTCAAATTTTTTGCTGAGTCCCCCCTTTAGTTATATATTTTGGCTGCATCCTCCCACACAACAGACTGACTGAGTGGCCTACTGAGGTGAGTTAGGAGTGGAGGTAGCATTCCCTCCCTGGACCACCTGTGCAGAGATGGCACAAGCCCTGCCAGTCCTTGACTTCCCCTACACCCAAAATAGAAGTAAAACTATGCCTATGTCCAAGGGACCCCCAAGCCCAGACCCCCAAGTTCCCTCGTGCCCTCTGAGTCCTGGAGATTTTACAGCATAATGTGGGGAACCTCCACAAGAAGTTTGAGAGCCCCTGCTTTAGCAAACACATTAAAACAATGTCCAGCTAAGATTTGTAAAAAACAAGGAGTTGTCCTGCAGCACCTTAAAGGCTAACAGATTTATTTGGGCATAAGTTTTCATGGGTAAAATCCACTTTTTCAGATGCATGACAAAGTGGTTTTGGCTCACAAAAGCTTATGCCCAAATAAATCTGTTAGTCTTTAACATGCTAAAGGATGACTCCTTGTTTTTATAGATACAGACTAACATGCCTACTCCTCTGAAAGTTGTCACCAGCTAAGATTTGTATCTTTCCCTTCTGCTTCCCTTCCCCTGGAGAAACAAAGTCAAATGTTGCATGATAACACATATGGGTTATCCAAGTAATTTATATATGACTGTACACTTTAGCTTAAGGTCAACACTTCCTCTCTCTTCTTCTGCTGGTTCGCAGGCTAAATATGGATTTAGAAGCTTAACTTTAGGCATCAGATTTGAGGTATGACTGTGTTATTAAGCATAGCTGTTTTTCTTGCATGCTACTGATTATCAGATATGCATGGATACCCCTTATCCATAGAAAAACTGATGTAGAGGTCATGTTTGCTTGGAGAAAAATTGAATGTACTCAACTTCCAATTGAAAAAAATCTATCAAATTTCACTGTATGACCAGTTCGAACAGTTAAGGTTTTAGGGACTGTCACTAATGATTTGTTTACCTGCTTATGGGTAACTATTCTTCTCTCATATAAACCATCTTATAACAGTCAGTGGAGACCACTCGCATATGGAAAGTGAATAGGATTTGTCCTGGTAGTAATTAAGGTTGTCCTCAGAAATCTAGTAATTGAGATCAAGCTGAGTCAGTAAAATGTCATGGCTTGAATCTCTTATGTTTGGGGAATAAACAAATTATATCAGGGTATGTCTACACTACCACCTTAGTTCGAACTAGGGTGATTAATGTAGGCAACCGGAGTTGCAAATGAAGCCCGGGATTTGAATTTCCTGGGCTTCATTTGCATGTTGCCGGGCGTCGCCATTTTTAAATATCCGCTAGTTCGGATTCCGTGCCCACGGCTACATGCAGCACGAACTAGGTAGTTTGGATTAGGCTTCCTATTCCGAACTATCTGTACACCTGTGGAATGAGGTGTACAGATAGTTTGGAATAGGAAGCCTAATGCAAACTACCTAGTTCGTGCCGCGTGTAGCCGTGGGCACGGAGTCCGAACTAGCGGACATTTAAAAATGGCGACGCCCGGCAACATGCAAATGAAGCCCGGGAAATTCAAATCCCGGGCTTCATTTGCAACTCCGGATGCCTACATTAACCACCCTAGTTCGAACTAGGGTGGTAGTGTAGACATACCCTCAGTGCTTTCAAACCTGTTCTATACTGGGCAACAGTTCTTCCCCATTAAATATATAGAAATGATTTGTTGAAACCTGTTTATGACCCCAATACCCCAATTGGGAACCCTAGAGGGAGGGGAGCTGACAGACACACCAGGTCTCTGGGAAAGGTTGAGGAGCCAGCTCCATACTCCTGGAGGATCAGGAACTCAGGCGGAAGGGGCGAGGCCAAGGCAGCCAGCCCTCAGCACCTCTGCCTCCCCAGCCCCTGGCCCTCAGAACTGCATGGAGGGTGCAGTGCTCTGGTGGTGATTTAAAGGGCCCAGGGCAGTGGTGGCAACCAGAAGCCCTGGGCCCTGTAGAATCAGCTGGCCCCAGGCCAGTTGCCCCATTTGCCGCCTCCTCCCCCACTGACAGTGGGCCTGCCTAGAGGACATCAAACTGTAGAGCTCCATGTAGCTTGTAAGCGTCTCTTCCACCAACAGAAGTTGGTCCATTAAATTATATTATTTCACCTACCTTGTCTTTCTCAGAGTCTGAGCCCAACATGGCTACAATAACATTGCAAATAAGTGATACAAATGATATATTTCAATAATACAAGAGTATTATAAGCAAATCTTACCAGACCCTAAATAGGGATGTAATAGTATAGTTGATTAACTGATAAGCAAAAGCTTATAAGTTAATGCTATAGACTATACACATTACCCCCTCTCTCCCCTTGGCAGTAAATTTTTTAGCAGGCTGGGCAGCAGTCTGGCTCAGTCCTGGCTTGAAATGGGTCCAGGATCTACCCCTGCGGCGGCTTTGCATATAAAGTGTATTAGGAGATAGGCAGCCTGGCTCAATTCTGGCTTGTACCAGGTCCAGGAGCCTTAGATGACCCTACCTTTATCAGAGGTAGCAGCACAGGGTTACAGGCAGCCAATCCACAGAGAGAGCTGTTTTTTAAACTGGCTCCACTCCCAGGCCAGCCCCTGCCTGGCACGCTACACTGCTGCCTCTGTATGAGAGGCAGCAGCATGGAGTGGCAGGGGGCTCCTCAGGAGTAAGGCTGAAGCACACTGGCTGCTGGCCCCTCCCTTGGGGACTATAGAATAGTCGAGTAACCAATAAGAATTCATTAGGTTACTCGACTATTCAATTAACCGATATTTAACATCCCTAGTCCTAAAATTATACCCAGTCTCTAAACTGTATATATGACAGAAAGTCTGCTATTTTTATTGTGATTTAAAATCTGCAACTATATTTATTATTTATTTTTATTGCAAATTTTGAATACATTTTCAAGATTTATTTAATTTATCTTTTTTAGGTGAATCTTGGAAGCAACCAGTATCTCTTCTCAGCAGTGGTGGATCCCAAAGAAATGCCTTGTTTCTGTTTGCGGCACGACATTGATGCTCTTCTCTGGCAGCCACGTTCTAACCAACCAGACAGTATGTGGGAACATATTGCAACTTTTAATGCTTTAGGTATGGAATGAACTGCTCTGTGGCCCATATCTTTCTAATAAATGATATTCCAGATTTTGCCATCTCATTTCCATTAGATCTATGTTTTGCTCATATATGAGTTACCCTAATTAAATTGAATGTTGAACCAATTTAAAAAAGGTTTAGGTGATGCTTGTACCTTGACTGAAGATGCTTAGAAGTCAAAGGATTATTTAGTAAAAAGTTGAGGTCCATGCATTATTCTTCCTAACTAAATGTTCATAAGTATGTGAATAAGAAGTTTAAGAATACTTGACAGAATGACAAGAGATGGGCCTTAAATGTCAACAGATTTTAGTTATTTTAGACCACCCAGGGGAGCTTAGTGGTCACAGGCAGCCCTCTTTTATAATGAGGGGGTTCAGTTTGACTTCAGCTGTGGTCCAGGACTAGGCCCATATGGCCCAGGAGAAAAAAAGGCAGTCTCTTGAGCAATTTCAAACTTTTAGCTCAAAACCAGCACCTTAAAGTCTACCAGCAACCAGAAAGCATCTAGTGCAGTGCATAGGGTACAAGTGTAATATGCTCATGGGGGTCGTAGTTTGTCAAAAATTCCAGTTAACTAAGACTTATACAGGCAGTCCCCGGGTTACGTACAAGATAGGGACTGTAGGTTTGTTCTTAAGTTGAATCTGTATGTAAGTCGGAACTGGCGTCCAGATTCAGACACTGCTGAAACTGACCGCCAGTTCTGACTTACATACAGCATCAACTTAAGAACCCCAGGCGTCCCCAAGTCAGCTGCTGCTGAAACTGATCAGCAGCTGATTCCAGGAAGCCCGGGGCAGAGCAACTCTGCCTGGGGCTTCCTGTAGTCAGCGCTGGTCAGTTTCAGCAGAAGCTGACTTGGGGACGCCTGGGGCAGAGCAGCTGGGGTGCTACTGGACCAACCCAGCAGCACCCCAGCTGCTCTGCCCCAGGCGTCCTGATTCAGCCGCTGCTGAAACTGACCAGCAGCGGCTGAATCAGGACCTGGGGCAGAGCAGCTGGGGTGCTGCCGGGTTGGTCCAGTAGTGCCCAGAGCGGGCGCTGCAGGACCAATCGGCAGCGCCCCAGCTGCTCTGCCCCAGAGTCCAAAACAAAAGCCTGGTCTGCTGGGGGGGGGGGGGGGAGCACACTAGCTGCGCCCCTCCCCCCCCCAGCAGACCAGGGACACGGGGAGCAGAGCCGCAGCGGCAGCGGGGTGCCACGCCTCTGAGGCTTTGCTCTGGCAAAGCCTCAGAGGCGAGGGACCCCGCCACGGCTGCGGCTTCAGTCTGGGTGCCTGTGGTCTGCTGGGGACCGTCCCCAGCAGACCACAGGAACCCAGACTGAAGCGGCAGCAGCGGCGGTTCCCCGCGCCTCTGAGGCTTTGCTCTGGCAAAGCCTCAGAAGCATGGGTACCCGCCCGGTGCCCCTGGTCTGCTGGAGACGGTCTCCAGCAGACCAGGGGCACCGGAGCAGCTTACGAACGGGGCTTTCTCGCCCCAACCTCCGGGGCGAGAAAGCCCCGTTCGTAAGGGCGGATCCGACGTAAGTTGGATCCGCGTAAGTCGGGGACTGCCTGTACTTACCAATGGAATACTAATTTTCAAACAATTAGAATACAATACAATGAATTAAGCATAAAACGCTATACAGGTGTTTATCCTGTAGTAGTACTGCACAGGAGGGTGGTTGGTTTCTTTAAGCACGTAGGGTATGTCTACACTACCCTCCTAGTTCGAACTAGGAGGGTAATGTATGCATACCGCACTTGCTAATGAAGCCCGGGATTTGAATTTCCCGGGCTTCATTAGCATAAGCGGGGAGCCGCCATTTTTAAATCCCCGCTGCTTCGAACCCCGTGTAGCGCGGCTACACGGGGCTCGAACTAGGTAGTTCGGAATAGGACCCTAGTCCGAACTACCTAGTTCGAGCCCCGTGTAGCCGCGCTACACGGGGTTCGAAGCAGCGGGGATTTAAAAATGGCGGCTCCCCGCTTATGCTAATGAAGCCCGGGAAATTCAAATCCCGGGCTTCATTAGCAAGTGCGGTATGCATACATTACCCCGCTCGAACTAGCGGGGTAGTGTAGACATACCCTCAGAGATATACAGGTGAAGTTTTCTATACACTAAGACTATACTGAACATGATTTAATATTTCTTTGATTCAGAAGGCACTACAGGATCTTGTAGTGCTTCAGGGAGGTCATTGTCAACATCATTTGTCACTGAAGATGTAAAAGGTATAGAAAATTGGTCTGACTGTATAATAACCCTGTGGCGCACCCTGGAAGCTGCTTTTTTTAAATCAGTGTGAGAAGCTAAAAAGTCCTTAGCTTCCATTATAGCTTTAGCAAAATTTGAGTACCCCTTGAAACAGTTAACTAGTTAAATTATTAAAACTACAGGAGGCAACTTCCTAATCTGGGCTTCTGTTGTCCCCGAGGGGGGATATGATAGAGGTCTATAAAATCATTAGTCGTGTGGAGAGGGCCAAAGAAAAGTTATTTATTAGTTCCCTAAATAGGAGAACTAGAGGACACCAAATGAAATTAATGGGTAGCAGGTTTAAAACTAATAAAAGAAAGTTCTTCTTCACACAGCGTGTAGTCAACCTGTGGAACTCCTTGCCAGAGGAGGCTGTGAAGGCTAGGACTATAATAGAGTTTAAAGAGAAGCTAGATAATTTCATGGAGGTTAGGTCCATAAAAGGCCATTAGCCAGGGGATAAAATGGTGTCCTTGACCTCTGTTTGTCAGAGGCTGGAGAGATGGCAGGAGACAAATCGCTTGATCGTTGTCTTGAGTCCACCCTCTCTGTGGCACCTGGTGCCGGCCACTGTCGGCAGACAGGATACTGGGCTAGAAGGACCTTTGGTCTGACCCAGTACGGCCGTTCTTATGTTCTTATCCCTGGTCCAGCATCATCTATGCAAGTATACTCCAGGATAAGCCATTGGGCTGGAGCCAGGAGGGTTGCCAAATTAAGGGCCCAAGACAGAGCATGGGAGGCAACAGAGTCACTAAGAGGAATGCAGAGCTCTCAGTCTCTGAGGATAAGGGGGATTGGAACAGAGCTCTTTGTCAGCAGTGGAAGGGAAGCAGCACAGCTGCCAGAGGGGAGCGTGGAACACCCCGTGCCTAGAAGAGGTGCTGGGGAGGAGAGCACAGGGCCACTGAGAGGAGCATGTGGCAACAGAGCCATTCAGTGAAGCATGGAGCTCCCTGGGCGGCAGTGGGACTGCTTGATGGAGCCTGCCACGCAGCAGCAAAGCTGCTTAGTGCAACGCGAAGCCCCAGATGACAGCAGGGTGCTAGGGGAAGAGCAGAGACACGGGACAGGAGCTGAGCCCTGGGCACTAGCAGAGTTGCGGGGGAGAAAATGATGCTACCAGCAGGAGCACAGAGCCCCGGGCAGCAGCAAAACTACTACGGGGAGAATGAAGCTTTGGACTGCAGTGGAGTTCCCGGTCACTGCAAGGAGAAGGGAGCCCCAGGCTGCAGCAAAGCCAAAGGGGGGAAAATAGAGTTCCCCTTCCTGGGGAAAACCACATCGACCTCCTCTGGTCTGGCAAATTCCCTGGTTTGGGGCCAGTCAGGTCCCGAGGGTGCCAGACAAGGGAGGTACAACCTGTATATCATTTAACCAATCAAAAAGTCTGGGGCAGAGTTTCAGGTGCTGTGGTCTCACAATGGGGTCTACTCCTAGCTGGGGGTACAGCCACCAGGGTCCTGCTGGCCAGCCTGCCACAGGCAGGGGACTTCTCCAGCCCAGCCCTCCATAGGCAGGATTGCTCCTGGCCAACTGTCCACAGCAGGGTTCTGCCAGCCAGGCCCCACAGCCCCAGGGAGTAGGAGGCTACTCCAGCCAGAGCTTGCCCACCACACTGCAGGCAGGAAACTGCTCCCACCGGCCCAGCCTTCTGGTTAACTGGTTACTGGGTAAGCATGCCAGTAAGGCTTATGCTTACTAGGTAACCGGTTAACTGCTGAGGTCATGTCTATGCTACCACTTTTGCCAGTATAACTTAGGTCACTCAAGGGTGTGAAAAAGACACTGATAAAGTGCCTGTATGGACAGCAGTCTCTCCGTGAGAGAGCTTCTCCCATTGGCATCGAGTGGCTGCATCAGTACAGTTTTACTGCTGTAATCTCCCTAGTATAGACATGGCCTTAAACTTTTACAGCCCTCCTGAGTACACACTTGTTCTAGATATTGGCTTAGCTAATCAAACCAGACTGCGTTTGTTGTCTGCTTTGGGATTTCAACTCCCCTACCTGATTTTCTTGTCCCTTTTGTTTTTATTTAGTTTGTGCTTGGATTATCTCTTATCGGGCTCTTACATTGGTCTAATGACACATAGGATTCAAGCACCTTTAAAATCTGCCGTCATTACTATAGCAGTCATGATACAGATTGGATGTCACTGAGTCTGTATATTTGTCATTATTTTTGTATGCTAACTGGTTTTATATTGTTTAGAAAATTCTTTTCCAAGGTACCTGTAGTAGTAATTAATCAATATTATTATGAGGCTTTAGGTTTAAGCTTTATTTCTATAATTTTGTGGAAAAATTGATGGAAATGAAAATTCCTTTTCAAGCTTTCTGTGCTTATGAGGATAAAAACATTATTGTTTTTCCTCCACGTTTTCCTCCTTACTGTACTATCATTTTACAGTACCATGTTGAAGTTTACACTTCTGTGCTAATCTAGTTTACCTTTTATTTGCCATAAAGACATACGTCACCACCCTGTTTATCTATAACCAAACATCAGAAATATCATGCTAGCACCAGTGATAGAAAGTGAGCATCTTGTGGGACAAAGAAGGTAGTTTTAAAGAATCCACAGTGCTCATTTTATTCATCAACACAATATCTGTAGTCCTGTTCTTTTTTTTTCCCCCTATTTTCATTGCTAGTCTAAAATCAGTCCCATAGATCATAGTGTGATTGGAGAATTGTGATCATTTGGGTCAAGATCTTCCTCTTTTGTGCCAACTGGAGACAAAAGAACAATGCCTTCACCCACTTTCCTTGTTGTAATCACAGTTGTGTGTGCATGAGAGGTGGGATAAAGCTGGTTCATGTCCTACATCACTAATAAAGAACAAATTTTGAAGGGAAGGCAATTAAACATTGGAACAAACTACCAAGGGAAGAGGTGGATTCTTCATCTGTGGATGCCTTTCTCTCTGGAAGTTACATTCTTCGTCGAGTAGTGTCCCCAAGAGTGCTCCACTCGAGGTGCTGGGTCCGTCCCGGCGCCGCAAAACGGAGAAACTTCCACAGCAGTAGCCCTGCCGGCCCGCGCATGCGCTCCTGTTGCCTCGCACCGTTACAGCTGAGCGCGGGCCGGCTCGTCAGTTTCCTTCAACCGTCCGTGGCCGCAGACGGACCTAGGACGCGCTCCCTCTCCGGCCTGAGGAGAAAAGGGAATTTCATTTAGAAATTTGTTTGCCACTTGGCAGTTTATAGTAAGGATAGTATTAATAGTTCTTAGTAGTTTTTACTTAGTTAGTTAGTTAGTTAATTAGTCTCAAGTTCCTTGTTTCCGTCCTAGTTTATTTTTTTGTAGTAGCCTTTAAAAAAAAAAAGAGAGAGAGAAAAGGAAAGAATAGACAAAATGCCTGGTTTCAAGAAATGTTCCCAGTGCCAGGAGGCCATGCCAGACTCCGATGGGCATTTGCGCTGCGTTAAATGCCTAGGGGACGGGCACATCCCTATGAAGTGCCCTCACTGCATGAAACTGACAGCCCGCGCTCTGCGCGATAGAGAAATGAGGCTGAGGGTGATTTTATTCAATAAAGCCCTCCAGTCTGATGCGACCACGTCTTCTCCCACTACCTCGGGAGTTCACTTGTCCCGTTCACCTAAGAAGGACCTCCGCAATGCCGAGCCACAGCCGAGGCACCCGACAGAGAAGCCGGGCAAGAGCCGCAGTGCCTCAGCTCCGACTTTGGTCGGATCAAAAGACCCGATGCGGGCTCCCTGTAAGGGACCGCGAGTAGACTCGGCACCGACAAAGGCTCCAACGGTCGGGCCACAAGCAGTACTGGCTGATACTGCGCATGCGCAGTCAATGACAATTCCGCCGGCACCCGTGCCCACGGAGCCAGCTGACGAGGCCTTGCTCCCTGTGGTGCCGCAAGCAACGGCACCGACTCAGGCACAGCAGGTAGCCAGCGGCACCGTGCAGCACTCTGCACCGCAGCCTCCTCCGGCACCGGCACGGCTGTTAACTCCCACGGCACCGCTGATTCAACCCCAGGGCAGCCATGCGACCGGGACTACACCACTTCAAACGGCACCGTCTTCTCCCGCAGATTGTTCGATGCTGAATGAGGTGCCCTTCAAGTCAAGGCGCGTGCGGACCCCTTCACTCCCGCCTGAAAGAGCACGGTTCTCTCCGGGACCTTGGTCACCAGCTTCAATCTGCTCTGGAAATCATCGTGCTTCTCGTTATGTCTCCACTAGAGACCGATATCATAGATCACCGCAGCGATCACCGTCGTACCATCACTATCGCTACCACGATCAACGACGCTACTCCTATTATTCTCGTTCACCATCTCGTTTTTCTGACAGATCTATATCACCGAGGTCTTCGAGACATTCGAGATATTCACGTCGATGCGAGGAGTCTAGAGCCTACACTCCTAGACGATCCCTGACTCACGGTCGGAGATGTGACCGTCATTATGATGACCCTCGGTGTCCTCATAACACGCGATATCCACGATCACGATCTCCGCAAACCACACGCCCAGCGTCTCCACCTTGTGCGCCTTCGCCGGCGATTCCATCAGTGCCTGTGGAGGGCACGATGCCAGTTACTAGTCAGGACACGTATGAAAACAACTACACTCCAAATAGGGAACCACAGACCCCTGACTCTCCGGCCAACCAGTCATCTCCGAACGAGGCTGTCTTTCCTGGTGAACAATCCCCCACGGAAGATCACAAACAGTTTCAGGAGCTCTTTGCCAGAGTGGCACAATCTCAGGGTATCCAGATTACGGACGTACAGCAAAAGCAACATCCCTTGCTGAAGAACTTGCAGTCCTCACAAAAATTAAAACTGGCTCTGCCCTTCGATGAGGCTATCCTGGAAATCGCAAATGATATATGGCAGACCCCCGCCACTTCTTTACCGACTAACAAGAGGGCGGACAAGAAATACTTTATAAATCAAAAAGGGATGGACTTTTTGTTTACCCATCCCCAACCCAATTCCCTTGTTATGGACGCCGCCCAGCAAAGTTCAAAGACGGCCCAAAATAAAAATACGGCAAGTGATAAAGAGGCTAAACGCCTGGACATTTTAGGTAGAAAAGTGTATTCTTCTGCCACTTCAGTTCTCCGGATGTGCAATTACGCGGCCCCTCTTGCCAATCACGACTTCGATAACTACTCCAAATTAGTCCCTCTTCTAGAGCACCTACCAGACTCAAAACGCCAGATCTTGAGGGCGGTAATACAAGAGGGCTACACAACAGCCAGAACAGCGCTTCAGATCGCCCTAGACACGGCTGATGCCGCAGCTAGAGCCACAGCTACTGCGGTAGTTATGCGTCACAGGTCGTGGCTGCACCAAGCAGCTGCCCCGAGGGAGTTATTAAGCAAAGTGGAAGACTTACCTTTCGATCGTCAGTCTCTCTTCGCCCAGTCCACTGATCAGGTGTTCCACTCGGGCAAGGACTCCCGTACGACTCTTAGAACGCTTGGCATGTATACGCCTCCGTATAAACGTAAGAGGTATACGCCCTACAACAAACAGAGATCCTTCTCTTACGCAACATTCCGCCCCAAGCCATATGAACAACAGAGACCAAGACAACGCCAGCAAAAGCGAAGACAACAACCTGGCAAGACTTCCGGTCAACAGCAGGGCCGGCAACAGGTTTGATGGGTCAGTCGAGGGACTGCGTGCAACTCCTTTGTCGGGAGCGTCACACAATCAGGTAGCCTTATTCCATCATTGGCTGAGGCCTTATCAACATCGCTGGTCTCTGATTTCCACCGATCGATGGGTCAACGACATAGTTGTTTCAGGATATGCCATCCCTTTCAACTCCATTCCCCCCCACTTCCCGCCCTCCCCGTCCCTTTTCAGGGACCCCTCTCACGAGTCTCTGCTATAGCAAGAGGTGTCCCGACTACTTACTATAGGAGCCGTGGAGAGGGTACCCATTCAATTTCGGGGGAGAGGTTTCTATTCCACGTACTTCCTTACCCAGAAGAAGTCAGGGGGTTGGAGGCCTATCCTGGACCTGCGTCGACTCAACCGCTACCTGAGAAAACAAAAATTCAAAATGGTCACTTTAGCTTCTATCATCCCGGCTCTCCACAAAGGGGATTGGTTTGCGTCCCTCGACTTACAGGACGCCTATTTCCACATAGCCATTCACCCGGCCCACAGGCGATTCCTTCGTTTCGTAGTGGGTGCGGAACACTACCAATATTGAGTGTTACCCTTCGGTCTGTCAGCAGCACCATGGGTGTTTTCCAAAACCCTGGCAGTGGTAGCTGCCTACCTCCGACGCCTCAATATTGCGATTTTCACGTATCTCGACGATTGCCTAGTAAAGGCCCCGACTCGCGAGGAGGCTACGTGGGCAGTGACCACCACCACAGCCGTATTCGAGGCTCTGGGCCTCATAATCAATTTCGGCAAATCGTCCTTGGCACCAAGTCAGGACTTGGAGTTTATCGGCACGAGACTCGATGCACTGAGTGCGAGAGTATACTTGCCTGCAACAAGATTCCAGATGATTCGGGACTTGGTACATACGGTTTCAATTGCTCCCAGATCCAGCATACTGACTTACCTGAAACTGCTCGGACATATGGCTGCCACCACATATGTGGTGGTGCATTCGAGACTTCATCTACGCAGTCTCCAGCATTGGCTGTTCAAAGTCTACACACCGGGGGTACACGCTGTGAGCAAGACAGTGTCCATTCCTGGACATGTCAGGACTTCACTAATATGGTGGGACAACCCGCAAAATTTGTTATCAGAGGTCCCTTTCCATGCACGAAGACCCACAGTGCAGATCACAACAGATGCTTCTCTGATCGGTTGGGGCGCACATCTGCAGCAACATCGAGTTCAGGGACTCTGGTCGGCACAGGAGTCACTTCTACACATAAATCTCCTCGAGCTCCGAGCTGTATCCAATGCATGCAGGCACTTCCTTCAGAGGATCCGAGGTCGTGCAGTCCACATCCTCACCGACAATATATGCATGGTGTACTATATCAACAGACAAGGCGGGACCCATTCACGATCCCTGTGCGCGGAGGCGATACGACTGTGGAACTGGGCGATCCACCACAATATAATCCTTACCGCATCGTACCTCCCAGGCAAAGACAATATCCTCGCCGATGCCCTGAGCAGACACTTCCTTCCTCAGCACGAGTGGGAGTTACACAACAAGGTGGCTCACGGTCTCTTCCGTCTCTGGGGGTTCCCGAGTATAGACCTCTTTGCCACTCGTCACAACAAGAAGTGTCCTCATTACTGCTCACGGGCAGGTACCGGCAAGAATTCCCTGGGGGACGCTCTTCTGCTCAATTGGGGATCTCACCAACTTCTCTATGCGTTTCCGCCTCTTCCTCTCATTCTGAGGGCACTGGAGAAGATAGCGACGGAGGGTGCAACAGTGATTTTCATAGCATCCTTTTGGCCTCGGCAGACTTGGCTGACGCAATTGTCCAGAATGTCGGTCGCTCAGCCACAACGACTTCCACTGATGCCCAACTTACTGTCTCAGCGGCACGGGTCGATGCTGCATCCGAGCATCGATCGCATGCATCTTACGGCATGGTTCCTAACTGGTTTCAGCCACCGGAAATGACTTGCTCTCAGGAAGTGAAACATGTACTTATGAATAGCAGACGCCATAGCACTCGCAAGGCCTACATCTACAAATGGCACCGGTTCTGGAAAGGGACTTTGACCCTCTTTCTTTACCGGTGCAGCATACTTTGGACTACATCTTCCATCTGAAGATGGAGGGCTTAGCCAATGCTTTGTTGAAAGTGCACTTGGCAGCAATCTCGGCCTTCCACCCACACATCGATGGACATTTGCTATTTGCTCACCCGTTAGTTAAAAGGTTCCTAAAGGGACTTGATAACCTATATCCGGCCTTCACAATCCCTCCGGAGCCGTGGGACTTATCTTTGGTACTGGACGCATTAACTCGTCCCCCCTTTGAACCATTAGCAACTTGTGACCTGCGCATGCTCACAATGAAAGTGTCATTCCTTCTGGCAATCACGTCAGCACGTCGGGTTAGTGAGTTGGCAGCCCTTTCAGCCGATCCACCATACACTTTATTTTCTGAACAAGGGGTTCTGCTTCGCGTTCATCCTCCCTTCCTTCCAAAGATAAATTCTCCCTTCCATGTAAACGAGCCCATAATTCTGCCAACATTCTATCCGAAACCTCATTCCTCGCCAGAAGACTCACGTCTACATACCCTCGATGTTAGACGAGCACTGGCCTTCTACCTGCATAGAACACGCGCCTTCAGAAAGTCTTGGCACCTTTTTATAACTACGGCGGAGCGCTCCAAGGGTCAACAGCTCTCCACACAACGTATTTCCAATTTGATCACCTCCTGTATCTCACGTTGTTATGCCCTACGACACAAACCCTTACCAGGACGACCTCGCGCTCATTCCACCAGAGGCATGGCCGCATCTACTGCGTACCTTAGAGGGGTACCTGTACAGGACATATGCCGTGCAGCAACCTGGTCATCCTCGCTCACCTTTGCCAAGCATTATGCTCTTGCGAACATATTGAGGAATGATTCAGCGGTGGCGCAAGCAGTCTTGGCCACAGCACAGAGACCATAAGTCCGAAGCACGCCGATAGTGCTTGACCACTGCTCTGTACTCACCTCGAGTGGAGCACCCTCGGGGACACTACTCGACGAAGAAGAGAGAGTTACTCACCCTGTGCAGTAACGTCTGTTCTTCGAGATGTGTGTCCCCGTGGGTGCTCCACGACCCACCCTCCTCCCTGCTTCGGAGCTTCTGTTTATCTCTTTCAGATGCTTCCGGTTGGGAGGAAACTGATGAGCTGGCCCGCGCTCAGCTGTAACGGTGCGAGGCAACAGGAGCACATGCACGGGCCAGCAGGGCTACTGCTGTGGAAGTTTCTCTGTTTTGCGGCGCCGGGACGGACCCAGCACCTCGAGTGGAGCACCCACGGGGACACACATCTCGAAGAACAGACGTTACTGCACAGGGTGAGTAACTCTCTCTTTTAGCCAAATACCAGTTATTGGGCACAATATACAGGTAACTGGGTGAAATTTAATAGCTCATGATATATACAGAAGCTCAAACCAGATGATTCAATGGTCCATTCTGTCCTGGAGCTCTATGAAACAGTGAAAGAAAAGCTGGTTTTTGAGCTTTCCTAACCACCTCTTACAAGGAACTCTACAGTGATTTTAATACCCTCTCATTACCAGGGCTCGACAAACTATGTAATCTACTCACCCGTGGCGAGTAGATTACAACCTGGAAGAGCCAGGTTCGGGCGATCTGTGCATGTGCAGTACGATCTGTTCAGCGAGCCCTGCTCATTACTGCAGCTGATTGGAAGAGTTTGGAGTGCGTGGTCTTGCCCCTTCTAAATCTATGGCTGACTTGAATGGCCTGTCCTCCTTCTCTCCTGACTTCTCAGCAGACTATATTCTGCTGCCAACTCCATGCTGCTGCCATGGCTATGTCAAGAGTAGAAAACTAAGGCATTTAAAAATTAAGTAAAACACATTCATTTACTTTTAAGATGCAATGAAGATGGGTCAAGAAGTATTTCCACATGTCATATAGTAGTGATTGGCTCTAGACTTCACAGCCTCACGGTTCTTTTTAAACCAGACTTGCCTTGAATACACTAGGATTTAAAAAATATGTGAATTAAATGTATTAAACTCTTGATAAAAACTTTTTTTCTTGGGCTGCGCTAGACAACGCTTTGGAGAAGCCTTGGATGTCGGTTGTCTAGCTGAGCAGTAACAAGTTATTTCCAGATAAAAATTGTGTTAAACTGGGGTAAGGTTGAGCAAATATCAGTAACTTAATGATACAGCCAATGTGGGAAAGTTGTATTTATTAGAAAAACAAGCATTTATAAATCCAGAAAGCTTAGAGAGAGGGTTAAACATGAAATAATTCTAAACATGTGGATGGAACGAATATCTAAAGTACCCAAACAGCCTAAACTATAATGACACCCTGTAATGACACCCTAGACTAGAGGAACAGGAAGAAATAGAATGTGTCTCTGCTACTAACAAAAATGGCTTTCAAAATGCTCACTGTCTCTCATTCCCATTGAAAACAGTGAAGTCAGGTGCCTGTGGAAGATGGTGGCTAATTTTGCTAAGACTGGCCTTTATAGCCTCATTCCTATTCAAAACAGTGTTTGATAGCCATCAGTTTGAAAGAGGGTGGTTGTCTGTGCAATTCTGTAATGGAAAATGTTTATTGTTTAGCCTTTGAAGTAACCTGTGCATGATAATTCAGCTTGTTGTAACTATGAATAATTTGAAGGATTCCATGTTTTGCTGTTAGAATGAGTTGGGACAAAAACTAAGTGACACAGGATTTCTTAAAGAACCCATTTTGACTTAATTTAACTCGTGGTTTTGAACAATAAAAAGTCTTCAAATGTAGCTTTTACATATTTCAGTGAGTATTCAGAATCCCAAGGTTAAGTGCTATACATTTCAAGAATATAGTGTGTTGTGTTTTTCTAATGGCTGTTTTGTCCTTGCTTCTTTGGGAAGTGGTACCAGGCCTTACAGTTCTCACTGTAGAAATATGTTCTGAGGAGGAGACCGTGGAAAAATGACTGTTAATTAAGGGTCTTCAGACATAGAGGGGCATGCATAGAGATAGTAAGAGGACAAAGGGGGGAACCATTAGTACTAAACTGCCCTTTATTCATGTTTTCTTCTTTTTTTGTGACCTTTTGTTTATTAGTTTTAAAATATGAGCATAGGATTCTGAAATGGCAAGAATAAAGCACAGTTGAAACATATATTGACTTTCCTTCTTGCCTCTGTATGTCTGCATGTTTTGCAGGTTATGTCCAAGCATCAAAGCAAGACAAGAAATTCACTGCTTGTCCCCCAAATTACTCCTATGCTGCTCTTTGTGAGTGCCTACGTCGAGTGTTCATCTATCGACAGCCCACTCCTCTATCTACTGTTCTGTACAACAGGAAGGAGGGAAGACAAGTAGGGCAGGTTGCTAAGCAGCTGGTAGCAACCCTGGAAGCCAGTGATCCTATCTTGGGCTTTCAAGCTACAAATGAGAGATTATTTGTTCTCACAACAAAATCCTTGTTTTTAATAAAGGTAAACACTGAAAATTAGTTATCCAATATGTCATGTTGACTTGGATGTATTCACAATTGGTGTGAGAAATGATGAGATTAGCTAAGAAGTTGAAGTAAAATATCATATGTATTCTGTTTAATTTTTAAAAGGACAACCAAAATATGTTCACTAGAACTTGTCTCTGTGCCAGCTGGGTAAAACTTTTCAATTCCATTGTCACTGAATTTTTTGCAGACTTCCAATTCTATGGAAAAGGTCAAGAAAATGGCTAGCAGCATTTTAATCAGTTACTGGAGGCATGTGTGAAATTGGGGGTTTTTTGTATGGTTTTTCTATCACACTTCTACCACTCAAAAAGATCTTGAATATTCACTTTTTTCTATTTAGTATAATTGCCACTGTTTCTTTCTATTGTTGTTAATCAGATAAATAAAACAAGACTTTTTTTAATATAAGCTTATATAAACACAAACACAAGGATCACACATTACCTAAATCACAGATCATTTACAGATCCATTTAAATTATTTTTGAAAATGGTATTCTCAATTTATGTTTAAATATCTTCACTTAGTTTTAGCAAATCATGACTTATTGGCCAAATAATGGTGTCTTGGTGTTTCTGCTTTTCTCAGAGATATTTTTCATTTAGGCTGAATAACATCACTTTATACTTGCAGTTATAATAATTTGATTTAGATACATTTGTGCTTCCTGTTAAATCGTCAAGCATTTTAAAAACTTAAAAACAAAAATGGTTTTGGTAGCTTGCTCTTGTGGGGCAGTGGAAGAGAGAAGAAAACATCTCCCTGTTGATGAAATTGAAAAATGGTATAAGTTCAAGTACAGTTGTGAAATTCCAAGTTTGTATATCAGTTACTTCCACATGAAATCTCATCCTTAACCACAAAATAATAGGCATACGACCGCCAGTCAAACTTAACCTGAGCTATGGGACTCAAGCTGTGCTACTTCTACCTTATACTTCATCACTGAGAATGAAGATTCTGCAATATCGAGTTTAATTAACCATTATCTCCTCCCATTTTGATAACTATGCTGGACTAAGGTTTGAGAGGGAGATACTGCTTTTACATAGTGGCCTTGCTGACCCTAACAAGGGTTTTTGGTTATGTTTAATAAATAACACAGCAACGCACCCTAATTTATGAAAAGTTGACTCCACAGAATTTTTAAACTTCTTTAAAAAGACATGGCCAACATACTTAAGATGAAAAATTGACTAGTCTTGAACTCCCTGTTTTGTATTTTTACTTAAGATTACTAAGCAGAGTATCTTTTCCCGCTGATACTTTTAAATTTCATGAAAGACAGAGTAAAAATGTGACTTCTGTTAACTGAATAGTGAATTTGTCTTGTCCTCCTCCATATCATTGCATATCCTTTTCTATATTTCATACTGTAGCAAATATTAGACGGAAATGTCAGCTCAGTAGGATATAACATAGACTCTTCTAGGCATGACCATCTTGATTGCACACATGAACTCATGAAAGTTTTGATTTACAACGTCTTATGTCAGTGAAATAACGTATAAAATGGTAAATTAAAAAGCAAACATGATCACAGATTGCAGTGTGAAAGCCTACTCTTCTGATGAGGATTTGGAGGGGGAACTGATTCTTATTTAGCTTACATCAGTTTTACACCACTATAAGTCTATTACTTTCAGGAGTTATTCTCCCTGTGGAAAAGAGAACAGAATTGGGCCCTCGCAATGTCTGTTTATTTTTACTATCTGGAAAACAGGAAAAAATACATCTGTAATTTAGTTTAATGTAGTTTCATGCATGTTCTACTTCTGAATTTTCACTGAGTAAATAAGCAATGTCCAAAATAATATAGTAGGATACATACTGTAATCTTTTAACTTGCTTTGCTTTATACTAACTCCAAGTGCATGATGCAAAGAATAGTTGAATTTGTTTCTTCTTAGCCTAAATTAAATTGAGATTTGCACACATCTGAGTTCAGATCTCCCAGAATATAGCCAGCTGGAATACATAATGCAGAAAGAGTCAGCTTGTGCAGAAAAATGTATCTGCTCAACTGTGAAACTGGATTTCTTCAATGGAGGGAAGCTCCAGGGTAGATGAATCATAATTCAACTCTTCCATATAAAGTTACATTTACTAAGGCATAAACAGCTAAAAACTAATTTTCATTATCTTTAGGTTAGATTAAACAAAAGCAAGTACAGTTGTTACCTTGATCATAGCCTTAGTGATAACAAATAGTAAGGAAAATAATGCTGTTAGAATGTTCTGAGTTTTAACAAGATCATATTTCATCAGCAGCAAAACTGACTAAAGTGGAAAAAGTGTTCCTCCTTTTTCTTAATATCTGCTCGCTTGTTAATAATGGGAATGGAGTCTGAAATGTATTCTGCTCAGAACACTTGTTTAATATGTTTCCATATCCTTTTGTAAGAGTCAAGAATATGAAATAATTGTATATGTTTGTTTGATGAGCCATACATGCTGATATAAATCAACCCACTTCCCTGCTTAAGAATTCATAATTAAATGATTACAAGTTGCAGAGTCGTATTTGTTACTCTTGCATTCCCATTTATTTTAAGGCTTCTATCTGTCATATGTTACCAGATTCAGACATACTCAACCTGCCCCTCCCCTTGAGTGCTCTGACTTTGTAAGGTAGAGATCTTCATGAATGACCCAGCTTGCAAGCATATGTGATGGATGCTATTTACAAAATGTTAGGGAACCAACTGGCTGTTACAGGTGCAAATAATCTATTTCAAATGCTTTTTTGTTAAATTCTCTCTGCCTTGCTGTGTGACTGCAACATGTATTATTCTGCAAGTTAAAATAATTAAAATATTAAATTCATAAATAAAACTTAAAAAAAAAACCTGTGTTCAAAGTGACTTTTTAATCCCTTCAGTTTATCATTTCAAATCCATGCCACAGTACCTTTTCTCAGAAGTCATTATGCTACAGTGGAACATCAACCAGAATTTGGCCCAAATATTGAATATTGTTTGATATTTGTTTTATAACCTTCAGAAAAAATTTGAATGGTTTATTATGGTTTTAGCTAAAGGAAGGCTCCCAGTTCCTTGTTATAATACTCCATGCATGCACTTCCCCTTGGATAGCCTCTTTCAGGAAGCAATGGGAATAATTTGCAGGAGTGCAATTAATAAAGTGGTCATTGTATAGTCAGGGGGTCAAATATTTCTCAGCTCTCTGCTCTATTAGGCACAGAGGACCTGCAGAGCAGTTTCTCACTTTTTCTGGGAAGAAGAACTGGAGTGATCAGCATTGTCCCACCGGACAGTGCTGCTGGCTGGGTTTTTTGGTTTGTTTTTTGGGGAGGGGCGGGGGGAATGGATGTTTGTGTTTGTTTTTCTAGCCTGTATGTATACACTGTACCAGCCAGAATATGGATTTTGGTTTGTAAAATGACAAATGCAAAAAGATAAATAGTTGAAGCAAAAACTTTTTTTGACTCCTTCTGTGCCTGGTGCAAATAAGGGACATAATTAGAGCTATAACTTTGAATTTTTCTGGCTTTGTAAATTTGTGTCTTGCTCTTCACATTATGAAGATCTAAAGTTTGTATTAGGAGGAAATAAAGGCTGCAGTCAATTGTGCATTAGTATATATTAACATTTATATACAAACATTTGTTTTCTGATTCCATCATATAAGTAAAGATTTTGAACAGCTTTTTAAGTAAAACCATGAATTTTTATTATCCCAAAGTCTAATATTTAGAGAAGCAGGAGCAGATTGCCTCATTTGTGTGCTAGATTAATGTAATTACAATACAATGAAACTAATCAAATTCCTTCTTCTTAGTTCTCATTTATCTTGCCTTACTTCTGTGGGCAATCTAATTGATAGTATAGATATAGGTATAAACATTTACCTATAGAATGTCTACCTAGCATTTCCATTTTTTTATTATATTGTGGCCCAACTACAATTTACCGTTCATTTTTTCAGGAACTCTAATGTACTCCAACCTGTTAAATCAAGCAGACTTGCAGTTAAATTCAAATTTGAATTTTGGAGTCTGATTTTTTTGAAACCAGCCTTTTTATAATTATCTATTGGGGAGTATAAATAACTACATCTGTACTTTTAGACACTAACAACTGCACTTTAGGTAAATGGTATTTCTGTGTTACAAACTGTTCTAATATTTTTGAAGTATGTGCAGGTGTTTTGCCTTTGTAATTGGTAACTGCTTTCTGAAACCTGTTATTTTTTACATACAAATAAATACATACATACAATGTACCTTGTATGTGTAAGAGGTAGAAAAGGTCAAATTCTGTATGTATATTTAACATTTGAAAAATCTTAAATATAAAGAACTATGTATAAACAAAGATTTTCCAGTTCAGTCATGTTTTGTGTACTATTTCAAAATCAAAGCTAAATGGTACTCTGATTAATGATGTATTTGATGGGGTGCTTTTAATCAATCTAAACAATTTCAAAACAATCTGACTCTCTTTGCAAATATTGAATATCTTTACTATTAATGTGATGTCTTTCATAATGGGGTTAGAAATGTGATAGTGAAACCTGGAAAAGACTTTTCCCAATCTTTATTGGTATGAGGGGCGCTGCTTGCTATGCTTGTCAACCTCTCTGTCTCTGTCTCTCTCTCTCTCTCTCTCTCTCTCTCTCTCTCTCTGTGTCTCTGTGAGGGTAGGAGTTTGGCCAGGGGGAGGGAGTAGGAGTGGGCTGAAGGTAGGAATCTGGCCAGGGGGCAGAGGGCAGGAGCAGGGGAGGGGGCAGGAGTAGGCTGGGAGCAGATGTCTGGCTGGAAGAGTGGGGTCTTGACAGAAGGGGTGAAAAGGCTGGGGGGGTTGGGCTCTGATGGTGGCGGGGATATGGGGCAGCCGGGGGGGGGGGAGGCACACTTGATTGGCAGAGGGGACATGGGGCAGCCCAAGGGGGGTTTGGGCTCAGATGGTGGAGTGGACTCGGCACAGCCTCGTGGAATCGGGAACGGGCTCGTATGGTGGAAGGGACCTGGCCCCAGCAGCTCCTCCCCAGTGGCATGAAGCGGGAGCTAGAGTGGTCCATGCCCAGAGGGGATGGTGCCAAGGCTGGCCACAGCAGGTGGATGAGGATGGAGATGGAGGCGGGCAGTGGCATGCTGATGACATGATGATGTCATTCTGTCGTTCCACAGGAAACTTGTTTTTATATAGAGAGGAGAGGTAACACACTGTATAACCCTTTCAAACAGATAGTAAAAATATTGAAATTAATGGTTCTGGGGAATGATCAGGAGCAATGGAAAATACTTGATGTAGCAAAATAAGTAAATGTTACATAAGTGTCATCTTTGCTACACAAGGTATAAATTTCCATGCATAGTTTAGTGTCATATAGAAGATGTTCTCCATAGAGACCATGAGCTGTCCACTCCTGTTGGTGCTTTTACTTGCATTCTTGACATGTCTCAGTTGGAGACATAGTCATAAACAGAAAGGCACACAATTTATTACACATAGAAATTTCATCTCGATGTTAATTGTGTTTGTCATGGATTATGTAGAATGTCACAATGGATTTATAAAAAGAAGCATCTTCATTTAACATTGCTGATGGCAATGCATCAAACCGCTATTAACTGGACGATTCTCTAAGCATTCAGGGACTGCCAATGTGTCTAAAGGACTTTAAACCACTGGAGAACACAAGTTATGGAGCCAAGAGTCTACCCAATTTTTGAATGAAAATCTTTCACTGTGGGTGAAAATCTGGACTTGGATGTAGAAGTGAGTACCTAGATATGAAAAAGACTTGAGACTATTAGCTCAGTGACTTCTACGAATGTACACATTTTACTGCTTTGGTTTTCGGTTCTCTTTTTCCTTTTACTTGTTTGTACCTCATAATTGTCCTTTGTAGTCTTTCAAAATGAAAAAAAATCTTTGCTACTTTTAATTTTTTTTAACAAAATTAGATATGCTTCTGTGCTCTTAGTGACATGGAAATAGGTGCATTATAATGCCAGTCATGACAACTAGAAAACATCACCTATGTGCGTTTTCATCCACATAAAGCTGTCTGCACTTACTAGATATGCCATCTTTGGGCCCTGTGCTAATTACAAGAAATGTAATTACAAGATGGCATGCTGTCACTGACATGCATCAAATTTGCATAGCACTTCCAGATTG
Organism: Pelodiscus sinensis; assembly: GCF_052426305.1. Classification (NCBI taxonomy): domain Eukaryota; kingdom Metazoa; phylum Chordata; order Testudines; family Trionychidae; genus Pelodiscus; species Pelodiscus sinensis. Next base: position 31,361,763 of record NC_143053.1, read on the forward strand.
TCTAGAGCAGTTCTCAAACTATGTGTCAAGCCCCTGGGGCAGTGAGGCTCCGACTGAAGCTTCTTCACCCCCCACTTTGGGACAACAGGGCCTTGGGCTGGTCCCCTTTCCTCACAAACAGTGTGGCAGGCCTCCTCCCCAGGTTCATGCATTAATATTGTCAGAAGGTGAGGTGGAGGATCGTGGTATAGGTGATATTTGCAAATCCTTAGTCTAGATTAACTAAGAACTACCACAGAAAAAGGGGGACTCTATAACACTTCCTCTTTTTTTCTTAGTAGATCATGCTGGCAAGTCACGAAAGCAAGATAGCAGTGTGGTTGCAGAGGACAAAACTGCTTTTGGGGGGGAGCTGTGTATACATGCCCCAAGAATTCTGTGTTGCTCCAGATTCTCTCAAGCTGTGCAGTCTGTCATCAGTCTGTTCAAAGACAATTGATGACCTCTCAAGGGACAGATTCTGTATGGCCTTTTGGAGCTCTGGAAGGAGACCTATTGAGTGGAGCCCTGAATATCTAATGGCCGATGCCATGGCTCTAGCTGCAGAGGCATCCAAACTGACCTGAAGAGAGATTCTCATCACTGGCCTACTCTCATGAGAAATTCATTTTTCATGTTATCTGGTAGTCTCTCTTTAAAATTGTAATATAGTATTGCAGAGGCTAAAGTCATAGTGCCCACCAATGCCTACAGGTTAGCAATCCGGAGCTGTAGGCCAGTGTCAAATAATGGAAGATATCTTGCATTGTGTGTGTGTGTGTGTGTGTGTGTGTGTGTGTGTGTGTGTGTGTGTGTGTGTGTGTGTGTGTGTGTGTGTGTGTGTGTGTGTGTGTGTGTAAAATCTTAAATATGAGTTATTTTATATTTCTCCAGAAAATGAATGAGATAATTGTAGGATAAACATTACTAGAGTCCTGCCTGGATTCAAAATTGGTATCTGGATCCACATCTACATCTGAAAAATAATATGTGGGCATCTGCATCCACATCCGTGCATGCAGATACCACAGATAAAAAGCTCTGCAAATTTGTAAGAATTTAGATGCACAATCTGTAGCCACCTCTGTATCTTCAAAAATGAGCTGCGGATATCTGCATCCACTGATGTGGATACCTGTGGATATGAAGTGGATAGCTGCATATTGGCAGGGTTCTGTTTTACTGCAATTTTTTTTATCAAAAGCAAAGAATGTGGCAAGTTTTATTTTTAATTAAGTACCATGTCTGATGACATAAATGTGTACAGAGCAAGAACAGAAAAAAGCAAGCCATGGCTAAGTAGCTACAAATGGCTGTGTAGTTTAAAGAAAATCACAGCCCAGATTACTAATATATGCAAGTCTGCTGGCATTCAGATGTTCATTTGCTTGTGCCTCAAGCAACTAGACATATCACAAAGTAAGCATATAGAAACAAAATTGTGTTCCCTGTCCAGCGTAGGAACATGGAAAATAAGTCCTTAATCACCAGTATGAAAGCGATTCGATCACACACACACACACAAATCTCTATATACGGACTCCTTGTTGGAAGTTCAAATAGGACCTCATGCAGCTTGTTTGTTTCTGAATTTTTGTTTTTTGTTTTTTTCTGAATTTTTGTTCAGTAATCAGTGTTCATTGTCAAATAGCTACAGCCTTTCTCAAATGTGTTAAATGTAATGTTAACTAATACATATTTTTTTAATTGCCCTTCTCTCTTAGAATTTCATTCTTTAATTTTCTAGGCAGCAACATCAAAAGATCACTTTGAAACTAGCATCTCCATCACAGTGATTTCTAAAGAAATGATTTCTCTTCAAAAAAGCACAATGAATATTTAGACAAGATTCCTCCCTTCCCTTTGTTACTTGTCGTTATGAGAGAAAACAGTAGATTGAGCTCTTCAAAAAGTTTTCTTTGCCATAGAAAGGTGGGTTTCATCTTGTGGTCCACAGACCATGAAGGATACACAAGTTATTCCTAAGATTTTCAAAGAGATCTGTACCGTCATGTGACATTTTTTAGGAGTTCACAAATGAAAAAAGGTTAAAACCCCCTGCTATAACAAGATAAAATAACTACACTGGGATTAGCAGGCTTCGAGATCTCTAGCAGCTATGCCCAAGCAAGTATTAGTAGTGGGTGCTACCACCTAAATTTCTTTTTAGGTGTAGTGAGTATGGATGTACAGGTAGCCACAAACAGACTCTGAGACTGAGTTGATTTCAGCTGGCCCTAGGCCATGTTACTAGACTGATGCTGTCTGCAGTGTTAAAAGGCAAACACACATGACACAGCAGTACTGGGAAAAGCCACAAAAAGTGGAGAGTTGCTGCTGCTGGTTGGTTGGAAAGGTTCAAATGCTGCAGCAGGTGCTGCAGTTCTGAAAGTGAAATTACACTTGGAAATTGTAATCTGTGCTTTTCCTTTTTGACATCCATCATTAGGACTGTAAATATCTCACAGTAAAACAAATGAAAAACATGGTGTTCTGCTTGTTATAGAATTTTTTGCAAAAGGACCAGCTTTTTGCCTACAACTTTCCTTGTTTCAATTGTCTGTGCAGTGTAACTTTTAACAGCCTGATTTAAATCCCATTGAAATCAATGGGAGTCTTTATGTTGGCTTCAATGGAAAAAGTCCAGTAAAACCTCTAAACCTACCAGAAACTTGCTATTCTGAGGGCTTATGATTTCTCTCAGAATGCCGCCCTCCCCCCCAGTCCCCAGATTCTTCTGATCCTCTCCTATCTTTTTATTCTAATCCTTCTTAAAGCTTACATATTTAATTCTGATGAGTCAATTAAAATACCAGATTTTATATATAAATATAAATATATCACTTGTAATTGAATCATCATGATGCATACTACAGTTGGGCAGCAGCACTCTAACACTGATATGCTATACATTAGTAACTGTGATCTTGGTGCTCTAACACTTGTTTTACCTCACCACAGCTTTTCCCCCTATGTTTCAATTTTGCTCACTTCATGGTATATAAATGTATAAGACGTTGGGGTAGGGATTTTGTTCTATTTCCACCATAAATCATCCAACAGGTGTATGGATACTGTGAAAATAAGAATAAACGCTGCCCCAAATAGTGAAGATGCCCTGGAGTTTGACTCTGAAGCATGAGGATGAGTTCACACTAAAATGTGGGCATTTGCATATTGTGGTGTTTACTGCCACTGTGGTTCTTACCCTGTTCTGAGAATGACCCCCCCCCCCACACACACACACACACACTGCTGTGACTTGAACTTCTGTGAGAGATGGGCATCCAGTTTTTCATGGTGCCCAGTGAATAAACAGCAAATAGGTTTTTGTGCAAAATGTTCAGCACAAATCCTGAACTGGTGTGAATTAGGGTATGTCTGCGCTGCATAGTTTTTTGGGCAGCATGTAGAGTATATTCATAGGTAGCCCCCCTAGCATGGATATAAGTAGCTGCCTAGACTTGAAGGGTACATGCCCTACCCAGCATTTTACTTGCCCAAGCCATGCTTCCCTGTTTCACTCTGTGTAGTGTCCCACAGCTGGAGCCTTTCCCCACTGCAGGAAATGGCTTTGGCAGGAGCAAGGCAGCAGGAAAAGCGACTGAACACATGTGTCCATGATGAAAAATAATGTACAGCTAAAATGTATCTCTTTTGAAAGGTCCTGGGCATTTTAAAACCTCTGATCTTAATAATAATAATAATTAATAATAATCCTGTATTGATTTTTTTTTCTTTCCTCTTCCTGTTTTGTTCAGGTTACTTAATCTTTCATCTCCTATGCAAAAATCTGTATACTTTTTTCCCTCCCTTAGTACTGTATCAAAAGTTGTTGCACCAAGGCACATTCATTCACTAACCTTCCTCTGTCCTGTTGAACTTGGACGCTATGCAATTATAAAATAATTATTTCCTTTTTCTCTGATTCTATAGAGTTGTGAGTCAGTGTATTCACTTCCATTCAAGAAACCTAGTTAAGTGAAACAGGACACCTACCAATAATGTAAGTAACAGGGCTCATGTCAGAGTGTGTAGGCTGGAAAATTAAAATTAAGTTAACTACGTACAGATTAGAAATTAAAACAAAAAACACGGTTGGCAATTATTTTACATAACTAACCCAGCTGCTGCCACTCAGGAGGCAATAGTTCAAATGCAGCATTACCCAGCAACATACACCACCTGCAGGGGGAAATAATTGCAGTGCCCCAGGGCACTCATATGGGACTTGGACATCAGTGAGATACAGACTCTATGCCACAAGAGAACTATGTTTGAACAGGTGGGCCTAATGGTTTTGCTCAACCATCTTCAGAATGCCTGTTCCCAATTCCTTGCTCAGGTATTACAAAAGGAGGCTTTAACAACCACCTTCTATTATGCTTTTTTATTTGGTAAAATCTTCTCAAATAATTAAATGCAAACCCTTTGACCATTTTTAAAATGTTAATACAAATAAACATTACCAACCTGACTACCGTGTTTGTACCCCAAATATTGCATGATTGTTTGTAATAACAAAAATCAACCATTCAAAAAAGTCACTGTAAACAAAAGCAAAATCGACTAGTTTAGTTTCTTAGTCCAAACTGAGAAAAATGTAAAAGGTAAAAACCAGCATCAACAGTTAAAATAATCTAGATTTTTAAATTAGTTTTAGTTTCAGTAAGATGATACAAGTAAGTGTTAGAAGTAGTAGATTTTAAAAAAATATACATTCTTTTATAGCTGATGTTCTCTTTTGTAAGACAGCATAGAGAGAACAGAAATAACCCAAGCATGAAGTTAGAAAGTGCCTATCACAGTACAATCACACAGGGGAAAAAATACAAAGAAGAAAAACAGGGAAAAAAAATGGGAAGACAGTGGGGGAAAATCTATAATTATATTTACCATTCTTCAGAGATTGTGACAGGAATTGAGGCAAACAATTGCTCTCTGTGTTAATGGATATTTTAGTGACTTGAAATACTTGTTGCTAGGCAAAGGGAAATCAGTAAAATCATAATGGGAAATAAACTGAGGCAACTACAGATTTAGAACAATCCCCACCTTCAAATGGGTCAAAATTGTTCCCTTTGTGTGTTTCCTAGGTCCGACTAGTGCAGATAAGACAAAATGTTCCTGTCTGACAAGCAAATGTGCTTGTCCCATGTTTGGTACTCTGGTCTTTCCTCTCAAGTAATTGCTGCTGTGGTTGTCTACAGGAATGTCTCAGCTTTTCTATGTGTATTCTCATTTGTATTCTCTTGCCTTGAGTGTCAGACTTTCCATTTCTCTTATATGTGTAAGAGTCTTGTTTTAAAATTAATTCAAGTGCCATGGGCATTACTAGTCTGTGAATTACAACTGAGATTTCCATTTAAAAATAAGAACTCCATTGCCTCAGTGGTATTGTGGTATTGGGCGTACTCCAAGCAGCAATGAGAAGGTGTGTACCATGGTCCCAGCAGTGCTGAGGATTGGCTTACCTGCCCCCACCCCTTTTGCCTGAGGCCCCTCCCCTTCTGGGATCACAGAAACTGCCTCCCCCCCAACACACACACACACATACACACCTTGCCCAGGGGCTTGGCAAAGCTTTTTGGCTCCCCTGATTCCAAATAACTCGAGACCTCTGCTCATAGTACTCAGAATAATACACTGAAATAGGGGCCCAATCTTGGGCATATTCAGCAATACCTGTTTTTTCTGTTCCCATGTCATTCTCCCACCTAACATCAGCCTGGTGCTTAACTGTCTGTGCTGGGCTATTGTTCAGTCTTCCTCCTATGGGGTCGTCCAATTGGCAGAGCAACTCAGGTCTCACCTGGCTGCTCAGACTCTACTCACCCCTAGGAACTGACATGGGTCCTTTTGCTCTATTTACGTTCAGCCTTTCTGGTCACTCTCCTTTCTGAGTGGGGCTCAGTGTTCCTGGGCTTGCTGGCTCTTGGCTTGCTCAGTGCCTTCCCTCATGCCCTTACCTGGCAGCAGGAAGTTTGGCTGTCTGCTCAAAGAGCACGACTACTTGATCTTAGCTTCTGAACAAAAGGAGTCTTTTGTAACAGGCATCAGCCTGTTGGGTTCTTTTGTAATATAAATAACACATAGCTGAAGAACACAACTCCATATCTGACCTATGTGTAGAACCCAACTCTGCCCTACATGCAGAGCTTGCATCTCAGTGCTGGCCTATACAAGACGGCACACAAGCAGCAGGATACAAAGAGAAGGTTATGCTGCACTTCAACACAATAGTTATCCTTCTCTCCACTTTTCCTAATGCCATCTCTCCCTGCATCACATAAAGTCATATCTGGGGCTACGTCTACACTGCAAGCTTCTTGCACAAGAACTTTTTATGGAAGAGATCTTCCGCAAAAAGTTCTTGTGCAAGAGCACGTCCACACTGCCATGTACTTTTGCGCAAGAGAGTGTCCACACTGCCATGGATGCTCTTGTGCAAGAAAGCTCTGATGGCCATTCACAGAATGGCTATTAGAGCACCTGTGCTTTTTCCCATAGGGGTTTCTTGTGCAATAAACCCCTGTTGTCCATCTACACACACCTTTTTGCACAATAGCTCTTGTGCAAAAAGGCACTTTCCTTGTAGAAAGAGGAATAACTCTTGTGCAAAAAGTCCTGTCTTCTGACAATCTACTGTACTTTTTCTTGCGCAAAAACGTGCTTGTAGTGTGGACGCTCTGCAAGTTTTTGCGCAAAAACTCTGCAGTGTAGACATAGCCTAGGAGTGTCCAGAAGGGCTGAACACAAATAGAGCAAAACAACCAGACTCAATTCCTAGAGGTGAGTAGAAGCTGAGTAGCCAGTGAGATGAGAATTCCCTACTAAGAAAACTATTTTGCTTTTGAAATTTGGCTTCATTCCGTATCAGAATGAAACTGAGATGTTACAATTGTTTTATGGAAAAGATAGCAACACACAGAGAAAAGTAAAGCAGAGACTCAAACCTGGGTCTCTGTTCCATGTGAGTGCACCATTGGTGGGTCTTGTGCACTGTCCCCAGATGTTTTATCTTGCATCCGAGCAAACTTTCCTCACAAATGTTTTATTGAAACTGATACATTTCCATTAAAATGCTTGGTTTTAATGAACTGGTATTTTCCAATGAAAACAAGTTTGATTGAAATGATGAGCTCTAGTCATATCTGACCCACAGCTTGATCCTGCAAATACCTATTATTTATTGGTATTATGCTTGCACGTAGGTCGTGAACCACGACTCCATTATTGGTGCTACTCAGATAGAACTGAGTTAGCCTGTGCCTCAAAGAGCCACTACTAACTTCAAGACTTACAAAATGGTAACTAACTACTAACTTCAGTGGTACAAAACTCCACACCCAGACACGAGTGTTTGCAGGGTCAGGTCCTAAGATTCTTGGAGCAGGGCTTATGTCTTCATTTTCTTTGTAAAGAGCTATGTTTGGCTATGGCGCTAAATGTAAATATTGAGTAATAGCAAATTGATATATGAGAAATAAGATATAGGAATGTAACTGTATACTAGCTTCACCAACTTATAAATTATAGGAATTTGAATTTTTACTAGTTTCTTATTACTGTAATTTCATCCACAAGTGTGTGATATTTTACAAATAAAAAAGACACATGGCAAGTGTATAAATTTGTGTTAGGTTCTGAATAATGGTGACTTTGATATGGTGTATTTTGTGTAACAATTTGGACACATATTTCTTGCTAACTCAAATTTGACCATATTCTCTCCTCTGCCAAAAATATCTTTGATGTAAAATGGGGAATAGTCTTCAGATAGCAAATGATGGTTCACAGATTCTCAAACTGCTTCCTGCATGATTTCGGTTAGAGCTTTCTTTAGGCTGTTCTGATTTCTGACAGTTAGCTTAGAATCATAGGGCTGGACGAGACCTCAGGAGGTCATCGAGTCTAACCCCCCAGCTAAAAGCAGGGTCAATCCCAACTAAATCATCCCAGCCAGGGTTTTGTCCAGCCGAGACTTAAAACCACTAAGGATGGAGATTCCATCACCTCCCTAGGGAACCCATTCCAGTGCTTCACCATCCTCCTAGTGCAGGGGTGGCCAACCCATTTAACAAAGAGAGCCGAAACAGCAGCAGAAACAATGCGAAGCGCCGCACCAGAATTGTTGAACCAAAAAAAAAGGAGGCTGCCCCTTTAAGAAATAAGATTGGGCTTTTTGGCCATATCAGACTCCCATCCATGGCTGCCATCTTGGGCACCATTTTGAATCACTGCCCCGGTGAGTACAGGGGAGCCAGGGACTGGGAAGGAGTTGGGGGAGGGAGCCGTTTGGAGGGATGCAGGAGCAGCTTTGCAAGCCACACTTTTGGGGGAGAAGAACTGCATGCGGCTTGCAAGACATGGGATGACCATCCCTGTCTTAGTGCTACAAGTTTCAGTCACTATGGGACAATATGTTAGATGAAAATTGGTATAGTGTTGTGAAGTTCTGCCATGCTTCTTTCTTCGCCGCCATGTCCCCTATGGGAGCAAACTTGGCCTAAGATCCAGCTATGCAACTTTGCACCAGTTGAGAATCCCCTTCTGTGGGAAAATTCTGAACTATTCAGTTGCATTCAGACTCTGCCCTCTTTGCACTGCTCAGAGGAAACAAAAGGGACAGAATTGGAACTAACAGTTCAGCTCATTAACGTGGTACACAAGCAGCATTAATTGATGTCATTAAAACTGTAGAATTAATCATTGCCTCTGTAGGTGAAAGAGCAGAAAGCATTACTTTGCAGATCCCACAGAAAGTAGCAACAGGACAGCCTTCTGAGTGATTGATTTAAAAAGAAAAAGGTACTTAGAATCTCAAGCATTTCTCTGTCTCCTCCATGTCTGACTGTCTTCACAGTGGGGCATTTCCCATCTCCATGGCAACTGGAAGTGCACACATCTTTGCTGTAAGCCTGGACTTAGGACTGCCCAGAATTCTCAGCTTCTGCATGACTCCCATGACAGAATCCTGGCAGTTTCCCTTTGATAATGACAGTAACCTCTTTTGTGAAACACCTCAAATTCTGCTGCTACACATCCTACTTACAAGTCAGCAGAGTTTTCACTGAGTTCTAAAAAGATTTTTCACTAAACATTTTTAACTGTTTCTTCATTCGCTTTGAGATTTTTCAAAGCTATTGAACTATAGATCTATAGTTGTATAGTTCAATAGCTTTGAAAAATAGGCTTTTTGAGGTGCATGTGAAGGAAAGCAACTTCTCTCCATACCTTTCAGAAATGGCACACGGGGCAGCAAATTACAGGAGCTCAGCTCTCAACCAATCAAACTCCATGCTGAGATGGTTGAGTAGATGTAACCATGTGCTCTAGTGTAGACTGTACTGCAGCATCTGACTTTGTCTAACTCAGAGAAAGAAAAAGAAGAGTGAACATGGATTTTAGTTGGAATACTCTCTCTGCCCATGCTCAAGATAGGCAATTTAGTTAGGATGGCCTAGAAGCATCCAGAACAAGGCTGTAGTAGTTACTGGACATGCCCAATAGCTGTTTCTGAAGCTGTACAGAAAGTTTTCAGAAGGGGTGATCACTCCCAGTTGCTCTAAGAGCTGAGCCAATCAGAGCATGGTGGTGGGGGAAGAGGGTAATAAATATAGGCATTAGACAACCCTGTGGACTCAGCAGTTAATCTATGCAGCAGAAAGTGCTGAGTCCCAGTTCTACACTACCTAGGGTTCTGATTACATAACTCAGTTCTTGGTGAAACTGCAGAGCAAGGTTAGCTGTTAGCCAAAGGGCTGGAATCAGACTGACTCAGTCTTCCACTGTGTCAGGGAGATTCTGGTTTATGAGCAAAATCTACCAACTTAAAGGCTACGTCTAAACTCCCCCCCTTTGTCGGCAGAGAGATGTAAATGAAGCACTTTGAAAGTGCAAATGAAGCAGGAATTTAAATAACAAATCTTGTCAAACCAATACAATAGCTTTCTTTAATAGGATAACGAGTCTTGTGGATAAGGGAGAAGTGGTGGATGTGGTTTACCTAGACTTTAGTAAGGCATTTGATACGGTCTTGCATGATATTCTTATCAATAAACTAGGTAAATACAACTTAGATGGGGCTACTATAAGATGGGTGCATAACTAGCTGGATAACCGTACTCAGAGAGTAGTTATTAATGGTTCACAATCCTGCTAGAAAAGCATAACAAGTGGGGTTCTGCAAGGGTCTGTTTTGGGACCGGCTCTGTTCAATATCTTCATTAACGATTTAGATATTGGTATAGAAAGTACGCTTATTAAGTTTGCAGATGATACCAAGGTGGGAGGGGTTGCGACTAATCTGGAGGATAGGGTCATAATTCAAAATGACCTGGACAAATTGGAGAAATGGTCTGAGATAAATAGGATGAAGTTTAATAAAGACAAATGCAAAGTGCTCTACTTAGGAAGGAACAATCAGTTTCACACATACAGACTGGGAAGCGACGGTTTGGGAAGGAGTATTACAGAAAAGGATCTAGGGGTTATAGTGGACCACAATATGAATATGAGTCAGCAGTGTGATGCTGTTGCAAAGACAGCAAACATGATTCTGGGATGTAACAACAGGTGTGTTGTGAGCAAGACACGAGAAGTCATTCTTCCACTCTATTCTGCACTGGTTAGGCCTCAATTGGAGTATTGTGTCCAGTTCTGGGTACCGCATTTCAAGAAAGATGTGGAAAAATTGGAGAGGGTCCAGAGAAGTGTAACGAGAATGATTAAAGGTCTAGAGAACATGACCTATGAAGGAAGGCTGAAGGAATTGGGTTTGTTTAGTTTAGAAAAAAGAAGATTGAGGGGGGACATGATAGCAGTTTTCAGATATCTAAAAGGGTGTCAAAAGTAGGAGGATGAAAACTTGTTCATCTTGGCCTCTGAGGATAGAACAAGAAGCAATGGGCTTAAAGTGCAGCAAGGGAGGTTTAGGTTGGACATTAGGAATAAGTTCCTAACTGTCAGGGTGGTCAAACACTGGAATAAATTGCCCAGGGAGGTTGTGGAATCCCCATCTCTGGAGATATTTAAGAATAAGTTAGATAAATGTCTATCAGGGATGGTCTAGACAGTATTTGGTCCTGCCATGAGGGCAGGAGACTGGATTTGACCTCTTGAGGTCCCTTCCAGTCCTAGTATTCTATGATTCTATGAATCCTAGGGTGGAACAGCCATGTGGTCTCTGAGCCAGACACATATGGAGAGGGAGAGAGGGCTGCCACCCTATTCAAAATTTTGATATAAACCCTGTAGGTTGTTTTCCCCAGCTATTACAACACTGTGTGGCTGTGTCTAGACTGGCCAGTTTTTCCGGAAAATCAGCCGCTTTTCCGGAAAAACTTGCTAGCTGTCTACACTGGCCGCTTGAATTTCCACAAAAGCACTGACTATCTTATGTAAGATTGTCAGTGTTCTTGCGGAAATACTATGCTGCTCCCGTTCGGGCAAAAATCCTTTTGTGGAAGTGCTTTTGTGGAAAAGCGTCCGTGCCAATCTAGACGCTCTGTTCCGAAAATGCTTTTAATGGAAAACTTTTCCATTAAAAGCATTTCCGGAAAATCATGCCAGTCTAGACACAGCCCGAGTGTGTATGTGTGTGTGTTTTCTTCTTCAGATTATTAAAGAGGTTCCTATCTAATTTTCCAACTCCATAAGGAAGGCCAGGATGCAGCCGGGACTTTCCTTCCTTATTGGCAATTTAAGCACTACCATAAATCTCCTGTAGATTAACTGGAAAATGTTGGTCAGTGTGGCTGGTATGTGGCTAGCTGCCTGGGGAGATCCCCAGACTGTTTGTGGACAGGGTTCTGAAGTGTTTGAAAGCCCTGAGATGCTGTCATTCTCCTCAGGCTCTGAAGAGTCCATGTGATACAGGCTACATATCATAACCACGCTACAAAGATTCTCTACACAAAAGTTTAGTTTGGGGCAAACTGGGGTGTCAATCTACCCTGTACTCGCCTGCTGCAAAGTGTCTGCAAAGAGAGCCTACTGATGCACAGTAACAATTCATTAATGTGCTTTGATCTAATTCTCAATAACTGTTAATGCACATCAGAGGGTCCATGTGGACAGTTAGCTCACAGCAAGCTAGTGTGGGGTTAATTTCACACTCCAGCTTGTTGTGGACTAACCTATGTGTGCATATAGGCCCTGAGAAGTCATTTTGGAAAGGAGATCAGAAAGGAATATGTCTACATGCATGTGCTATGTTGAACACTTACGTGTGCATATTTATAACTAGAAGATTTACCTGGTGTTGCTCAGGTCCTTAACTCAATTAGTTTTTATTTTTCTTCATTTAAATCAATGCTCCTGGGTAGGACTGACGATGAGGGGTTCAGTATGCAGGGTTCCCCATTGAGAGAGGACTACTCCAGCCCTTTCTCACTGCAGCAGCTTGGCGCCTGGTGAGAAGTGCCTGTCCATAGCCACTGCAGTTTAAGGTTCATCCAAGTAGGTCCAGGTTCATCTGCCCCCATGTACCCCAGCCAGAGTGAGGAGTGCAGCAAACTGTGAACTTTCCCCTTGCTCACTGACAAAGGGGAATAGCCAGCAATGTTATGAATGGGGAGGGGAAGGGGGGCTGCAGCCCCTCTGCCTTCTCTAATGTGCAGTTGGAGGATGGAAGACGCAGGACTGGGGCAGTCCCAGATGGCAAGGGAGATATATCCCCCAGCCAGCCCCTTTCACTGCCTGATGATTCTATCTTTTTTTCTGTATGGTTCTATGCATGCCTGTATGCATGTGGGGGCATTAACCCCGCTGCAGAACTAAACTTTTACCTTGTTCTAAGTTCTGATAAGAGCAAGCTGCCTTCCAAATGTGATTGTCCTAGCTTTTACTTTTTAGGAGGAGTTCTTTTTATGTGTCCCTGTATGAATTGGGAACAGGAGGAGCTTCAGTCCCCTTTTCCTCCACAACCAAACCCTTACCTTGCTTTAAGTTATGATAAGAGGAAGCTGTATACCAAATTCTGCACTGGTGAGGCCACATCTGGAGTATTGCATCCAGTTCTGCCCATCCCACCCCCCTTTACAGAATGTGGATGCATTGGAGAAAGTCCAGCGGAGGGCAACACAATTATTAGGGGGCTGAAGCATATGACTTACAAAGAGAGGCTGAAGGATTTGGGCTTATTTAGTTTACAGAAGAGAAAAGTGAGGAGGGATTTAATAGCAGCCTTTAATTACCTGAAAGGGGATTCCAAAGAGGATGGAGAAAGGCTGTTCTCAGTGGTGACAGGTGACAATGAGAAGCAATGGTCTCCAGTTGCAGTGGGGGAGGTCTAGGTTGGATATTAGGAAAAACCGTTTTACTAGGAGGGTGGTGAAACACTGGAATGGGTTACGTACAGAGTTGGTGGAATCTCCATCCTTAGAGGCTTTTAAGTCCCAGCTTGACAAAGCCGTGGCTGGGATGATTTAGTTGGGATTGGTCCTGCTTTGGATAGGGGGTTGGACTGGATGACCTCCTGAGGTCTCTTCCAACCTTATGATTCTATAATTCTAAATTTCGTGGTTCTAGCTCTTACTATTTAGAAGGAGTTCATGAATAAACAAAGGAATGGACAAACTCACTCGCTTGTTCACAGACAAACTGACTCAAATATGTAGTGGATAGCAATAAAATGGGGAAATCTGTATGACAAACACTAGCAGATTTACTGTCTAATAACTCTTATTTAAAAGTGATTCATAATATTCTAAATACAATTTACAATATTTGTTACAACTTGGAATATTTTCTGTATGCATTAAATGTTTGTTTTGCTAAGAAAGTGTATGGCTCTCTCTCTCTTTGAAATTAATTTGGAGCTATTGATATCTATTTACCAGGGCTTCACATGTAATAACTCTGAAGTTTAACTCTGTGTAATGCTTCTAAAAAGCTCTGAAAAGATAGAACTCTGGCATGCGCTTCAGCAAACTATTAAAGAAGAAGAAGAATGTAACACTTATGCATAATATTGCCTCACTGTTCCCCTGCCCCATTATACCTGTACACCCAACACAGAAGCTCCTTTCCCTGAGAGCAGCACAGAACAGATGCAAGGAGCAAGTTTGTAAACTCCCCCTCCTAGCCATCTCCTAAGCATTAGATCCTTGTTCCAACAGCTTCCAGAGCAAACAGGAAAGTTTTAGTGGAGACTTTCGAATTTCTGGGCAGTGCATTGTCCCCCAAAGCATTGGGGAAGAAGAAATTAGGCTGTTTTGCTCTCTGTGGCTATGTCTACACTACAGAGTTTTTCTGGCATACTGGAGGTATCCTGGAAAAACTCTGCTGCGTCCAGGGAATGTGTGCTTTTTTGGATCCTTTTCCAAAAAAGTGGGCGCTTTCTTTCAGAAGCCCTGTATTCCTTATTTTATGAGGAATGAGGGCTCTTCTGAAAGAGGACGTTTTTTCCCACTTTGGCCCCGTGTAGACAGGCCAAATTTGGAAAAGCCTCTTCCAAAAAAAGAATCGGAAAAAGGTACGCAAATTGCAGTTCTCAATTTGCGTACCTTTTTCTGAAAAAGAATTGTGGTTTAGCTATAGCCTGTCACTAAGGAAGCAAGGCATGTGCCGAGATGGTTGGAGGAGGCCCCAAACCACCTTCTTATCCCAGGCTTTTTTCCCTGTAAGATTTCAGCAGACATGGAAGGTGGCAGGTCCCATGACATCTCTGATATCAATGAATCACATGTGTTGAATGGCTCCAGCCTATTCATTCTGAGCAGTTGATCCCTGCTTAGCCTGGACCCAGCAGGAAGGAGCATAATATGATAAAATCATAAAAAGTAGGGCTGGAAGGAACCTTGTGTCTTAGCCTTTCTTTTGTTGTCCCTATGTGCTTGAGCTATTCTTTGTAGTTATCCATAGCCATTTGTCCATGTTTCCATTGTCTGTAAATTTCTTTTTTATTTTTAGGTTATTAAAGAGCTCCTGATGGAATAATATTGCCCTGCTACTGTTTGTTTTATTTATCCTTCACATTGGGATAACATGCTGTTGTGCCTTTAATATTGTCCCCTAGAGAAACTGCCAGCTGTTCTGATCCAAATCCCTTGGATTTTCTTCCCCTAGCAGAAACTTAGCAACCAGCTTTCTGACTTTGTTAGCATTTGATTTTTTTGAAGTCCATTGTCCTGATTCTGCTGCTCTAACACCTTATTTTCCTTAGAATCATGAAATCTATTATTTCATGATTGCTTTTACAGAAGTTGCCTTCAACTTTCGGATTTACAACCAGTTCTTCACTGGATCCAAACATCCTAAGGAAATAGAAGCAGAACATTCAGAAGAATGCAGGTGAATATAGCAGAGACATTCAAAACCTCAAGTACAGCTCTTCTCATTAGTACACACCCCATGAAAAGAGTAGCATTTTTTGTGTTGAGAGATTGCTCACCTTTGATGAGGTGGCGATTACATAGAGCCTTCCATGCACACATTCTCAAACTACTGATGAGTACCAATATCTTCATCTTTGCTGATCTGCATTTGAAAGAAATATGTTATGAAACACAGTGCCCAAATAACTCGTTAGTTCAATTTCAGTCCTACATGGATGTTTGGAATCCTTCCTCCAGCCAGGTTTTACTGCTTTCAACACCCCACTCTGAAGACTTTCTGAGATGGAGAGCACTATCTGTCCTCTGAATTTTCATTCTAGGACTCTCCATATCAAAGAGTCAATCCTTCCTCAGAGGATTGCATTATGCCCAGTTTTTCAGGAGGGTTTTTCTTGACTGTTGCTTACTTGTTAAATAATTTGGAAGGGAAGAAGGTAGTCCTTCAGGAAATATTTAAATATCAGACTCAGAGTTTAGTGCAAATGGTCTGAGTTGAATAGCACTTAAAAACATTTATATAATTGCTACTTTTCCTATTTGGAAATATGATTCTGAATAGCTCTTCCTAAAGGGACAGTCCTAAGTTTAGGCACAATAAAAAGAACTGGCCTGTTCCCCATTGTCACAGAGATAAGGAGCCCATTGGGAAGCCTGTTTGAGATGGAGAGTTCTAGATCAAAATCTCACAGATAAACAAAAAGTTTAAGGAAGGTCAAAATTGGAGAATATATTTTTTTGTCCTTTTACTGGCAATAAACCAAACTACGGAAACATTTGTAGATTTTTTTTTTTTTTGGAAGAGAGTCTTCTCTTTTTGGTAATAAATCATTTAATTTGCCTTGGGAGACTTTTTGTTCCTGGTATGGAGTGCCAAAAAACCCTAAAGGCATAGGCAGAAGGAGATCATTCTAGACTCGAGAGGAAGCTCAAAGGAGAGAGCTTTTTCAGCGAAAGTCTTTCATCTCCTAGGAGCATCAAATCTGTCGGAACAGAATATACAAATCATCCTTGTGTAGCTCTAACAAAGGTCCTTGTTGACTGTTTTCCCTTTGTTGAAAAGGAAAAGGGGAAACTGAGCCTTAGCTTTTGTGTTCTGTAGCAATGAAAGGAAAACAGAAATGATTTCTATTATACATGTTCTGATCCAAAGGCTATAGCTGGAGTGTTGTACTGCAACCCTTCAATTATGTGAAAGAAACCTTTTGTATTTAGATACTAGATGGCTTTAGAGCAAACTAATATTACTGTGAATTCAATTTTAGGGAGTTTTTTTCAAAATGAATAGTGGTAATGTGATGATCCCCTAAGCTAACGTTAACACAGATAGATAGTGACAGAAGAGAGACACTTTTTAGGTGGGGTTGAATAGTTGTTGGGATCCAAAAAGGGAAGGAATATGGTATTTCTTTCCAGCATCTCAAGCATGAGTAAATGGCAGAAGATGTTTGAAGATATGAGAAAGTAGAAAGGATGTTGAGCTAGTGAATAAGGACCATCAGGATTTGGGAAGAGATTTTATAGTGAGGATGCTAGGAACACAGATATATATCCAGCTATAAGTGGATTCAGTGTGTGTAAAATGTGATACATTTAAAAATCAACAATTAATTAAAAACTATAACCTGTAATCTGAGAAATATTGTACACACTGTACCAATGATTTGTATCCTGAAGTTCACTAGTGCTGAGGTGAGTGTGAAGGACTGCATAGTAACATCTTTAGTGCGTATAGGGCCCTGAAGTCCCTTAATTCCCAATTGCAAAGGGGTGAGAAGGTTTCAGCCTATATACAGAGGCTGAAGAGACTGCTTCAGAGAGCTGTCATGAGGGGAACAGTGACTGCTAAGCAGATGGATCAGACCAGACCGGTTCAAATTGTGAGAGGAAGTCCATATAAGAATTCAGTTCTACTTCATCTCCGGATAAGAGAATGAGGAACATTCCCCAACTTACTCCCAGCTGATAAAAGAGGTCAGAGAGGGGGAAGAAAGGCAGGCTGCCAGTGAGTTTTGGGAAGTCCAAGCATCTGAGCCAGCCAGCACAGCACTCCTGTAATTAGCAAGTGTACTGATAGTGAGCAACAGAGAGGAACTTGCCCAATCAGTGCAGGCCTTGACAGAACAGATAGCTGAGCTGGAAAGTACCACGCACTGCGCTAAAACTCCCAGGAATATGGAGCCTCAGGCTGTGGCAATGGACAAGTCACCATCTCACCCAGGTAAAGGTGCAAAGGACAATTCTTCTGCTACTGCTACTATGTATGTATATATAGCCCACGAAAGCTCATGATAATATAAATCCATATTTGTTCATCTCTTAGGGTGTGTCTACATATCAAAGTTATTTCGGAATAACTGCCTAAGAGAAAAGCTGCAACATGCCTATCACTTGGCTATAGCTGACACCCTCAAGAACACAGATAGTAATAAGCACTGGTATGATGCAAGGATACATCTGTAGCAGCTCCAGTCAGGGGACAGAATACTGCTATGAAGTTTTGGTGGTGTTGTCAAGCACAAGATTGCTGCCAGATGGAAATCCACAGGGCTCGACAAATAATACAACCTACTTGCCCATGGCGAGTAGATTGTAACCCGGAAGAGCTGGGTTCGGGTGATCTGTGCATGCGCAGATCACCGGTCAGCGCAGCTGGTGAGTGGGGCTCGCTGCGGTTCGGCAAGCCCTGGAAATCCATACCTTACCTGGTGCTGGAAAAGCTAGGAGATCTGCTGGTCTACAAGATTAAATCTGAGACGGAGTCAGGGAAAATAGAGAAGGTGCATAGAAACCTCCTAGTGCCTGTGGGAGAATTATTAAGCACCCCTTATAGAATGGACCATGACATGGGACCTGGGCAAAAAAAGGAATGCTTGGCCAAATCCACCACTCAACAGGACAGTAGCTAGGGTGGCCAGGTGTCCGGTATTCTATCGGACACTCTGGTATTTGCGCTCTTTGTCCGGTAAAAAAAAAATCAGAGAATACCGGACATGTGCAATGTCTGGTATTCTCTGATTTTTCGGGCTGCACACCAGACGGAATCCTGGCATGGGCGGGGGGGGGGGGGGCTGAAAGGCGGGGCTATGATCGACGCTAGAAGCCTGCGATTGCGCAGAAGCCTGGCTGGGGTGAGTCCCAGCCACTCCCCCCGCCCCTACCAGGCTTCTGCACAATCACAGGCTCCCACAACTCCGAGCCTGTGAGTTCCAGCTGGGAGGCGGGACCGCGATCGCCGCTTATCCTGTGTTCTTTCCTGGTTTTTTTTTTTTGCTCAACCAAAAAATACCGGGTGTCTGGTATTTTTTGGGAGACCGTCTGGCAACCCTAACTGTAGTCCCTGCGGGGCTAATACACCTTTATCCAGCACATCCCAGTCTAAAAACTGAGATGTATAGGACTGTCTGTCATCTGAATTTTCATTCTAGGATTCTCCACATCAAAGAGTCAACCCTCCCTCAGGCTACATCTATACTGCTGCCTTCTTCCACATAAGGTTATGCAAATTAGTAGAATATCGCCACGCTTCATTTGCATAATTAATTAGCAGCCATTTTTGCGCAAGAGGCTTTTGCGCAAAAAGGAGCTATGTAGACGGCTCCTTTTTGCACAAAAACCCTCTCTCGCGCAAGAGCTGTTCTTCCTGAAAAAATTAGGATGTTTGGAATCCTTCCTCCAGGCAGGTTTTACTGCTTTTAACACCCCACTCTGAAGACTTTCTGAGATGGAGAGGACTATATGTCCTCTGAATTTTCATTCTAGGACTCTCCATATCAAAGAGTCAATCCTTCCTCAGAGGATTGCATTATGCCCAGTTTTTCAGGGGGTTTATTCTTGACTGTTGCTTACTTGTTAAATAATTTGGAAGGGAAAAGGGTAATCCTTCAGGAAATCTCTAAATATTAGACCTAAGTTCTAAAGCAAATGATCTGAGTTGACTAAAACTGAGACTCATTTAAATAATTGGCATTTTTCCTCTTTGGAAACTGTTATTGTGGAGAGCTCTTCCTCTAGCCACAGAAAAAAGAACTGGCTTGTCCCCCGTTGCCACAGAAATGAGGAGCCCATTGTGAAGTCTGTTTGAGATGGAGAGTTCTAGAACAAAATCTCGGAGTTAAGACAAAATTTTGCCTTTCTCCTATTATATCATAACAAGTTTAAGGAAGATCTACATTGGAGGATATCTTTTTTGTCCATTTACTGGCAGTAAACCAAACTATGATTTTCTTTTGTAAGGCTAAAGGCGTCTTCTCTTTCTGATCATAAATTATTTCATTTGCTTTGGGAAACTTTTTGTTCCTGGTATGGCATGCCAAAAAAACATAAGGGCATAGGCAGAAGAAGATCCATTCTAGACTCGAGTGGAAGCACAAAGGAGAGAGCTTTGTGAGCAAAAATCTTTCATCTCCTAGGAGCATCAAATCTGTAGGAACAGAATATACTAATCATCTTTTTGTAGCTCTAATAAAGGTCCTTGTTGACTGTTTTCCCTTTGTTAAAAAAGAAAAGGGGAAATTGAGCCTTAGCTTTTGTGTTCTGTAGCAATGAAAGGAAAAGAAAATTGATTTCTATGGTATGTGTTCTGATCCAAAGGCTATAGCAGGAGTGTTCTACTTTAGCCCTTCATTTTTGTGAAATAAACCTTTTGTTTTCCAGTACTAAATAGCTTTAGAGAAGAATTGATATTACTCTAAATTCAATTCTTAGCAAATGTTTTTCAAAATGTATAGTGGTAACGTGATGACCTCTTAAGCTAAAGTTAACACAGATTGATCGTGACAAAACAAATACATTTTTTTGGAGGGATTGAATGGTGATTGGGATTTGAAAAGGGAAGGAATATGGTATTTGTTTCCAGCATCTCAAGCATGAGTAAATGGCAGAAGACGTTTGAAGATATAAGAAAGTAGAAAAGATGTTGAGCTAGTGAATGAGGACCATTAGGATTTGGGAGGAAATTTTATAATGAGGATGTTAGAAACACAGAAATATAATCCAGCTATAAGGCGATTCAATGTGTATAAAATGTGACACATTTTAAAATTAACAATTACTTAAAATTTTTAAAATGCCATCTGAGATCTTTTGTATACGCTGTAGTTATAGCAGTGTAATTATGTCAGTTAGGAGATTTTTTTCAACCAATATAATTATATCTGTATGGGTACGTCTACACTACAACGTTAATTCGAACTAACTTAGTTCGAATTAGTTAATTCGAACTAAGCTAATTCAAACTAACGGATCTAGACTAAAAAACTAGTTCGAATTAGCGTTTTGCTAATTCGAACTAGCATGTCCACATTGAGTGGACCCTGAACAGAGGTTAAGGATGGCCGGAAGCAGTGCCAGCAGGGCATCAGAGGAGGACTTAGAGCGTGGAGATGCTGTCTCAGGCTAGCCGAGGGCTGCGCTTAAAGGGACCCGACCCCCACCCCGGACAGACAGTTCTCAGGGGTCCCCGCTTGCAAAGCAGTCCTGGCTTGGAGTGCCCGGACTACCCACACTGGGCACATCACACCACTCGGCCATCAGCCCGGCTGCACTTGCCGCAGGCTGCCATCTGGGGAGAGGGGGTAATTGGGGGGCTGCAGGAAAGCTTCCACCCCAAAAGCCCGCAGAGCCAGCCCAGTCCTCCCCATCAGGGGCTCGTACCCCATTCCTCCCTCACCTCCTTCCACTTACCCTTCCCTAGCCCCTCTTCATGATGTACAAAATAAAGATAACGTGTCTTCCAAAATGGAATCTGTCTTTATTGAACAAAACTGGGGGAGACTGGGAAAAGGAGGTGGGAGAGGGGAAGAGAGAGGCTGGGAGAGGGGAGGGCAACTAAAATGATCAGGCGTTTGGAACAGGTCCCATATGAAGAGAAGCTAAAGAGACTGGGACTTTTCAGTTTAGAAAAGAGGAGACTGAGGGGGGACAGGATAGAGGTCTCTAAAAGCAGGAGTGGGGTGGGGAGGGTGCATACAGAAAAGTTCTTCATTAGTTCCCATAAAGAAGGACTAGAGGACACCAAAGGAAAGGAATGGGTAGCAGGCTTCAAACTAGTAACAGAAAGTTGTTCTTCACAAAGCAAAGAGTCAACCTGTGGAACTCCTTGCTTCAGGAGGCTGTGAAGGCTACAACTAGAACAGAGTTTAAAGGGAAGTGAGATCAAGTCATGGAGGTTGGGTCCATGGAGTGGTATTAGCCAGGGGGTAGGAGTGGTGTCCCTGGCCAAGGTTTGTGGAAGGCTGGAGAGGGATGACACGAGACAAATGGCTTGGTCACTGTCTTCGGTCCATCCCCTCCAGGGTCCCTAGGGTTGGCCACTGTCGGCAGACAGGCTACTGGGCTAGATGGACCTTTTGTCTGACCCAGGACGGCCATTGTAAGCTCAGGGCTCAGGGTCGGGGGTCTCAGTGGACCCCCTTGATTCTCTTGCACACTTGCTCCTGGGTGGCCAGGCTGGCAGCTCTCCTGCCCTAGCCGGCCACTTTCTTGTGCCTAGTGCGGAGATCGTGGACAAGGTCCACGATCTCCGCACTAGCCCAGGCGGGTGCCCACCTCTTGCGGTCCCGGGCAAGCTCTGGGAGCTGCCAGCCTGGTCCCGGGAAGAGGGGGAGCGCTGGGGGGCATAGGGTAGGTGGCTCGATCTGTGCCAGGTGCAGGGTCTGCTGGCTGGGTGCTGACAGGCTTGCACCTGGCACGGGCACCGTAACCAGCCCGTGCCCCTTTAAGGCGTCCGGGGCCGGGAGGGGGGCAGACGAGTTTCCCTGGTGCTGGCCAGAGTGGACACCAGGGAAACCTGGGGAGGGCTAGCCTCCCACTAGTTCGAATTAAGGGGCTACACAGCCCTTAATTCGAACTAGTAAGTTCGAGCTAGGCTTTATCCTCGTGGAATGAGGATTACCTAGTTCGAACTAAGCGCTCCGTTAGTTCGAATTAAATTCGAACTAACGGAGCGCTAGTGTAGCGCCTATGAAAGTTAGTTCGAACTAACGTCCGTTAGTTCGAACTAACTTTGTAGTGTAGACATACCCTATAAGTCCTTGTGTGCACTCAGTTATGTCAGTACAAATTGCTTATACTGGAATTGCTCCCGTCTTTTCCAGTAAGCGCTCGTCTACATTACAGAGTTAGGTGGATGCAAGCTGTCTTGTGTCAACATAACTATGTAAGTATCTTCATTAAAATGTCATTCCATTGATATAACTCACCAGTTTGACAGATTTAATAATTCCACCTCTGCAAGAAGCATAGACTGATTGATGCAGTGTCAGTGTAAACACTGCAGGTAAGTTTATATTGCAAGTAGATTTATGTTGACAGAACGCTTTTCCATGGTGTGCTTCACCAGGAATGTTTGTATTGACTTAACTGTCAGTGTGCAGCACTGTGAGACAGCTTCTGAAAGTCAGCAACTATCGATGTAAGAAACAATGCAGTTTCTACATTCATGTTGCAGGAACCTAACTACACTGCTCTAAGCACTACACCTCTTGTGGCGGTGAAGTTATTAATTCAGTACAGTGGGTGAGTAACTTTGGTGGGAGCTATATTTGAATGTATACAGAGTTAGAGTGATATAAGTTGATTTACGTAGTCCTAACTCTGTAGAATAGACCAAGCCTGCCTTGCTTACATCAGCTGTCGCTGACTCTGGAACCTTACCAGTGGCCATTTTGGAGTCTTTAGGGCTTACTGCCCGCCTCCAGGTTGTCTCTGCATCTTCCACATCTAATTCACCGAGGAGGCATTAATACCCACTTGGCCAAGTGCAGTAGGAGACCAGGTCTGATACTAGGATAAGTACCAAACAAAAGGATATTGCTCCAGTAAATCTCCTCTTTGAAGTAGCAGAGGAGGCACCACCACAGCTGATTTTGGCTTCATCCTCTTCTTCACCTGATGAGGCACTGATGTCAGAAGATTACTTGCTACTGACTGATGAAGACAAGCCCATCGGGACCTTTCAAAAAGTGTTGCTTCTGCCTTGGATATCCAGGTGGAAGAGGTTCAGGAGTCATCCCATTGGTTTCTTGACATTTCAGCTGCTATAAGACCTTCTCAGTAGTGCATTCAATTAATAAAGCTATCCTGGAACCCACCAATTATTGTGGTAGGCTCTGTCCTCCCTTCCTCTCACACCAAAGCAGTCTGAGAGTAGGTACTATGTGTGATCTCAGGGGTTCAAGCATTTTTACACCCACTCTCCTCTGGGGATACTGATGGTCTAAGCTGCCAGAGAAAGCGGATGCCAGTGGTAGCAGGCATTTAACCTGAAACTAAAGGATGCTAAAAACTTTTTCAGATGCTGGCCTGGAGCTCAGGATTGCTAACCAGCAGGCATTGCTGGCCACTATGACTTTAGCCTTTGGGACAGTGCATTAACATTTAAAGACACTGCCAGATGATACAAGAAATCAGTTTCTCATGGTGGTGAATGAAAGTAAATTAGTAGTAAGAATCTCTTTTCAAGTGGGTTTGAATGTTGTCAGTTCTGCAGCTAGAGCCATAGCATCAGCCATTATACTACACAGATGTTCATGGCTCCACTCATTAGATCTCCCTCCAGAGATCAAACAGCCCATATGAGGCCTGCCCTTTGAGAGGTCTCTGCGCAGACTGGTGACAAATGGCACAGCCAGAAGGAATCCAGAATGGCATGTAACACTTGGCTCAAAGGAAAAACAGTTTTGTTCTCTGCAAGCCAGACTGCTGTCCCGTTTTCATGTCTTGCCACCAGGGCCTAGTGAGGAAAAGATTATAAAAGAAATCATCCTCCTTTGCTTTAGCTCCTAGTTCATCTCAACGATCTGGTAGTGCTAAGCAAATCCTTTAACATGTGTGTCAGTGACAGCATGCCAGCTTTTGCAATGCCAGCCTCTCTAGCTCCTCTCTTTGCTGACCAGCTATCCTATTATCTTCACACCAGTGGGTCCCAAGCACCGTGGTATTGGCATGCACCCTTCAATTTATTTCTATCCGCCTTCCCAGATCCCTTTTCCATCCCTCTTTGGGGACCACTTTCACAAGGAGATTCTTCAACAGGTACAATCTTTCCTTTTGTTGTGACCCATAGAGGGGGTTCCTCAGTTATACAAAGGGAAGGAGATTTTACTTCCACTATTTCTTAATACCCAAAACAAAGGAAGGTCTCCGACCTATATAGACTTGCAACAGCTCAACACACATCTGAAGAAAATAAAGTCTCATATGGAAATGTTGTCTTCCACTATATCTCTCTGATCATGGAGACTGGTGTGCTGAAAGCTGTGCATTTCCATGTGGCAATTCATCAATGCCACAGGAAATTCTTCACGTTCCTGGCCACCCAAGCCCACTGTCAGTTCAGAGTGCTGCCATCTGGCTCGTCTTCCATTGCACAGCTTTTCACAAAGAGCATGACAATGGTGGCAGCTTTGCTGAGGAAGTCAGGAGTACAAGTCTTTCCCTACCTGGACAACTGGCTGTTAAAAAGCTTCTCTACAGAAGTGCTACCCAGCATGCCTCTCCTAAATCTACCATCCACCAGCAAAGTCTATCCTGCCTCCTGTGCCAAAGATGGAATTTATAGGTGTGGTCCTGGACATTATGGAAGCCAACACTTTTCTTCTCCAGTCAAGGATGGATGATGCTCGACACTGCTTTAGATCTCAAGGATTACCCTGCCGTGCCGGGGGGCCGACAGAGTTGCTGGGCCCCTGAGCAAGGTTGGTGAGCAGGTTCCATGCACCTGGAAGGGACGGGGCCTTTTGAAGAAGGGACGGCAGCCAGCCTTCAGTGCCACCTGGAGTGCTCGGTGCACCCCTCCTCTCCCCTCTGGCCAACTGTTAGCACTGCTTAGAGCATGCTATGAAGTGCTCCAGCAGCAATTTAAAAGGCTCTGGCTTCTCCTGCAGTAGCTGTGGGTGCGAGCTCCAGGCCCTTATGAATTGCTGGGCTCCAGGACAACTGCTCCTTTTGCTTCACCCATCAGTGGGCCTGCTACCATGGTAGTGTAAAATTGCCTTCAGCTTCCATGGCATGTACTTCCATGGACTCATGTACTTTTACAGTCTGGTACATGAGGCTCCATCTGAGGAAGTTGCAAGAATGGCTAGCTTCAGTGTACTTTCAGATCTTGGCTTCCCTAGACTGATGGGCAAAACCCTTCAAATGTGTGTGGGGGAACCAATGTGGGGATGGAGGTTCATTTTCTTCTTCTCAGCCAGCTCTAAGCTTAGGTACAGATGCTTCTGCCTTAAGTTGGGGAACTCATCTGGATTCTCTACAGATGCAAGGTTTATGGTCTACACTGGCATTTGTCTGGTAAGAGCCTATATTGACCCAGCCCTGGGCAGATAGTTGGGTCAGCAGATGTCAATATTATTACTCAGAAAGAAGAACCATCACCATGACTTGGTGACAAAGGCACTCAGCCAGGTTCATTGCCTTCAGGACACAGTCCTAGCTCCCCATAGGTGCTACAGGTAGGCTAACACATGAGTGAGGCTGAGTCAGTAGGAATTTCTGCTGTCCACAAAGCTGCACAAAGAGTTAAAGTTAAACCCAATATTTATAGACAGACAAAGAATTCTCAGACCATTTTATGAGTTTCATGACATCTGCTTCTTACTTTTCCTTGTGTCATAAGCCAGGTGTCTTGGGCACAACATCCCTATTCATTACATTTAGCAGGCCCTCTTATCTAGGGTTAGGCCAAGATATCCTTGGTCTGATCTTTCTCACACATTCCTAGTATCTGTTGCTTCTTAGTGCCTGTGCTTTAGCCATATTGGCAATAGTTTTCCCAAGGCCATATAGTGAGTTTGTAAACATCTGCTTTCATACACGGCCTAATTTGGGTTTTCCATCTCTAGCTCATGCCTTAGATTTTGCCCTAGCCTCAGTGCTCCAGGCTCTCTCTTTTCCCTAGAGCATTAACTGTGCATAGAAATGGCAATGATATGAGGGTCATTTGACTGGCTTGTCAAGCCTTTCTTTCCCATGTCAAAGGAAGAAATCTACTTGTGCTTATAACATAGCAGCCATATTTTATGTAAACTGGCAAGGACCAGCTCTGTTGTCTTTGTCAAGAGGCAGTCGGACTAGGGGGCATTTACTTTGTAAATTCAGTCAGCATCAAAGCCTTTTGTCTTCCACGCATGCAGAACAATCTGGAAGACTAGTTAAGCAGATTGTTCACTGGTTATGTGAGTGGTCTCTTTGGCAGATTCAGTTTCCAACTAGGAGGCCTCCCCATGTAGACCTATAGGCAATAAAATACAACAGGATGTGTTATTAGTTTTGTTCTCAAACAGGTCACAGCCATGGTCTCTCATGGGTTCTTTTCTGTTTCCTGGGCCAGAAAAGCTCCAGTACTGAATTCCTCCAGTTCTGCTTCCCTATCTAGAGTGCTGTTGAAAATCAGGCAGAATTATGTTTGAGTTATACACATAGCCTTAGCCTAGTATCAACAGCATTGGGTTTCCACTGTGCTATCTCTCTTGGATAGAGCTCCCCAACCACTGCTACTAGAACCAGGGCAAATCGCTCAGGACCACAAGTCATCTCCTCCACCCCAGGCTGCAGACTCTCCACCTCACAGTTTTGATGCTCTGAGACTAACACTCAGGAAGAGTTTTGTTCAAGGGGAGTTCAAAATGTAATTTTAAAAAGTAGAAAGTAGGGCTAGCAATTAATCACAGATAACTCATGCAATTTACTCAAAGTTTTTGAGATTAAAAACAGTAATTCTAATTAATTGGAATTTTAATTGCATTATTAAACAATAGTGTGCCAGTTAAAATGTGTTAAATATTTTGGATGATATTCTACATTTTCAAATAGATTGATTTCCATTACAACACAGAATATATAGGCTGTGTCTAAACTGGCAAGTTTTTCCGCAAAATCATCTGCTTTTGTGGAAAAACTTGCCAGCTGTCTACACTGGCCGCTTGAATTTCCGCAAAAGCACTGATGATCTCATGTAAGATTGTCAGTGCTTTTGTGGAAATACTATGCTGCTCCCATTCTGGCAAAAGTCTTTTTCTGAAAAACTTTTGCGCAAAAGGGCCAGTGTAGACAGCAGAGATTTGTTTTCCACAAAAAAGCCCCGATCGCGAAAATGGCAATCGGGGCTTTTTTTGCGGAAAAGAGCGTCTAGATTGGCCATGGACGCTTTTCCGCAAAAAGTGCTTTTGCAGAAAAGTGTCCTGCTAATCTAGACGTGCTTTTCCGAAAATGCTTTTAACGGAAAACTTTTCCGTTAAAAGCATTTCCGGAAAATCATGCCAGTGTAGACGTAGCCATAGTGTATACGTCTCACTTAACATTATTTTTAATTACATATTTTTTCTGTAAAAATGATAAACAAAAGAACTAATATTTTTCAATTCACCTCATACAAGTATTATAGTGCAACCTCTTTATCATGAAAGTGCAACTTACAAATGTAGATTTTTTTTGCTACATAACTGCACTCAAAAACGAAACAATGTAAAGTGTTATAGCCTACAAGTCCACTCAGTCCTGCTTCTTGTTCAGCCAACTCAAACAAGTTTATTTACATTTACTGGAGATAATGCTGACCACTTCTTATTTACAATGCCCCTAGAAAAGGAGATCAGGTCTTTGCATGGGACTTTTGTAGGTGACATTGCAAGATATTTATGAGTCAGATATGCTAAACCAATCATGAGCATGGATGCATGTCCTCTGGAAAGGAGGAAAGGAGATTGAAGCATGAAGAGACATGAATCTTTAGTGCATCTGGCATGTAAATATGCAGTGAGACTGGCTACAATAGATATGCAAATACCTGTTCTCACTTTCAAGTGATATTGTGAGCAAGAAGCAGGTAGCATTATCTTTTGCAAATGTAAACAAATGATGAAGCAGAGCGCAGTGGACTGGGAGATGGTGGTGGAACAGAGCAGCCTGCTGAGTTGCTTTGGCTCTTGTTGCCATGGTGAATGCAGGGCCACTGACCCCTGCTGCCACCCAGAGCCAGGCCCCTGAGGTAATTCCCTGGGCCCTGTGGATCCCATCCAGAGGATGGTTGAGGTGGCCCCTGTGGGGTCCACTAAAGAGCAGGGCCTATGGCAGCTGCTCCAAACCATCCCATAGAAGGGATGGCTCCACAAAGAGGATCCTATTCTTCCACGGGACTTTAACCTAGTGTTGTCAAAACCAAGGGGGCCTCCCTTTGAACCTCTAGCTACCATTCCTTGCTATATCTTATAGAGTAGCTTTCAATAGCAACTACTTCAGCAAAGAGAGAAGGTTAACTATGTGGTCTAATGTCTGGACCT
The DNA here is from genome assembly GCF_052426305.1 of Pelodiscus sinensis. Classification (NCBI taxonomy): domain Eukaryota; kingdom Metazoa; phylum Chordata; order Testudines; family Trionychidae; genus Pelodiscus; species Pelodiscus sinensis. Next base: position 31,390,363 of record NC_143053.1, read on the forward strand.
CTGTATGTAGTCTTCTTTAAGGCTAAAGTTTCTATGCATCCACATCCAAAGTTTCTCACAAAAGTGGTGTCTCATTGCCATGTCAAACAGGCAATGCAAGTACCTTCTTGCTTCACAGAGCCTCGTGCTCATAAAGATTAGGAGAAAGTCAACATTTTGGATGTCTGGAGAACATCAATACTCTACATTTCATTCTTACTGATTCTGACCTCCTGGAGAAATCCAGTAATGAAATCAACACAGATATTGTACCACAAAATACAGCCTTGATGCATTCAGTTATACAATTCTTACATTTTATTAAACTGGAGTATTCATAGGTAATGTAGTGTCTTAAGTGGCTATAGTAGGAGAATGTGGCTCTGAACATAAAGATAGAGTTTGTGATGCTTTTTAAGTATTTCCCTATAGACAGTTTTATTTGAAGTACTAAGAGCATGGCTTTCCAGAGGAACTCTAAGATTGGTATCAGAAACTGGATACAGTTTCAGCAACATTATTACCAGAAGGAATAATAAACTCACCAACCTCATAATTGATGGCCTGAATGATATGATTAGGCAGAACACAGCCATATTACTGAAAGATTTGATCCCCTTTGGACTCATAAACTACAGAGGATTGGCTTGGGTCTGTTTTTTAAGGGGTTAACCTCGTGGGAAATAATGGATGCTGTAGAAAGAGGTCAAAGCAGAGTACTCTCTTCTTTCTGAATCAGTGAATTAGCATCTCAGAATTGTGCTAGGAAGCCTGTACCACTAAAAGGGCTGTCTTTTGAAGGTAATGTAAAACTTTAGTCTTGATGACTTGTGGTTCTTATAAACATCTCGCTGCACTTTTAGCAAGACTGAAGATGTTATTTTGTTGTTCTGGACAGATTCCTGTTTGCCTAATTGATGTACAATATCCTCTTTAGTTTAATTTGAAAACAATAGTCTTCACTTATCCCACACTGATGAACAGTATTGCTGTACACTGTTGAATGTTTTCTATTGTCCTCCCCAAGGGTGGCTACGTTTCGCTGGTAGGTGAACTGATTCATATATACTGTAACAAGTGCATTATATCACATTTGGGGTCTGTCCAAGTGAAGGCACTATTTGGCTTAAGGTCAAAGAGCTAAAGTGTAGTGTCAGTTTTTAAGCAGAACTTTCCATTTGTATGGCATAAAGTCATTAACACTGTGAACTCTTAAAAGTAATTTTGTTTTCCCAGCTTATGTTTCTACTTTTCCATTTTTTTTAAATAGTGGGATAAAAGCCAAAGTACAATAAAAATGTAAGGTCTTCAAGGAGAAGGCAGAGAGAAGACAATTTCTAATAACAGAAATATAATCTTAAAAAGGAAAGCTACAATGAAAAACATTTCCTAAAAAACAGTCTTCATAACAAAATGTATTTTAATAATACACATTTATTTTAAGTGAATGCTATCTCTTCTAATGTCATGTCATAATATTGCCTATCTCAGAGAAAGTAAAATGGCTTGATCGCAAATTTATCAGAGAGAGTTTTATCAGGCAAAGTAACAATGTGAAGGGAGTGCTAATACTTTAGAGAGGCTGAGAGAGAGAGAGAATTAACACTAGAGCAAGCAGACAGTAAAGTATATCTTATCCAAGAGAGAAATGAAAATTGTGTTTATAACTGCAGGTGTCTGAAATTCTGCAAAGTTAGTAATCTATCTTAAAACAAAATAAGCAGATTCACCACAATGTTTGACTGTTTCAAGAAAGGAAATGTTCTAGTTCTCCGAATACCTCAACTAGGCTAAATCATTTATTTTCAAATACAAAACATTAGAGAGTATTTAGAACTCTAGAGAGATATTTCCTTTTTCCACATAACAACACTATTGCAAACATTTAGTGGTACAGATTCAAATGCACAGTTAGTTTTGAAATAGAGCAACTTTTTGCTCCTTCCTCCTACGCCAGGAGGAGCTGCTTCCCCCATGCCAGAAATGAATTTTTGTCCACTATGACAATTTGACTCTTACGATGGCCCTACTTTCAAAAGGATGCCTTAAAGGATCTCCGAATCCCATCCTCAGACAATCTAGTTGGCACCTGGATATGTAAATGAATAGTGAAAAGCTAGTGAAAGTACCACACAGGGCGTCCAAATTGAAAATTGATTTCTGTCTGTCTCTATACACACACACACACACACACACACACACACACATCTGTGCATATATATATATATGTGTACATGAAGAAGGGCTTTATTTTGAAACATGTTATAAGAGAAACAAAGGCAAAAACAATGTGAAAAGAATAAATGAATTGCAGCCCACTTGATTTGAAATACCCTTGTCTTTCTGAGAGTAGGTTTAATAACTCTCAAAGAACCTCTGTGTCCTCTTAAGAGCAATTGTAATGAGTAGCTTATGAGATGACATGTCAGTTCTTGTGCTCATTAACTTTAAGAGAGTTTTGTTTTTGTGCATTGCAGAGCAGAGAAATAAAGGAAACACAGAACCACACCCCAAACAATAGGGCCAAAGCATGCTCTTGGGAGAGAAACGTTTTGCACAGCAGTTGGGGTCAGATTTTGTGTGGAAGCAGAATTTGCTGAAGTGAGCAAGTCAAGAGTCAGTAGGATCATGCTGGATTCATTTCATTTAACTCAGGATAGAGATTATCCACCATCTTGTCATTCTCCTTTCTCTCCCTAGAACACTTCCCAAGCTCCCTCTAGTATTCTTGTTTGTATTGCATGTATTGATTTTTCTGTTCAATTCACAACAGATACAAGAAGCAGTCTGGAATTTAGAAAGAGGTGTTTCTTGCTGGAGTGCTGAAAGTGCTATTTCTTTTTCAAAGCGTTAATTGGAATTATGGACTTCTGCTATAGAGAGTTCAGCATCCACAGCTTCCATGGAGATTGGTAGGGGCATGTTGGAAAAAAAGCCTAGAAGGTCCTACATCTTGTTGCTTCTGTAGGCCAAATAAATAGCACAAGCAGGGTGTGACAGGGTGGCGCAACCCGCACTAACCGCGCCCCACCCAGAGGGCCAGGGGGACGCAGAGCGGCTTTCCCCACCGCGAGGGAAGTGGCTGGGGAGGCAGCAGAGACGCGTCACCCAGCAGGCGGCTTAATCGGCGTTTCCCTGGATGCCACGGGGGGAGCTTCTCCCGCGTTGGGGGAGACAGTGGCAGCGGCGGAGACGTGCCACCCCGGAAGCCTCGGGGCTGGTGCCCCTGCCGATACCCCACGGGCAGCCCCGGTGTCCAGCGACGTCGGTGGGAGGAGGACACTAAGAGGGGGCGGGGGCAGTCGGAGGAGAGGGAGAGGAGCTGCTTGTGTGACATCAGGCCAGGCATCCTGGAGGGGAGGGGCAGCACCCTCCCCGGGATAAAGCCGGCAGGGGCATTAGGGCCGGGGAAGAAGGAGGGAGAAGGCGGATGAAGGGGCTGAGAGCCTCGAAGAAGCACCGGGACAAGCCCGCGGGTGAGCGGGGGGTGAGGAAGCAGCCCAGGGCGGGTGCAGACAGGAGCCCGCGGCCTGATGCATTGAGGCACCTAGCCCCATCAGCCAGGTGAGGGGAGAGAGGTTATTCTCCCCTGCCTTAGGGCCCTGGGCTGGGGTCTGGAGAGAGGGAAGGCCCGGACCCCCCTCGCCTCCCCGCTCGGGTGATTGTTAGGGCGACCAAAAGGAGGGTTGACAACTCTCAGCTCAGCGGAACCAGAAGGGACTGGAGCAGCAAACGGGGTGGAGGGACATGACCAGGGAGGCTCTCCACGTTTCTTCCTTCCACCCATACCAATGTCCCCCATTCTCCATGTCCTGCAAGGGCCTCTGTGTGCCTCACTTCTCCCTGTTCAAGGACCCCATTTCCACCTTCTCCACCATGTCAGGGGATCTGTGTCCCCCATGTCCTCATGCACCTCATACTGTTGTCCCCCATTCTCCACACCAGGCCATGGGCTCTGAAAAACCACTCCCCTGATGGACACCACATTGCCATCCTAAACCCCAGTGCAGACATAACTATGTTGATATAAGAATGCTTCCATAATGCAGATAACTTTGTTTGGGGAGGTAATGTTTCTGCACCAATGGAAAATCCCTTCCATTGGGACAGGCTGAATCTACCATGAATTAAGCTGGCATAGCCTCTGTTGTAGACACAGCCTATCATTCTTCAGTTATTTCACTCCCAAGGAGAAATTAATCCATTGCTAAAATATACTTGCCAACTCTGAAGCAAGGACGGATGCAGGAATATGAGACCCCTTGTATTCTACTGAAGTACAACCAATTTTACAGGCCAAGTCTGAATAAAACTGGTGTAGTTTGTGTGGAATCTGCTAGAGAGATAATAATTTTGCATAGTGGGACTAAAACTCAATGGGGCTGCCTTAGCACAAGGTTTATAAAGCAAAGTATCATGACCCTCAGCTGCAAGGTTCAAGGGCACAGCCATACTCCAGTCTTCCATCTGACAACCTGCTGACAATTGCTTACCTAGAACCCATCAGGTCCAAGTGGCAAAGTCTAAGTGTGGCATGTCAGTCCACAGGCCCTATTGAAGCCAGCAACAGGAATGGGAAGCTTGCTGAATGACTGGGCTCCACTCTGCTTCGTGGTCCTGTGACTTGCTATCCTGACATCTGACTCATCTGATCTCCGGTTTGTCACCTGCCTCTGACGTCCAGGTATTCTGGCCCAGTGGACTGTCACTCCTGCCTCGTCATGAGTGCAGACTCTGGGTCTGACAATTCACAGCCTGCTCATGACACAAAGGATGAAGCAATTATTTGATGTGCATACACACTGTTGGGGTTATTTCTTTCTCAAGATATTGTGTGTGTGCATGTACAAGCAATGCCTGTGTGAGCTCTGGTTGAATCTAACAGAAAATGGCAGCTGCCATAATAGCAGGGAAGATCACTTTAAGAGGATCAACCCAGAAAACAAGTACTCATGGGTAAAAGTTACTCACATGTTAGTTTTGACACCACAGAAATAAAAGTCTAAAGAAGAAATTTCTTATTTGGTATTGTTGGCAGAGCAGAATAGATAGACATTTTGTTTGGTATGTATATAGAACAACAGAAAATGGAAGAAGCCAGAGGCTTGTTCTGGTCTAACAGCTAATATTGCTTCACTGCTAACCTTGAATGATTCCTTAAAGCAAGAAAAGGATTGCTACAAAATGAAGGCACCATTCCCGAAACTCAGAGCTATAGTATATTGCAATAATGTAGCATTTTGTGATAATACTATATGCCACTGGATGTTGGCTGATCTGACATTCAATGCCATACAGCAGTGTTTCTCAAACTGTGGGTTCCGACCCCCCAGGGCGTCACAAGCAACTTAGAGGGGGATCGCAAACAAATTAGAGGGGGGTTGCGAGCAACTGAGAGAGGGGTTGCGGTATCACAAGTTTGAGAACCCCTGCCATACAGTATTCTTCCAATCTTTTGCCACTGCAGTATATTGAAACCTTAGTGAAACAGCAGAGAGCTGAAAACTCATACTTTTTCAAATGCAGTTTCAAATTAATTTGCTGTACTTCATACGGGTCTGATCTAATCTGCATATTAACAGGTAGCCTGATGTACATTTTGCTTAGAGCATCAACTATCAGCTATCAATTGTATTGAAAAGTCCTGCATAGGAAATAATAAAATCAAATGTCATTTACTGTATCAGTGTTTGCTTGTCATATCATGAAATTGAGATGTTCTCTGTAGACTCTGGCCAAAATTTGCAAACTTTAGGCAACCAAATCTAAATTAGTAGCCTTATTTTCAGAAGTGATGAATAATCCAACTTTCACCCAGAACTGAGGATGCTGTCAGCACTTATGAAAATCAGATTTTGAGGTTAGATACTTACCTGTGGATTAAGATACCTGATTTGGTACCTAAATTTAAAGAGCCTGGCATTTGTGCTTTTCTTTATCTCTTTCCAGTGTGAGTAATGGGTAGAAATTGTTTGATTCAGAACCATATTTATCCACAATAAAAGCTTTCATGTTAAACTTATTTTCTGTCTGAGGTGATCAAATATTTTTTTTTTGCCACTGGAATTTTGATACTGAAGAAATAAGGGAGGAATAAAGTTCCCTTGAGTGATCACCTGTTTACTTACAGATAGTTTAGATTCCTGTTGGTAGTTTGGATATCACTTGAATTTTCTCCTTGAAATTACAGTAGTCATGTCATTAACTAATGAGAGGAAAGGAAGTAGAGCGGATCCCTTGGAAAAACACACCTGAAATGAGTTACAAGTACTAGCCTTGCACCCTAAGGGTAAGTCTATATTATGGGATAAGATCGAATTAAGATACGCAACTTCAGCTATGTTAATTGCGTAGCTGAAGTTAAAGTACCTTAACTCAACGTTTGGTGTTGTCCACACTGCAGGAAGTTGAAGGGAGAATATTCTCCTTTTGACTTCCCTTACTCCTTGTGGAAGCAGGACTACTGGAATTGACTGGATTGCCCCTCTGAGTTTGAATTAGTATGTCTTCACTAGACCCGCTAATTCAAACCCTGGAAGATGGACAGCATCAGCTTTGATCTTCTCTGTAGTGTAGACAGACCCTTAGAGACCTTGATCAAAATGTAACGTACAATAGGGTTAATTACTTTGCTTTTAAATTAATCTGAAGCATATGTTTTTCTATAACACAAATACATCACACTAATTGGAACACATCATTCCCAATGACAAGGGGCCCAGGATTGGAATAGACGGGGATGCTGCAAGTAAAAACGTAAAGAGAGTAGTAAAGATATTTTTTGTAATTTAAAGGTTGAACTTCTTTAAAAACTATGTCACGGTTGATGATACAGGACTCTCAAACAGTGTCAGCAGTGCAAATTTTCATCCATCATCACAAATCCATTACCTTCATGTTCATATATAGAGCCCATGCATCAAATGCTGCACTCTGTTACCCTGCAGTGACTTCACTGAGAGCAGAATTAAACATCATGGCTACGTCTACACTGGCCCCTTTTCCGGAAGGGGCATGTAAATTTCACTAGTCGTCGTAGGGAAATGCGCGGGGGATTTAAATATCCCCCGCGGCATTTAAATAAAAATGTCCGCCGCTTTTTTCCGGCTTTTAAAAAAGCCGGAAAAGAGCGTCTAGACTGGCCCCGATCCTCCGGAAAAAGTGCCCTTTGAAGTAAGAATAAGAGCCTCCGGAAAAGGGCACTTTTTCCGGAGGATCGGGGCCAGTCTAGACGCTCTTTTCCGGCTTTTTTAAAAGCCGGAAAAAAGCGGCGGACATTTTTATTTAAATGCCGCGGGGGATATTTAAATCCCCCGCGCATTTCCCTACGACGACTAGTGAAATTTACATGCCCCTTCCGGAAAAGGGGCCAGTGTAGACGTAGCCCATGTGTGAAATCCCAGCCCTACTGACATCCAGGGGAGTATTTCCATTTACTTCAGTGCAGCTAGGATTGTGCCCCCTTCTGTTTTATAAAGACACATTCAGTATCTAAATACATCCCGGTTTTTTAAACTTCTCACTTAGACGTGATGGGACTTAAGTCCCAAGTCAGGTCTGTCTGGCTTTCACAAGCACTCTTTGATCGCATGGCCCTTCTGTCTCGGATGCGAATTCCTCAGGGGGTGATTATAGATTTGGCTTCAACTGCCTCCAGAACATGACTTGAAAATTCTGAGACTCACAGCATGCCAGAGTTGCAACATGGCTGTAAGGAATTCAGCCTGGGGAAAGTATGCAAGTCCATGTGCTAGCACTCTGGTGGCAGCTTCTGTTGTTTACATCACAAGGTTGTCTTAGTCTCTGAAACCTGCAACGTTTGTATTATTTAATTGGAAGCCTAGATAGCAGAGTCATAAAAGCCCCACTGGTACATATGGTTGGTGGGCGGATAGATTAGATTACCAAAAAGGTACCTCCTACAGAGAGCGCGATCATCAAAAAAGTTATACCGACCCCATCCGTAAAACAAGAGGGGTGGCCTGTGCAGGCCAAAAGTCTGGCATATCTGTCTTTTAATCATAACTCTCCAATGGATTCTTTCCTTGGCCTAGATCAAACTCTGCCTGCTTTAGAGAAACTGAGGCAGGGTTTAGATGACATACGTGCTATTTTTTGAGGTCCACCTAGAATGTGCTGCTATTCCCTTCCTCTTCAGAGGAGTAAGGACAAATTAGCTACTACTTTCTAAGTGCTTTGAAGATACAATACATTACACAAGTCCTACATTGTCATGATAAGGCTGGATTTCTTTGAGCAGCTAATGTCCTTCCTTCCTCTAGCTATTATGATTGAAGCAGGTGCACCTGAGCTTATGGCTTTGTTTTTAATCTTCCTGGCTGAAACAGATGGGCTCTCTGTGGAACACAGACAGCATGTAAGAAACATCGTCCCACAAGATTGATTAATTTAAAAGGTTAAACTTCAGCAATGGCGAAGTAGGGGGAATTCAAAGCCGAGGTACTGATGGGGCTGTTTAGTTCTGCTTCCTCCAGAGATTGACAGTACCTTCAAGCTTCCAATCTTTCTATGTTTTGTTAAATTAGCCCCCAAGTATCTCATGTTTCACAGGAAAACATTCACTTCTAATTATTTAGCCAAACATGAAAGCGTGCCTAGCTCTAAGCAACCAGACAGTCTGCAGCACTGATTAGCCGCCCAAGCATAAGCATCCTGCAGCTTTGATTGTTCATGCAGTAGGGGAAAGAGCTTTTGGCTCTAATAAAAACAAAAGTAACAATGCTCCCACCCCCTGCAAAAAAACCTATATTTTGCTGCAAAGTTAGGATTCCATTCTGATTTAAGAATTAGAGTGACTGTGAATTGTATCTCACGAACAGGGGAGCTAATGTGCTATGATCTGTCAGCCATTGTCACAGAGAATTAAATGTATTAAAGCCGTGGTAAAAAAAAGGTACAACAGTTTTGCTGAGAGTAGAAACTTCACTTGATAAGGACCCCTCTGCTATACACAACCTGTGAATTGCTGATGGTTGCTAGTAGCATGTCTCCAAGCTTAAAATGCCAAGTCCCCTTTCAGGAAAAAGGAATTAAATTCCATCCCCCTTCAATCTCACCATGTATTGTTCAAAGCCTACTCAGAGTCAGCTGTCACTTATGGCCGGTTGTCTAATTTTCCATGACAAAACAACCTTGTTGCTTTTCTCACGAACTGGGATGGGCAACGAAATAGTTAACAAGAGTTACATTTAAAGTGTTGTCAGTGGTATCTGAGTTAGTACCAATTGAAATGCATGAGGCCATTTCACCTCAGAACTGTGGCTTCAAGGTCTTCAGCCCATCCTTGCAGCTGGTAATTACACTCAAGAGGCCGTTTGAGTAGTTTCTTCACAACCACAACAGCTGGTGATATTTTTAAAAAACAAAAGTTGACGTGCTGGAGAGCAATGGAAGCCTGTCCATGCCTTTTTGCTAGTCTCTCTCACCAGCGGTCAGGCACCCTCCCACACCTACACCTTGGAAAATGCTGATGTGAGAACCTCCTTGAGGGTTCCTAGCAAGTTAATAAAATTAAAACATTCTTTACAGCTTTTAATAGCCAGAAGTTTGGGAGGCATTTTGTTTGCCATTGCATTGTATCCTCAGGGCCTTCAGACATAATTATACAACGAGGTTTTCTTGGGTTGAGTAATACACACCACAAGGGAAGGTCTGTAGTTTGATTTCACCTCCTTTCTTTTGCTTTTTACCCACAACATAATCCACAGATTCTAAGGCCAGAAGGTATCACTGTGATTTTCAGATCTAAACTCCTGGGTATGTTAAACCATAGAACTTCCCCCAAAGTAGATCTTTTAGAAGAAACATCCAATCTTGACTGAAAAATTGTCAGTGATGGACGATCCACCACAATCCTTGGCAGTGGTGAATTATTCTCCCCATTAAAAATGTACACTTTATTTCCAGTCTGAATTTGACTTGCTTCAATTTCCAGTCATTGGATCACATTATACCTCTCTCTGCTGAACTGAAGAGTCCTTTATTGAGTATTTGTTCCCCATGCTGGTATTTATAAACTGCAGTTAAGTTACCCTTTAATCTATTCTTTGTTAAGATGAATAGGCTGGACTCCTTGACTCTATCACTCTAAGGCTATGTCTAGACTACATTCCTCTTTCGAAAGAGGAATGTAAATTAGGCAAATCAAAAGTGCAAATGAAGCATGGATTTAAATATCCCTTGCTTCATTTGCATATTCACGTCTGAGTGCTTTTTTGAAAAAGGGTTTTTCGAAAGTGAAAGTGCAGCCGAGACACAGTTCTTTTTTTAAAAAAAACCTTTTTCGAAAGAACCCGTACTCCTGAAAAAATGAGGAGTACAGGTTCTTTCAAAAAAGGTGTTTTTTTGGAAAGAACTGTGTCCAGACTGTGCTTTCACGTTTGAAAAATCCTTTTTTGGAAAAGCGCTCGGATGCAAATATGCAAATGAAGCGCAGGATATTTAAATCTGCGCTTCCTTTGCACTTTCGATTTGCCTAATTTACATTCCTCTTTTGAAAGAGGAATGTAGTTAAGACGTGCCCTAAGACGTGTTTTCTCATCATTTAATGATTCTCATGGCTCTTTTCTGAACCCTTGCATGGGGAGATTTTGATAGACCAGTGCCACGTCAGGGATGACTTCCAATAATATAATATGGATTATCATACTTGTTGCTAACAGTAGTCAAACTGCTGGACCTTTCTGCAGGCCTGTGCAGCGGCCTTTGTCTTAGCATGACAAAGCCAGGAGGGGAGGTAGTTTGGGTGACAAAAGGAAGGGAGCCTCTTGCTCACACTTTGCCTGATCCTGTGTCCCTCCCTGATGACGTCTCTGTTGAAGGTGCTAGATTCTGTTTTCAGAGAAAACCAAGAAGCTTGTCTATATTTTCCTTCTGGAACCTGTTTGTCTGGGCCTCAAAGCATGCAGACTCTGCAAGAACACATCAGGCTCATTAGTCATCTGCAGAGATCTCTTGTTTAGCTTTTGAAATTGCTTGATTAGTACATTTAACACATTTTTGATTGGCATGTCATTGTCTACTAAGAAGGCTAAATACAGAGGGAAAAGTTCAAACTAGCTAGGTCTCTTCATGGACAAATCTTAAGGCCCCTACTGACAGACAGAAAAATGGCCATCGATAGCTGCCACTTGTACCACTTGAGAGTCACACCAAACACTGGTAATTATCCAGGACTGAGGGTGTTTTATGAACATGTTGTGGACATGTGTAAATGCTTGAGAGTAAATAAAGTATTAGCTTTAATTGAGAGCACTCTTGTACTGTTTGTGCCTCCCATCTATTGGTGGACGATACCCCTTTGCACAGAGTAAAGTTACCAAGAGCTTTGGGCTGAGAAAACCTCAGGTAACACCTTCTCCAATATATCAACATCCTTCTTGAATTGTAGGCAGCAGAGCAGTGATAAATACGGAGGTAAAATAGCTTTTCTGTTCCTCCTCAGGATTTTGCTATTCATATAGGCCAGAACTCATTAGCTCTTTTGGCCACAGAGTCAAGCTGGGAGCTCATGCTGAATTGATTCTCAACCACAATCCACAAATGATTTCCAGAATCACTGCTTCCCAGGCCAAGGTTTCTCCCATCCTGTAAGTATGACCCACATTCTTTCTTCCCTATAAGAAATAAACACTCAGTGAAGTGTTCAGCGCCTTCAACATCCATAAGCTTCAGTGGGTATTAGGAGCATTTCAAAGGATCAGACAAGCAGTCTGACTCAATATGCCTTATTTTCAACCAAGTGGGAGGTTTTATGAGATACAATAATTTGTATAAGAGGAAAAATATGGGGAGCTACAGTAGGCTTCAGTATTACACAATATACAGTGATATCACATAATACTATGCCATGGCTTCAACTGCTAATGAAATATTATCTTTATTCTATAGCAACAGTTTCCTAACTTTGGATAGTGCTTTTAGGGCCATACCCTGAAACAAATATTATGGGACCTAACGCTTTCTTTTAGAGTATATTCACTGATTTCTATGGGTGTGCTCACCACAGATGCCACTGAACTTGGGTAGTAAGTTGTTTGCAAGACTTGGCCTTCCAAATAGGAATTATTACTATATAATTCCAATGTACAGGGAGTCCCCGGGTTACATGGATCCGACTTACATCGGATCCCTACTTACAAACGGGGTGAGGCAACCCTGCACTAGCTGCTTCCCGCCCAGCAGACCAGGGAGACGCGGAGCGGCTTTTCTCAGCAGACACCTCAGCTTGAGAATAAAGGACTGAGGGAAGTGAGGTGTGGGAGAATAAAACTGAGCTCTGGAGAAATGTTTGGCTAGAGTTTCCCCTACAATATATACCAATTCCGACTTACATACAAATTCAACTTAAGAACAAACCTACAGTCCCTATCTTGTACGTAACCCGGGGACTGCCTGTATATTGATTTCACTGATGTTATTGAGATACATGAAAAAGATTGATGTGAAGAAAGGCCGTAGCTGCACAGACATTTTTCATGAAGCACAGTTCTGTGAAAGAGGAGGTCCTATTCTTACATCGCCGTCCTTGGTGCTGCTGAGTCTCAGCTGTTTTCTTATGGCCAGTGCAACCACTCAGAGTGATGAGAACTTGCCCACATGAATAATCCTATTGACTTCACTAGGATTATGCATGTGAATATGAGAGTTGTGACATTGCCATTTGACCCTAAATTTGTCTTTGTATCTCCAGAAAACCTTGAGCCAGTGATTTTTCCCTGGCTATGCCCATGTAACTTTGATGGCAGAATTTGGTCCCTTCTGAGTAGAAGTATGTTTTGCTTTCCCCCTGCTTAAAACCTTTCTCTGATTTTTGGCAAAGGGCTCTGACATAGAGTATACCTATACTGCAAAGTTTTAACACTGAAATTAATGTTAACATGCAGAAGTCACACACACACACAAAAGCCGCCAAAGCATGTTTACACGGCCTCCGTCAATTGACAGATTATGGCCACATTTTTAGCTCTTCCTGGACAGACTGAGCAATGCATTGTGGGTATGCAACCCACTTTCTTTTGGTAGGCACTGCAGGAATATGGAATGGAGTGCATCACATCTTGGAAAGGTGAGAAATGTTCCCAGCCCCCCGGGCACTTCAAGAACCTCAGACAAAGTTCCCAGAGCATCTCTCTGCAGGATATTATTGATGTGTCAGCGTGCATCAATAACCTGCTTGGACATAACTTCTAGCTATGTGGGGCTAAGCCAGCTCACAGAAGCATAGACATCCTCCTTTGTTTCTGTGACTTACCCCTCACCCTCTGCTGCACTCCTGAAGGCAGGACTACTTAGCCAACATTTCTTCCCTTGCTTCCTGCTCCACATCGAGCTGCTGCTGAGACTCACCTTTAGCTTTGGAACGTGAGAGCAGTTCCTGGCTGCCTGCCGCACCCGGTGTCCCCTCTGTGAGCCCCATGTCCTCGTCTAGCTCTGCCTCTTCATTTATAATTTAACCCCCCTGGTTAAGTCCTCTTTCTGCTGACTCAGTACTTTCAGAAGTATCCGCAAGGTTCTTAGCGGTGGAGTGGGATCCCCGCTCCCCATCCCAGGACTGCATCCAATGTTTTAGAAAAATGGCATATCTTGGGTGCAGCACCAGAACGTCGATTTGCCTTCCTCACTTATGGTATGGAAGTTCCTTTATCTTTGCTCTGCACTGCAGCATGTCCCAATCATACCTCTTCTCACTCAACGATCAAGAAATATGGGCATACATGTCCCAATACCTATGGGTCACTCACAGCTGTGACTGAATTGACTCTTCTCCCTGCATACTGATAAGATCCAGTATCTTCATGGTAGTCCAAGCAGGAGAGTGTTTGTAGTGATATAGCCATGATCAGCTGAGAAGATGCCAGCCAGCCACCAAGAAATGCAATTTAAAGTACCAGGGGCTTTTAAGTGGGAGGAGCGAATTGCTGTTGACCTGGCTGTAGAGCAGTGGAGTTCAAAGTGCTGCCCAGAAGGGCTACTTTGGCATTGTGGGAAACATCTTGGATTTCAATAATGGCAAAAAAAAAAAAAAAAAAGCCTCCTGAGGTACACACTGCATGATTGTTGGCAGTAAGGGGAGGGGGAGAAATAAGTTCCTTGTGAAAGTACTGTTTTTTGTTGCCAAAATTGAGCATTTCTCATGACTCTTGTTGCCTTGCAGCATGAACACTACTGTGGTTTTGTCACCATGAAGCAATAAAATGTGTCAGTGTAGACATGACCTCAGCCTGAAGAGCGCGACTGTGCAGAGTTACACGTGTGGATTGTAATAATGCTGATTAGGTTTGCACAGTTCCTAGTCATCATGGCAGGGAATGATTCATGTGACATTTTCTCTTCTTATTACTATCTTTGTCACAAAAATTAGGTTTTAAATTCCCTAATCATTCTGCAAAAGACAGTGCTTTGATCTTTACAATGTTTTACAGTTTAATTACAGAGAAAATTATCCCCAGCCCCCTCCTTGTTCCTCTTTACAGACTCACTAATTGATAAAACAAAGGGAAAAAAGTAGCACTTTAAAGCTACATATTCTTTCCTTTTTTTAAATGAAGTTCAGACTAACACGGCTACCTCTCTATCACTAATTGATGAGAAGGAAGCACTTATATAGCCCCTTTCTCAAAGGCTTCTATAAACTTTATTTCTGAAGCCACATAACAGCATAATTATATAGTTCCTGCTCAGGCAAAACTCCTGGGCTATGTCTACACTGGCAAGTTCTTGCGCCCTAAATATGCAAATGAGGCGAAGCGTGGAATATTGCTGAGCCTCATTTGCATACTTAATGAGCCGCCATTTTTTGCAGAAGAGGCTCTTGCACCAGAAGGAGCTGTCTACACTGCCCCTTCTTGTGCAAGAAAAACCCTCTTGCGCAATGCCATTACGCTGATTATTTTCAGGAATTACAGCAATGCGCAAGAGGGTTTTTCTTGCACAAGAAGGGGCAGTGTAGACGCTCCTTCTGGTGCAAGAGCCTCTTCTGCAAAAAATGATGGCTCATTAGGTATGCAAATGAGGCTCGGCGATATTCCATGCTTAGCCTCATTTGCATATTTCTGGTGCAAGAACCCGCCAGTGTAGACATGACCCTGTTGATTACAGTGATTTCAAAGGGAATTTCACAGGAGTCAGAACAACAAGGCTTAGCTCTCATCATCCTATTTTGCAGATGGCCAGGACAGAACCCAGACAGGTGAGCAGACTGATTTTCAAAAGGAATGATGCATGTACACTGCTAGGAGTCTGAGCAGGCACCTTTAGACACTGTGGAAATGTAAGGAAGATGAGGGTGGAGAGTATTGCGATACTGAAAGTGTTAGTGCTAATGTGAGCCCGAGATGCATAAACAGGAGAGTCTTGTATAAGAGCAGAGAGGTTATTTTGCCTCCATATTTGGCACTGCTGTGACTGCTGTTGGAATCCCATGCCCAGTTTTGGTGCCTGCAATTGAAGAAGAGTGATGATAAGTTGGAGAATGATTAAAGGATTAGAAAACCTGCCTTTTAATGATGGACTCAAAGAGCTCGAACAATGTAGCTTAACAAAGGTTAAGGGGTAACTTGATCACAGTCTATAAGGGTCTATATGAAGAACAAATATTTAATTGTGGGCTTTTCAGTATATTAGGATACATCTACACTGCATCCCTAGTCTGAACTAGGGATGCAGTGTAGACGTACCCTTAGAGATAACATGATCCAATTGGTAGAACTTGAATCTAGAAAAATTCAGAGCAGAAATAAGGTGTATATTTTAAATGGTGTGAGCAATTAACCATTGGAACAATTTGCCAATGGTCATAGTGGATTCTCTCTCTCTGAAAATTTTTAAAACTTCCTTCCTTCCTTCCTTCCTTCCTTCCTTCCTTCCTTCCTTCCTTCCTTCCTTCCTTCCTTCCTTCCTTCCTTCCTTCCTTCCTTCCTTCCTTCCTTCCTTCCTTCCTTCCTTCCTTCCTTCCACTATCCATCACTACAGCATCAGAGTGCCTTCCACATACAGTGATAGCACTAGCAAAGTCCCTATCTGACTTCATGGTATCTTTGGCACTACTTTACTGGGGTAAAAACTAGAGGATGGGGTTTGTGCTTTTGATGTTTTAGAATTTTTTAAATTTCCTTTTTTGTTATATATGATTATGGTATTTAGCTTCTGCTAACCATGTGTCACTTCACCCTTTTCCTGCTCTGCCTCCAAACCCTCAGCAAAGAGCTTGTCATGATCATGAGGGTTAGCCAGCAGCCTGGGAACTAAGTCAGGTAGATTCAGCCAATAGGAATGTAGGTAGAAATTTCAAACCGGGACAAAGGAATTTTTGGTTTTTCTCTCCTTTGTCCTGAGCAGTTTCTTTCCAGCTACTGAGGGAGTCAGAGGGTGTGTCTAGACTACATGCCTCCTTCGACGGAGGCATGTAGATTAGCCAGATCGGAAGAGGGAAATGAAGCCGCGATTAAAATAATCGCGGCTTCATTTAAATTTAAATGGCTGCCCCGATCTGCCGATCAGCTGTTTGTCGGCAGATCGGGGGAGTCTGGACGCGATGCCCCGACAAAGAAGCCTTTCTTCATCGACACAGGTAAGCCTCGTGAAACCAGGTTTACCTGTGTCGATGAAGAAAGGCTTCTTTGTCGGGGCATCGCGTCCAGACTCCCCCGATCTGCCGACAAACAGCTGATCGGCAGATCGGGGCAGCCATTTAAATTTAAATGAAGCCGCGATTATTTTAATCGCGGCTTCATTTCCCTCTTCCGATCTGGCTAATCTACATGCCTCCGTCGAAGGAGGCATGTAGTCTAGACACACCCAGAGAGAATGTGTCCGTCCAAGAATAGACTCTTCACTCTTCTGTAAGTAGGGTAAAGTTTAGATAAATCTGTTTTATTTTTTTATGGTTTGGGAATGGGATCTGATGTCTGTGCATTTAAAAATGGGCTTTGCTCTCTTTTGTAACTAAGTTTTAGGCCCATAGTGGGGTTCCCCCACCACGAGTATTACTTTGTGACTTTTCCATCTAGTCACGATGCTTGCAACAGGAATATTGTGGTGATAATAAAAGTTCTTTCTCTTTTCTTTTTCTTAACCTGATATTGGTTAATTTTTGTGTCCTGGTTTTTACTTTAGGGGTGAGATTTCCCAAGTGAGCTCTCCCCTGATTTTCTTATCATTACTTGGGTGGTGGCAGTGGAGTTTTTATCCCCAAAATCTAGGTTGGTAAGATTTTGGGGGAAGTTTTTCTAAACTTGGAAAGATGGTTTTGGGGTACTTTTGCAGGCCCCCACTTCTGCACTTATCATGCCAGAGTGGGGAAGGAGCCATGGCAAAGCTACACCAAATCTATTTTGTGACCTTGAAATAACAAAAACCTTCATTTAGTTCATATTATGATCTCAGGTCAAGCATAAGAAAATTGTTGGAAACAAGATTATATATATATATATATATATACACCAGATACCCAGCTACTTATCATAATTTGACTCCAAAATGATCCATTGCTCTACAAATGGAAAGACCCCTCATGTAATATCCTTTGACCACTACATCCCAGAAGACAGAACCCCCTGCTGTCCCAGGGAATACAATGACCCACTGTGAAGTGGGTTCTGCCCTGTGAGCAGCAAATGGGAATCCATGCAGGCAAACGTGAGTGGCGCTGCCACCCCTATGCATCATGTTGCAGTTACTCTCATTAAGTTTGGCCTTGTTGCCAACTCACAGAGGCCTGGTGGGTCCAAACCTGAGCAGGCAGCAGGGTAGCCACCATGGCTGCTCCTTGGTGCAGCCAGAGACACACTCCATACATAAGGGCTGTGTCTACACTGGCATGAATTTCCGGAAATGGTTAAAACGGAATATTATTCCGTTTTCAGTTTTTCTGGAAAAGGAGCGTCTACATTGGCAGGCTGCTTTTCCAGAAAATCCCTTTTTCTGGAAAAGCGTCTGTGGCCAATGTAGATGCGCTTTTCCGGAAAAGAGCCCCAATCACCATTTTCACGATCGGGGCATTTTTCCGGAAAAGACTACTGGGCTGTCCACACTGGCCCTTTTCAGGAACAGTGTTCCGGAATAAGGACTTATGCCCGAGCGGGAGCAGAATAGTTTTTCCAGAATAGCGGCTGATTTTGTATAGTAGAGCATCGTTGCTTTTCCGGAAATTCAAGGGCCAGTGTAGACAGCTCGCAGCTTATTCCGGAAAAGCAGCTGATTTTCCGGAATAAGTGGCCCAGTGTAGACACAGCCAAAATGTGTAGGGTTGCAGGCACCCCTGATTCTGCTTCTGCCAGCCTAACCTCTGCTCCTCTTGCTGCTGCTGGGCTTCTTCGTCTTCACCCCTTCCTCAGGCCTGGGTTGGGGGCTGAAGGAGCAGACTTTCACCTCTTGTGTTGGATATGGAAGGTAGGGTGACCAGCTGTCCCATTTTTAAGGAGACAGTCCCAAATTTAAGCCCTTCTGCAGGTGTCCCTACTTTTTAAAAGAATGAGCCAATTGTCCTGTATTGTCTGTCTCTCCCATCCCATCAGTACTGGTGAGTCCTGCTGCTAGCCAGATCCTTGCTCGCCAGCTGCCCATCCACCAGTGGTAAGTGTTGTGGGATGGGGGGATCTAGCAGCTGATGATGAGCTTGGGCGTGCAAGGCTGGTGGTTGGGCACAGCTGTACTGTGCAGGACCAGCCATTCCCCTGCTGGTCCATTAGTGCAGTCCCTGCTGTGGTGCCTCCCCTTAGCCAGCAGGCTCCCTTCACTCCCTGTCCTGTATCCAGCCAGCAAAGGCTGCTTGCTGCAGTGGCTGGTGAGTGTGGGCTGGCAGTGGCTGGTAATGTCACCTGTTGCCCACCCACCAGCTCCTTACATGCTTCCCCTCTCACTGTCCTATCGCTGCTGTTCATGTTCACCTCCGCCCCAGCCCTGCTGCTCCTCCATATAACACCCCTCCCAGCAGGGGCATCCCTCTCCTGGCACTGGCGGAGAACCAGCCCCTGGTTGCATCATTCAGCTCACTCACAGCCTGGCTGGCTGCTTCCTTCCTCCTCTCACTGCCTCTGGCTGGGCTGGAACCCAGGGAAACCGCAAGGCCCCCTGGCCCAGGGCACAGGCCAGGAGGAGCCAATCCCTGTATGTGCCAAAGTCTCACACAGCGCTGGCCTGGGGAAGCTTCTCTGCCCCTCTGCTAATCTCTGCAGTGACAGGGAGGAAGCTATTTCCAGCCTGTTTGCACCCTGATCCTGCAGGTTCCACAACAGCCCCCCCAGGCAAGAACATAGCACCCCCTTTCCACTCTGCCGCCAAGGCACCCTAGGTCCTGTCCCAGGGCATGCGGGACTGCTCCATTCTCTAGAAACCCTGCCCTGTTGAGCCACTTCTCTGGCCAGGTCCACTGAAGCAGAGGCAGATGAGAGTGCCACGGGGCCCCTCCTTTGACACGACGCATGCACTGTGGCGCCATGGCACATGTGCGGGACCTCGGGAAGCGCAGGGCCCAGGGCAGCCGCCCCACTCGCCCTGCCCTAAATCCGCCGCTGCGCTGAAGCCCCTGGAGCACAATGTGTCCTTCGACTGTAACCCCTTCTAGCCCATGTGTTAGCCAGGGAACAGGAGGTGGCTGGATTAGGTCGGTGGCAGCAGCAGTCTGGAGATGTCAATTGCCTTTCTACACTGTGTAGGCAGGAAGGGACAAGCTGCTTCCAGCCACAAGGGAGCAGGAAGGGAGGGCAGGAGGGAAGAGACGACCTCTCTAATATACAGGCCAGGTCATCTCTACCTCTCACCCCCACCTCCCTGCGGCTGCAAGCAGCCCCTACCCCTTCCCTCTTATGCAGGGCTGAAAGGTTGCTGCTGGCCATGCTCTGGTGTGAACCCTGACAGAAATCTGTAGATGGGGCCTAAGACCCTGTATGTCTCCCACATATTGTCTCAAGAAGATGCAGCACTGGGTATCAGGAGAGGCGGGTTTGTCCCAGGGGTCCAGCTTAGCATGGAGGGTGGAGAGCATTGGGCAGAGAAAGTTGGGTCAGGTCAGTCAGTCACCTTCACCCCCATGTTAGAGAGGGGGTGTACGGGAGTGTGTGTGTCACTTCTCCCTGTGTAAACTTTAAGAAGGTAAATAAAAAGACTCCGGATACACAATATTTCTTTTTAACAGGGGCTCAGTCAACTTGAGGCTAATTTGAACATGTTACTGCATAGTTCTGACTGACTGCCATTGAACTTGCTTGAATATGAGAAATTTTGCCAGGTGCCGTATTCAGCATAGGGAAATATGGTCACCCTAAATCTGAGTTACTACAGACAATTCTTTCCAAGGTGTTTGGCTGGTGGGTTTTGCCAAAATTCTCTTGGGAAGACTGACCCCATGTTTGGGGTTGGGGAGGAATTTTAAATAGACCAAATGTGCAGAGACTTTTGGGGTTGGGTGGGCAATGTGCCTTCCTCTGTAGCATGGGGCATGGGTCACTTGCTGGTTTCAACCAGTGCAAATGATGGATTCTCCATAACTCGACGTCTTTAAGTCATCATTTGAGGACTTCAGTTAGATCATCCCATTTAATGACAACTGAGTCTGGGGATCAAACTGGCTGCTCAGTAAAGCCCCAGACGTTGCTAACTCTGCTGCACATTAATTAGTAGACTTTAAGGCCAGAAGGGATAATTAGAACATTAAACCTGACCCATGCACATCCCAGCTGTCCTGTATATCACAATAGCTAAGTTTTGACCCAACCGCATTAGAAAGGCATCTAGTCTTCATTAGAAATGCAGACTCCATCACTTGTTTTTGCAGTTTAGTCCAATGCTGAATCATCTTCACCATGAAATATTTATGCCTTGTTTCTAATTGGAATTTGTCTGTTTTCACCTTCCAACCAGTGGTCTTGTTCTACCTTTTTCTGCAACATTAAACAGCCCACTGATACCTGACATTTCTCTCCAGGATGGCACTTAGACACGTCAATGAAGTCCCCTCTCAGCCTTCCTTTGCAGAAGCTAAACAGATCAGGCTTCTTTTAATAGCTCACAAGAAGGTGTTTTTCTTCAGCCCTCAAAACACTGGGCTCCATGCTGCCCCATCCCCAATGTTCCAACACTTTTAAAATGTGCTCCCTAAACCAGGCTGCACTATACAATCTCAGTCCCACTGATGCTGTGTCACCACCCTGCCTTGCTCCTTTGCTCATGTGTCAATAATGGCTTTGGCCATATTCACCGCAGCATCGCCCTGGGAGCTCCTTGCCCAGCATCACCCCCAAATCCTTGAGTCACTACTTGTCTGGGCACCCTTCCCCATTCCAGGGGTGTGGCCTGAATGCTTTGGACCTTGCATTTGGCTCTGTGAAATCCTGTTTTGCTCACATGGCTTCAGCTTCCCAAGGGATCCAGATTGTTCTATATCATTGACAGGCCTCGGCCTTATTTACCACTCTGCTCATACTTTGTCACCCACACATTATCAACAGGGATTTCATATTTCCTTCCAGTTCACTGATAACATTTATTTAAACAGTTAATTCATGCGAGCCTCTTCAGAGCCCTAGTACCGATACCTGCCCTTCTCTGAATCTTTCCAGTTCCACTGTCTGCTTTTTGAGAGTATTCAAGGGGCAGGCGTTGCGTGTACTTATATAGTGGCATGATGGGATTTTCTGTCTTATTTTCTATCCCTTTCCCAACAATCCATAACATACCTATAGCCTTTGTGACTGCTGCTGCACAAGGAGTCGGAGTGTTCAGCGAATTACCCATGGCGATGCCAAGATCTCATAGGGTATGTCTACACTACCCTCCTAATTCGAAATAGGAGGGTAATGTAGTCATACCGCAATTGCAAATGAAGCCCGGGATTTGAATTTCCCGGGCTTCATTTGCATAAAGCCGGCCGGCGCCATTTTTAAATGCCGGCAGTTCGAACCCCGTGCCGCGCGGCTACACGCGGCACGGAGTAGCTAGTTTGGATTAGGCTTCCTAATCCGAACTAGCTGTACTCCTCGTGGAATGAGGAGTACAGCTAGTTCGGATTAGGAAGCCTAATCCGAACTAGCTACTCCGTGCCGCGTGTAGCCGCGCAGCACGGGGTTCGAATTGCCGGCATTTAAAAATGGCGCCGGCCGGCTTTATGCAAATGAAGCCTGGGAAATTCAAATCCCGGGCTTCATTTGCAATTGCGGTATGACTACATTACCCTCCTATTTCAAATTAGGAGGGTAGTGTAGACACACCCATACTGGCTTGGTAACAGCTAATTTAGAACTCAACATTATATTATGTGTAGATGGGAAGATCTTCCTCAATGAGCATTACTTTGCATTTCTCAAGTTGAATTTCATCTGCCATTTAATAGTCCAGCCACCCTGGTTTGTTAGATCCCTTTGTAGCTCTTCACAGTCTGCTTTAGACATAGCAGGTCTCCTTGGCCGTGCTGTCCCCTGGGGAAAGGTCCATTTCCTGTTCTTTCAGGGGAGAAATTCACCGACAAGGCATAGACAGCACTACACTGTGCCCAAGCCTTATGGCATGGGGTTGGTGATCTGGTCATTTCCCACAAGCTGAGCAGTACTTTCTCCTGGAGGAGGGAAAACCAAGGTGCTGATGGTTCTAATGGCATGACTTTCTCTGAGCTAGTGTGTTCAGGCAATGCAGTAGCAGGGTGGCAGAGGGAGAGGGGCAGTAGGTGCTCTCTCCCAGAAGAGTTATGAAATCCAAGGTCCTGACCAGCCATGGAGGATCCTGGGAGATGCTATACGTGTCCCTATTAAGCAGCCTCAGCAGTAGGTGAAGTGCAGTGGGTAGCAGATGAGCTGTTCTGGCCCAGGCTGGATGGGGCGTGACTTCAGCTAATTAAGGAATATCCCTCACTTGAACTACACCCCTCATATCCCTCACATGCAGTTTGGATGCCATCCAGGCTGTGAACAGATGGATCATTTAAGAAGGACGCTTTCACACCAACAATTCAGTGACTGAAGGGGAGTTTTGTTTCTCTGGAAGTGGAGTTTCAATTTCACCAGTGGCTGACACTCCAACCCTCCCTGAGTGCTCCAGCCTGTGTTATTGGAGAACTGCCTCACTTCACAGTCACTCTGGTAGCTGACATGCCACCCTGGTGAGGCAGAAGAGGGTATAGCTGCATGCAAAGAAGTAAGGAAGAGACAGCCAGGGATGCAGCAGGCAGGGATGGCAGGAGAGGAGAGATGGAGGCAAGTTGGCTGCTTTAGAGCCACAGGAGATTAATGGGTTTCTTTTTGAAGACTGAAGTGATGGACTGGATTCACCCTTTTGCTGTGGTTGCTTTGTACTGCTCCAGCCCTGCACAGCAGCCTGTGACTGGCCCTGCAACCTTCTGGGGCCCTGAGATAGTCCAGGAGGAGGCTGGGGCAAGAAGCTCATGGCGGTAGGGCCCTGGATTATTAGGCAAAGGCTCATGGATGGGGAGAACAGTCAGCTGCAGCACAATTGCCTGCCAGAGGCCAGGTGGGGCCTATCAGACAGGCAAGTAACAACAGGGGTGACTGTTTGCTGAGAATGATGAGGGAAGAGGGCAACTGCTGTGGGAGAACAACTTGGGCTCTGTTTGGGACACTGAGGAGAGGGGACCTGTGACAGCCTGGTCCTACCCTGGCGAGTTTAGTTTGGAAAGAGCTGGGTTGTGTCGCAGGCTGTGGCTGGAAGAGGTATCTTTGCTTTGTGTCACTTCCTTGATGTGCTGGTTTCTTTTTAACTAAAAGATACACCAAAAACCCAGTTCAACCAGCCAGTCAAACGAGGGCTGCAGCTGCTTTGTGCTGGCAGAGCCTGCATGCTCAGGCTGCATGTGTGTGTGTGAAGATGGTAATCGCTAGGTGCAGCCTCCTGTCAAGCCCTCCACTTCACTCATGGGAAGGTGGGGTAAAACATGAGCAGGGTGGGAAGGGCAAATGGGTGTGTCTGACATGGCTGGGGTTTAAGCATGGGCCTCCTGGTACTAATGAGTATGCTAGCTCCATGCTAGGTAGGAGTGACCTGCAGGCTTCTCACGTTACCGTGGGGGAGGTCTAGGTTGGATATTAGGGAAAACTATTTTACTAGGAGGGTGAAGTCAGGACTGGATTCCTCTGCTCTCCCCATTGTGCACAGCATTTTCTACCTTGGCTTATTGCACCTGGCACTCGGCGCCAGCCCTCAGCTTGTCTGAAATGTGCTGCTCACAGCTGGGGCAGAGCTGTGAGGAAGGTGTGCTTGGGAGAGGCTACGGTCCTTACATGGGGCAGGACAATTATGGGACCTATTTGGTCGGGCTTATGCTCCCTATGACTGGTATGATGCTCTGTGGTTCTCTCCACTCAGCAAGGAAACCGTCCAAAGGACTTAAACCATCAGGGGCTCTCCTGAAGGCAGACCATGTTAGTGAGTGAATTCCTTTGGCCATATTTTCTGTCTCTTCCCTTCCATCAGTACTGATGGCTCCTACTGCAGGCTGGATCCTTGCTCACCAGCTGTCCACCCAGCAGTGGTGAATGGAGGGGGCATTCAGTGACTGACAATGGGAGTGAGTATACAAAGCTGTTGGTCGGGCAAAGCTGTGTATTCAGGACCAGCGGCTCCCTCTGCTGATCTATCAGTGCAGTCCCTGCTGTGTGCCCACACTCGGCCCCCACCCCACCCTGTTTCGCTGTGGTGGCTGTTGAGTGTGGACAGGCGACAGCTGGTTATATGTCATATCTGCTGCCCACTCATCAGCTCATTACATGCTTCCCCTCTCACTGTCCTCTCCCTGCTTTGCCTATAGACCTTCCCCACCAGCTCCACTGCTCCTCCAAATTCTCCCCGGCAGGGTGCATCCCACTCCCAGCGCTGTGCAGAGAACCAGCCCCTGGTTGGCTCGTTCAGCTCACCAGCACCCTGACTGGCAGGCTCTTTCCATCCCCCACTGACTTTGGCTGGGCTGGCCCCTCAAGCCCTCTGCCCAGGGCACGGGCCAGGAGGAGCCAAGCCCTGCATGTGCCAAAGTCCCACACACCCCTGGCATGGGAAAGCTTCTCTGCCCCTTAGCTAAGCTCAGGAGTGGTGGGCAGGAAGCTATTTTCAGCCTGTTTGCCTTGCCTGACACCACATATTGTCCTGAGAAGATGCAGCACCAGGTACCAGGAGAGGCAGGTTTGTCCCAGGGGTCCAGCCAGGCATGGAGGGTGGGAGCACTGGGCAGGGAAAGTTGGGTCAGGTTGATCAGCCACCCCCCACCCACATGTGAGAGGTGAATGGGAGTGTGTGTGTGTCAATTCTCCACATGCAAACCTTAAAAAGATTCCAGCTAAACAGTATTTCTTTTTAACAGGGGCTCAGACAACTTAATTTGAAGGTTTCTACTTCATAGTTTTGATTGATTGATTGCCATTGAACTCACTTGTGAACGAGTAATTTTACCAGGCGTCTCGTATTCAGCATAGGGAAATAGTGTCACCCTAGGAAGGGGGGAGGAGAGGCAAAGGAGACATTTCTCTGCTAACAATACACACGCCAAATTTTCTGACTTCAAGAAATCCCTTAGGAAATTAATGTGCTCCATATTTGAGGGTCATGTTGAATAACAATAGCACTGATGTGGAGGATGGTGTAGACCAGTGATTGCCAACCTTTCTCCCATGGAGGAACCCCTAAAATAATTTTTCATATCCCAAGGAACCCTTACTTATGAAAACTTTTGCTTGGCCAGGAAATTTGACAGCAGGGAGCGCAATTCAATTACTGCTAAATTATTGTCAAGAAAATGTATTTGTAAAGAGCTGTTTTATATATATGTCAGCTTACATTGTAAGAAAAAAAATTGGAACATTTTTCCTGTCTTTTTTTGTATTATCTAATCTTTTTTTTTTCAAATATCAAAATATCAAATCAAAATAAAGTTCACATACAAAGTCAATATAAAGTTTACTTTCAGTGTGACACTTGGACTTGTTTCTTTTTGCACAAATGTTGAATTCTTGGCCGAATTTTTGACAAACACACTCACAGTTCTTCCTCGACAGGCAGCAGACGATTTCTTTCTTTGCTTTTAATGTTTGTAAGATTTGAGAGAGCTTGTTCGCAGAGGTAAGAAATTAAAAACTGGAGTAAGATGCTCACTGCTTTTGCTGAGATCACAGGATACACTCTTCTCATTGAAATCCAAAACACATCAAGAGGCACTTCATTGAATTTTATCTTCAAAGTTCTATCACACTGTAGTTCAGTCAGTTCTTCTTCTTCTTGCAGACTGAGTAAATTTTGTGAGAATTCAACAGAAGGGTTCCTAGCCCAGTCATACATTTCTGATGTCAAAGAAGGAAAGTATTGGTCAAGCTTTTCTGTCAGTGATTCCAAATGACTGGTAATTAATGGGATGACTTCTTTATAATCTAACTCTGAAACTGAAGTAGGAGTGGAAACACTTCAATATTTCCACTTGAAAGGTGTCTTTTCCAAACCTTGAGTTTATTCTGGAATGCAAGAAGATTGACTGTGGAAATTAGAATGTTTTCTTTTGGGCCCTACATGGTGGTGTTCGAGCTGTTTAAGTGCTGATAAATATCTGCTAAGTAGGCTAGTTTCAGCAGACATTCTGAAAAACTGGCTTTATTATCTGTGAAGAAAAGCAGTAGTTCCTCTTGCAGTTCAAATACCCTCCTTAAAACTTTCCCTCTTGAAAGCCATCTAACATTGGTGTGTAGGAGGAGAGTCACATGGTCTTTTTGCATATTTTCACACAGCTTTGCGAGCATGTGTGACTTAAGAGGGCACTGTTTATAAAATTGACCATGTTTACAGTTACATCAAGGACTTGTTTTAAATCCTCCCCAATAGTTTTTGAAACAAGAACTTCCCGGTGGAGGAAGCAGTGGGTTGTTATGACATCAGTTTTTTTCTTTGACGAGTGTAACAAAGCCTTTTATTGAGCCGATCATTGAGGGGGCACTATCAGTGCAAATTCCAATACACTGGCTCC
The DNA here is from genome assembly GCF_052426305.1 of Pelodiscus sinensis. NCBI lineage: Eukaryota > Metazoa > Chordata > Testudines > Trionychidae > Pelodiscus > Pelodiscus sinensis. The sequence continues at coordinate 31,417,307 of NC_143053.1, forward strand.
TTGACAAATCACAGGATTCCAAATAAGATTTTAGATACACGAAAACAACCACAGTTTCCGTAAAAACGTAAATTACAAAACTGAGCAAAGACTACATATCTACAAAATAGCGAACAACCGTAAGGTGCACTAGAAAAGACTAGAAACGCGGAGAATTCTGGGAAGAAGAAGGGCAGACACAATACAACTAAATATAACCTTAGATACGAACTGACTAAAATAAAACAAAGAGGCAGTTGGTAGCGTACGAAGATTACTCCAGTACAGGCAGTCCCCGGGTTACGTACAAGATAGGGACTGTAGGTTTGTTCTTAAGTTGAATTTGTATGTAAGTCGGAACTGGTACATATTGTAGGGGAAACTCTAGCCAAACATTTCTCCAGAGCCCAGTTTTATTCTCCCACACCTCACTTCCCTCAGTCCTTTATTCTCAAGCTGAGGTGTCTGCTGAGAAAAGCCGCTCCGCATCTCCCTGGTCTGCTGGGGGGGCGGGGGCGCTAGCTTCGCGTCTCTCTGGTCTGCTGGGGGAAGGCAGCTAGTGAGGGGTTGCCTCACCCCATTTGTAAGTAGGGATCCGATGTAAGTCAGATCCATGTAACCCGGGGACTGCCTGTATTGCCAATTGCAGGACAAAAATTCCCGTGATATTTTGAGGGATATTTGTAATTGTTTGCAGTATTTCAAAAATTTTATTTATGTATTCCATGATTTCTGGCGGAACCCTTGATGATGGTCTGCAGGACCCCAGGGTTCCCCAGAACCATGGTTGGGAAAAACTGGTGTAGAAAAATTGGAGGACTAGGCTAAAAGAAATCTGATGAGGTTCAACAAGGACAAGTGCCTGCACTTGGGATGGAAGAATCCCAAGCATTGTTACAGGCTGGGGACTGACTGGCTAAGCAACAGTTTGGCAGAAAAAGACCTGGGGTATGTCTACACTACCCCGCTAGTTCGAACTAGTGGGGTAATGTAGGCATACCGCACTTGCAAATGAAGCCCGGGAAATTCAAATCCCGGGCTTCATTTGCAAGTGCGGTATGCCTACATTACCCTCCTAGTTCGAACTAGGAGGGTAGTGTAGACATACCCCTAGGGATTACAGTGCATGAGAACCTGGATATGAGTCAACAGTGTGGCCTTGTAGCCAAGAAGGCTAATGGTATATTAGGGTGCATTAGGAGGGGCATTGCCAGCAGATCTAGAGAAGGGATTATTCCCCTTTATTCAGCACTGGTGAGGCCACATCAGAAGTATTGTGTCCCATTCTGGGCCGCCCACTACAGAAAGGATGTGGACGCACTAGAGAGGGTTCATTGGAAGGCAACCAAAATTATTAGGGAGCTGGGGCACATGACCTATGAGGAGAGACTGAGAGATTTGGGCTTGTTTAGTTTTCAGAGGAGAAAAGTGAGGGGGGATTTGATAGCAACTCTTAACTACCTGAAGGGAGGTACCACAGAGGATGGAGAGAGGCTGTTCTCAATAGTGACAGATGGCAGAACAAGGAGCAATGGTCTTACGTTGCAGTGCGGGAGGTCTAGGTTGGATATTAGGAAAAACTATTTTACTAGGAGGGTGGTGAGGCCCTCTAATGGGTTACCTAGGGAGGAGGTAGAATCTCCCTCCCTACAGGTTTTTAAGTCCCAGCTTGACAAAGTCCGGAATGGGATGATTTAGTTGGGATTGGTCCTGCTTTGGGCAGAGGGTTGGACTCAATGATCTCCTGAGGTCTTTTCCTGTCCTATGATTCTATGATGTGCTTTCCCAAAGTGTTGTGGGGAACTGTAGCTTTTTGTTTCAACTTTATTAAGGAGACATGGGCCTTGGAGATCAGACCCGAAATCTTGATCCAAATTTCTCAAAAGTGTAGCAGGGTTGGAGCTGGGGTTTTGGTCCAGGCATCTCTCTAGAAAACGGAGATTGCATCCGATCCACTAGGCGGCATGAATCCTGCTTCTGTCTGTTGATGCTGTGCCTTGCATAAGGAAAGACTTGTATAAAGTCCAGTGAAATTCTTAAAATTGTAACTTTGCTAGCAGCTAGGAAAGCTGCAACTGGTAGTAAACTGGCAATATACTAGTTTATAGTCTAAGCTGAACATAATTTGCTTACCTATACGCTTATTGGGAAAGCCAATTGAATAAAAAAATACAACTTGAAATTCTTGATTTGTGTTATCTACAGGTTAACACGGAGCAAAAATTGACCATAGATAAAGAGTAACAAGTCACTGAGAGAATATTTTCAGGTAGATATTGAAAATCACTCAGCTAATATACTGGATAAAGAAGCAAGTTTGACCAGAAACCAAGAGTTTGAACCCACTGAAAAATTCCACTCCACTGTAAAAGTTTTACTTGACTGGCTTGAAAAAAACCCAAGATGGAACAAACTGTAAGAGGCAAAAGGGTAGTGAAGGTGATCAGAGTGTTTTGTGCTCCTTGTACATGGTAGGTTTCAGGGCTGCCACTAGCAGGCCAGGCTTCTGCATCAGATATGTACTGTCTGCAGCGCTTCCTTAATGGAGAGAAAGACAACAGCTGTGTTTAAAACATTTCAAAGCACTGCTACTATGGCTATTATCAGCTCAGGCAAACTATACCACATCTGGTTCCACCTAGTGGCTGAATAATGTAATGCAATATTAGCATTCTATCCTCTCCCTATTAATTATACTATCCCACCATTTAAAAATTGCATGCTAGTGTAAAATTTGTAAAGTTCATTGTGCATCAGTCTGTTAAGCATCTCTGAATCAAACTGGTTTTGTAATTATGTGACTCCAGTGCATAATAATGTGGTCTTTACTTGTCCTTGCTATGACTGTGGTTGGTGTGGAAACTTTGAGTCATCTTCTTTTTTTTTTCCTGCATCTGCCAGCTGTACAATTTTCTCTGACGAAAAACTCAAAGATGTCAATGGATTCTGTTGAGCTTTTTACTGCTGGTCTTGAGCACTTATGATCTGGTTGATGAACTGTTTTGTTTACAACATCTGAAGTTCTACACCTTTTTGTCCCTCCAGTTTGACACAAGGCTCTAGGTCTGGCTGTTCGCTAACTGGGTGATATCAGTTACAAATACTTTTATAAGTTTCTTTTGCTATTTTAATTGATTTAACTACTCTCTTCATGTCTGGCCACTTTGGGAATGAATCTATTTGCAAAGTCAGAACAATAGTTCTGAGTTGTCTTCCTATCAGCAGTTTGGTGGATTATATCTAGTAACTGTTATTGTTGTTGATCTTTAGCTCAGAAGAGCAAGGAATGGATTGTCCTGCTGCAAGATTTCTTGGCTGCCTATACAGCTCTTTCAGGCTTTCCATTCACAGGTGGAACATGAGGATTGCTAATTATATGATCAAATGCTTGTTTGAAATGACTTAAATTCTGTTATGATGAATTGTGATCCATTGTCTATTGCTAGCTGATATGGAATACCAAAGTGAGATAAAATGCACTTCATTGCTTGATAACACTGATATATGAAAATAGTGCACTATAACCAGTTAATGTTGTCTTCTAAATTTGCATAAAAGCTTCAACTCATCTCTTCCAATTTCTGTCTGTTAGGGTATGTCTACACTACCACACTAGTTCGAACTAGGGTGGTAATGTAGGCAACCGGAGTTGCAAATGAAGCCCGGGATTTGAATTTCCCGGGCTTCATTTGCATCTTGCCAGGCTCCGCCATTTTTAAATGTCCGCTAGTGCGGACTCCGTGCCGCGCGGCTACACACGGCACGGACTAGGTAGTTCGGACTACGCTTCCTATTCTGAACTACCGTTACTCCTCGTTTCCCCCCAGTGAGTATATATCCCTTCTCAAATGATTCAGATCTGTTTTGAAGTCAAATTTTAATGTCAACAGTATATCTGTGAATATTCAGTTCGCTTTCCGGGCAAGCTCTGTGTCATCACATGTGATGGAGCCCTGAAACAAAGGCTGCTGTCGGTAGTAGCCTGTTGCCTGAATGCCTTCATGTTTTGTGCATTTATTACATCTTGCACTGCTAGCTGGAAACATATCTCTTGGCTATGAACATTTCTTGTATGGGTAGTCAGAATGGCAGTAGTACTTCTCCCTTAGGTATTTTATGATCCTTACTTTTAGCAGTCATGCAGTGACTCTGTACCTTCTAAGCTACTTTCAGATTCCTCAGGTTTTTCAAGTTGCTCCAGCCTTTTGTTTTATGACTCCACTAGTTCAATCTGCTTTGGATGGCAGTGGAAAGTTAAATCTGTCTTTAATTGCAGCTGCTAGGAGAGGCTTTGGTTAGTAAGCCCAATAACCAGTCTGTTTCTGACATTCTCATATTTTACTCCCCCAAGTCACAATTTTTTTCCAAGGCATGCAAAGCTGTTATAAAAGATACAACTGATTTCCCAGATTCTTGTATTCTGTGGCAGGGGAGAAGGAATGACTTGGCTCCAAAGAGAATGATAGTTGTCATTAAAGTAAGTGGATGTGCCTAGCAATGTATTTAGGCTCAACACAAGAACCTCATTTTCCAGTTAAAAATTTATACAGACAATGAAGGCTATTGCCTAATGTTCTAATTTTCTCTCTCTAAATGGCCATGGCAGAGAGAAACAGGAGCCTACCTGGTTGAATACACAGGGATTAGGATATTGATTGTAGGCTCTGTGGCTACATCTAGATTGCATCCTTTTTTCGTAAAAGGGATGCAAATTAGACATATCGCAATTGCTAATGAAGCGGGGATTTAAATCTCCCCCGCTTCATTAGCATAAAAATGGCTGCCGCTTTTTTCAGCGCTTATAGGGCTGGAGGAATGCCAGAGCTCAAGGGGCTGGGAGCAGCGGTGCCAGGTGGCTGGGGAGAGGAGCCCATCAGAGATGCTGGTGCCCACCCCCCACAGACCTTTCCTGGTCTAGCAAACTCTCTTGTCGGGGACCAGTCAGGTTCCGATGATGCCAGACCAGAGAAATCCAACCTGTACAAAGATCATTGCAGTAATGTTTGTTGTAAATGCATCGGTGCACCATGGGTTTTAATCAAGTTCATATGTGATCTGTAACTGGAGGGGGATTGAGCTTCCAAGTAAAAAGGCAAACGAAGACTGTGGAGTTCTCCATACCCATCAGCTAGGTTTTGTTCATTTTATTTTATGTGAATATAGAACAGTTGTTTTCCCATCTCTAAAAGGTTTTTGTGGTTCTGTATTCCCAAGGACTCTGAAGTACTTATGACTGGAAAATAAATATCTGAAAAACAGGGAGGTTTATGCTTTGGTTTCCTAGAACAGAAACTGGGAGTACAGCTTTGTGTGTGAGACTGAGCTATACATCTTGTTTAGCTTTGAACCTGGTCTTTGTTGCTGACATTGACTCCTGGCAGACTAGGAGTAATTTCTTAGATATTTATAAGTAATGGAAAGGATTTCATTGGTTTGAAAGCCTCCTGGCTACAGGAAAATAATAATAATTATTCATTTGCATCCCGAGTATGAATTAAGGAGCAAGTTTAGACGTATCCAGAGAGCCCAAGTAAGTCAGACAAGATCACACAGGAAATCTGTGGGAGACCTGGAAATTCAATCCACATAATCTGAGTTCTAGTTCAAGATCTTAACCATAAGACCATTCTTCCTCTGCTGCATATGGAATAGTCTTCAGGTTCTGTAATGCGTGGCCTGGACCTCAAACAAGTGTAATATTCAGAGAGAAATGCTGCATTTGGAGAAAAAAGTGCTGGCAGGATGTTTTTTTGTTTTGTTTGAACATCCTTTAGGGCCTGAATGTTAGAATAAGTTGTGTGAAGATAAATTAGTGTGCAGAAAGCAATGATGTGGTCAAAATGCACAACAATTCACTAACTACACAGTTCTACAGTTTATTATATGTCTATCACTACTACAAATATACAAAAATTATGCCAATTTATAATGAATTTTTCATCAGAGGGATTCAAAAGAAGAAAGCAAAGTATTATATGCATGACAAAGTTAACCAATTTTGCCGTTTCCTGCAGTGTTAATTTTCTTTGTAATGTTCTCTGATCACAGTGACTATGAATAATTTCCCTGCAGCTTTTCTTTCTGCCTTTAAAGTGGATTTCTTGTAAGAGAAAAAGATTGTGTTCATTATGAAAGTTGTAGCAAGCTGTTTGCAAGGGATTCTAACTCTGGCAGGCAAGCCCCTCCAATCTCATGCCTGTTTGCCTCTTAAAAAAAAAAAAGGGAGACAGAAAGGACAACAATACCAACTCTTTCCTCTTAGTTCCTCCATAAACTGATCCTGTTGGATATGCCTGTTGGATGGGATCCTTATAGATGATTAAACCTGCAGTGATCTAGAAAACTTGATGGTGAGTTAGTTCCAAATGTGATTTTTGTTTCCCTTGATTGGGTGAGAGAAATCTGAAGTATCAAGACAAAGCAGGGGAAAATGTTGATTGAGCTGCCAATGGAATGATAGTAACAATTTATTCTTCTTTAGAGTCTTTCATCTGAGCACTTGAAAGCCCTTTATAAATATCAATTAATCCTAAAAGGTGTGTTGTGACACAGGCACATATTAAGGGCGTAAGCAGAGAGAAGTGAACTGATTAGCCCAAAGGAACAGAGAAAGTCATTCACAGAGCTAGGAAAAGAACATCAAATCTAATAATAATTAATATGTAGGTCCCTCACTGGCTATTAGTAAGGATGGGCAGGGTTGGTGCCTCTAGCCCTTGGTTGCTAGAATCTGGGAATGGGCAATATGGGATCCATCAAATGGATCACTTGTTGGTTAACTGTTCTGTTCCATCCCCAGAGGGACCTGGCAATGGCCAATGTTGGAAGACAGGATACTGGGGTAGATAGGCCTTTGATCCAACACAGTATGGCCATTTTTATGTACTTATCTGCACAACATAAAGTAATTTATTGAGGAAGGTCTTATTTTTGTAGGTTCTCAGCAGTTCTGAAAATCAGCCCCTTTTATTTCAGAGTTTAATTCTGGTGTAATCAAAGTATGGCTGGTGAGAAAATTTTCTTTCATGAAAAATTTTGAGGTTTTGAAATCTGGTTTCAATGTAGAATGAAAATGAGAATTTTCAGGGTGTTTTTTTTTAAAGCCCTAGGACCATCCTGGATTCAAGTCTGTTCTTTGGCTGATTGGGAACAGGGACTTAAACACGGGTCTTTCATGTCCTAAGCCAGTGCCCTGATCATCAGGCTATAGAACCAGTTTTGTATTTGCTGGCCCAATGAATATTTATTGAGTTAACCAAAGTAGAACAGCTAAAACAGAAGCTAAACAGAGAGACTGACACTTTGCTTAGTGGTTAAGCCATCAAGGAGATCCAGGTTCAGGTCACTGATTGTGAATCTCCCTTGTTCCAGACTCAGTGTCTCAGCCCACTGAGGTTGTCTCTCAAATTTCATGCAGGAGCCCAGAAGCCTTCCCATTGGACTTTTCTGAGTGTGTCAAATCTGTCTTTGTGTTACATTTTTGTTGGGGAAAATATGGCCATTTCAACCAGCTATAATTCAAAGGAACCTAAGAATATAATAAATGTCTAATCTGCATAAATATGGTGGTAGAGTCTAGTCCAGTGCTAGCAACAGTGATTGTCTTTGTTTCTGTTTCTTATGGTTTGCAATTGCTGTTGCGCTATAATCAAATTTCAGATTGAATCAAAGATAATCAGTCCACTGGCAGTTCATTTTATATGTCTGCTTCTACTCAATAAATAAACCTCCAAATGCTCTCCTATCAACTCCGTTACTCCACCTGGATGAGAAGATAATCCCTTTAGGAAACCAGGGATTTGGTGAATATTTCTTGTTCCAGATTTAACCATCAGATTAGAAGAACCTTAATATTCTTCAGGAAGAATATGTATTGACCTTCTATTTGATATATGCAAGCCTGGGAATCCCACAAGGACTTTGAGCTTAATGCCAAAGTGACATGATTAGACAATGTCGTCTTAACTGTGGGCTTGTCTCCATGACATGGTTGATCGATGTTGCAGCAATCGATTCACCAGTGATCAGTTTATGGTATCTGCTTTGATGTGATAAATCAACCCCCAAGAGCTCTCCCATCAACTTCAGTGCTTGATGCAGGTGAAAAGCATAGGTGGAATCAACAGGAAAGCATCAACTGCTGACCTTTTTGCATAGAAGGCACTGCAGTAAGTAGGTCCTAAGTCCATCAACTTCAGCTATGCTATTTGTATAGCTGAACTTTCATATCTCAGATCGATAGGGTGGGGTGTAGTGTAGACCAGGCCTATGCCTGAATCTCAACTTCAACAATAATAATTCCCAGATTTAATTTCAGTCGCATACATCATATGTTTTTTCCCCTCTGTGTAAGAGCTAGTGCTAAATGGGTGTAGAGTTCTCTCTCTGTCTTGTGACTCACTATAAAAGGTCTTAATAAGCTATTTGTATTTTAAAAGAATGAATTAATGAAACATTCAACATTAAAATACTTCACTGATAAAAAGGAAAGTGCAAAGAAAAGGGCCACTTATATTGAGATACTAAATTAGTACCTAATGTTTCATGTTTGTAAAGTATTGTCCAAATATTAACCAAAAGAATTAGTCTGCAGCTTTCTGAGTCCTTTCTTTTTGCTGACAGTGGATTCCACAAGTGTGAGTAAAACAAACTGTCAAAAATAGAGTTAGAAATATCCAGGTCCCAGTCTTGTGAACATACCGTAGACACTTCCTTTACAGTATAAGTACTCTACTTCTTGAACATAGGCATTTCGTTTTTAATCCAGTATGTGTGTAACGTCGAACTCCTATGCTAATGAATTCACTTCTATTCCCCAGGGAAATAAATCTGGCACATACCAGAACTGAATGACTAGTCTGTCAGGAGGGAAACCCATCTACATTTCCTTTAGATTTTGCTTTCATAGTATTAAATGGAATAGTTTTCAAAGTTTCTGTGTGGGGAGGGGAAAAGCTCAGATAAAGCAAGCCCAGTATATTTTATAAGCAATGATGGAGGGAAAGCCGTGATTGATAGGAGCAAAGATCAAACTTGTGAGGATACATTTTGAGCAGTAAAGAGACGCTTTGTGGAATGCATCTATCAATTTAATCTTAGTTCAAAATAAATAATTTAACATGACACAGTCTCAATTGAAAAGGGGGAAAAAAAAAACCCCCAGCTCATGCAGTGATGGAAAAGGAGGGATTTTTCTTGAATTATCTGGTATGAGTGTCTCCTTCTTTTGGGTTTAATGATGTCCAGCATGGAGAAACCCAAAGAACTCCTATCTTGAGCAGAACCAAGGCAATGTTTAGATATTTCTCTGATCATCATGGTTGTGCTCAGTTCTGAAGCTAGACCAGACAGCCGCATTAAGTCAATGGGATGTTAACACAATCACTCGTTAAAATGAAATACTGGCCCTTTACCAAAATAGAGCTGCACAGGGGGTAAACAGGGCAGACTTTTTTGTCTGTTAGGGTATGTCTACACTATAGAGAAGATTGAAGCTGTCACTGTTGATCTTCCAGGGTTCGAATTAGCAGCTCTAGTGAAGACATGCTAATTTGAACTGAAAGGAGCGCTCGGGTCAATGCTGGTAGTCCTGCTTCCACAAAGAATAAGGGAAGTTGAAGGGAGAATGTTCCCAAATTCGAGTTAAGGTACTTTGACTTCAGCGAGGCAATTAATGTAGCTGAAGTTGTGTATCTTAATTCAACCTTATCCCGCAGTGTAGACATACCATTAAAGATCAGAACTAAAAGCAAGACAGGTTTGCAACTTTGATGCTCTTATTCTGAACCCAATTTGGGACAATCACAGCACTGAAAAGGTCTAGTTTGGAATAGCAGAGGGAAAAGAAATGCAAGCACATGGGTGAGTTAAAAAATTATTTCTGGATTTTTTAAAAAATAAATCTGGATGTTACATAAAAGACTACAAGGAGTTTCAGGCCTTTTATAAAGTGATAAAAGGTTAGTTATTCAGTAAGAAAAATAAAATCCTTTTAGAGGAAAAACATTCTTTATAAATATGTGTAGAGGCATGTTCACACTACATGGAAAATCGACACTGCTGTGGTCAATTTTCCAGGGTTCAGTTTCGTTGCTGTAGTATAGATCAAGGAGGTTGAACTCAAAGGGCTCCCTGATCGGTGCCGGTACTCTTACTCCTCATGAGGAGTAAGGGAAGGCAACTGGAGTGTTTGCTTCTGTCAACCTCCCACTTTGTAGATGGGGATTTAAGTTAAGTTGACTCCAGCTATGTAATTTACATAGGTGGAGTTGTGTATCTTACTTCAACCTTTTTATGTAGTGTAGGCACAATCTGATTCCATGGCTCCTAATGTTCACACAGAAATAACTGGAAGAGAAAATCTACATTCGCCTAGCTTGTGGGTCTGCCACAGAGCTGGCTTGATAAAGTGCCAGTGAATAATTTCCAATTTATGCTTCTGGGGTGTCTGACCTAGATTCCATACTCTCCAAGGAACCCTGGAGAACAGAAGGCAAAAATATTTTTACTTGCATTGAGGGGGGAAAATAACCAAGGGAATCAGCTAAGCAGTTGGACATAAACGACAATGAGGAAAAGTACAAGGCAGACCTGTACTCAGGCTCCAAGGCTATTATGTGGGCTTCCCAACATGAGTGTTCTCCACTGTGACTCTTAAAAAACATAATGAATAAAAAAGATCCCTTCTCAGGTTTCCAGATTAGGCTGGTATCACTATTTAAAAAGGCAAAAAGAACAGGAACTAGAGACAATATATTTTGCAGCCATGATCATAAACAGGGCTCACGGAACCACGGCAGATCGCCCAAACCTGGCTCTTACGGGTTACAATCTACTTGCCGGTGGTGAGTAGATTTTATTATTTGTTGAGCCCTGATCATAAACATAAATTGACAGACTTTCCTTTGTCCCATTTTCTGTCCCAGAAAACTGAACCAAATCGAAAGTGATTAAATCAGAGAACACTAGAATTGGAAGGGACCTTGCGAGATCATCAAGTCCAGTCCCCTGCCCTCATGGCAGGATCAAGCACCGTCCAGATGATCCCTGACAGATGTCTATCTAACCTGCTCTTAAATATCTCCAGTGATGGAGATTCTACAACCTCCCTAGGCAATTTATTCCAGTGTTTTAACTACTCTGACAGAAATCTCCAAGCTAAACTTCCTTTGCTACAGTTTAAGCCCACTGCTTCTTATCCTATCATCAGAGGCCAAGGAGAACAATTTTCTCCATCCTCCTTTTCAGATACCTGAAAACTGCAATCATGTCCTGCTCGGTCTTCTCTTTTCCAAACTAAACAAGCCCACTTCCTTCTGCCTTCCCTCATACCTCATGTTTTCTAGACCTTTAATCATTCCTGTTGCTCTTCCCTGGACCTTCTCCAATTTCTCCACATCTTTCTTGAAATGTGGTGTCCATAACTGGACACAATACTCCAACTGAGGCCTAATCATCCCAGAGTAGAGTGGAAGAATGACTGCTTGTGTCTTGCTTACAACACTCCTATTAATGCATCACAGAATCATATTTGGTTTTTTTGCAACAGCCATCACACTGTTGACTCCTATTTAGCTTGTGGTCCACTACGACCTCTAGCTCTCTTTCTGCAGAACTCCTTCCTAGACAGTCACTTCCTATTCTGTGTGTGTGAAATGGATTGTTCCTTCCTAAGTGGAGTAAGTTGCATTTGTCCTTATTAAATTTCATGCTATTTACCTTAGACCATTTTTCCAGTTTGTCCAAATCATTTTGAATTTTGACCCTATCCTCCAAAACAGTTGCAACCTCTCCCAGCTTGGTATCATCTGCAAACCTAATAATTGTACTCTCTATACCAATGTGTAAATTGTTGATGAAGATATTGAACAGTACCAGTCCCAAAACATAACCCCACTTGTTATGCCTTCCAGCATGACTGTGAACCATTAATAACAACTCTCTGAGACCGGTTATCCAGCCAGTTAAGCACCCACTTTATAGTAGCCCCATCTAAGTTATGTTCACTAGTTTATTAATAAAAGAGGTCATGCGAGACCGTATCAAATACCTTACTAAGGTCAAAGTATACCACGTCCATCACTTCTCCCTTATCCACAAGACTTGTTTTCCTATCAAAGGGTATGTCTACACTTGCAGCCTAATTCGAACTAGGGCTGCAAATGTAGGCATTCGGAATTGCAAATCAAGCCTGGGATTTAAATATCCCATGCTTGATTTGCATGTTCCTGGCCAGGCGCCATTTTTTAAATTTACAAGCCTGGACTAACTACCTGCGTCTATACGCGGCAGGAAAACGGGTGTTCGAAATAGGGCTTTATTTTGAACACCCATTTCCCTGCTGTGTGTGTAGACGCGGGCAGTTAGTCCGGGCTTGTGAATTTCAAAAATGGCGCCCGGCCGGGAACATGCATATCAAGCATGGGATATTTAAATCCCGGGCTTGATTTGCAATTCCGAATGCCTACGTTTGCAGCCCTAGTTTGAATTAGGCTGCAAGTGTAGACATACCCAAAGAAAACTATCAGATTGTTTTGACAAGATTTGTTCTTTACAAATCCATGCTAACAGTTACCTATCATCTTATTTTCTTTCAGATTTTTGCAGATTAATTCCTTAATTACCTGCTCCATTATCTTCCCTGGCACAGAAGTTAAACTGATTGGTCTGTAATTTCTTGGGCTGTTCTTATTTCCCTTTTTATAGATGGGCACTTTTTTGCCCTTTTCCAGTCTTCTGGGATCTCTCCCGACTTCCATGATTTTTCAAAGATGATAGCTAAAGGCTCAGATACCTCCTCTATCAGCTCCTTGAGTAATCTAGCATGCATTTCATCAGGCCCTAATGACTTGAAGACATCTAACTTTTCTAAGTAATTTTTAACTTTGTTTTTTTTTAATTATTTTATCTTCTAAACCAACCCCATTTCCATTAGCATTCACTGTGTTAGGCATCTCTTTACATGAAACTTTTTGGTGAAGACTGAAACAAAGAAGTCATTAAGCATTTCTGCCATTTCCAAGTTTCCTGTTGTTGTTTCTCCCTTTTCACTGAGCAATGGGCCTCCCATGTCTTTGGTCTTCTTCTTGCTTCTAATGTATTTATAGAATGTTGTCTTGTTACCCTTTCTGTCTCTAGCTAGACTGAGCTTGTTTTGTGCCTTTTGCCTTTCTAATCTTATTCCTGCATACCTGTCTTGTTTGCTTATATTAATCCTTTGTAATTTGAACTAGCTTCCACTTTTTTTTACTCTTTTTTTGATTCGTAGATCATGCAAGATCTCCTGGTTAAGCCAAGGTGATATTTTGCCATATTTTCTCTCTTTCCTATGCAATGGAATAGTTTGCTTTGAGCCCTTAATAATGTCCCTTTGAAAAACTGCCAACTCTCTTCAGTTGTTTTTCTCTGAGTCTTGCTTCTCATGGGACCTTACCTACTAGATCTCTGAGTTCACTAAAATCTGATCAGCAGAGGGAAATGAAGCCACGATTTAAATAATCGCGGCTTCATTTAAATTTAAATGGCTGCCGCGCTGAGCCGACAAACAGCTGATCTGCCTCGTAGGATGAGGTTTACCGGGGAGGTCGATAAAGGGCTTTTGTGTCGACAGGGGAGCGTCCAGACTAGCACACTGAGCCAACAAACAGCTGATCAGCTGTTTGCCAGGTCAGCGGGGCAGCCATGTAAATTTAAATGAAGCCGCGATTATTTAAATCGCAGCTTTATTTCCCTTTGCCGAACAAACAAATCTACATGGCTCCATCGATGGATAGTCTAGAAGTACGCTAGGAGTGTGTCAGGTGCAGCAACCTAGCACGTAGCCCTGTGGAGGTTCTGGGCTGTGCTACCACACACAGTCAGACTAGTGACAGGTTGCTGAGAGGAAAGGTTTGCATTCCCAGTTTTTACAAAGCCAGTCCAGCTTGGCCATTTGATTTTTCCCAAATGACAATCTGAAAACATGAAAACAAAAAGATTCCATAAATTTATGAGACCATTCAAACCTCAAATCCCAGGCCTGTTCTATATTGGAAAAATGAACACACATGGGGAATTTTCCCACCCGGCATTGGGCATTTTCATTCCATATGTTGTGGCCTTCCTTTCTCGAGACATCAATTCCTGGCTCAGACCCTTTCAAACACAAAAGCCAAAAGAAGCAGGCCATTAGAGGGGGGCGCTTAGGCCTTGCATTTAAGCACAACCTAGTGGATCTGCGGCATCACTTCCTATTACATCTCTTTCCAAAGTGCATTCAGCTGCTGTCACTGTCTGAATGGCTTTAAACTGACCCTTGATATCATCAGGAATTATTCTTTTCAATGTCTCCAGGGTAAGTCTCACAGCTGAGGTAGACATTCAGCCGAGGTTCTCCTGGGGGGGGACTCTTGAAAATTCAAGAGTCTGATTTGCTTATGAGATTTCCTGTTGCTCACCAGGATAGGTCTCTGGCTGTCTCAGCTTTGCACACCAGCCTCTATATGCATTCCTTTCCCTTACAAAGATTCACAGATCGAGAAGGAATAACAATTTACTTGGGTTTCTGGAGATGCCAGTCCTGGCACCCTGCAGGCTCAGATGTGTCAGAAGTTTGTAGGCTCCCTTTATTTCAGACAAATGCATCTGGGGTCTGTGTATATATAAACTGTCCCTCTTCTGTGTCTCATCCTTTTTTGCAACACTCGAGCACAGACTGCAAAAAGCTGCTTTCATGTCCTTTCTGAAAAGCAGTGACCAGCTGCCTCTGCCCTTTGTGTGCTTTCTTACAATCTGTGGTGCTGGTACAGATGTACAATCACAAAGAGTCCCAGGTGCCATATGGGAGGTGTGTTGTGCTGTTGGATGGGAAGGTGGACTTAGGCGACACAGGGCATTTTGAAATGGGGAGCATGGCAGTGCCTGGAAACAACACCTTACTTTAGGAAGGAGTTTTTAGTTATGTCAGACTTGGGAGATATTTATTAAATAAGCAATTTCATTTTTATTGTTTTAACCCATCTTATTTTTTCAAACATTGTTATTATCTTTTAAAAGCTCCTGATAATTGGTCAGACTTTTCATAATGTATGGAAGTAATATGCAGATATTCATATGTTTATTTTATTAATACAGTCTAAGTCTACAGGTTTCATCAGATTATTTAACCTGACCTCAGTGTATATATGTCATGTCATAATTAGCTAGGTATTTTACTTAATGCTCATTATGAAGAAAGAATTTGTAAAGTGCTTTGAAATCTTTAGTGGAAAAAGTAGCTATACTATTTAAACATGTGTTAGTATTTACCATATTAAATGTACATTGATAATTGTATATAGATCAACAAAGGCGCAGGCTATGATTAAATAGTCCATTAATAAGCCTAGATTCTTCATGCACTTATGTATACCTCCTTATAGTCAAGTTAAATTTTTAAGTATTTTAAATGTAAATACTTAAATTGTTAGGTACAAAATGTTTTTACTCCTCTTTTAGGTGTGAGCCATTCAGAGGCAGCTCTGAGAATGTAAAAAATGTGACAATTTTTCTTTTGTTTTCCTTTTTATTCCTGACCTCTTATTTTCATTTCTTATTCTAGCCTACAGAATTGGCGGCCCTTCTACCCTCTTTATTTAGGCCTGAGCCAACTCCATCAATTTCCTCTGCACTAGCTGCCTGGGTTCTGGCATGGCGCACAGATGTGCTCATTTCTGCATCTATGAAACCATTCCATTCACAGCTGCACTGTGGGATATAAATAGTGTGCAGAGCTGCCTTGTGTTGTTGAATACACCTGTACCTTCATTCAGAGTAAAATTTGCAATGGCACTTTGGCACAACATTATGGTGCAGTGCTGCTTTTCAATCACAGATTTGTTAACATAGTGGTAGAAATGTAGCCAAAGGATACAATTTAAAAAAATGAACACATATAAAAAGGACAAATCAAATTTCAGAACAGAAGGGGGATGAAGGGGGGGAAGGGGAGGAGGTAAATGTCTGTGAGCTAATGATATTAGAGGTGATAATTGGGGAAGCTATCTTTGTAATGGGTAAGATAATTAGCGTCTTTATTCAAATTTGAGTGCAAAGTGTCAAATTTAAGCATGAATGACAGTTCAGAGGATTCTCTTTGAAGTAAAGTCTTAAAAGGTCTTTGAAGCAGGATGCAGGTAATCAAGTTGTTGAGACAATGTCCTTTCTGGTTGAAATGGCAAGAAACTGTTTTTTCTTTGTGATCCTGTCTAATATCTGTTTTGTGGGCATTGATCCTTTGGCGAAGTGTCTGAGACGTTTGTCCAATGTACATAGTGGACGGACACTTTCGGCACATGATTGCGTAAATTATATTTCTGGATGCTCAGGAATATGTGTTCTTGATCTTATAACTCACTTGATTGCGTCCAATAATGGTATCAGCAGAGTGAATATGTGGACAAAGCTGGCAACGGGGTTTGTTGCAAGGGAAGGTACCAGGGTTGGTATTAGTGTGGTATGTCCTGTGGTTGTTGGTAAGAATCATCTTGAGGTTAGGTGGTTGTCTATAGAAGACTATGGGTCTGTCTCCCAGAACCTCTCGGAGTTTAGTATCCTGTTCCAGTATAGGCTGTAGTTTATTGATAATGTGTTGGACAGGTTTAAGTTGGGGGCTGTAGGTGATGACAAGTGGTGTTCTATTGTTGGTTTTCTTGGGTCTGTCTTGAAGTAGTTGGTTTCTAGGTATTCGTCTGGCTCTTTCAATTTGCTTTTTTATTTCTCTGGGTGGGTAGTTGAGGTTTATAAATGCTTGGTAGAGATCCTGAAGTTTCTGGTCTCTGTCAGTGGTATTAAACCATCTTGTTAGTCTTTAAAGTGATACACAGTCCTGTTTTTTGTTTCAGATTTGTTAACAGATATGATCAGCCTGACTGATGAATGAAAACTATTTCTGTTGTCAGAAGTAGGAGAAAAGTGATGAGCATTTTTCTTTCATGATTGTTTGCAAATTTTTCCATTACATGAAATAATTTACATTGCCACGAAATACTGGTAAATGTCTGCATCTCTCAAAACACTTTTCATGTATTAATTAAACTCCTCACCATCCCTAGATGGTAGTTAAATGAAGCGCAGCATAATGAACTCACTTGCCCAAAGTAACACAATGAGTTAGTTGCAAAGCATGCAATAGAAAACTCTTGCTCTCACCACTAGACCATATTTCCCATTAACATATCAACTTTCAGCTCTTTAAATAGCCACCTTTAAAATCCCATGCAATTGAAAATCCTCAAAGTGATCTTTCCCTTTGAAACAGATCTTTTTCAAAGATGCTAAATGAATAAGCCAATTTCTTTCCTATTATTTCTTCTAGCTGTGAGTTGTTTATGAGTTGTTAGTTGAGTTAAAAAAATACAAAACCTAATTTCAGGCCAACAAGAAATACATTTGTTCCTTATTGGCTAGTAATCACTGGGGGCTTAGTAATAACACTCTGTAATAACTCCGTGCTGAGATTTTCTTTTTCCAGATGGCTTTTTTTTCCTGAATAGTTCCCCTGTAATTTTGGACATAACAGCAGATGAAATGCCATCAGCAATGTCATACCTCTCCTACCTAGGTATTGCTACCAGATAGGCAGCTTTAGGATATGGCTGTAGCTATTAGTCTTCTCTTTTGGATATCCCAAAGGCTGATTGTTGTTCCCAAATGGGCCGGTATAGACTTAGTAGTGACTATTAATTCCTTTTTGTGATTCCTCCTCCCCTCCCCCAGATTCCAGTATGCTTTAAGAGTTGAGAGGACAGTCAACTATTTCAACTATTGTAGCAGAGAGATGTAAAGAAAGGACTAGCCTGAGATGCAGAATACAAAATATGAAGTGAAAAATGTGATTAACTACATAGTATTATCTGCTTATATCAGTTCTCAATCATTATTGCCACTTTTATTATTTTTATCATGCTTGCATTTATTGTAAATTCTTGCAGAAATATTTCTACAACAAAACTATATATTGCATAAGTTTTCCCAAGGCAATATGACAGTTCGACATATCCATTGTTTCCATAAGTGAAGTGCAGCATAATTGTTCAACCTGCTATCTGTAATGATTAGTGAACATATACAGGCAGTCCCCGGGTTACGTACAAGATAGGGACTATAGGTTTGTTGTTAAGTTGAATCTGTATGTAAGTCGGAACTGGCGTCCAGATTCAGCCGCTGCTGAAACTGACCGCCAGTTCTGACTTACATACAGAATCAACTTAAGAACCCCAAGCGTCCCCAAGTCAGCTGCTGCTGAAACTGATCAGCAGCTGATTCCAGGAAGCCCGGGGCAGAGCAACTCTGCCTCGGGCTTCCTGTAGTCAGCACTGGTCAGTTTCAGCAGCAGCTGACTTGGGGACGCCTGGGGCAGAGCTGCTGGGGTGCTGCTGGGTTGCTCCAGTAGCGTCGCTCCTCAGCGCTACTGGACCAACCCAGCAGTATCCCAGCTGCTCTGCCCCAGGCGTCCTGATTCAGCCGCTGCTGAAACTGACCAGCAGCGGCTGAATCAGGACGCCTGGGGCAGAGCAGCTGGGGTGCTGCCGGGTTGGTCCAGTAGCACCCAGAGCGGTGCTGCGGGACCAACTGACAGCACCCCAGCTGCTCTGCCACAGGTGTCCGGAGAAAAGCCTAGTCTGCTGGGGGGGGGGGGGGTACTAGCTGCGCCCCCCCCCACCCCAGCAGAGCAGGAAGACGCGGGCGGCAGACCGAGATGCACCGCGGTCCCGCCGCCTGGGTCCTCCGCGGCTTTGCTCCCAGTCTACCTGGAGACCAGCAGACCAGGGAGACGGGGAGCAAAGCCTCTGAGGATGCCAGCAGCGGGACAGCCGCGGGGCGTCTGGGCTGTCCCACTGCCGGCTTCCCCGAGGCTTTGCAAAGCCGCGGAGGGGCTCGGGTAGCGAGGCAGCCCAGGCGCGCCTGGGCTGCTCCGCTGCCGGCTTCCCCAAGGCTTTGCAAAGCTGCGGGGGGGCTCGGGTAGCGAGGCAGCCCAGGCGCGCCTGGGCTGCTCCGCTGCCAGTTTCCCCAAGGCTTTGCAAAGCTGCGGGGGGGCTCGGGCAGCGGGGCAGCCCAGGCGCGCCTGGGCTGCCCCGCTGCCCGAGCCCCCCCGCAGCTTTGCTCCGCGGCTTCCTGGTCTGCAGACCAGGGAGACACGGAGAAAGCCCCGGAGTACACGGGCAGCAGGACCGCAAGGTCCCGCAGTCCGTGTCCTCCGGGGCGAGCCCCGTTCGTAACTGCGGATCCGACATAAGTCAGATCCGCGTAAGTCGGGGACTGCCTGTATTCAAGTCTGGTTAATTACAGTTCATTAGTTACTTTGTATTTGTAAAATAATCTGTAAATCAATAAATGCATATTTCAAATGACATCAGGCAGATATTTCCCATCATTTTAAAATGCTTGAAGTCCTACAACCTGGACCTGTGCTTTTTTCATAAATGCATTGATTGTAAGGCCAGAAGGGTCCATTAGATCACCTAGATCTGGTCTGGCAAATGAAATTACTCTAGCATAAGACCAGGATAATGGAGTGGCAAATCAAGTCCAGTCAAATTCCAGTTTTGGTAACTTTGTTTAGCTTCCCTAGATCCCTTTGGCAGTTTCAGTCAGGTACAGTACTTTTTTGGATCCACCTATCAAGAGATCTGGGTATAAACCTAAGTCTGACAACTACTCAACCTGGAACTAACAAATTAAATTTGTCAGAGTTTTGCTATTGACCTCAGACAGAGAGCAGGATGAGGCCTATAACCTCTCCAAACCTTGTTTTGGACACGCCTGAAGCAGGCAAATAACTGAAGGGAGGTGGTGGAATCTCCCTCTCTGGAGATATTTAAGAACAGGTTAGATAGACATCTGTCAGGGATGGTGTAGACGGAGCTTGGGCCTGCCTTGAGGGCGGGAGGCTGGACTCGATGACCTCTCGAGGTCCCTTCCAGTCCTATTATTCTATGATTCTATGATACTGGGGTATGAGGGCTCATTAAAAAATTGTTTGTAAAGTGCTTGATAAATGAAATGGTACTAGGGCCAGTCAGTGGCAGGATGGGATTAAGATTTTCCGGTTTCCTGATTTCCAGCCCCATCTTTAAGTCTGTAGGATCTTTAGGTTCTTATTGTGCTTCTGGCTGTAGTACGTGAGCACCTCCTAAAATTATAAAGCTATAGATGAAGATACATTTCTTCTCTCCTGTCAACAAAAACTGGACTTTGTTCACCATCCATGTAGTTTTTGGGAAGCATCTTCTTCCATCCTTAAATTTCAGCAATCCTCCATGAAAATTCACCTTCTCTTCCTCACTGAAATTTTTCACAGAGCAACATGAAAAAAAACATCAAAGCATCTTCACTGCAAAATTTCAATCTCCTTCAGTGTCAAATGAAAAATTTGAATTTTATGGGCTCTGCAGGTACGCACAGTGAACTAGACAAAAAATCAGGCTGGTTATCTCTGGATATATTTTCACCAGTTTCACTTCACCCCAGCAAGAATCTCACAGAAGTGTGACACAGGGCTGTAAGTTGACTGAGGAAACCCAAAAGGTCATTCCAGTTGGAAATTTCTCTCGAAGTCCAGCAATGGCATTGCTCTGTAACAGCTAGTTGCTTCATTATCATGTCTTGATGCAGCATGTCTTGAAACATGCAAGTTAAGATGTTAGCTTGTTAAACTACAGGGTGTCCCAGTCCATTTGAGAGGCTTGAAAGGAATATGAGAACTGAAAGCTTTATCCTGTTCCCTCTACCACATATGGCCACTATTTTGTGATAGCATGGTTGGTATTGATACTTTTTAAAACTGCATTTTAATAAATAAATAATAACAAATTTAAAAACTTTTTAAAAACAATCTTTCTAAAAGCACACCAAAAGACTAAAAATTCAAAAATAAAGTTTAAAGCTAGCAATTTAGGAGAAAAATTGGATGGCTAACAGTTAGCAACTAGCTTGAATCATACTTAGCCATTCAATCTTTCTCCTAAATTGCTAGCTTTAAACTTTATTTTTGACTTTTTGGTGCAGTTTTAAAATTATTTTTTAGTCTTTTGGTGCGCTTTCAGGAGTGGCAAGTTGAAAATCCCATGACAGACAGACAAGAACAGTGGCCGCTTAATAGAAAGATTGTCTAAAAATAGAGCTGTTGAATACTTAAAAAAATTAATCGTGACAGCATCCACCCAAATGGCGCAAAGGAAAGAGTGTGAAGACCCTACTGTGGAGCTGCAAGCAAGTGGGGCAGGTGAGATGAATTTACTCTGAGACAAGCCAGGGCTGTAAGGCCAGACCTGTTGCTTTGGGCCCCACCAAGACCAGTAAAAGGCCAAGCTGACTGAGACACCTGGCCATGAGTGGCTGAGGTCCAGGCTATAGAGAGTGCAGAACAGAGAACTGCTGGGACTCAGTTTAGGGCCTGGAAGGCTACCCCAAAGATCATTTGTTTCCATTGTGGGAAAATGGGCCACATAATATGGTATTGCCCTGATAAAAAAACTTTAAACTCGGGAAGGCAGTACAGGTACTATTATAGACCCAGACTTCCTAGTCATTGGCAAACCTAGACTAGATAAGAAAGTAGAACTGAGACCCATGAAATATCAATGAGAAGGCAATCATAGGGCTTTAAATCCCTCAAATTCAACCTCCAGTCTCTGTCCTGAGGGAAGAGAACATGGGGGTTGCATCTCAGATGCTTCAGGAACTGAGTCAGAACTTCAGTGAAGAAGAACCTGGTGAGGGACTGTGGGGTTCCTTGATGGGAAGTATTTGAGATGGAGAGAAAGTTGGTTGAAAGGACTTGGGAGCTCAGAGAACAGCCATTGGCCAGGACATCAGGCAACCCTACAACCTGCAGAATCAGATGAGTGTTGGCATGGGATAAATAACAGACTGAAGGCTTCTGAGTTCCAGGGAATAAAAAAGGCATGTTTGCAGGGGGTGAAAGAACTGGCTGAAAATGTGGGACAGATCAAGCAAGGAACAGCAGACCTTGAGAAGATGAATCTGGCACCGGCAGACAAATATAAAGAGGTGGCCAAGGAAAACAAAATGGTTCCATCTAGTAAGCAAGATAGTGGGCACAGAAGAGATGATGGGCAGGAACCCTATGAAGGAGGTAAGCTGATATAGTGTGGCTGTTCTTCTGTTCTAGCAAAATACATCTGAAGGCAGAAGTTGTGTCTTGCTCTATACTTAGCACAAATCCATCATCAATACTCAACACAAAGAATAATATTATTTCTAATTCAGGGTTTGACCCAGGAAACATTAATGAACAAGAGTAACTTTACTGTAGTCAGTTGAATGGGACTATTCACATGACTATTTGTATCATTGGCACCAATAGGCCCCTGTTATGTTAAGGTTTAGAATGTGTGCATAGCTTTCTGTGCTGCTAGTAGTCTTAACTTCTTTTGATAGGCAGCTGACTTTTCTATATGTCTGTACAGTTCCAGGCACCCCAGCTGTGCTCCATAATCAGTAAAACTGGTTGAAAACTATTAATTGAACATGTTACTAGACACATTTAGCATTTTATGGAATCGTATATTCTACTGATCCATTTTTTCTGGTATTTAATCAGTTGTAATGAATGATTCTAAAAATATAAAATTTATATATGCATATCAATGTGTGGCTTGTTTTCTGCATTGAACTTTTCCAGGGTTTCGTATCACAGATATCACTGCTTCTAAATCTTGCATCTGTTTAAAATCACCTGGTACCCCTGTAGCAAGCTGGGAATCACCTTTCTTTTCTTCACAATTCTCATATGTGATGAGTGTAGATGAACTATCATTCTATGCTATCGAAGAGTAAATAAAACATATGATTTCATTTATATTTTACAAATTAAAACTGCAGAGTAATTAGTTATTTTGACACTTTATTAGAGTCCCAACAAAAAATTCCTGTCACAAGGAATCATTACAATGGCACATTTTGAAGAATAGAAGATTTCTTTTGAACAAATTCATTAGAATGACAACACAAATGAGCAGAACATTTTTTCCACATCAGCACTGAAGAATTTCTGGATTTTTTTTAATAACTTCCTTATGACCCTCTTGTAGTAATAGAATGAAATCAATACTAAGCTGTGTGGAAGATGAAATCAGAGTCTTTCCACAGCGCGAGTCCTTGAATCGTCCAAATAAATATGTAGGTTTCCACAAATCCAGTCTCAGACCATGCAAACGGTTCTCTCAGATCAGCTTAGTTTGATGCATTAGAATTACCAGAGCTAGTTGAAGGCCCCCCTAGGAAATGGTAAGTTATGAAAAAAGAATATAACACAACATTTTTGTTTTTTGAGGACATGACAAAACAATTGACGCTCATTTTGCAGTTTCATCACAATTTATAACAAATACAAATACATAATAGGATTGATACATTTTT
This sequence comes from Pelodiscus sinensis, assembly GCF_052426305.1. NCBI lineage: Eukaryota > Metazoa > Chordata > Testudines > Trionychidae > Pelodiscus > Pelodiscus sinensis. The sequence goes on from NC_143053.1 coordinate 31,440,686, forward strand.
CAGAAACTGAAGCACATACAGTATTGTTAAAATTCACAGCAACATTTACTTCAGCTCTATTTGCGCTGTTGAAATAATTAGTTTGTTCCATGATACAGGTTGAAGCTCTCCTAACAGGGATTCTCTGGTCTGGCAACATCCATGGTCTGGCACGGATGTTGCAGGACCTGAGAGTCCTAGTGGAGGGCCAGTGGCAAGGATCCCTGTGGGGCTGGGAGATGTGGTAGTTCGGTGGGGCAGGGATCTGCAGCTGCCGTGTCCAGCAGGTCTCTGGAGCCACAGTGTGGCATATGGCTGCACTTTCCGGGGGGTCCCCGGAGCCCCAGCACGGTGCACATGGCTGCCCAGTGGGTCCCAGAGTCAGGGCAGCGATGGCTGCCTACTGGGGCCAGCAGGAGGTGAGGAGATGTTTGGGAGGCCAGGGGACTGGGCAGGGTCCACAAATGACCTCCCCTCGTCTGGCAATATCCCTTATCCAGGATCAGTCAGGTCCCCAGGGTACCAAACCAGGGAGGATCAACCTGTATTAACATTAGACCGACATCTATCAGGGATGGTCTAGATGGTGCTTGGTCTTGCCGTGAGGGCAGGGGACTGGACTTGATGATCTCTTAAGGTCCCTTCAAGTCTAGTATTCTATGATTCAGGCCTGTTTGTATGAGTGAGAGAGAGAGAGAGAGAGAGAGAGAGAGAGAGAGAGAGAGAGTGGTGTTGGCTGTTGTTTTTAAACAAACAGGATCTCTTTTATGCTTGTAAGGCTAAAGGACTGATCCTAAAAATTGCTGTGCAATAGGAATTACTGGTGCTTGGTGCCTCTCAGAACCAGTCTCTCAGTTGTTGTATTAAGTTTTGAATCTGCATGGCTGAAGTCAATGGAAGTTATGCTATTTATTTTAATAAGAGCTTGATTGGCCCCTCTTAGAATAAATTGGAATTGCTTTGCGCTAATCTTAAGTCTTATCTGAAAGCGCTGGTAGGAGTGTGCGTGTGTGTGTGTGTGTGTGTGTGTGTGTGTGTGTGTGTGTAAAAACATGTGCTAAATTGCAAGGTATTATATTTGCTCTTCACTAAAATCTGTACAGGAACTTTTATAAGACTTTCACTTTGCATCTTTTTTATATGAATTTCATTCACTGAGAGAGATATTGCAACATAAACTATCATTTAAAATGACATCTCCACACTGAGTCTTGTAAACATAAGGTAAGTAACTTGCTGAGCAGTAATATTTGAACATAAATAGTTAACTATTCCATTTGTTTATAACATCCTGTCTCGTTCCGTTCAAGCTGACAAGTTTTGATGTGATAGTATTTTTTCAAACAACTGTATAAATGAAATAGATACAGGTTGGACCTCCCTGGTCCGGCACCGTGGAGACCTGACTGGTCTCAAACGACAATTTGCTGGACCAGGGGACGTGTACTCTGCCAAGGCCCGAGACTGCGAGACCCCTGCCTCTGGCCCCTTTTATCTCCTCCCCAGCTGGGCTGCATACTTGGCAGCCTGGGGCTGGAGCCAGCAGCAGAAATGGGCATCAGGGGTTCTTCAGTCCTGGCCCAAGCTGCTTCATGTGGCCAAATTTCCCCAGCCCCTTGCTGCTGCGGGTGACTAGGCTTCTCCAGCCCCTAACCCTGCACTGACACGTGCTGTCAGGGTTCTTTGGCTCTGTGCTGCCATGGGCAGCCAAGCTTCTATGGCCCCATGCTTTCGTGGGCATCTGGTCTTCTATGGTCCCCAGCCCCCATGCTGCCATAGGCGCCTGGGGTTCCCCAGCCCCCGACTCAACACTGCTGAGGGATGTCAGAATTCTCTGACCCCGGCCTCATCACTGCTGTGGGGCTGCTGACTCTTCTGCCCTTAGGCTTGCAGGCTGTCTGGTCCAGGAGTATCTGTGGTCCTGCCAGACCACGGATGTTGGACCAGAGAGTGCTGGTTTTGAAATCTGCAGCCTGTAGTATGTTGGCTCTAATCTGTTCTTCTGTATAATCTATACAAGAATGAAAAAAGCAGATCAGTGTTATAAACAAAATTGCAAAGAAATAAATTGTCACAATATTTAGAACGAGATGGGACAGAATTAATACATTAATTGTGATGCATATTCCATTAAAATACCGTTCATGAAAAATGCATACATATCTATATGTAATTACAACAAAAATTATGTAAAACAGAAATGTGGAAATGTACCCAGTTCTAGCTCTCATTGTAACTCCTGGCAGGGAGGACTTAAGGAACTGGATATATTTCAGACTAACAACAGTATTTTCAGGTATACATATTGCAATAAGAAGTAAAATATTCTGCTTCAGAAGACCATAACCTTGTAATTGCGTGGGTCACAAAGGAAAATGTCTCCCAGTGGAAAGCACTGCACAAATATCTATCTGTACTGCAGGTTTGTTTGTCTCCTCCCATCCCAGTTTCCTCTAAATAAAGTAATGTATTGATCAAGACCAGTGGCAGGGTATTGGAAGTTGATATGCCAAATGCCTGATGCAGTATGGCCAATACTAATAGTTAAATTAATCACAGGTGTAACATTGGTTTCACTAGTGTTTAAATCAGGGAAAAATAAATCAAATCTATCCCTATATCCTCAAATGCTGAGTGTTCCACAGAGTTAGCAGATTTCTAATATATTTACTTTGACCCCCCCCCCCAACACCATGTTGAAAGAATACAAATCTTCCTCTTTGTTCCTTGTCTTAATTATCCATTCATTCAATTTCTCTGTCCCTGTGACTTCTGCACCATCCTTGTTCAGCATAATCACAAAACAATGGAAATGTAGCACTGGAATGACCTTGGAAGAGCTTCAAATTCAGCCCCCTGCCCTGAGAGTTCATTTTTGATGGGCGTTTGTCTAACTTGTTCTTAGAAACCTCCACTGAGGGGGATTCCACAACCTCCCTTGGAAGTCTGTTCCAGAGTTTAACTAACCTTATAGATAGGAAACTCTTTCTAATCTCTAACCTAAATCTCTCTTGCTGCAGATTAAGCCCTTTACTTCTTGTTCTACCTTTATGGGACCTGTTCAACAATTGATCACAGTCCTCTTCATTACAGCCCTTAACATATTTATACACAATGATCATGTCCTTACTCAGTCTTCTTTTGCCAAGATGAAACATGCCTAATTTTTTCAACCTTCCCTCATAGGACAGGTTTATTGAAGTCTTATAATTTTTCTTGCTCTCCTCAGGACTTTCCAATTTATCCAGATCTTTCCTAAAGAAAGGTGCCCAGAACTGGACACAGTATTCCAGCATAGGTCTCACCAGTGCTGAGTGGATCGGGACAGTTACTGCCTAAGTCTTACATGTAGCACTCCTGTTAATACACCTCAGAATAACATTAGCCTTTTTACCAACTACATCACATTGTTGGCTAATATTCAATTTGTGATCCACTATAGCCCCCAGATGCTAGCCAATTAGGGGATAATACTGCTGATAAGGATCTGAGGGTTATGTTTGCAGCTATGCCTTTAATTTTAACTTCTTAATTCGTGTTGATTTCAGACCAGGTCTTTGAAAGATTAAAGTAATTTTGAATTCTAAACCCATCCTCTAAAGAGCTTGCAACCCCTTCTGGCTTGGATCACCAATCAATTGATAAGCATAATCTCCACTCCATTATCCAGGTCATAAATCAAAATTTGAATGGTACCAAACCCAGGATTGACCTCTGCAGGATCCCACTAGAAATGCCCTCTCAGTTTGACTGTGAACCATTGATAACAACTCTGAGTATGGTTTTTCAACCAGTTGTATACCCACCTTATGATAACTTAATCTTGACTAGATTTCCGTAGTTTGCTTATAAGAATGTCATGTGGGATATTATCAAAAGCCTTACTAACATGAAGATATATAGCTATAGAAGGAAATTAGGGCTGTTGGGCATGATTTCCTCCTGACAAATCTGTGCTGATTATTTCTATAACCCTATTATCCTGTAGATGCTTATAAATTGATTGTTTAATAATTTGTCCTAGTGTCTTTCCAGATATCAATTAGACTGACTGGTCTATAACACTGATCAGTCATGCCAATGCTTGTATCACTATGACCTGTAATATAATTTCCCATCTAATAGGGAAGGCATTGTATAAGGAAGTCTTTTAAAGATATTGTTAGAAATACAATAAGGCTAATAAGGTTCAAAGTCAACATTTAATTGTTGGATCTTTATAGAACCACTTAAAAGTCTATAAACAGGTGGGAATTCATGTTTATTACTGTCAAAATCATATAATTTATTTTTAATAGCTCAGTAAATTGCTACATGTTTCGAGCAAAGACAGCAAGACTTTAGGGCTGATCCTGCACATATTTTCTACTATGCAGAGAAGCTACTATTGTGATAATTCTTATAGACTTCAGGGATTTCCATAATTGTTGAAGAATGAGAGAGAAAGATCTGCCCCATAACACTTCTAATTACTGTAAGCAATCTAAAATTGTACTTAAAAAAAAGCTAACATTTGGAAGACAAGATATTGGCTTTGATGGACCATTAAAGCTCTCCTAACAAGATTAGCCCAGTCTGTATCCAAATATGCTCTTTCCCTTCATAAGTAGGTGGATTCCATCTCTGCTTAGCAATCCTTCTTCTGGAACAGCCGAAGCCCTCCTGGTGACACTGTCCTCACAAACAGGCATTTACTTCCAGGGATGCATCTGTTTCTGCTTGGACCCCTACCCTTGATACCATCTGCACTCCCATATCCCTCACCCTTCACCTATAGCCCAGTAGTCACTTCTCATTTGCTAAGGGTCATACCTTACGGTATCATTAGTGCCCACATGGCTAAGTAGCATGGAGTAGTACTCAGAGGACTGCATGATCCTTGACAATCCTTCCATAACTTCTTGGTAGGCAACATACTTCCTGGGATGCCATATTAGGGCAACAGATGGGTACCTCCATCCTCTTCAGACTAGAGTCACCAACCACCACTACTTTACATTTCCTTCTGGGAGTGGTGGCTGTGATTCTGCCAGCCTTGTGGGTAGGTTTTCATGGCTTTTCTTCCTCCGCCTTTGGGAGTGATTTCTCATTGCAATGGCAGCATAATGGTTCTCCATCCCAATAGTGGGTGGGTTGGGACCAGGGATGGAACACTACTTGCTCCCAGAAGCCATCAGTGTCTTCCTGTGACAGAGCCATATCCACCTCCCCCAGGGATGTGACAGAATCCCTCTGTAACTGGATGGCTTCCTCAGCTTTGGATGTGTCCATGTCAATATTTTCAAGGACTTCTGCATGGGCTCAGATGCTCCTCAGCCTAGCCACCTCCTCCTGTAGCTCTCTACCTTCTTCCTGAGAGATTCCACCAGTAGACACCTTTCATACTAGATGAGCACCACACCCTGGTTTTCTATGAGTGGGAATTGCAGGTCACAGTCTCTGCAAATCCATCCCAGGACCTGGGTAGAGGCATCCATAGTTAGGTTCTCTGTCTGGATATAGGCGCAGGTGAGAGAGAAAGGAGAAGTATTGTCACTGTTGGTGTAATCCTTCCTAACCATAGCAATTATATCTAGTATCCCTCCCACAAACTCTTGCTCAAGCTCTTCTGTTTGCAGTCTCTTGTGAAATCAATGTTTAGAATATTTACTGATTTGAAAAAATCAGTTCTTCTAAGCCTAAGAAGAACCACAATACTGCAGATCTTTTAAAACATTATTTGGGGGAAATCATGAAATATTTTGAAATTTCAAACTTTAAATTTTGAGAACAAATAGGAAATTTTTTTAAAAATTTCCTATCATTTTTTCCTCCTTTTCCCCAACCAATACCTGGCATTATCAATATCGAAGCTTGAATCCACTTGTAACTGTCTGAGGGAGGCTTGCTGTTGAGCCAAGTTACTAAATGTGTAAGTCTGCTCTGGTTCTTTTCAGCACATGCTCAATACAATGTATATTTGCTATGAGTAGACACTTATTTGTCAAGTAGTGTGTCTAATACTGCCTTCTTAAAATATAAGACTTTGAAAGGCTGTGAACAGATTTTGTTTATTCCCACCTGTCAACTTATTGAATGTTTTTCCTATTTCATGCTCTGGAAAGTAAGAAAATGGATTTCATGCTCTTTATCATCAGAAATCTATTCATTATAGTGTGTCATAATGCTTACAATTAGATACACTCTAATCTGAAATTAGGGAGTTTATGCTAGATAATAACTGCAACAAGAAATGGTTTTGGCTATTCTCTCACTTTTGACGTGAGGTTGTTCCTGTATAAAATAATTACATTTCTTTTTCAGTATTATTCTAATAGCCTGTAATATTCTGATTGTGCACTTTAGGAAATGTGATGAGTGTTCTCATTGCAGGACCTTTCATGAGGCATTCATTACCTTGCAGGTTTGAGCAGGGAGACATTGCACTTTTAAAAGTGTTAGGCAGATCAGCCTTGTCTTATCAGAAGGATATCATGTTTAGTTTGACTAGTTTGCAAACTGCCTACTGTATTGGATAGACCAGCACAAACAGAACCTGATTCTTAACTCTTTGCTCAGGCAAAACCTCCACTGAAGTTTAAATCAATGATTCATGATGTCAGATGGGAGATTTGCCCAAGTAATGATTGCAGGATAAGCGATGAAGTATGTCTAGCCTTAAGAGTATAAGAACTTAAGCCACAATTCATCATATATATAACACTAAATATTTGTGTCATCCCACCGAAGTCAACTCTTATGCTCGAGTTATATATCTATATATACACACACACACTTAGATATTTTGCTTAGCATGTTTACTCCCATCCTGGGAGTCTGCTTTTGCTTAAAGTAGGAGTACAGATGGGCAGAGATGTATAGTCGTTCCTGGATTCTGTGAGCAGAACAACTCTTGGTTTAATGTAGGCTGTCATAAATATTGCATCTAAATGTTAATAAAGACTAGAGTGATCCAGAATGATGTAAGCCTTAGGTCTGAAATGAAGAGAGCTGAAGTAGAATGGAAATAGAAGTATCTATCTTCATTCTCCCATCACCTGTAAAAGGACATAAAAATAGTTATACTAAGCTGATCAACTCTTTTTTGAGCTCAGAGGAGTAAACAGGTACACGGCAATATTTCAGTTATACTGCATGAAAAATCATCAGAAAACCAGAAACATTACTCATCATTAGAGTCAAGCAAATTTTTGGCCAAAACGTCTTGTCAGCAAACAATGTAACTTAAGTGACACCAAAATGTTTCTCTAATTTAAGTTGAATTCTCCAAATCTTATATTGAAAGAAGGCAAACAAAAATCCAAATAAACCAAAATGTTTCTTTTGACATTTTTTAAATGAAATGTTCTGATAGTTATTTTAATTCAAAATTACTTTTAATTTAGAAATGTCCTTCCATTTTATTTTTTTTTAAGTAAAAGACAACTTGAAATCAAATTGAAATGTTTCAGTTGGGTCAATGTTTCATTTGACTCAAAACTTTTTTTTAACTTTGATTCACTGAAAATTTTGAAAAATGTTGTTTTTGGGTTGTACCAAAAGGATACTTAACTGTATGGTTCAGAATTGTCAGTGAACCAAATCAATTATTCATACAGCTCAATTTTATATGGACATCTGGGAAATTTGCAACTCCTGAGTTGTGCTAGGTATAATAGATGAGAAAAAAATAGTTTACCTCTAGATTGTGGTATTTAGTCACAGGTGTGTGTTGAGATGGTGTGTAGGTGGTCGCATAGTGGGCACACAAGAGAGTGCCACACCGCTTTCAAGCAGGAGAGCTGAACTAGGGATGTAAAATCCTGTTTAATGAATTAACTGGTTAAATGGGAGAAGTGGAGGGTTGCTTCAGCCCTCTGGGCTAGAGCCGCACACATGTCACTGGCAGGGGCTACTCTAGCCTAGCTGCTTCCAGCCTCATGCTGAGCTGCCAGTTAATGATAATGGTTACCCATTCCCCAGGAGCAGATCCACTCAAGCTGTGCAGGCTGGGAATTGGCAGCCTTCTGTGGGGCCAGAAGCAGCAGCCGCGGGGGAAGGAGGGGGGAGATGGATCCCAAAAGATGGTGAGCACTTCCTATGAGAAGCTGAGTGCCTTGAACTCTGATACCTGCATTCTATCATGAGAACTGAGGTAGCTCAGTAGCCTACATGACTAGGCTCTTCTACTGACCGAGCAGCACAATTTCACTCCAGTTCATTTGGTAGGGAGAAGGTGATTTGATTCCCACTTACCCAATGCTGTCATTCGGGTAAGTCCAGCACTTTGAAAGCACAGCACCTTATGCTTCTGAGAACAAGAAACACTTCCCTTTTATTTGCACACCAGTCTGATTTCCATTTTTTAAAGAGACTCGACAGGTGTCAAAGGTATAAAGACAGTGTCTATTCACTTGCAGATATTTTGTACATAATTGGCAATTGCAGCAGAACTGTCCAAAATTTGCATCTAAACTGTGTTGTGACAACTTGACAGTTTTTGTTTTTGTGGAAAATAGCACCAAAACCAAAAAAATTCCAACTCTTAGCACAGGCAATTTTCATCAGATAACTAAAGAAGAGGATATTTCATCATATCTGAAAACAAATTTGTGAAATGCATCAAACAGCTGAAAAATTCATGAAAAAGACCTCAAAAAATGAGAGAGCAGTTGAGGAAGCTATTAATGATACAGTCACACAATTTTGGACTACAAAATACTTGCATGTTTCACAACTTTTAATGTGAATTTTTGTTAAGTCTTCAAAAAGAGCATTCAAAATAGTTCTGAAAGGTAAAGGATTGTAGTAAAGTATTCTATTTTTTCTGCTATATTCAGGTACAAATAGGTTTGTGATTCTTTTTATACAACTTCACAGAATTTCACATGGCCACAGCTAGTATAAATTAATGTACTCTCATCGAAGTAAATGATGTTGTGCCGATTTATACCACATGAGGAATTTTTGTGAATCTGGTTCCTTTTATCTACTATATATTTGAAAGTGTCTGTTTGTGAGTGAGCAAGTCTATTTGTACAAGAACTCCTCCTAAAGGATAAGAGCTAGGACCACCAAATTCGGTATGCTACTTCCTCTTATCACTTAAAGCACTGTAAGCGTTTGGTCATGCAGGGTGGGGCGGTTAGCTCCCCCCCACAATTCATACAGGGATGCATAAAACCATAGAGAAAACAGAATCAACAGGTAGGAGAATGGGATGTCTATAGTCCTGAGCCTCCAACTCCCAGGCACCCTTTAGGGAGGGTAGGGGGGCTTCAGCTCCCCCCCCCCATTCATACAAGAACTCTGTTGGCTGTTCCCTTTTATCAGAGCATAAGGGGAAAGTTCACAGTTTGCTGCATTTCCCACTCTGGCTGGGGAAAGTAGGAGGCAGACAAGCCTGGACCTGCCCCAGTGGGGGGATATGTACCCTTTCCCTAGACATGCCTCCAGCAACTGCAGCAACCGTGGAGAGGTGCTTCTCACCTGTCCCCAAACTCTTCTGTAAAAGAGGGCTAGAATATTCCTCACTTCCCCAAGGCAGCCTGCATACTGAACCCCTCATCTCCAGCCCTACCCCAAAAAGCAATAATTTAAATGAAGAAAATAAAAAATTAAGGATTAAAGCAATGCTGGATAAAACGTCTAGTACTTAATACGAATATGCACAATGGATTAATTTCTGCTAACGGTTACCTCAGAGGATAAACAGGTATCGTCGAAGGACACTTTTGTAGAGGACAGATAGGTATTGGTGACAGTAATGTCTTCTAGTTCAGTGCTGAAGTGATCGGACTCCTTGATGACACTGTAGTTTAGGGCCACACTGTAACTGGTAGGTTTCTCTGACTGTTTCTTCTGGCAATTGCAGAGTTTCTTGAAAGATGCTCTGAATTTCTGGGACATGAGATTGTAAATCACGGGGTTGATGGCACTATTTAGATAAATGCAGATTCTACAAAATAACAGGAACCAATTTTCTTGGAAAGGATTGGAGAGAAAGGAGTTTACAACCACCAGCGTCCTATAGGGCATCCATAAAAATGCAAACAAGATCACAACCACAGCCAGCATCTTGGTAACCTATGGAAAACAGAAGGATACACAATGAAAAAGTAGAACATCAGTGCTCAGTGTTCTGTAGAGATGTGAATGTAAAGTTGGTATTGTCTGAACAGCTCTGAATTTGATGACGTGATCTATATCTGGGTCTCAGTTAGAATTTTGCTATTTTCTTACCACTATAATGAGCTGATCCAAATTCATTGATCCAAACTCCCCTGAACTTTCATAAAATAAGGATGATTCCTTATGGCTGGGATCCATATTATTCAATTAATATCCAGTTAATTCCCATGGAACATATTTTAGGCCTGAGTCTTTGCAACTACAGTAAACTTGCTTAATGGTGCAGTTATGCTCCTGAGAAATGCTACTTTAAGGGAAACAATATTAAGCAAATCCAATTTGCCCATTAGAATTAATGTAAATAGTGGGAGTTAGGTTCCAGGGAATTTTTTTTTCAGGAACCATAAAATATTATACACATGTACAGTAAAAGTTTTAAACAATTTAGTACTGTACAGAGCAATGATGCTTGCGAAGCTTGGTTGAAGTGGTGGAGTCACAGGGTGGAATATTTCCCAGGAAAAGTCTTGCTTCTAAATGATAAATTAGCACTTGGCAGAGCCCTCAAGGGTTAAGATGTTATTAATGTAGCTTCACTTTCTAGAGCAGGGGTCTCAAGCATCTGGCCCGCAGGCCAGTCCCGGCTGGAGTGAATGAGCAATCTAGCCCAGGACTCTTGGTGGGCCTGGGGGACCTGTCTATCACTGGTTCTAAGCCCTGCCCTTCCCTTCCATAATCTGCCTCTCCTCCACCCCACTCTCATCTGATCCATGCCACCACTAGAGCAAGGGGCTCAAACCTTGTTTCCCAAGCAGACGGCTTTGGGAATCACCAGGGATGGGCCTGGTGCCATATGACAGCAGCGATCACACCCCCAGCACACACACTTCCTGCAGCAGCAGGAGCTGCAGGGGGGTCATTTGCCATGGGGGAAGAGGACAGGGTGATGGCAGGAAGGGGAAGGGGTTTGGGGATGAGGGCCCCCAGCCCACTGGGAGTCCCAGACCAGATTGTGCAATCGCTCTGGCTGGGTCTGGCCCATGGGCTGGAGGTTTGAGCCCCCTGCTCTAGTGGTGGCATGGATCAGATGAGAGGGAGAAAACATCAGATGCACCCATGGCAGTGGCTGCAAACATTTCCCTGAACCATTCTGTCCTGCGGTTGGTGCATACAGCTGCACAGTGCCCCAGGGTGTGTGCGTGAGAGACAGGCAGAGATGCCTAACAGTGTGGTTAAGAGACAGACACAGATGCATACATCTGGGTACAGACAAGGTTGTGAATTGCCCCTTTCAGTATGCTGGTGCCAGTTCAAGTGCACTGCCCTTGTAAGTAGACCAGGAAGTTCAGACACAGGACACTGTCGCTTTGATATCCTGCTTTGAGACAATTATATATGGAGTGGGGGGCTTGATGAGGAGAAATTGGGACATCCTGACATCAGCATCTGTCTGTTCCTTCCCCCATCCTCCCTGCACAGCCAGAAGGAGGCTCCCAGAAGCAGCTCCAAGGCAGAGGGCAGGAGCAGCTCAGCAGTCAAAGAAAAGGCAGCTGAACTGCAGCTGCCCAACTGCATACCTTACAGGTAATGTGGAGGAGCTAATGGGGTGGATGACTGCCAACACACCTGGATATTATAATGACATTATAAGGGAGCATTGTACAACCTTAAACAAGCATGTGCTCTAATAGATATGCAACAAAACAATGCTAACAAGGACAACACTGTGTAGGGAATTACTGTACCATAGTTAGGAATAAGTGTCTATTCCCTTGGAAAGAAAGCAACTCCTGTCTTCCCCTCAATGGTATGGAGCAGCTACTTCTAGTGCTGACTGTGTGTGACATTTTAAAACTGAAACCAAATTACCTACTTTAATGGTTACTGTCACATAATAGCAGACTCCCAAATTCAGTACAAAGACGTCTGAGTTAGATTAGTTTCTAATAAAAAACCTAAACAATTAATTCAGACATTAAGTCCTGGTCAAGTGACTCATACATTATTTTGAAATTCTTACTGATAGCCCAAAACTTGCCAGAGAAACAGTGGGTTACCTTACAACATTATCATCTTAGAAATATCACTTATTTCACTTAAACAGACTTAGAGGGTGCAGAGCTGTTCTTAAGCATTTGCAGAATACATAGCTGTGTATGGCTAGGGCCACCACTGTGGGATGGGACAGCAAGAAGCAAGCAGTGCTGGCGCTGGTGGCCAACCCCATCCTTCTCCCTCCCCACAAGCAACACCCAGCCTCCACTCACCCGCGCCACCTTCTGGGGATAGAAGCAGGGTCATGTTTCTGGGATGTGGGGGACCCTGACCAGGCTGGGGGGCCAAGGCTGGAGGCAGGCATGGCCCTGGGAGTGGAGCCCCGGAACTCACGTAAAATGTGGGGCCAGTGGCAACTGGGACCCCCATGTGTGCGGCCGATGTCAGAGTTCTGGGCAGCAGCCGGGACCTCAGGAGACAGCTAGGAACTCACATAAGATGTGGGGTGCTGCAACATGCTCCAGATCCCATGCCTGTCTCCCTACTCCTGTCCCTACAACCCTGAGCACAGCCCCTGGCCCCTCCTCCATTTTCCCTGCCCACCCATAGGGAACCATAAATCATAAGGATGGCCCTGATTGGTGACAGAGAGCAGCTTCTGAGCTTACACGGAGCTCTTCTTCAGGTCTGGGAATGGTACTCACAGGTTATGTCTATGCTATAATAAAACACCCATGCTTTAGGACCCCAGAGACCCAGTATAACTCAAATGCATTCTGGGTGTGGCACACTGTTCTATGTAGTGGCACTTAGACCACTAAGGGTATGACCTATGAAGCCAGGCTTCATGAACTGGGCTTGTTTAGTTTGGAAAAAAGAAGATTAAGGGGGGGACATGATAGCGGTTTTCAAATATCTAAAAGGGTGTCACAAGGAGGAAGGAGAAAATTTGTTCCTCTTGGTTTCTGAGGACAGGACAAGGAGTAATGGGCTTAAAGTGCAGCAGGGGAGGTTTAGATTGGACATTAGGAAAAAATTCCTAACTGTCAGGGTGGTCAAATATTGGAATAAATTGCCAAGGGAGGTGGTGGAATCTCCCTCTCTGGAGATATTTAAGAACAGGTTAGATAGACATCTGTCAGGGATGGTGTAGATGGAGCTTGGTCCTGCCTTGAGGGCGGGGGGCTGGACTCGATGACCTCTCGAGGTCCCTTCCAGTCCTATTATTCTATGATTCTATGATTCTATGTCTACACTAGCTCGTTAATTCAAGCTAGGTAGGCAAATGAGGCGACCAGAGTTGCAAATGAAGCCCGGGATTTAAATATCCCGGGCTTTATTTGCATGTTCCCGTCCGGTCGCCATTTTGAAATTTCACTAGCCTGAACTCACTGCCGTGCGGCTACACACAGCAGTGATATGTTAATTTGAACTAAGTCCTTAGTTCGAATTAACACGCGGCAGTGAGTTCGGGCTAGTGAAATTTCAAAATGGCGACCGGATGGGAACATGCAAATAAAGGCTGGGATATTTAAATCCAGGGCTTCATTTGTAACTCCCGTCACCTCATTTGCCTACCTAGCTCGAATTAACAAGCTAGTGTAGACATACCCTTACAGAGAAAGAGAGAATAAGTTGCTCTGAGAGCTCTACAGCTGAGAGCTCACTGGCTTTTAACTCAAGCTGCAGAAGCTCATGCACTAATCTCCAGAGGTCTCACGTTAGTTCTACCTGTCAGTGTTACATCAGCACAAGCCCAAAAACCTACACTGCAATTTTATATTCCTATAGCCCGAGCTCCACAAGCTCAAGTCAGCTGATATGGACTAGCAGCGTGGGCAGACATGAGATGGGCAGTAAACACTTCATAGTTGTAGGAAAAAGGAGGGTTATTGAATTATCGATTGTTGTAATCCAGTGCCTGTTTTGACTCCATGATCTGTAGTATCTAACAGAGTTACAAATGTAAATTCCCATGCTCACCTTTTGAAGGTGTTGTGTGGGTTTCCTCTGAGGACAGACTGTAATAGGATTAGAAAAGAACTGGATAAAATTCATGGAGGTGAGGTCCATCAATGGCTATTAGCCAGATAGGTTGAAATGGTGTCCCTAGTCTCTGTTTGCCACAATCTGAGAATGAGCAACAGGAGATGGAGCACTTGATGAGTTCATGTTCTGTTCATTCCCTCTGGGACACCTTGCAGTGTCCACTGCTGGAAGACAGGATATTGGACTAGATGAACCTTTGGTCTGACCCAATGTGGCCATTCTTACGTTTTTATGAAGATTGAGAGGTCAGGTATGGACTGATTGTTTACTGAAAAGTGTTTTGTCACTTATACTTTTATCACATAAAGTTTGTTTTAAAAAACCAATGAAAAACTATTCCTTGAGGGATTCCAAAAAGTTGGAAGTAAAGTCAATAAAAATAAAAGTGAAAAACAAGGGCAGTAAAACCAAAATAACGAGTTCTTAAAATGAGTCCCACTATTCTGAATGTAGCTGATATACTAACAGTGTTTTATCGTTACAATATTTAGTGCCTTTCACCCTGTAATCTCCAAGTTATGCATTTAAAAAAGTCTGAAAAATTTATTAATAGTTAAGATGAATCTTTTGGTGATGAAGAGTTAATAATCTGGAAACACAGACACCCACCCACCCATCCCATTGATTTCAGTGGCACATCACAGAGAGTAAATCAGTCTAGAATTACATCCAGGCTACGTCTATACTGCATCCCCCTGCCGAGAGAGGGATGCAAATGAAGCACTTTGGAAGTGCAAATGAGCTCGGGATTTAAATATCCCGGGCTTTATTTGCATACTCACATTCCGACGCCGTGCCGATCAGGCTCAGTGTCGAAAGTAAAAGTAAAGTGTAGCCATGGCTCTGCTGACAGTGGGGAGCTTTTTCGACAGCTCCTGTACTCCACAAAAAATATTGAAATCCCTGGCTCATTTGCACTTCCGAAGTGCCGAGAGAGGGATGCAATCTAGACACAGCCCCAGTATGTATGTGCGAATTTAGAGGGTGAGGCTCTTCCTAGTGAATGAAGACTGTTGGCTTTTACTGTGCTTCTTTGAATATTGCTATATCTTATTGAAATAATGCATTTGTATCTACCAGACAAATTAATGAAATTTCCCGTTTCCTGCTCCATGGTGCAGTTACACATTACAACCTTTTTCAGGGTAACTGTGTAAATAAGACAATGGTACTACAGCTCCTATGACTATTCAAAATATAATTTCATTGCCTCGTAGGTAGGGATATGAATTTTTAATACCTCTGACAGAGGACTGAACTTTACTTCCATAACTCTCCTACTAACCTTAACATTGCATTTTTAATTGCTTTGTTTTTGTGTCTTTGGTTAAAGCTGTAGGGAATATACTTTTCTTGCCTGTCATAATCAGATTTTTATTATATAGAAAATATGCACTCTCATTGCCTGAGATGTTTTCTCCTGTCTGACTAGATATATTCTAAGTGTTTGTTTGATTTTTACTTATGGGTGTTGATGATAACACATCCGATTGAGAAACTTATCACTTTATAGTTATAGGCCGCTGCTTTATTTGCCTTTCTCTGGTCACAGACTTATAGCAGTGTTGCAAAATAATCTTAGCTGGCTAAAACAGACTGTTTTTAGACAGAAGGGAAAAGAAGAGAGATAGGAAAGAGAAGAAATAAAGAAGGGAGGGAAACAGACACATTGGAGGAGATGGAGGTGAAGTCTCCATGCCAGATGATGCTTGGGATTCAGAGGGAGGGACCTGATAGAGGCAGTGATGTCAGCTGGTTCCATTTCTCTGGCCTGGTGTGGTCAAGACATCTCTCAGGATTATAAAGAAGAAGATTTAAGGCCCCAGATGGTGGTGTGGGGCTGGAAACCTTAAAGCTGAAGTTTGTTCCAGGAGCCTTTTACTCCCTAAGGCTGTGTCCAGACTCAGGGGTTTTTTCGGGAAAAGTAGCCTTTTTCCGAAAAAACTTCACCTGCGTCTGGACTGCAGCCGCGTTCTTTCGAAATTAAATCGAAAGAACGCGGCTTTTCTTTCGACGGCGGTAAACCTCATTTCACGAGGAAGAACGCCTTCTTTCGAAAGTGCTTCTTTCGAAAGAAGGCGTTCTTGAATGTAAATAGGGCTTCTTCGAAAGAGAGCATCCAGACTCACTGGGTGCTTTCTTTCGAAAAAGCGGCTTGCTCTTTCGAAAGTTCCGCGTGCAGTCTAGACGCTCTCTTTCGAAAGAGGCTCTTTTGAAAGTATCTTTCGAAAGAGCCTCTTTCGAAAGAGGCTTGCAGTCTAGACATAGCCTAAGTCTCTTAAGGACCCCAAGAGGAAGTGATGGGCAGAATAGCTCATTCTCTTACTATTTTGTCCAGCATTTAGGCCTAATATCCCATTTGTACATTTTTCTGTCAACATTTGCAAGTTCAGAAGCTGTCACAATAGCTTATTACATCAATGTTATGGGCTATTATGACAGCTTATGAATTTATACCCCTTTTTATAATTGAACCCATAATAATGGTACATTTCTAGGCCTAATTATGACGGTAGACCACAGAATTTCCTGAATTAATTCTAATTTCAGACCAAATATCCTGAACTAAAGCATTTTTTTTAGAAAAAAATCTAGGATTGATTTAACAATGTGCAGTGATGAAGATTATACTACATCTCTCAGTAAATTGTTCCATTTGTTACTTACCCTCACTGTTAAAAACGTGCACCTTCTTTCTAGTTTGAACATGCCTATCTTCACCTTTTAGCCATTTGATCTTACTTTTCATTTGTTGGATTGAAGAACCCTCTCTCATCAAATTTGCACTCATCCTTTTAGACTCTGATCAAGTGACCCCTTAATCATCCCTTTATTAAATTAAACACCTACCTTCCATTATAGGCATGGCTCTTCTGTGAACTCTTTCCAGTTTATCAATTTCCTTTTTATATTGTGGACACAGCATTCTACCCCTGGTACTCGTGCCAAATATTAAGTAAATATAATCACTCTTCTTTTAATCAATAATCCCCTCAGTAGTCTAGAACAGTGGTCCCCAACGCGGTGCCTGCAGGTGCCATGGCGCCCGCTGGGGCATTTATGTGTGCCTGCCGAGTGACTAGGGCCAGCCCAAGCCATTCTTGCGCCCCGAGCCCTGGGTGCGTGGCCAGGGCCAGCTCGAGCCATTCCTGTGCTCTGGGCAGCAGGCGTGCAACGCATGCGCGGCTCTGCCCCTGGGCACACGGCGCATGTGTGGCCTTGTCCCCGGCGCACTGTGCACGCAATTGGGTGCGTGGTGCCTGATGGCAGCTCTAAGGGGCGCGGCACCTGATGGCAGCTCTAAGGGGTGCCATGCGGCCCCTGGCCCCAGGTGCACAGTGCGTGGCGCCCCTTATAGCTACCATCTGGCGCCCCCCCATAGATTGGCGCCCTGGGCAGCTGACCAGCTAGCCTCCCCCCCTTAATCCAGCCCTGCATGCGGCGCATGCGCAGCCCTGCCCCCGGGCGCATGGTGCATGCGTAGCCCAGCCCCAGATGCGCAACGACTGAGCGGTGCCCAGCAGCCCCAGAAGGTTGGGGACCACAGGTCTAGAATCTACCATCTTTCTTCCAATTTGTTTCTTGTTTTTCTTTTTGTGTTTGTGAGACTGAAGTCTCATTATATTTGATGTCACATTGGATTGTATAGTATTTTGAAGTTACCACGAGTGAAATCCTGGTCCCACTGAAGTCAGTAGCTAAACTTCCATTAACTTCAGTGGGGACAGAATTTCACTCCATACATCAAAATATCTTCAAAGATCCATCTTCAATCTTCTGGGTTATTACATATTTGTAGTCTTTATATTGATCACAGGAGAGCAATATGGTCCTTAAAATACTCCAGGAGGAACTGACCTTTCTTTATATTTACTATTAATTGTTCAGTCTCAAATCTGAGGTTACAATGCTATGCAGCAATTGAAAAAAAAATCAAAAGCTGATGTCAATTTCAGTTCATTTTCTTGAACACTTATGTCCAAATGATCATACAATATTGAAATAAATCTCAACGCTGAACTTGCATTATACTGCTCTTTTTTTTTCTGTGTAAAGGAAATGAGACTTTGAACTGTCAGGATTAAAAAGCATGCTTGCCAGGACACTTAGTCTTTTAATCTTCTTGATCTTACCCCAAGTCAACTTTGCAGCTTTAACTGGATCAACTGGAGTGATTTGGACACTTCTGTTTTCTCACCTACAATACCATTTAGTATGGTAATAAGATGTGAACGGTTTCCCCAAGCAGTTGTGTTTAATGAGATCATTTTGCTCCATTTTCTCTGCTCAAATTGTGCTTGAGTGCGCCTACAAACTGCATGGCCATCTTACTTCCAAATTTCTATGCCTTCGCTCGTGGTGACTTGTGCAATTTCTCCAAAATTAGTCTATTTAACAGAACTGTAAAATATGATATTAATAACAGTCAAGTCAGTTTTTGTTGTAACACTGCACCCCTATTCTTCATCATGATATCATTATGATATGATTATAGCATAATTATGATGAATTTTGTCCAAGATAAGTCATGTGTTATGTCACTGGCAAAATTATGATTTGCTGAATATGATTGTCATATGTATATGCATGTATCATGTTGGTATCTGTAGTTATGAATATTTACTATGTATCTGTATTTCAAATGTAGCTACACCTGGGTGACACCCACTTTCAATCTAGGTAGCAGGTTGGGAAGGGTTTATTCAGGGTAATGAGCTATTAGGGAAAACAATAGACTGCTGGAGAATCTTATCTCCCATCTGGTGAGCCTTCCTGAGAATTCTCTAGACCAGTAAGCCTTCCTGAGAATTCTCTAGACCAGTGGTCCCCCACGTGGTGCCCGCGGGCGCTATGGCACCCACCGGGCCATTTATGTGTGCCCACGGAGCAATCTGGGCTGGCCCCGCCCCTGGACGTACGGCAGGTGCCAGCCCCGGGCTCATGGGCGGCTCCTGCCCCCGGGTCGCGGCACATGCCGGTGCCAGCCCTGGGCACGCAGCGCATGCTTGGCCCCGCCTCTAGGCCTGTGGCCCATGAGCAACCCCACCCCTGGACGCATGGTGCATGAGCGGCCCCGCCCCCAGGCACCTGGCAGCCCCAAAACATTGGGGACAACTGCTCTAGACAACCTTAAGAAATGGCTGCTATGACTCCACAAGGTCATGTGATCCAGGGCACATGATTCTGGACTTCATTTTGGAGTGTCTGTATTTATCTACACACTGATGTGAGAACTGGTTTTAGAACAAAGAGTTCCCACCAAATGCTCAAGTGATTTAAGGAAGGGGTTGACATCGGTTGTTATTCATGCCCCATACAAGAGAATTCTTGAAAACATCTGAGGAAGAAAAAATGATCTGGGGAAAATGCTAGATCCATGCTAAAGGGATTTGTAGCTTGGGTTTGAATACCTCGTGATTCCAAACTGCAAAGGAACTGTAGCTTGTGCCTTAAGAATCTGCAGTCTGCTTTTATCACTAGCTAGAGTGAGAATTTGCTAATTTATATTGTAACTTTCTAGTATTTTAGACTTAGTTTGCATTTTTATTTACTTGGTGATCTGCTTTGATCTGTTTGTTGTTACTTATAAATACTTAACGTCAATCCTTTTGTAATAAATAAACTTATTTTATGTTTTAATCTAAATCACTAAGTTTGAAATCTTAGCTCAGGGGGCAGTTGCATTTTGTCTCCACATTGAGGGATGGATGAACCTTCTGAGTCTATGTAATACAGTCTTCAGTGCAGTGCAAGATGGTATAAATTTGGGTTTCTTTTCCAGCTGGTGGTTATTTTGACTGTGGCCTCTCTATTGTTGCTTCATGCAGTGGCTGGTCAAAACCTGAATGTCATTGCATCTGGCTGTATCTCTACCTATAATAATTTATGGAGATATACCTATCTCATAGAGTTGGAAGGGACTTTGTGAGGTCATCAAGTCCAGTCCCTTGCCCTCACAGCAAGATCAAGTACTATCCCTTACAGATTTGCCCCAGATCCCTAAATGATCCCCTCAAGGATTGAGCTCACAGCCCTGGGTTTAATAGGCCAAGTGCAAACCACTGAGCTATCTCTCCCCCTGACCATACCTCTGTGAATGACTGCGGAAGGAAAAACCGGGAATGAGGCTGTAGTTTGTCATGGCAGCACAGTGTGAGAGAGAGCCCAGGCTGGTGGATCAGAGGGCTCAGTGTCACCTAGTTCCAGGTGGTGACCCAGGCTAACCTTTCAGATCCATAATTACTCAAACTTCTCTCCAAGCAGTAGCCATGTCCAAATCCATGCCTTATTATTTGCTCACCTAAGCCCTGGTCTATACTACGGAGTCATTTTGAAATAACTCCCCTTATTTCGAAATAACAAGCGCAGTGTCCATACTATTAAGCCCATTATTTTGAAATAATGAGCTGGTTATTTCAAAATAATAACTCCTGCTTTTCATGAGGAATGATACTTATTTTGAATAGCATGAGTGTGGATACTCAGCTGCTGCTATTTTTTTTTAAAAAGGGCCTCTGGAGGCCTCTCACAGCTGCACTTATGGCTGGTTTGGCCACACCTGACGGCTGTGTCTACACTGAGCCACTTATTCCAGAAAAGCAGCCACTTTTCCGGAATAACTTGCCAGCTGTCTACATTGGCCGCTTGCTTTTCCGGAAAAGCAATGATGATCTATTGTAAAATTGTCAGTGTTTTTCCGGAAAAACTATGCGGCTCCCATTCGGGCAAAAGTCCTTTTCCGGAAAAACTGTTCCGGAAAAGGGCCAGTGTAGACAACACAGTAGTCTTTTCTGCAAAAAAGCCCCGATCGCGAAAATGACGATCGAGGCTTTTTTGCGGAAAAGCGCGTCTACATTGGCCATGGACGCTTTTCCGGAAAAGCATCCTGCCAATGTAGACACGCTTTTCCGGAAATACTTATAACGGAAAACTGTTCCGTTTTAAGCATTTCCAGAAAAGGGTGCCAGTGTAGACGTAGCCGACAAGTCCAATGCTTCTCTTCTTCTGCAGAGCTTAAAGCAGCAGGCAAAAGGAAAAGGGCTTGTGGCACCAGGAGAGCTTTGCGAGCCCCATGCCACACAGCATCAATCGCTGGAGCCATGAGTGACCCCAGCGCTCCCTCTGCACTTCCCATGGCTGCCAGCACTCCCACAGCACCCTTGGATATCCCTGGCCAGGGACAAAAGAGGGTACTAGGCTGGACTGATGTGGAGTCTCATCAAGGTCTGGCGGGGAGGAGACCAACCTCCAGGATCTACGCACCAGGAGGTAGAATGCGGATGTCTACAGCCGTATGGCTGCCACCCTGGCCAACAAGAGCCACATGCAGATCATCGACCAGGTCCATATGAAAATCAAAGAGCTCTGGCAGGCCTGCCTCTAGTCTTTCATCTGGGGGTTTGACGAGGAGTGGGCCACTGATTGGGAGGAACGCTGGGCTGACCAGGAGCAATGGAAGGCCATGTGGGACCAGCTAGAGTGTGCTCCTCCATAACTTCTGTGATGGAACGCATGGCTGCGTGCATGGAGCAGACCACCAGCCACTTCCCCCACAACTCCCTGTCCCTGCTCTCACCCCCGTTTTTCCTCCTAGTGCCCCCAGGGGCCATTAGGGCCCCCAAACATGTGGAGGTGGGATCTCTCTGGCAGCTGAAGCCTCCTGAGCTACCCAAGGAAGTGCCAGTCCCAACCCAATCCCTGAAAATATCTCCCCCGTTCCCTCTCCCGCATTCCAGATTCTTTCTCTAGTCTCTCCCATGTTGTATATCCCCCAAATAAAAAAAATCCAGAGTTGTGTTTTCCAAACAAAAAGACGTATTTATTTGCTCTGGAGGGAAGGGAGGAAAGATGGGAAGGGTAGGGGAGGAAAGGCATATGGGGGCAATGCAGGGATACATTGTGGAGAGGCCTGGGAGAGAGTCTCACAGCTGGCCTTGGCTGAAACTCTCCCTCAAGTCTTTCCAGATGAGCTCTTCTGATGGCAATGGTGTCCAGCTGCTCGTAAGCCCTGGCCAGATGATTAGCCTCTGCCCTCCCACCCTTGCAGCAAAGTCTCCCCCTTGCTCTCACATAGGGGATGTTGTGCTCACTGAGGTCCAGACAGGTGAGGAGACTCCTGAAACTTTCCTTCAAGCAGCCGAATGCACACTCCACCCCCACGCAGCACCTGCTGAGCCTGGCATTGAAATGCTCTTTTGGTGGGGTTCAGGCTGCTTGTGTAAGGCTTCATCAGGCAGGGGAACAAGGGGTAGTCTGAATAGCCCAGGATGCACATGGGCACGTCCACATCCCTGCCCCCATGGTGAGGTCAGGGAAAGAAGTGCCAGAGTGCATCTTTTGGAGGAGGCAGGAGTTCTGGAAGATGCAGGTATCCGATGTTAATGTCCATGAACTATCCCTTGTGGTCCACCAGGGCCTGCAGCATCATTGAGAAGTACCCCTTTCTGTTTATATAGTCTGAGGCACAATGGTCGGAAACCAGGATAGGGATCTGAGTGCCACCTGTGGTCCCCCCCTCCAATTGGGAAGCCCATGGTGGCAAAGCCATCCACAAATGGATTGATATTGTCCAGAGTGATGACCTTCCACAGCAAGATGTTGTTGATGGCCTTTACTAACTGCAGAAGCATGGTCCTGACTGTGGTTTTCCCCACTCCAAATTGCTTTCCAATGGAGTGGCAGTTGTCCAGCATGGCGAGCTTCCGTAGGGTGATGGTGACATGCTTCTGCAGGGGGCTGGTGATCTGAACCAGGCATGAAGACCCTCCGCATGCGGAAGTTCTGGAGCCACCACTGGTCATCTCACAGTTGCAGGATGATGCCGTCCCACCAGTCAGAACTGGTCCCCCGCTGCCAGAAGCAGTAGTCCATGGGGTCTTACGGTTTGAGCTGGTCATTGTCGTGTTGAAGCAGCATGTGAGCAGTTTGAATGAGGCACAGCACAAGGTCTGTGAGCCTGGCACTGCCTTGCAGCAGCTCTGGCTCCATGCTGGAAGTTCTGTAACATCAGCAAAAGCAACCAGAGCACACAGGGTGAGTTTGATGTCCCGTGAGGGGGGAGGCAGTAGGAATGCTGTGTGAGCACATATCCCAACTAGCCTCAGCAAGCAGCCACAGGAAGTGTCCAAGCTCCTGGTACCCACCCCGGAGTGCTTCCAGGGGCTTTAAATCCGATGCAGGCTCCAATCAGTGTGGATGCGCTATTTTGAAATAATTCTGAGCTATATTGATGGTGCCTTGTAGTGGGGATGTGCTGTTTTAAAATTATTATTTTGAGAATTATTTCAATTTTATTTATTTTGAAATAATTTCCTAGTGTAGACATGCCCTAAATGTGGAATGCATTGCTTCAGCTAATGAGCTACATCATTTTCTTGTGGCAAGTATTGCTGAAACCCCATCTGATATAAATATTAACATCTTCATTAGCTACCACATGAATCTTGCAAAATCTGGAAAAATAACTGGGGCTAAGCATATGCTTAAAGTTTAGCTTAAATTAGTTGCTGGATCAGAGTTAGAGGGCTCAGGAGTGAGGCCAAATTGTGATTCCATCCTGGAAGGAGAAAATGTCAAATTTGCGCTGTATTCCACAATAGGTCTCCTCTCTATAAAGAATGACATACTTAATTTCTGGCTAAGCCCTGGATCAAAAGTAATTAGAATGTCTGTATAGCTAAGAGATTGTGAATGGGATTCTGTTCATTCCTGGAACAGGCAGGGCAAGTATGTAGTCTCGGGAGGAAGCCCAAGGAAGAGGAAGATTGAGAAGTTAAGTGTTTCAGAATAAATTGGAAACGGCATCTCATATAGCCTGGAATGTCACTGCAAACTATACTGTAGGTTTCATTTGCAATAATTGCAGGCCAAATTCTTCTTTATTAAACCTGAATAACCTGCAGTAAATTCACTGATTTTAATAGAGTAAAGTTAGCTTTATTCTGGTGTGAGTAAGTGCATGTCTGCACCTGGGTATTCAGGAAAGTTAAAAAGAATCAGCTGAACATTAGAGTTGTCAAATGATTAAAAAATTAATTGCAATTTATGGTGAGATTAAAAAATACAGGTTAAAGCTCTCTGGTCCAGCACCCTTGGGACCTGACTGGTCCCATACAAGGGAATTTGCTCTTGCTGGGAGGAGGGGCGGTCCGTTTTCCCCTGTGGCTCCTGCTGCCAACTGGGCTCCACACTCCATCCAGCGGCTCTGCTGCCATCAGGGGCTCTCCCTAGTGGCCCTGCTGCTGCCCGGGACTCCACGTGCTCTCAGCCCTGTAGTCTGGCAATGCTCCTGGCCCCACAGTGTCATCCCAACGATGCTGGGACATTGCTGGACTAGGGAAGTCCAGATTACAGAGTTTCAATTTGTAGCAATTAATCTCAGTTTTCATTGCACTGATAAACAATAATAGAATACCATTTATTTAAATACTAGAAGACTTACCCAGTATTGCTTAGGTTCTTCAGGGCAGGGGGCTGGTGGTATGGGGGGGGGAGGGTGCAGGAGTCAGGGCAGAGGCTTGGGGATGTGGAAGGCTCAGGGCAGGAGGCTGGAGGTCGGGGGGGGGGACAGGAGTTAGGGTTGGGGTTGAAGCGGGGCTCACAGCAGGGAGTGCAGGGTACAGGACTCCAGTCTGTGGGTGAGTGGGGGCTCAGGGCAGAGGGTGGAGGTGCAGCAGTCAAAGCAGGGAGTTGGAAGAAAAGGGGGGGCTCAGGAGTGAAGGTGGAGGTAGCTGCAGCTTCTCCCTGAGGCCAGACAGGGACAGTGGAGGCTGCACATTCTGCCTGTCAGCTTCTCTCTGGGTTGTGGGGAGGGCTGCTGGGAGCAGGGAGGGGACATGCCGGCCACCTACCGGTATTCCCTGGGGACAGCCCACAGAGGTAGCATAGCTGCTGGCAGATGCTTCCCAAGGCAGGCTGAGGTATTGGGGATCATGCTGCTGGTCAGCAGTTGCTCATTGGTGTGCTTGCTGCCCCTCTGTGGTCATTTGTGTCCCTCCTGTGCTTGCTACCCCCCTGTGGTCAGGCATGAATATAACTGTCCCTCCTATCAAAACCCTCCATTTCTGTTTGATACAGAATAATCACATTCTACGTACATCTCATTATCCTGGCACAAGCAACCCTGACCTTGCTTTAAGCTATGATAAGAGGAGACTGCAAATGAAATTTGGTGGTCCTAGCTCTTACTGTTTAGGAGAGGTTCTTGAACAAACAAGCTCACAGATGGACAGAAAGATGGACAGACAGATGCACATATCTAAAATGTACAGTGAAGCTTTTTGGATATTTTATGACATTTTCAAATATATCAATTTCAATTGCAACAGCATACAAACTGTATAGTTCTCGCTTTATTATTTTTGATTATCAATATTTGCACTATAAAAAGACAAAATGAATAGCTTTTTTCAATTCTCCTCTTATAAGTATTGTAGTGCAATCTCTTTATCATGAAAGTGCAAATTAAAAATAAAGATTTTTTTAATATAACCATACTCAAACACAACAGTGTAACACTTTAACATCTACAATTAACCTCGTTATCTCTAGCCTTATTCTGGCCTGCATATTTATACCTGCCTCTGGAAATTTCCACTACATGTATCTGACGAAGTGGGTCTTTGCCCAGGAAAACTTATGCTCCAATACATTTGTTAGTTTATAAGGTTCCACGGGACTCCTTGTCACTTTTGCAGATCCAGACTAATATGGCTACCCCTCTGATACAAGTTCATTGAGTCCTATTTCTTGTTCAGCCAATTGCTAAAACAAACAAGTTTGTTCAAATGTATGGGAGATAATACTGTTTGCTTCTTATTTACAATGTCATCCGAAAGGCACTTAAGACAAAGTGCAGAGTAGGTACCAATGTGAGATTCTAAAGATAGCTACAGCATTGAATCCAAAGTTTAAGAATCTGAAGCGTCTTCCATATCTGAGATGGAAGAGGTTTGAAATATGCTCTCAGAAGCCTTAAATGAACCACAGTCTGATGCATAAACTACAGAGCCATACCACCAAAAAAGAATGTCAGCCTTTTGTTGGCAGTATCTGACTCAGATGATGAAAATGAACATACATCAATCCATACTGCGTATTGATCAATATCGAGCAGAAGCAAATCCTTTGGAATGGTGGTCAAAGCGTCAAGGGAATAAAATGTTGAATATATCTGTCATATAAATGCCTTGCAATGCCAACTACAACAGTGCCACATGAACCCCTATTTTCTCTTTTATGTGACATTATAGCTTTAAGTCCCATAAATGTAAACAAATTTGTTTGTCTTAGTAACTAGCTGAATAAGTAGTAGGACTGAGTAGACTTATAAGCTTTAAAGTTTTATATTGTTTTGGTTTTGGGTGCTGTTATGTAAAATATAATTCTACATTTGTAAATTGCACTTTCATGATACAGAGACTGCATCACAGGTTGAATCTCTCTAGTCCAGCAACATCTATGGTTTGGAATGATTTTAGTTAGTCAGATGTCCACTTATCATGGGTGTGCCGCAGTCCCATAAAGTTTGTTTACAGCCAACAGTCCTGGCTCTTAATGTTCTGTACTGTTGTTTAGCTCTAATTTACCCCTAAATGTCTCCTAAGTGCCCAGTAATCAGTGGGAGTGTTGGTGATGTTGGGAGAGAAAAAAACACTTCCCATTTCATATAATCCAATTTTACTACCTTGATACTTCTGATTCTCCAGTCATTTGTAGAGTGTTCTTGGAAAAATGTGGTAGATTTTCTCATGTAAAAACATTTCAGGTCTTCTTTTTACCACATAAAAATAGTAATAAATAAATAAATAAATTAATAATAATACCAATGTTCTCTATCCCTGGCTTGTTCACTCCATTAGTGTTGCCTTTTAGCATTAGTTACAGGCTTGAAAGAGCATCCAGGACTGTCTGAGCAAGTATGCATTCACCTTGCAAATTATTCCACTACATTTCCTATCTGTTGGGTTAACTCTTATACTCGGAGCTGAAGCTGCTCGCACTCTGGGGATCAGCGTCTATTCTGTTGCATCAGTGCAACACCAATGAAGAGACTAGAGATGTACTGATATAAATGAGGGCAAAATCTGACTCTTAAAGCTCGATTCTGCCCTCACATATGCAGGTGTAACACCCATTGACATCTGTGGGAGTTTTCCCTTGGTGTGTCTTGGACTTTATTTAGATTGTAAACTTTTTGAGATAGGCACTGTTTTCCCATATGATTTTGCAGCATTAAGCACATTTTGGATGCTATCATAATATAAATATTATGAATAATATTAATAGTGCCACCTTATCATTCTCCTGTCTACATACAGCACTACTTGCAAACACTAGATTTACTGAAAACGCAGCTACAATAACCCAAGAAGTTGACAGTCTCCATGAAGAGCCCTCTCTTCATAAAACAGAAAATAAATGTTATATATGCTATAAATTGTCATTTTAATTTTTTAATATGAGAAGAACCATTGTCCGAAATGCTAAATAAAAAGACCATTCAATTTTTTGAAAGGACACTAAACAATACAAAGCACACATTTGCAAGCATGTGGATTTACCCTTCATAATGATAACTTGAAAAATAGTATTAATTGCTAGATGAAACAAACTGAACTACTACTCACCTAAATAACCAATCTCACGAGATATATGTAAACAATTACAAATTACGGAAAAGAAAGAACAGTTTGTCTTTTTCTTAACCTGGGATCTCTCAATCTGTACATGTTTACATCTCTGCTAACAGGCTCAATTAACCTGTGGGGTGAACATTAATCCCACAGCAGGAAAAAGAACCTCATAAATAGCAACAGTTTACACAAAGAACTATGAAAATCTCATGTTTAGATGCCTTATCCCTAACCACAAGGATGCAGATGGACTTGAGCATTTCAAAAGAGATCACCGCTTCTGGCATAATACCTACAAAAATTATGCTACCTTTGCTGAAACATCCCTTTTAGTCAGAACTGTGACTCAAAAGCATGAGGCTTCTGAAAACTATTTGTTATTAAAGCAGGGTAGTGTGGAGGAATTGGGTACCCACAGTTTAATGAAAAGATAAAGCATGATCAATGGGAGTGTAAGGTGCCCTGCACTTCTCAGGATTGGCACCTAAAATGTTAGATGGCACAGGAGAGATGAGTATTGTGTGTAATTATGAAGATGGTTGGTAGACTTACACCTCTGTGCTATTTTAGCATATATGCCAATGTATAATAAATATGATAAAATCTATTAATCAAATTTAAAGCATCAAATACCTTCAGAATATTTACCTATTAATTATATGATAAATTGAAATAATAATAGTCATTAGCCTTTGTATAGAATTTCCCCCTACAGATCTTTAGAAAAGTAAATATTATCTTTATAACAGAGATGGGGAAACTGAGTCACAAAAAGTAATAACTTCTCTCGTCACACAGTGACCCATTAATACAACAAGTTTTAAAACAGGACTTAGGACATCCAGTTTAGTATCCTATCTTCAGATTTCAAAAATAACTCTGGAATTATAGTGCATTTGTCCAATTTATTCATACGTCAAAGTATAGTTTTTTTCTTAATGTTTCATTTTGACAGTACCTAGTTGATTTCTTGAAATGCCATAAAAAGACACTTGACTGTCTTTCAAAACTGCTTTCTGTGGGAGTAGGCAAACATTTATAGACATGCTGGAAAAACCAGTTTACTGAATGAAATGCTCTAATCACATCTCTGCACTGGTAGATTTTATTGGGGGGAGAGGGGAAGGGTTGTGTGCCTTAATTGAAATAAAAGATATAAAGCACATTTTTGATATTTTCATGAATTTTAAGCAAATCTCTTTACTTGTTCAATTGTCTTAAGAAAAAGCTAAAGAGAGCATGTGTGTATGTGTAAATATCATATTTAAATACATTTCCTACCTGCCTTCTAGAAGCAATAGTGCTACTGAAACCCCTGTTGTTCATCTTGGAATTCATAGTCTTGTTTTGGTGAGTTGAGTTGCTTCTCCGTTTCTTAGGGTTTTCTTTTGGATCTGAAGGGATGGGATTCAGAAACAATATTCTGGCAATGAGTCCATAGAGGACAGTGGCCAATATCATTGGCACAACATAAAATATGCCAAAGTCCATCATGTATATAGGGGAGTAGTAGCTCCTGGATACCTTGTAGCCACAAGAAACAATTATAGTATCTTTGTAGACTACTGTGTTGAGATCTAGCAGAAAAAACCAGAGGGTACAGTATATGGAAGTGAAAGCCCAGACAAAAATAATGATCTTTTTGGCTCTTGAAAAAGTACATAGGAATTGAGCTTTGATTGGGTGGCAGATGGCTATATATCTCTCCACAGTGAAGGCGGTGATGGAACAAGAAGAAGCATTGATGCCTAGGTACTGGAAATACGTAATGCAGAGACATCCCACGTAGCCGTAGACCCAGGACCCATACAGGCTCTCGGTGATGTTGGGAAGTCCTGCAGCCACCAGCACCATGAGATCAGCCACAGCCAGACTTACCAGGTAGCAGTTGGTGGGGGTCCTCATGTGTTTGGTCCTGAGGACCACCAGCACCACCATGATATTTCCTACTATACCCAGTCCACAGATGAGGAGAACCAAGAAAATCGTAACCACTTGGTACTCAGTAGTGATCACCTCTTGGCTTGGCAGCAGCCCTGTTTGGTTCTGTTCATCCCCTGTGCTGTTCTCCATCTTCACCAGCTTAAAGCTGCTTCTGCTGGACGATGCTCTCAGCACATTTTTTTTTAATCTCCCTGCAAAAAAGTTAAACACAGTGGAGAGTGGATGCTGCACAGCCCCATGGCACAGTCTCCATAAGATTACAGTCCACGCACAAGCTGCCTTTGCTCCAAAACTCCTGTTTTTTTCCCCCAATTACCAGAGGTAGGTCCCCCTCTAATCCTATTTCATTAACACAGGATAAAAAGCTGGTTCTTTGAACCTGGTCTGAGACACTCATGTGAATGAATGCAGCTAGAGATTTCTCTCTGCAGAGCAGAAGGGGAAAGGGAGGGGAAGACAGAGTCTTTTCCCTTCACTGACAGATCGCCAGCTAGCTAATACAATGAATGGGACAGTACCACCCAATATTACCAGATTTTACCATCCCGGCTTTTCAGGGAGCAATCACAATGTAAAGGTAGGCAAGACAAGAATGAGGAAGCAAAGAGGGGAAGTTCAGTCATGCCCATCAGAATTCCTATCCCTTTACGCTGGATTGCCACTCTGCAGTGTGATGACTACTGTCAGTTTGTGTATTCCTCAGCACTATACAATTTGCAACAAAATATACATTTTTACATTCTGATTTCCTATATATCCCTGAGGCAGGGTACACTTACCTTGTGCTTGGCTGGGTTCTCAGAGTGCTTGTTTCATCACAATGGGTGCAATGAAAAGTGTCCCAACTTTTGAAACCTGCAGAAACCCTGTCGTACACTTTAGTCCACAAACATTTTGCTTCACAATGGCTTGGTCACCAGGCTGTGTAGTCCTCTCACTTCCTAAACACTCCCAGTTAACATGTCATCACAAATTATCCCCTGTGAGAGCACACGCGCGCGCACACATACACACACACACACACACACACACACACACTTCACTGATTCATAGTCTTCTTTCCCTTGAAGAATCTCCTCTGGTAACACAATCCTTAGTTAGGAAGAGTAAAACCATGCACAAAACAAGGAATCAGCATGTATCATCTCTTTCAGATCTACTAATGAAAAATCTAAACAGGGCTGCTAGTAATAGCATTCCCTAACCAAACTGCACCTGGAAAATGTATGCAGTGCTCCTGGCTCTGTAACGTACTATGAATCTTCACGTTTTACAGAGAGTGGGTAGCAAATCCTTCAACAGTATTCACTTAAAGAGATACTACCACCTTTATCAGATGTTTTCAATTCATTATTTTACCTACTTCTGTTTTTAACAGCACATTAGACGCCTGCAACTCTTTTGAAATCCATTTTCTATTTTTCCATTTATGGCAATGTGTGGATTGATTTTGTTTTGTGTTTTTCTGAAATTTCAAGGATTAAAAAGAAATAAAAAAATATAAATATTGAAAGATGCTTTGGATTTCAAAACAGATTTTGATTTTAAAGCGTGATTATTAACACAGGCAGAATACGTGACACAGAAGAATGCTTTTAAAAAAATAGTATTTTAAAGTAGGCCTGGGAAAAAATAGTTACAAAAATAAGACTCTTAAATCTTAGCTGAAATTTGAATCAAACCATTTTTGAGGTTTGAAGGTCAATTTACTTAGTCCAATATTTTTCTATAAAATGGTTCAATGCATACAGGAGTCATTAACCCTTTTTGTGTCACCAGCTGCTACTCCTTTCTACCAGCATTCTTTTCAGCAGGATACCTGAGCACACATCAGTTGAAGTATTGCTGACATCACTCTGTGTACATACCATCTGTGTACATATCATGTGGAAAGATGGCCAAAAGGACCTCAATGACTTAGGAACACAAGTCCCTCTTTGTCCTTTGTAGTGATATTATGGAACAGTTGACCAGATTTTCCCAGTATACACTAATACAAATATGTGGTATGGTAGAGCAGTAGATGTAGAAGAACAAACTTGGAAAAACCTGCTGTATGGATGCAAATTGAGCATCCCAATCATAGGCTCAAAATTCACAGGTAAAAGACACAGTGTAGACAGGGCCCGAGGAAAAAAATTAGACTGTAGACTTGTTACTAGTGGCAAAAATACACAATCCAACTTGGCTCCCAGATCTTGTGCTAGGTTTTGGGGGCCGGAAATCAGAAAAATCCTAATCTTTTTACTTACCATTGCTGGGATTTTAATACCAAATTTATCTTTTTATAGCCCATTTTTCAGAGGAGTACCTTACTTTTCCCTCTCTTGGCAACTTCTATTTGTTTTTTTTTTCAAATTCTTTTGAAACATTTATAGCCAATGAAGTCTTTGATTTATGCACTGGTAACTAAGAGATTTTTCTTGACCATATTTTTGACACCCTTCCTACTTTTTAGAGTTCTTGGTAGAAATCAGCTACTAAGACGTTTCACATTCATGTTATACAAGAGAATCAGTTCCAGGATCATCATAAACTTTGCTTCAATACATCTGAACTGAAGGGGTATGTCTTTTCAAACTGCCTAAGAATGAGGTTAAAGAAATGAGATTATAAACATCAAAAATATAAAATGATTCAATAGTGATAAGTGCTTTAGAGAGATAATAGAACTATCACATCACAGCTGTGGGGGGAAAAAAGCCCAAACAAAGCCAGACACTGGAAATTCAAAAAGGATTTTACCTGAAAAGTTATGGCCAAATGTTTCCTTTGAACATCCTAAAAACAATGAGAAGATATAATTCTTCACAATTAAAAGGCTAGAAAGAATGACTATATTTAGTTCCTGGAAACTACATTCTGGTAGGATTTTTAAAAAAATGTCACAAATGAATGATCAATAATTGATATTGTAGATATTGTAGATTAAAAAGGATGGCTGAAATGTCACTTACATGCCCACATTTGCTAGAATGTGATTATAAATGTAAGAATACATCGTTAGTGCTCCCTTGTCAACATATATTGATATTCTAGAAATGTTTTGAGGGCTGAAAGCTTGTAAAGAGGTTATGATATTAATGAATATCTCCTATGCCTTCCATAGCCCCATACAGATGAGTCAGAATTCCAGAGACTATTGTCAGCAGCAATAATGATACTGCAAAGGTTTGAGACCTTTGTATACACCCACATGTAAACATATTTCTTTTATACACAAACATAGGGTGAAGAAATGGGGATTTCTATGGGAAAAATATTTCTCTAAACTTTTCATATACCAGGGATAATTTAAGGTGAGCATTTTCTTTATTTCTTTATGATGTATAAAGGTCAGAAAATTGTTTGTTTGGTTTATTGCTTTTACATTAGATGGATCAGGTCTTGTCTTACAGACATCAGTCTGGTCCTTTCTCCTTGGAAGATGGAATTCTGTTTGTTGGGTAGAGATTTTCCATCTTAAGTCTGTTTGAAGGGTTTAAATGGGAGATAATGAGCCATGTAAAGAATATTGGCCCCAGTTATTATGCATAAAAAGTGCATATATCAGGTGTGGTATACAGTTTTTACCCCTGACCTTTTAAGAGCAGTTCCTTAACCCCTGTTAGCCCCACACCACAACCGCCCATTAGTTTTTACTATAAAATGACATTCTCCATGGAGAGTGACCTCACACATACAGATTATGTATGAGGTCAAAAGAGCAGGAACAGTGCTTGTGTAAAATTGCTTGCCCCAATACTTTACTTTGTGATAGCATTCACTCTGTGACAAGCCAGGTGCAATTAGCAGCCACAAATGCAAACTTGAACTAAACAGCTCATTCATGCAAAGTCAGAGCTTTTTAAATTGTTGGTGATCAGCTTTTGTTCCTTATTTTGATGATTTCTCTAGAGGTCAGTAAATGCCATGTATACCTGCATACTTGGGATGTAGTTTTGAGGCACTTACAGCTGCAACTTAATGATTTTGTTTATGTAACGTTTCCTTCATTTCAACAATTCAATTCTACTTTTTTTCTTCTCTACGGACAAAATTGATTGAGAACCAGGATTGAAAGCAGTTTTATTGATAGAAGCTGTCAGTAGTGATACTTTAAAAAAAATAGATAACAGCATGGAGAAATGGAATCAACACTTAAAGGATATATTTCAAAGAAGAGAAAAAGTGAGACAAAAAATTGGAGGCAAACAAAAATAGTATTAAAAGAACAAATGGAATGTGCATTACAAAAAATGGGCTGAAATAAAATTACAGAAAAAATAAAACTGATGTAAAAGTGTGTTTTAGCCTGTGTAGCAGAAAGAAGGTCATTAGAAAAAAAAACACAAAGCAAAAAACAAACACACAAAAATACCAGAACGAAGTGGGTGAGAGGAAAAAAAGTCAGTGATAAAAGGTTGTGGAGGACAGAAGAACAGTGCCATCACTGGGAAAGGCAAGGCTGCAATGTTGAATTTAAAAAAAGTGGCAGAAAAAAGAAAAGGGAGCCAAAGATAAAGGAAATACCAGACCAGAAAGGCATGTATATGACAGAAAGGAGAATGTAGAAGAAACAACAAAGAAATGCAGTTACTTGTGTGGTTACTGACTATGATACGGCTCTTGGGGCTTCATCCAATGCCCCTGGAAAGAGTCCCATAGACTTCAGTGGGCTCAGGTACCAGGCCCTCATAGTACTGAGGTTGTGACAAACACAAAAGATAGTCAGGAAAGGAGTGCAAAAGAGACATGAGTTTAAAATGAGGGAACTGACACGTGATTTGTTTACGTTCCTTGAATAAATAATCTTTATACAGTTACTCCGAGGATATACCAGTTTGTTGTAACAAAAATAGCAGGTACTTTTATATGATTTTCAGAGCAGACAATGCTGTATTCCAGCAATCTCAAACCAAAACAAACCAAAACCCAAGCCTGCAGGATTTCATGATTGTAATGGTAAATAATGGCCACCATGAAAGTTGCAATATAAATAAACTTTCATTTCCCTTCAGTTGTCAAGAAGCCAGGAATTTAGCAGCAGTTTTTCTTTGACATTTCTTTTCTATCAGCTCTTTGGAGGCAAGAGCTTTATGATGTGTATGCTTTTCTTCAAAGTTGAGTTTTTCCTTTCCTGGAGGAGGGCAGGTGGCAATGTTCCTCATTTATTCAAGCAGGACTGAGTATAGAGAACTGCTTGCCCCTTAAGGGATTCTCAATTGGTATCCAAGTGGCAAAGAGTAATCAGTATTTTGTGTAAAACAGACCTCCACTATGAAACACTGACACGAAGGAGTTGATGCTAGTGAGAGAGAGTGGCTGATAAGTGTTCTCATAATGTTGGTGGGGCGTGTTAAGAGTTTTCTCTGATTAAATAAATAATCCTTTTGTTGGGTAAATCTGAGATCGCATCTCTTAAGTCAGTTAAGCTGAGTCGGATGGACTAGTCATTTGTTGTGATCATCATCAACTAGTACTGTGGCTGTCAGCCAAATTGCTGTTATGATGACATTTTTCTAGGAAAAGTGACAACACCAGGCACATAAATTGATATTCAGTCTATGGGGACTGGATCTTTAACTTTTTAAAATTATTATTTTGTTTGTGAAACTAGACGCCCTGGAGACTGAAGTCCTCTTTTTAGATCTCTTCTCAGGACCTGAGAGACTAAAGAAGTTGTGTTTGGTTGGGTTATAATGTAGCCCTTCTTTGGGTACAGAGGACTGAATTAGAAGACCACCTACTGAGGTTCGCCCAGTCTTACTCTTCTGTGATTTGTTTAATCAAAGAGGCAGCCAAGAGGTAACATGGTCATTGCCTAGACGTACCTACATTAGGGAGAGTTCTCTGATGGTAGACAGCTCTTTAATCTAGTAGAAAAGGCATAATACAGAGTTGCAAGATGAAGCTAGGCACGTTCAGACAAGAAATAAAGTGAACATTTTTACAAGTGATGTTAATTAATTAAGCATTGGAAGACTGTATTTAGGGACATGGTCCATTCTCCATCACTTAAAATCTTTGTGACAAGACTGCATGTCTTCCTAAAGGATTTGCTGCTGCTCAAACTGAAGTTGTAGGCTTGATACAGAAACTATTATGTGAGGTACTTTGGTTT
Source organism: Pelodiscus sinensis (assembly GCF_052426305.1). NCBI lineage: Eukaryota > Metazoa > Chordata > Testudines > Trionychidae > Pelodiscus > Pelodiscus sinensis. The sequence goes on from NC_143053.1 coordinate 31,476,500, forward strand.
ATGTTGTGCCAGAGAATAGACTAGATGATCATGATGTTCTCTATTGACCTTAAAATCTATCAGCCTGGGAGAATTCAGTTGTACTTTCAGTAAATCAAAATGGAGTAACTGTTAGACTGTGTTAAATCTTGATCACAGAAAGAAAATAGTTTGAGTTTTGCTACAACTCAAAATTTAGCTATGATACTTCAGACGTTTCACTAATGCTTGCAAATCACAGCCCAATTTTAAGTGAAGTTTTATCACTTGTATAAGAAGTGTGATACATTTGGTCATTTCAGCTGAGTTTTGATTTTGAAGTTTCAGTATTTGTTGTTATCAAGGTAACTTGTATCCCAACAGTCAATGATTTAGAGTAAAATATTGTTTGTGTAATTAAAGATTTGTATTACTTTAGAGATACACTCACTCTAGTTAGCAGCACGATAGGAATTCTCTCTGAGACTGTGTATTATCAGGTAACCGACATCAATATTGCACATCTAGGGCCAGATCTTTTGATCCTTTAAATCAGTGAAGCTCTACTGAAATCAGTGAAGCAAAACCAACTTATAATGTGGATCACACATTATTTTATTTTGAATAGGTTTTTTTTGACAGGCCAATCTCAAGTATAGTATAATTATTGCTTGTTAAGGCAGAGAATGCATGTAGTCTAATTTGCTTATTCGCCCGTGTAGCCCTTTGTAATCTAGAGAGAATATCTTTATTATCTATGCATTAATATTGCGTAGATTCCTTTAGTTATAATGAGGAAAAGCAAAGATCCCCAGTGCTCTTTAAAGTCAAATTGAAGTTCAAAAAAATATTTGCATTTTCATGATTGTTTTAAGCATGAATTACATAATTCTGTAAATATATGATAATCTTAGTGCTGATATACAAATATCCTGTGAGCCATTTTTCTCTGAATAGAACATAGAACATTTTAAAGATTTTAAAGCAAAAAATATTTGGCCTTTTTTAAAAAAAATTGTTTGACATGGCAGTATTGGTTAGAATTGGAAAAATGCATTGGGATCTTTAGGAATCAAAGATGCTGAACAAGAAACATCTCTACATCCATAGATAAGTGGAGATAAAAGAAAGTAACGTGTTCTCCCACTATTAGCTTTCATGAACCTTCATACTCAAACAATGAAAATTTTGTTTGACAGTCCTCTTCTTTGTATTTGTATCGTGTCATCTTATAAGCAGTATATGTTTCTGCTACAGGATAATCAATCATTTCAGTGAAGAAAATGTATTGATCACCAAAGGAAAAATAAGGAAAAAGTGTCTGTAATTGCTTACAATAACATACAGCTCAAGTTTTTCACTTCCTTATGGAAAGAATAGCCTTGTTCTCTGGCTTATGTTGTGTTCTATCCACCAAATACTGTATATTGGTTTAAACAGTAGAAACAGCAGAGGCACACATATAGGTCATATCCTATCTTATTTTATGTAAATTAGATAAATAGACTACTGGTTTTTATATTTTTTTTAAATCAAGTTATATATTTAATCACAAAAAAACTGTTTCTATCACATGTCTATCCTTTGTTACTTAAAAGCAAATGCCTACCTAGGAAAGCAGCACTTGAAACTGGAATTTTAATAGCTGCCAGGTAGCTTCAAACAAGTATCTCAAATCCAAACATCTGGAACCTTTGCTAATGATAGAGGGCTTGGATTTGAGATCCCTGAACCAAACCAATCCCTTTGAGTCTTGTTCCAGGTCAGGGGAGTTCCAGAGAACTGATCAGAACAGCTTTTTATCTACTTTGTACTGCTGGAGTGGCATAACTAAAGGGGCTAGCATCTGGCCCTACTTTTGCAATGTTTCAATGAATTTTTGTCACAAAGGAATTATTACTACTTGGCGTTTGAAGAGAAAATGGCTGATGATCAAACCATTAATTTAGTTATGTCCATAGCTGCAAAATATCTTGTGATTCAGTTTGCTACTGGCTCTTGTGCTAAGATGAATTGAAGTACATGGAGACTAAAGGCATGTCTACATGGCATGTAGTGATAGAAATGTAGCCGTGTTAGTCTGGTGTAGCTGAAACAAAGAACAGGACTATGTAGCACTTTAATGACTAACAATATGGTTTATTAGGTGATGAGATTTCGTGGGCCAGACCCACTTCCTCAGATCAAATAGTGGAAGAAAATTGTCACAACCATATATACCAAAGGATATAATTTTAAAAAAAAGTGAACACATATGAAAAGGACAAATCAAATTTCAGAACAGAAGAGGGATGTGGGGGAGAGGGAAGGTAAATGTCTGTGAGCTAATGATATTAGAGGTGATAATTGGGGAAGCTATCTTTGTAATGGGTAAGATAATTAATGTCTTTGTTTAAACTTAGGCGTAAAGTGTCGAATTTAAGCATGAATGTCAGTTCAGAGGATTCTCTTTCAAGTGTGGTCTTAAAAGGTCTTTGAAGCAGGATGCAGGTAATCAAGTTGTTGAGACAATGTCCTTTCTGGTTGAAACGGCAAGAAACTGTTTTTTCTTTGTGATCCTGTCTAATATCTGTTTTGTGGACATTGATTCTTTGGCGAAGTGTCTGAGACGTTTGTCCAATGTACATAGCAGACAGACACTTTCGGCACATGATAGCATAAGTTATATTTCTGGATGAGCAGGAATATGTGTTCTTGATCTTATAACTCACTTGGTTAGGTCCAATAATGAGACTGAGTGGCTGAGATTGTGTGTCGCTTGTTGTCGTTTGCAAATAATGTCAGTCTGTGCGTAGTTGTGGAAGCTTTGTATATAGAAATACAGATTGTAATTCCGACCATCAGGGGGAGTCCATATAGAATTATTTTTCCTTTGGTGTTGATAAGGGGGATCTGGTAGGTCAGATTGATGTTCATTGGTGGTTTGGAAATATTCTTGGAGGCAAAGGCAGCAAAAAAAAGCCTCAAGGTCACCACAAAATTGTATCCAGTTTGTGGGGGACGTGGGGCAGAAAGAGAGACCCCAGGATAAGACAGACTCTTCTTATCTTCTTCATATTAGTCCACATTATAGCGGTATAAGTTCTAAGGTGCACTAGTGCATGTGTTATCTGGCACACGTGAACCCTACTGGTGCACATTAAAAGTTCCCTACTGTAAGTTCCTATAGTGTTCATTTCAAATGTTACCACATTAATGTTCACTAGGGAACTTTTAGTGCACACTAGCAGGTTCCTCACAGTCTAATTAGAATTTACACCCCTCTGCTACAGACTAAAGAACCATGTAGACAAACCCCTAATCACTGCTTAAAATACAACAACTTAAAGATGTTTTTTATGCAGATCCCAGTTGCTACGGATTTATCTGTCATTCAATTTCCAACAGGCACATCTGTAATTGAATGTTCAGAAGAGTTTTCTGTTCAAAATGCTAATCTAATTGTTTGGAAGGAAGTGTTTCATTTGGTGTTACACACTGATTGACTGCCAAGCGTTTATCTATTGCTGGGTTAATGTCTTCATGCGAATCCAGCAAAAAGACATGAGAAAAAAAAGGAGTGCCTGAACCAACAATGGATGTGTATCATCCAACCATTGTGAGATATGGTGGAGTTGGATGGCAGTGTTTTGGGAAGTGTGGGAGAGTCAGACATCCAGCTCTAAGACTGTGGGGCCAGATCCTCAACTGGTGTAAAGAGCAGTCACACCATTGCAGTTAGTGGAGTGATGCTGATTTATACCAATGATGATTTAGCTGCTTTTTTTTACTGAAGTAGATTTGCTCAGGTAAAAGTAACTGATCCTCTTAAACACAACACAAGAGACCCATACTCAAGTAGTTTTATTGGCACCTATTGTTATCTCTGCTGAAGTTCAGTGATAATTGATGCCATGACATCCGCTGCATGTGACTGGTTGATCATGATAAATGAGCACAAAGACTATACTGCTTAACTCTTTGGTACCTCTTTGTCCCTCTGTGTTGCCGTATGGTTCAAGGTAGCAGAAACTCCTCCTGGCACAGTGGGTGCTCTGGGGACATTGGAGGAGGAGAGTGGAACAGCCGTAACATGTTGTGTGCAAAAGCATCAGGGCTGCTCTAGCTTACCCTGAGCAGTGGGAGCACCCTGCCTCCTACTTTCCCTCCTCCAACCCCAGTCCAGGGGAGCAGAAAAGTAGCATAATTTCATTGTTGCCCTCCCTTGGCCCTGTGCCAAATGCAACTCAACAAAATCTTAGAATCTGTCCCACGGTTTTTTAAATTACATTGATTTGTTTTCTTTGGAAGATAGGATGTTACCAACTAAAAGTGAATGAGTCTCTTATTTCATAAAAATGTAGACATACAACCTAGCAGGCAATACAGAGACATATTATAGCCTGGGAAGGAATTATAGTGGATTTTAGGTGGGTAAGGCTCGCCAATCTGATCAGAGATTCTAAGTTCGTCCTCTCTATCCCAGGTTACAAGTGGGGAGAACCATAAGATTCCCCCTCATGAGGGTCTGCAGGCGGTCAACAGTCACACTTCAAATCAGAAAATGCAATCTAAAATATTTTATTGCCACAGGAATAACAATCACAAATAAAATATGGTACTGAGCCCACAGATTAATTGAATTTCTTCTGTAGATGGCATTAACAAAATTAAACTAGACTTATTTAAGTATACAGATTCTAGTTACCTAACAGCATTTCATACTCACAGGATCTTAGTCTCCCCAAAGGCTGGGCATGGATGGACCTACCTCCCTTCACCTGAAAGGCCTTGGTGCAGGTGAACTATGAAATACTTAGAAGCAAGACTTAAACAAAATAAATGAAGCAAGATAGAAATATAAAGATAGAACAGAGATAAGTACTGGGCCTATATTCCCCTTTTGGCACCAAAATATCCCGGATGTCCAACCCCTTACCCAGAGTTGGGCCTGGTACCCTAAGATTTCTGTGGGTACCAATAACCGATTGGATAAGATGTGAGGGTGGTCTATGAATATGCATAGGAGAAGAGTGACTTCTTCTCGGACCAATTCCTAGAACAACAACAAAAAAAAGAGCGGAAACATTGTGATTAGGTGCAGAAAATCTGGTGCTTTAATTTTGTGGAAGTGTGAAAAGTCAGTTGGTAGGAATTGGTAGATTTTGCTTTTACTTGTTCCAATCAAAATTGAGTAATGGTCTCCAAATACTGTCAAACTAACCACAAAGGCCTTTACACAATACATATCTCGGAAAACAATAGGAAATAAATCTTAAAACCTATCACCATATTTTTTCTGAAGCTGGGTCATACAGTGAATTTAATCCTGTAGGCATCTTGCATTACCAGCATACAAAAAAAAAAAAAAAAAAAGAAAAGAATAGGATACAGAAAATATATCTTAGCAGGCTACAATATCTCTGTTTAACAGCTGAACAGAAATGTTTGATTGGCTACACTAGCCCTAAATTAGCCAGGCAACCCTAAATTAGCTAGGATTGCAGATGAGCTGAGGCACATAAAGCTAGGACCAGAAAATAGCTTTAAATTGCTGTAAAATATTACAGTTTGTGTCGTGACCATTTCTATTACCAAAGGCAATCTGTTAGCAGAGGTGAAAGACAACAGTCTACACATCAGAGAACATTGTTTGTTAGCACCTACGTGGCAAAAGGTTTTAAGCTAATTAATAGGTACGCCATTATTTTGCAAGACTAAAAATACTCTCAGATAATTGTTACCATGGTTTAAAGGACTATGCTTGTTATCTCTGCATATACATTTTTTCTGACCACTGTGGAGATCAGATATAGACTAAACAAGGCCATTACAAATTGGCATATGATCAGCAATGGAATGTATTTGCATGGAAGTTGTATAAATACGCATTCTCGGACTGTTTCCTTATCCCAACATTTTCTTGTGAAACACTAAGGAAGCAGCAAATTTCAAAAAAGAAATATGTAAAATTAGAATTTATTTTTACCTGGCAATAATTTAAGATTTCAAACTTTTTTTTTTTGCTCAAACATGCAAATGTGCATAGTTTTAGATTGTCCATTCATTCTTGGGTACATACAATCAAGTATAAACTAGGGCAACAATTAGAATCCAATTACTGAAATATTCCAAAATCCACCAGATCCTTAATGTTAGAATTCCATCACTTTTGTATCCAGCTGAGCTATTCACCATCTCTCTGTTCCATACACCTGCCTAAGAATAAAATATTCATCTGAAATATGGGACTATAGGAACAATTTCTGACTGTAATTGGCACCAGGTGCTACATGAGAATATTCAGGAATCCTGCCCCCACAAAGAGATGTGGTAAAGTTTGCCCCCCATGAAAGTCTCATTCTAATTGAATAGAGACTGCCTTAAACCCAGAATCATGAGATTGTATAGTCCTTCCAAAGCTTTTTCATTAACATCAGCTATTATAATTCTGTATGGGCTTATCTATATTACTGTCCAATCTCTATCCCCTGTCTTTGAGTGTGTGAAACTTCCATAGTACAGAGCTAGTAATAGCAGATAATCAACTTCCATTAAATTCTCTACTACACTAATAACTACTTTGTACTTTAAAAAGTACACTTTATATAACACTTTAACAAACATTTTAGTTATGTCTAACAACAGTCCTTTGAGATAGATAAATATCAGAATCCTCATTGTATAACCATTGATGGGTTTTGGCATAATGTTAATTTTTCACAATGAAGCATACAAACAAACTGAAACAACAAGTATTCTTAAACAATCCACTTAGGAGTTTTCAACTTTAAATTAAAGCATGTATGTACTCTGGCCTTTATATTTTGCACTTTTCTGGCCTTTTGAAAACAGTATTTTAGCTACATCAAAAGTAAATCTGATAGACTCTACTCATTCTTGTTAGCAAACACAATCTTGATCTTGGTAAACTAACCAGCTCTGTCCTCTACAAAATTTCAGACCCATTAATTCCTTCAGCATCTAGACTGAATTTAATGTTGAATCTATTGAAAGCTGAAGGAATGGCCGGTGACATAAGGCTGTGTGAGAATTACTTTGCAAGATGTACAGAACGGCATATGCAACATTTAAATTTCTTGCTGCTTCCCCTCTTCCTTACTTTCAAAGGTCTGGCTGGTTTTGTGGGCATTTTTCTGACCATATTAAAAGGCAAGAATCTTGATTTCAATTGTAACTTTTTAAAATGCCTAGAGAAAAGAGCAATGAACAGCTGTAGTGCCCTAGGAACAGACCACAGAGCCCAGGCAAAATATCCTTTGCTTTCCTCACTGCATGTTGAATAGTAACAGAGAGGTAGCCGTGTTAGTCTGATCTTGCTAAAACAAAAGGAAAAACTATGTAGCACTTTAAAGACTAACAAGATGGTTTAATAGGTGATGAGCATTTCACCTATTAAACCATCTTGTTAGTCTTTAAAGTGCTACATAGTTTTTCCTTTTGTTTTCCCACTGCAGTCAATCACAATCTAAACAAGGCTGAATGGGGAAGAACATTGCCCCCTCTGTGGTTGAGTAGAGGCTGTGATCATCTAGCCCCTGTGATTAAGCTACTTATTCCATTTTAAATCTGATTAGTGAAAACAAGAGGCAAGACTAATCTGCTGAGTTGGTTTCAAGCATAGTGTCATCTCCTGTGGAGAGATAGCCAGTTGCAGCTTTTTTTTTTATCCTTCAAAAAACTGATCAGAAGCACAGTGGGCTGCGAGTGGCTCAGCTGTCACTTCCTTGAAATGTACTGATAGAGGAGACAAGTAAAATTCAACAAAATACACCACAAATTAAAGAAGAGGTGAAATACCCTTGGGTAATCCAGTTGTCAGACAGGGCTTAGTCAATGAACCTAATGAGAGACTCGACAAAGTCACTAACAGTGGTTCCAGTCCATTTGCAATAACTGTTAATTTAAACTTCAGAGTGAACTGCAAGCCTTCGCTCTGTACTTTTGGGTGTGATGAGTTATTACCAAAAAGGAGCTGTAATCCCAGTAGGTTGGAATAATCTCTTGTTATGCCTGTTGCATCAGTGGGGTTGTAGTCAAGGAAAGAATTTGGTCCTAACTGAGCATATCTTGTTTGCACAATGTACATCTGTACAATGAAAATTTCTGAGGCAGGCTATGATATTCTGTTAAAAATCCCTATTCTAAGTTTGGAGTCTGGGACTGGCACACAAACACAGTACATGATGGTTACCCCCCCCCTCCCCACCAGTCTAGCCCATCAAAGAAAAGCCATCGTACAGCTAACGACCTAGGATGGGAAGCAGGACATGAGCCATTGTTAGGTATTCCTAATGTCTCTTCTTTAATCCCCAGATGGATCACATCCATGCAGAGATACTTTCCTGAAGCTGACAGATATACCACCACTTAACACATAGTTGATAACTGATGTATGATTTGTTTAAATGGAAACACTATGTAACTTTATTTTTACTTTTATTTTGCCTCATAATTAGCACCTATCAAAGATAGGATCTTACTCTCCCCTCCCCCCCAAACACTTTGATTTGCCCATTGAGCATCCTATATAATTAGTTGTAACCTATTGTTTGGCAGTGTTCACGTAGCCTAACAAGCGATGCGACACTCCAACAGTGCTGTTTGTAATAAACTCTCCTGCTTGCTTCACATACGGTGTCCAGATTCTGTTCCTTCAACATCACCATTTATTAAAGCCAAATTCTGAGAGGCTGTAAATGATGGGGGAGTAATATCCCAGTAAACTAGTGAATTTATACACCAAAGACACAAACAGGTGTTTTGTATCAGAAAAAATAAGCAGCAGAAAGGGTATGACATTTGCCACATAACGTAGCTCAGTTTACTTTATACTACAATGTCTCACATTTATAGAGTACATGAGTTACAATGTGTCAATATTTTGGAGAGGACAGTGAAAAAAGAGTCTATAAGACAGGTAAGAGTGGGGAAGCGCATTAATATAGGAAAATATGTATGCAGAGACACAGGCAACAAGAAGATAGCAGGGTTTTGCAAGGAAAAAATTTGAATCTGAATGAGAACATGATGCTAGGTAACCAGCAAAGTGATCTGAAAAGAGAGGTCACATGGTACAAGTAGTAGGAAAGGAAAATTATTTTGGCTGGTGTATTGGCAGGTGGACAAGGGTGGGAGAGGTGAGAAGCAGGAGGGCCAGAGAGGAGGACAATGCAAAAGTTATAGCCAGAGATAGCTAAGTTTTGGGTAAGGGTTTCAGTTGGAGAAAAAGGAGCAAAAACTGTTGGGAGGATAGGATGGGTGTTCCATTTCCCCTTCCCACTATGGACTCATGTAAATCCGGTAGAATCTATTTCACTCTCACCACAAAGAAAGCCAAAGACTAGTACATATCAAGAAAACACAATTCATGTTAACATTCCTTTATAGTTATATATTTAGTCATAGGAGTGGCAAAATTCCCATTAGCTTCTGTGAATAATGTCGTGAGAAGTTAAACCAGTAGGTTTATCTTTGTGGGGAGTGATGCAGTGGCTAAGCAAAAGATTCCTCCCCCTCCTACCCCCCCACACCCCAATCAGCAGTAAATGTAACAGAAAACAAGCACAGGAGACACCCACACAAGCAGAGCATTTCTGTGAAACAGCATACAGGATGTTTTGGGCTGAGTAATAGCTGCATGAATGAATCAGTCAGTCATCTGCCAGACCTCTCCCACTCAGCTGTGACTCTGCTCTGCTCTATAAGCTGAAATCACAAGGAAAGTGCCCTGGTTGCTGGTCATTAAAAACACTCCGGTACTTCTACTGTAGCTTTTCTATGGTCCTACTCTGGGCTGCAGCAGCCAATACTTAGTTAACACTGGCATGACAATGTTTCCCTGGCATTACCAGAGAGAAGAGAAGGGATTTTTGTATCTCTCCTTCAGATGTGGTTTTCATCTTTCTTTTAACAGCCCTTTCTCTCCTTCACCGTAGCTGACATATCTCCTATTGTATGCACCCAGCTTGACTGCTATGGTTTAATCTTTCAATTATTAATTTCCCCCATACCATTATTTATAACACTTGCAAGATTGAACCATAGCATGACACAATCCTCAGTGTGGATTTGATAAGGGCCAATGAAAAATTTCATCCATCATGATTTCTTCCATATATCCTCCTTGACCAAAATGACAGACCCAAGGGCTGCTGACCTCAAAACGGTGTAGGTATAGTTTGTATTTTCTCTCTATGGGGGCATAAGTTTTATAGCAGAGCAGCAGATGTAGGTGTAGCCTAGAGCTATAGAAATGGAGGGAACATGAGTTGTCACCAGTTCGAGCCCTACACGCTGAGTCAGGACCAAATAAAGCTTGACCATCCCAGAAACGTGTTTGTCCAATCTGTTCTTAATTTCCATTGTTACATGTTAAGCCCACTACTTCTTGTCCTACTTCCTCTAGTATCCATGGATTTATTTTATAGTATTTGACTATATCTAATCTATTAAAATATTGTGAATAGTTCAATACAACAGTCAAATTGATTATCTAATTTGTATGGTCCCCATCACATTGTAGGTGTTAGTGTCTCTCCTCACAATACCTCTATGACACAAGGCAGAAATGAAACATCATGCCAAAGGACACACAAGAAATCTGTGGAGGATCAGAGAATTGAATGCAGACCACCCAAGTCCCAAAATAATATCCTAACCACTGGCCCCTCCTTCCTCTCTTGACTATTCAACTAGTTTCTATTTCTTTTTATAATATGTCAATGAAGTTTCAGTCCCTCCTGAATGTGTCTCTTCCCCCATCATGTTTTCAACAAATTAAGGGATGGAGTTTCCTAGCAATCAGACACGTATTATTCCTTATAAGGCTATTACGCTATTTGATAGAACTGACTGCTCAGAATTTTTTTTTCCTGCTATTTAGCTTAGTTTTCCTTTACTCGGTTTCATTCCATTCGTCCTAATTAAATGTACAATATGTTAAAGCTTAAATGAAAAGACTATAAATCGTACCATAGACATATATTGGAATAGTTCTGGTATAATTAGTTTGCATTGTGCTAGCTCAGAACACTACAAATCAGAATTGGAGACCCACTGAACTGAGCACGGTGTGGAGTAAAAGAGCTCACAGTCAAAGGCTGCAATCCAGTGAACACTGACACACATGCTTTGTGTTAAGTATATGAGCATTCCATTGAAATACTTGGGTCAACCTGTGCAGAGTGTCTTGCACATTCAGGCTGTTGATACATGTTGTGTTCAAGGCATGTTAAGTCATTGCTCAACATATTAAGGATCTTTGATAAAGTCTTTTAATTTCCACTAATTTTTTCTGTGTGCCTGTGCGCTTTGTACCAGTATACTGAGAGTCAAAAATTCACAAGGAATCAGTCGTTGTGAATGTAACAGAAAAATAATGCAGTTTCCTTAGCAACAGGAACTACATGACTTATCTCTATATAGACAATCTACCCAGCCGAAATGTAAATATCAAGTGCTTCAGAGAAATAGGGAAAACTCTGAAAAAGAGGCAGTGTATTTCCCCCCAATTGCTGCTTTTTACTCACCAAATCAACACTGTTCTGTCAACCCAAACTGAAGTTTAAAAGTGTTACTCTGATATATGTTTATATATTTTAAACAAACCTTTGGGACTTGATTGTCCACTGCCTGCCTTCTGGTGTGGTTATTTAAATCTGTGAAAAGTAGATTTAAACTATGCTAGGAAATTAGAATGGTAGCATTTCACACCCACTTTTTCCTTATCTTTCATATGATTAAATGGTTATGCAAAGGTTAAACCAGGTTTATTGTTAACAAAGCACTGTCCTGGTCTCCCGTGGACTCTGCAGGGCCACTAAGACATGTATGCCCATTAAAATGGACAAGCTAAAAGAACAGTAGGACTTTCCTTTTCCCTCTAAGCCAAACAGAGATATTCTCTTTGAGGCTTCATTTTATACACCAATATAAACAAGTTACATATTGCTCCTCTGACGTGGTTCATTGTTGCCCTCTGATCTGGGCTGTTATCATCCATTACCTTGTACATCTTTCTTTGATCAAAACATCTCTATGCATCAAACTGTCATCCTGACTTTATAGCTATGTCTACACAGCAGCATTATTTTGGAAGAACTGGTGTTATTCCGAAATAACATAGTCTGCATCTACACTACAAGCAATTATTTTGAAATAAGGTCGAGCTGGAGGACTTCTTACTCTGACTCCTGTAACTCTCATTTTATGAGGAATAAGAGTACTCTAACTCAGACTTCCTGCTGTGTAGACAGAGCCAAAAGCTGAAATAAGCTATTTCAACTTAAGCTACGCAATTGACATAGCTCAAGTTGTGTAGCTTATTTCAGCTTTAGCCCTGATGTGTAGATGTGCCCTATCTTTAGGAGGGGTCAAAGTGTTCTTGTTATCTTGGAGGGGTGGAGAAGTTTGTAGGATACTTGGTATAGGGTGTTCTAGGGACACTTTCCTGGCATGCATTTGTGAGAGTGTCCTATGCTTAGCACTTGTTAGGAATGTGTGTTTTTTGCAGTTCCAGACCAGTTTTTGCCAGGGTCTGTGAGCTTCCATGCAGGCAAAGCCTGACTCCTGCTAACTTTTGCTTCTTTGCTTTATATTAACAAAGCTCGAGCAATAGAAGGCATTAGTGTAGTGAGTGGATCCTGTCATAGACCTCAAACCAAAACACAAGCATATGCCACTGCCTATGTGAATCTAATTAGGAATTTGAGCTATGTGAGTAGATGACTTCTGCTAGGTATTATTTGGTGGAAGCGTGTGTGTTGGATAGAGAAGCAGCAAAAAAACCAACCCAACCCAAACCAAATCCACACACATCCATCTCTGCAGGAAAAATGCAGTACAGAAATTCCCGACACAGCCTGAATAAACATTGAGTGTTTTGTTCTGAGAAGTCTGAAGACTTACATAACAACATGTGAACATAAGAACATCCATACTGGGTCAGATCAATTGTTCCATCCAGCCCAGTACCTGTCTGCTGACAGTGGCCAATACCAGATGCCCCAGAGGGTGGGAACATAACAAGTAATCCTCACATGATCCCTCCCCTGTCACCCATGTCCAGAGAAACAAAAGCTAGAGACACCATTCCTACCCATCCTGGCTAATAGTCATTGATGGACCTAACCTCCAGAATCTATCTAGTTCTTTTTTGAACTCTGTTATAGTCCTAGATTTTGCCACATCCACTGGCAAGGAGTTCAACAGGATGACTGCGAGCTGAGTAAAGAAAAATTTCCTTTGTTTGTTTTAAACCTGCTACCTATTAATTTTATTTGGTAGCCCCTAGCTCTTATATTGTGGGAATAAGTAAATAACTTTTCCTTATTCAATTTTTCCATACCAGTCATGATTTTATAGACCTTTATCATATCCCCCCTTAGTTTCCTCTTTTTTAAGCTGAAAAGTCCAAGTCTCTTTAATCTCTGTTCTTATAGGATCTGTTCCAAACCCCTACTCATTTTTGTTGCTCTTTTCTGAACCTTTTCCAATGCAAATATACCTTTTTTTGAGATGAGGCGACCACATCTGTATGCAATATTCAAGATGTGAGAGTACCATGTTTTTTTTATAAAGGAAATAAGATATTCTCTGTCTTACTCTCTATCCCTTTTTAATGATTCCTAACATTCTATTTGCCTTTTTGATTGCTGCTACACACTGAGTGGATGTTTTCAGAGAACTATCCACAGTGAGTCCAAGATCTCTCTCTTGAGTAGTTGTAGCCAAATTACTTCCCATCATATTATATGTATAGTTGGGATTATTTTTTCCAATATGCATTATTTTACATTTATCAACATGAAATTTAATTTGCCATTTTGTTGCCCAATCACTTAGCTTGGTATGATCTTTTTGAAGCTCTTTACAGTCTGCTTTGGTCTTAACTATCTTGAACAGTTTGGTATCAACTGCAAATTTTGCCACCTCACTGCTTACCCCTTTCTCTAGATCATTTATAAATAAGTTTAATAGGAATGGTCCCAGAACAGATGCTTGGGGGACGCCACTAATTACCTCTCTCCATTCATAAAACTGACCATTTATTCCTACCCTTTGTTTCCTGTCTTTTAACTAGTCATCAATCCATGAATGGACCTTCCCTCCTATCCCATGATAACTTAGTTTACTTAAGGGTCTTTGGCGAGAGACTGTGTCAAAGGCTTTCTGGAATTCTAAGTACACTATATCCACTGGATCTTTCTTGTCCACGTGCTTGTTGAACCCCTCAAAGAACACTAGTAGATTAGTAAGGAACGATTTCCCTTTACAGAAACCATGTTGACTTTCGCCCGACAAATTATATTAATCTATGTGTCTGACAATTTTATTCTTTACTATAGTTTCAACTAATTTGTCCAGTACGGACATTAGACTTACCAGTCAGTAATTGCCAGGATCAACTCTAGAGTCCTTTTTAAATATTGGTTTATTAGGTTGAGAACTCTCTTTAAGGCAGTTGGAGAAGTAAGCAAATATCTCCTGTCCGATTCTGGATTTGAGGTGAAGAGGAATTTGTACATTCTTCATAAATAAATAGAATTCCAGGAAAGACACCTGACTCCATCAACTTTTCTTTCTACCAGAAACCGGTACGACTTTGAATTTTGGAAACTAAACTATACAAGACACTAGACACACATCACTAGTCAAAGACTCCTATATAAAAGCCCAATAAATAAATACTCATCTCTTTCAATCTTTCCTTTTAAGTCAGTCTCTCTAACCTCTTTATCACTTAGTTGTATTTCTTTTAACTGCCTCCAGATTTTTCAATATCTTTTGGCTAACAAGGACATACTGGGAAAAAAACAACAAATGGTCTGGTGGCACTTTATAGACTAACAAAACATGTAGATGGTATCATGAGCTTCCATGAGCACAGCCCACTTCTTCAGATGACCAGAGTTATGAGTAGGGGATTTGAAAAATTGAAATAAATAGCAGAAGGGAAAAAGGGGGGGGGGGGGGGGAAGAGAACGATTTGTCTCCCATCCCCCTTCCTGGTTTTTCTTTAAGTATCTGGATAATCGACAAGGAGTCCTGTAGCACCTTATAGACTAACAGATGTATTGGAGCATAAGCTTTCATGGGCAAAGACCCACTTCGTCACATGCATCTGATAATGTAGGTCTTTGCCCATGAAAGCTTATGCTCCAATAAATCTGTTAGTCTATAAGGTGCTACTGGACTCCTTGTCACTTTTGCAGATCCAGACTAACACGGCTACCCCTCTGATACTACCTGGAGAATGGGTGCTAAATCTTAGCATACAGAAAGCTAAACCATACAGAAGCATGGTTGTCTATTAGATGAAATGTACTCTATTCTACTTTGGACTCAGTGTATTTTGTGACTTTTCTTTGTTCTGTTTCCCCTTCTGGAATACTTGCAGAATTTGTCAGAATTATACAGTGCTTCAAATAGAGGGTTATGTTTGCGAGAGGTACTGTGTTCCAATGGATTAGGCATTAGCTGGAGTTCTGATTTCTGGTCTCACCTCTACTAATCATTTTAGGGAAAATAGTTTCACCTCCATTTCTCCTTCCACAGTGTCATGCCTTGTATGTATAAATTGCAAGTTTTCGGTGGCAAGGACCATTCTTCCTGCATTATTTGTACCATGCCCAGCACAATAGGGATCTAATTTCAGAAAGGCCTCTAGGTACTACAAAATAGAAAGAAGAAACGTAAGAATTGTATGCAAGGCCATAGAGAAACTGATAGTATTCATTATCTCTGCAACAGTCACCTCCTTCTGGGTGTGTAATGACATCGATTATTATAATGTTAAGATCCAGGATGTGACATTTGCTTCAGTGCCAGAGAATAGATAGTGATACCAAGAGAAGTCAATGAAGTCCTGTTATCGTCTATTTGATTGGCAGAGATTAGAGCACATCCACATGAACAGACTGCTCTGAGACATCTATTCTAGCATTCATTTTGAAATGTACTGTCTTTGAAATATACTAGTTCCTATGTATTGGTCCCTGGCAGAAGCTGACTTTTGCTGATGAATATTATGTACATTTCGGACTACTGAAAATTTACACCAATATATGGTATATAGAAAATAAAAACTTTATGTGCATGTTTGAAAGTCACATTCAAAAGCTCTGTGCAGAAATTTGACCCTGTGCAATAACTACAGAAGTTTTTTGATCCTGCATTTCTGTGAGAGTCTTCACATGCTTAAAGGGTGTGTCTAGACTATATGGCTCCGTCAATGGAGCCATGTAGATGAGTGTACTCGGCAAAGGGAAATGAAGCAGTGATTTAAATAATCGCCGCTTCATTTACAACAAAATGGCCGCCACGCTGTGCCGATCAGCTGATTGTTGGCACTGCGCGGTAGTCTAGATGGGGATCAGCCGACTCCAGATCCCTTTGTTGTTTCACGTTTCACGAGGCATACAGGATCTGACAACAAAGGGATCTGGGGTCAGCTGATCCCCGTCTAGACTACCACGCTGTGCCAACAATCAGCTGATCGGCACATTTTGTTGTAAATGAAGCAGTGATTATTTAAATCGACGCTTCATTTCCCTTTGCCGAGTACACTCATCTACATGGCTCCGTCGACAGAGCCATGTAATCTAGACACACACAGAATGACATGTTTAAGTGCTTTGCTGGAGTGGGGTCCTAAGAAGGCTCTTATCACCTAGCACTAATATTAGTCGGTTTACTTTCTCCACTTTCCTGGTTCTTGTCATACAGACAGAAAGAAGAAATCCAGAAATCCAAAGTGCAGGCAATGAAATGTTTATTGGGGTTTCAAGCATGCATATTCATAGCTTTGATGCCTCAGAGCCTTGTTTCTCAGTCTGTCTACACTGTGTTTTTTTGTGTGGAAGAGGATATGCAAATGGTGCGCTCATTTGCATATCTTCTGATGCTTTGTGCGAAAGAGGTTTTTCCAGTAAAAAACAAGAGGTTTACAGGATCTTGCAAAAAAGGGTTTTTTTCCCCCAACAAATGGCCCCATCTATATCAGCAAAACCTCTTCCACAAAAAGAATCAGAAGAAGATATGCAAATGAGTGTACCATTTGCATATCCTCTTCTGCATAAAAACTGCAGTGAAGACATTGTGTCTGTCCCCATTCCTTGTCCCCTCCTCCTACTCCTTCTTAGCAGGCCCAAATCTACCTACATGCACAGCTCTGGTCCCACCCCTTACATTTTATGGTCATGTTCCATTTTGGGAGTGGGGAATCATGAGTTTGGGGTCTTAGTACCACCCCTTTTGTATTCCATGGGGTGGGGAGTTAAAGAGTGAGGTTGTGTTTCAGTCAGGAACAAGCTATGAATAAATTGTGGCAAGGACCTTGACAGTAAGTTGGATAAAAAGATTGTTGGTCCAGGTGTTAATTTCAAATTTCATTTCTTCATTTGCTTTAGTTTATTAAATGATGTTCAAAATGCTTATTTTCCTTTTGGACTAGGAAGATGTCTGAGCACTCAGGGAGACTCTGAAGCTTACAGTCCTGCTTTTAGTAGAGGGTTGGACTTGATGACCTCCTTAAGTCTCTTCCAACCCTATGATTCTATGATTCTTAGAAAGTGGAGTCTCAATACTGAGCAATTAGAAATTGGAAAGATAAAAAGGAAACAGGGAAATGAGGGAACTAATAGACAAGACTATGGGAACATACAGGTAGATTTTGAACAAGAGAGATAACATGGGAGATAAGGGGTGTGCTGTTCCAGTCAATGTGATTATCAGGCACTTGTTGGGAACCTATTGTTATATGTATTTACTTTTTTGTGTTATGAATGGGTTTTTTAAAAAAAAATGCAAACTCTTACTAGAAATCATGTTCTACAAAATGTGCATTTCTGCAGCTAGCAGGTTTCTGCTTTAGCAAACCAACTTTCTGAAAAAGCTTAAACAGTTGTGGGAGAGTAGGCTTTCCTATACCATCCTTACTTTTATCTATGTCCTTTTTTTCAGTAACTTTATTTAGTAGGACACAGAGGCCTTCCTAATACCACAGTCTGTTCCATCCCTGGGGAAACTGGTCTGACTGCCTCTATTGTGAGGTGGTAGAATTAAGGAGGAAGAAGTGGTGACATTTTCTTCAGATATTGCTGCCTGCTTAATCTAGGGGCAGTATCTCCATGTGGGCCCTGACCTTAAACTTAACAAATTCCCTCAAGAGCCATGTAGCTTCAGGGAATTGGTGGGAGACCAGGACCAACCATCTGCCCATGGTGCCCCTACCTCCATCAAGTGGCAACATGGTTCCCGTGTAGCTTGGTCAGAGTTCCTGAAGTTGTTCACTGCCCTGGTAACCCCATTGAAGGAGAAAGCAGAAGGCAGAGGGGCCCAGTGAGATAACAGAGCAGAGGCTTGTGTAATCTTTCTACCCTCATGTTCCTTATCAAGCATTCCCAATGACCTCGCTCTCTACTGCCATACGTCTAGGAATGCTAGAAAATGTTGTGGGAGCAGGTGTTTGCCTTGGCAGCACACTTTCACCTGGCCTATGCACTGTCCATCCAGATAGCCATAGTGGTGAAGGGAGGGAAAGAGTGAAGCAGCAAAGATGTCTGAGCCCCTTTTCTCCATAGGAGGGGGGTGATCCATACATGGCTGATATTATCCATGTGAGTATCTGGTTAATGCAAACACATGCTCAGGTGCCTCACAAAATGCCTCAGTGCTTGGTGTGAAAATCCTGTAGGGAAAAGAGAATCAGTATTCATAGAGAATAGGTTCAAGGAGAGGAACACGCTACATTTCTGCAGATCATGGACATAGAACAGAGCCCCTTCTGTGTTGGCCTGTTTCTCCACAGGCTCAGGCCAGTGTGAAGACCCACACTCAGGAGTGAAGTACTAATACACCCCATCCCCTCAGGCCACCCTCTGTGGCTAGTTTGTCTCCTAAAAAGACTAATTCAGCACCAGCCATGGGAGAAGAGAGATGGGATCAAATTGTGGGATAACATGATAGAGAAATTCAGGGGTTGTGCTGCCCCTTCTTTTGCAGGGAGAATATTTTGCTACGGTGGAACTTTTCTTCAGGGATGACATCTTGGTTTCAGAGCTGTGAGCCAGTTTTGTGTAGGCTGTAGGTCATTTGGGCTATTCTGTCTTCTTTGGTTTTCTTAGATGGGAAAAATCTACAGATAATCACCAGCACACCTATTGCTACATGGGCCTCAAACAGTTGCTTTGGATGGGACAGCTTGCTTAGGGTATAATCTAGATCCTGCTTTAGGGACATAAGTAGCTGAGAAGGGAAAGAAGAGAAGAAATTGCTATGTGGGCCTGACCCCCAAAGTCCACTGAAGTCAGTGAGAGTTTCAAAGGGCTTTGCATCAGCCTCTAAAGGACGATGTGGAGAGATACTAAAAAACACTTGATAAGGAATACAGTGTAACTTACAACCATCAGTGGTGTCTTCTCTGTATCTGATCTGTGCTTGTAATGAGTCATTCTCACAAATCAGAATCATTCCTATTGCAAAATGCAATCTGCTCTGTTATAGAAACAGTCATAATTTACTCCCCCATATTTTGATCTATAATGTCCTTTCTATGGTATTATCGAAAGTTATTATGTGTAGGATCCTACGTAATTCCTCATATTATTATTAGCAAATGTACAAATGACACATTAAGGATAGGAAAAGGTTCCAAATATTAAAGTAAGGAAATAAAAACAAATGTAAAAGTCAAAAGTATCAGAAGCATGAGACATCAGGTACATTTTAGCCAGTGCTAGGGTGTCTGGAGAGTTTTCCTGACAGACCATCGTGAGGTCTATAGCCATGAATTAAGAGTGTGACATTCTCAATTATATCACAGCTGCACAGGTGTTGTCATAGTCTGCACATGTGAAACTGTTGAACTTACACCAGTAATTTTTAGTTCCTGGAGGATCTGAGATAGATGCATCACAGGGGTGTGATATTAGAAAACACTGGTAGCCATTGGGGTTTGTCTCTCAGTGTCCATGACTATTTTATTGTTTGATTCAACTGCACATAAGTTAGGTTTGTGTGTGGAGACTTCAGTTACATAGAAGCCCATTATTCTCCCACTCAGTAGGAGAAAGGTAGTTCTGAGATGTGCTATATTTGCACATTAGCTTTCGAGGTGGAACCTTCAAGCTTATTTATGAGGCAATTTCTGCTCTTAATCTCGATGAGCTGGATCTTACTGAACTGTTCGTGAGCTAGACTTATTCCTAGATATAATGGCTTTGAGTAGTGTGCCAGTCATTCTGTATTCAAGAAATGTTAGTGTGTTTGAAATGAAAGCATAATGACTCCACATTTGATACATTGTAGCAGAGTCTCCATTTCTTGCAACGGCCACTGATAGCTGGCCATACTTTGGTTCAGGCTGTCTTTAATCCTTTTAAAGTGTCTGTCTCCTGAAGTTAGATGGTACCTGCAGATTTAAATGGCCCTGAGATTCTTGGAGGCAGATCAGTCATAAATATATGAAATAACTGGAACAAGAACAGATCCCTGAAGAAGTCTCTTCTGGATCCTCCATGTGCTGAATTATTTCTTAGAATTGCTTGTGTTATCTGTTTCTCAGAATCACTGACATGCCCACAGCAAGCCATCAATGTAATGTCTTCAACATCTTGACCAAGTTTGCCAGATGCTATCACATGCTGCTGTCAAGTCAAGAAACACAGCCCCTGCCTTTTCCTTCTATTGAGCTTCATGCTCTGAAACCTCACATATTTCCATGAGGTTAGTTTTCTTCATTATGGTTGATGAAAAGGAATCCAGATATCTACAAGTGTGCGTGTGAATGAGCATGCATGTGTCTTCAACCAAAGTACATAATAAATTGAAAAAAAATTACTTTTTATTTCTGGCTTTATGCATTTTACATTGCAATTTTTCTCAGAAGAAAATTAAACAGTCTCCTTGACAACAGTGCAAAAGATCAGATTCGTGTACCTAAAATTAGTATATCATTTTACCAGAGCTGAAGTTGAGATAATTAGAAAAAGTAATGCCACAAGGACTCATGGCTTTTCTAAGGGAACATCTACACTGCAAGGCAATTTCAGGATACTGGAGGAATGGAAGGACATGGACAGGGCTGGCCTACAACGTTTTGGCACCTGAGGTGGGGAGCCTTTTCTCCTACCTGCCTGTTATGTCTCTTGTGCCCTCCTTTCTCAAGACAGCACTCCACCATCTCTGTGCATCTAGAGCAGAGAAAATACATATGCACCAGCAGCAGACACAATGTTCTACACTCTGGGTCCTAGTGGCGCCCCCCCCCCCCCCAGTCTGAGGGGCCACCTCAGTTTGCCTCATAGTAAGGTCAGCCCTGGACATGGAACAACCCCAGCTGCTAAATGGCTCCTACTCTCTTCCCTATGCTATTTGGATAATTCTATTTGTATTCTAAATAGCAGCAGGACTCAGCTAGTTACAATTTCCCTGTTTGGTCAACAGTATTAGGCCTGAATTCCAACACTTGACCTCACAACTCATGATAACACCACAGTGAGCTTTTAAGGCTGGAGTTTTCACACCTGGCCTCCATTTTTGTACCCAAACTTATCTGTGGCTATGTCTAGACTACAGGCTTCTTTTGGAAGAAGAGATCTTCTGGAAAAACTTCGTCCAAAAGAGAGCATCCACACTGCCAAAGTGCATCGAAAAAGCAGTCTGCTTTTTTGAAAGATAGAGTCCACACTGAATGGACGCTAGCTATCATTTCAGCTGTGATTACTACAGACGAAGTGGCTACCAGGGCACCTAAGCTTTTTCTTCTTTCCTCTTCTTTTGAAAGAACTCCCTATTCCCTGTCCACACATGCTTTTTCCGAAAGAGCTCTTTCGCAGAAAAGCTTCTTCCTCATAGAATGAGGATTATCAATGTCGGAAAAACACCTCTGCTCTTTCAATTTTCTTTCAGAAGAATGCAATTGCAGTGTGGACATAATTGAAGTTTTTCAGAAAAAATGACTGTTTTCCACACACACACACACACACACACACACAAAATCTGTGGTGTAGACATACCCTGTAGGTGGAATGCCATGTTGAATTACCTGCACTAATTTAATAAATAGGATACAAGGCATTTAAACACTCTTTGCTCCTGCAATTGTCTGTGAGTGCACAAAATAAAAGATGTCACAACAATACTCCAGAAAATATTCCACAGCTTCCATGGAAGGAAGTGGACTGCTATATCCAGGAAAAGACAGAACATTACTTATTCTTATCAGCAAAATCACACTTACTCAGCAGTGGTTGATGCTTTATTTTAGCTGGTCAATACTGCTAACTAATATTACTGAAACATTATGCACTATACAGGTGCTGCACTTAAGTTACATTAAAATGATCACTTCAAATAATGGTCCTTTAATTTGTTTCAGAGGAATATAAAATGGTGATAAAAATAACCCATCAGTAAAGCATATAACATGCTACCTATCATCCAACAATCAGTTCATTAGCAGAATGCTTCTTGTGGATATCAGAAAGGATGCCAGAATAAAATGAAAATAGAACCCAGAAATATTATTTTGCCAATTTTCTGTTCTCTGGCAATTCCCAGTAAGCTTTGATATACCTGAAAACAGAAACGGAATTGGATGAAAAACAATACATATTGTAGAGTAAAGCATCTACAATATATGCTTCCCAAGATTTTGGACTCAGACCAGAGGAATTTGGTCTGAAATAAGAGGAACGGAAGAAAGTGGAGATGAGACGATGCCTTTAGCTAGGTATTAGGAAAAGTGACATGCAAGGTTAAGGCAAAAGACATACAGGGACCAGACACTGTAGAAGATAGAGTGTATGTCTACACTACAAAGTTAATTCGAACTAACAGACGTTAGTTTGAATTAACTTTCATAGGCGCTACACTAGCGCCCCGCTAGTTCGAACTTAATTCGAACTAGCGGAGCACTTAATTCGAACTAGGTAAACCTCATTTTACGAGGACAAATGCCTAGTTCCAATTAGCTAGTTCGAATTAAGGGCTGTGTAGCCACTTAATTCGAACTAGTGGGAGGCTAGCCCTCCCCAGCTTTCCCCGGTGGCCACTCTGGGCACCACCAGGGAAACTCGTCTGCCCCCCTCCCGGCCCCGGAGCCCTTAAAGGGGCACGGGCTGGCTACGGTGCCCGTGCCAGGTGCAAGCCTGCCAGCACCCAGCCAGCAGACCCAGCATCTAGCACGGCTCGAGGCAGCCACCTGCTGCCACCCAGCCCTCCACCTCTTCCCAGGACCAGGCTGGCGGCTCCCAGGAGCCTGCCCGGGTCCGCAAGAGGTGGGCGCCCGCCTGGTCTAGTGCAGAGATTGTGGACCTCATCCATGACCTCCACACTAGGCACAGGAAAGTGGCCGTCTAGGGCAGGAGAGCTGCAAGCCTGGCCACCCGGGAGCAGGTTTTCATGAAAATCAAGGTGGTCCACTGACACTCCCGACCCTGAGCCCTGAGCTTAGAATGTCCGTACTGGGTCAGACCAAAGGTCCATCTAGTCCAGTAGCCTGTCTGCCAACAGTGGCCAACACTAGGGACCCTGGAGGGGATGGACTGAAACAATGACCAAGCCATTTATCTTGTGCCATCCATCTCCAGCCTTCCACAAACAGAGGCCAGGGACACCATTTCTACCCCCTGGCTAATACCACTCCATGGACCCAACCTCCATGACTTTATCTAACTTCTCTTTAAACTCTGTTCTAGTTCTAGCCTTCACAGCCTCCTGCAGCAAGGAGTTCCACAGGTTGACTATTTGCTTTGTGAAGAAGAACTTTCTGTTATTAGTTTGAAGCCTGCTACCCATTCATTTCATTTGGTGTCCTCTAGTCTTTCTATTATGGGAACTAATGAAGAACTTTTCTTTATGCACCCTCTCCACACCACTCGTGCTTTTATAGACCTCTATCATATCCCCCCTCAGTCTTCTCTTTTCTAAGCTGAGAAGTCCTAGTCTCTTTAGCCTCTCTTCATATGGGACCTGTTCCCAACCTCTGATCATTTTAGTTGCCTTCCCCTCTCCTACCCTCTCTCTTCCCCTCTCCCACCTCCTTTTCCCAGTTTCCCCGAATTTTGTTCAATAAAGAGAGTTTCTATTTTTGAACACACGTGTCCTTTATTTTGTACATCAGGAAGGGGGTCTAGGGAGGGGTAAGTGGAATGAGGTGAGGGAGGAATGGGGTACGAGCCCCCGATGGGGAGGACTGGGGTGGCTCTGTCGGCTTCTCGGGGTGGAAGCTCTCCTGAAACCCCTTGATTGACACCCCCCTGGATGGCAGCCTGTGGCAAGTGCAGCCAGGCTGATGGCTGAGTGCTGTGATGTGCCGAGTGTGGGCACTCAGGGCACTCCAAGCCAGGACTGCTTTGCAAGCGGGGAACCCCTGAGAACTGTCTGTCCGGGGTGGGGGTCGGGTCCCTTTAAGCACAGCCCTCGGCTAGCCGGAGGCAGCAGCTCCACACTCTAAGTCCTAATCTGATGCCCTGCTGGCACTGCTTCCGGCTATCCTTAACCTCAGTTCAGGGTCCACTCACTGTGGACATGCTAGTTCGAATTAGCAAAATGCTAATTTGAACTAGTTTTTAAGTCTAGATGCGCTAGTTCGAATTAGCTTAGTTCGAATTAACTAATTTGAACTAAGTTAGTTTGAATTAGCGCTATAGTGTAGACATACCCTAAGATTCTGAAGAGGAGGAAGGAATTGGAATCTAAATGGACTGCAATGTAATTACTGTAAAAGAAAACAAGTGTGCTTTTCATTGACTGGAAGTAAATAAAAATGTTACTTCAGAGCATGAATCTCAGCATGCAAATGAGGAAATATAAGGGAAAATCATGCCAATTGCTCCTTTAATAAGCACATTCTCACAGCATAAATGCAGTCTTTTCATAAAACAAGGGAGGATGGGTATACGTAACTGGTATCTGTTGTGGTGTTTGCCTTGTACTAAAACTGGATAAAGAATTTCCACTCATATTTTTCCGATAAAATGGCATTTTGTCAAAAAAAAGCCTTAATGTTTCTCAAACATATATTTCAGAAAGGGAGAGGGGGAAAGGTTGTTTCTATATAGCTATTAGGCTAGAGTCAACCAGGCAGTTTATTTCTCTCGGGCTATATCTATACCAGATACTACCAGTGGCAGTGTGTGTAGTGCATGTAGCTCCATGCAGCAATGAAAAGCATGCAACTGTATCCATACTACAGAGCCAGTGAAGGTGGTGGTAGTGGTAGGGTGGTGAGCCCCAGGAGCCTTTCTCTGATGTTTTCCACTTCCAGAGCCTTTCTCCACTGCTGGAGCAGGGAAGTAGTAGGTGACTACAATGCTGCATATAGCAGTGTCGATGGGATATAGACCCAGAGGCTTCAGCCATTTCTTTACTTACTTAAGCAGTGTCTTATCTTCTACACTGCTGTTTATATCCAGGCTACCAGGAACCACAGTATACGTACAGTACTCTACACAGCCATGAGGAGAGTGCAGTGTTGATGTAGCCTCTCTCTCTCAGTCTCTCCTGTTGGAGATGTTTCACTTTGTATAAATAATTAAATATTCATTGGGCCACAAATAGAGACACTGACTTGATAGCTGCTGCCTGGGATGTGGGAAACCAAGGCACAAGTCCATTCTCTGAACTTGGGACTCCCACATTTCAAGTGACTACCAGTGTCTCCTTGCATGGGTGGTTTTTTGGGGGGGAGAGAGTAAGAAAACATTTGACGAATCTAGTTTTTGTTCCACATTAGAACAAAACAAGTTTTGACTTGACTCAACAACATTGTTATTTTGCCAGCCAGCCTTACTACGTTTTGCACCTTTTCAATAAAGTATAATATCCTCTTTCTTGCTGTAGGGGCAGCTGCCATTTTTTACGTCTGTTCTGCTAATTTTTTTGCCATCAGTGCAACTGTATTGATTTATACCACCTAAGGGTTTAGCCATTTGTGCTCAGCTATAACCAGCTTCGCAGAAGACATCCACAGATACTGCTCTCATGTGGAAATCTCATTACCACTATTTTTGGCTTGTTATTCTCTTAACACAGAATAAAAGTTGTTCTGGCTAAAAGCAAAACAGTATGTGGTTGTTCTTTGTGAATGACAAAAACCTAACGTACTTAAGCTATCTTCTGAAGAAAGGATTGTAAAAAGAAAGTGAAGAAATATAGTTACTTTTCCACGTGACATATCAGCTTTATGTTGGAATCCAAGAGGTAACTTTTTCTATCCTTCCTGTATATTAAGAGCATTTTTCAACATAGTTTTGTTATTGTAATTTCCCTTAGGGAGGGGAGATCAGTACAAAATGTAAAACTTTGACAAAATAGTGGGACTTGAGCATCTACACTATCGCTATTTTGAAATAACTATTTCAAAATAAACACTTTTCCTGTGGAAAAGAGGAGTTGTTATTATTTTGAAATAGCCAGCCCATTATTTTGAAATAACGGACCTGGTAGTGTGGAAGCTTGGCTTGTTATTTTGAAATAACTCCCTAGTGTAGACCAGGGCTTGCAGACTAATAAATATACTATATCATGAGCTTTCATACGTAAAACCCACTTCATCAGATGAGTTAAAGTGGACATTACAGAATCCAGAGTATATATACAGGCAGTCCCGGAGTTACGCAGATCCGACTTATGTCGGATCCGCAGTTACGAACGGGGCACTTCCTCTCCCTGGTCTCGAGCAGACCAGGGAGAGGAAGCAAAGCAGCGGCGGAACGCGCGGCCAGCTGTCAGCTGGCCGCGCGCTCCGCTCTGCCCCCCCCCCCCTCTGCAGACCAGGGGGAGGGGGAGCAGAGCGGAGCAGAGCAGAGCGGCGGAACGCGCAGCCAGCTGACAGCCCAGACGCGTCTGGGCTGTCAGCTGGCCGCGCGTTCTGCCGCTCTGCTCTGCTCCGCTCCGCTCCGCTCTGCTCTGCTCTGCTCCGCTCCGCTCCGCTCTGCTCTGCTCTGCTCCGCTCCGCTCCGCTCTGCTCTGCTCCCCCTCCCTCTCCCCCTGGTCTGCAGACCAGGGGGAGAGGGAGCAGAGCGGAGCACGCGGCCAGCTGACAGCCCAGACGCGTCTGGGCTGTCAGCTGGCCGCGGGTTCCGCCGCTCTGCTGTGCTCCGCTCTGCTCCCCCTCCCCCTGATCTGCAGGGGGGGGGGAGCAGAGCGGAGCACGCGGCCAGCTGACAGCCCAGACGCGTCTGGGCTGTCAGCTGGCCGCGCGTTCCGCCGCTCTGCTCTACTCTGCTCCCCCTCCCCCTGGTCTGCAGACCTGGGGGACGGGGAGCAGAGCAGAGCAAAGCCGCGGAGCCCGAGGGCAGCAGGATAGCCACGGCGCATCTGGGCTGTCCCGCTGCCCCCGTGCTCCGCGGCTTTGCTCCAGACGCCTGTGGTACAGCAGCTGGGGCGCTGCCGGTTGGTCCCGTAGCGCCGCTCTGGGTGCCACTGGACCAACCCAGCAGCACCCCAGCTGCTCTGCCCCAGGTGTCCCCTAGTCAGCAGCTGCTGAAAATGACCAGTGGCTGACTACAGGAAGCCCCTGCCCCGGGCTTCCTGGAATCAGCAGCTGATCAGTTTCAGCAGCAGCTGACTTGGGGATGCCTGGGGTTCTTAAGTTGAATCTGTATGTAAGTCAGAACTGGCGTCCAGATTCAGCCACTTTTGAAACTGATCAGTTTCAGCAGCGGCTGAATCTGGACGCCAGTTCCGACTTACATACAGATTCAACTTAAGAACAAACCTACAGTCCCTATCTTGTACGTAACCCGGGGACTGCCTGTAACAGCAAAAGCAGTTACTGTCAATTGAAGGACCAGTGATAGTGATGCTAACTGAGTCATGTCCCATTCATAGATTTTGATGTGTAAATGTGAATATCAAAGGCTGGGGAAACTGTATTAACCAGTTAATATTTTTACTCAAGCCCAAGTTGATAGTGTTGAATTTGTAAATGAATTCTGGTTCAGTACTCTCCCTCATGGCTATCCCCTGAGATTTTGTGTCTTTAAATGTTTGAGCACTCTCCTCATGCCAGTGAAGTTTTAGTTTTGTGTTGGTTTCATTTTGGTTGCCAGATCAGTAAAAGTTTCTATAGAAGTGAAGTAGTAAAATGAGCCCCTGTTAGTAAAATGAGCCTCTGTGACTATATCTCCTTATCGATGGGATCCCTTATAGCATTTGGCAACGGAGGCTTTTTCTCCCATAAGAAACACAAGAAGAAAAAGTGGACCAGGTGACACTTTTGCTTTTTGCTGCTAGGACAGTGAGAACTGGTCAGCAAGAGTGAGGGAACTGACTGTTAAAAACACTACAGAGGAAAAGGCTGCTGCCCAGAGTATGGCAAGCAAAGGAGTGGAAGGCAAATAAGCAGTCATGGTTAACCTCATGCAAGTAAACAGCCTCAACCTGAACTGAGGGTCTATAGCCAGCAGAGGGATCCCAAGTACAGTCAAAGGAGTGAGGAAACATAGAGCTAGCAGAGGGTAATGAAGTGAAGATAGATTTTTTTAAAGAAGGAACAAATTTCCCCATGGCAAAGAAGACATGCAGGAGGAATGAAGTCTAGCAGGAGAGCAGGGAAATGGCAAATTTTATGGGCAACATTGATAGATCTGAGATATCTTGGAGAGTATTCCTTGTATGGCTGGAGTATTTTGTAGCTTGCAGCTCCATTCCAGGTGGAGAAAGAGTTTCAACTTTGCTGTCGGTCATGGGTCTGAAAATAAATGGACAGCTGCATGACCTAATGTCTTCAACTGTGCCTGGAACTGCCACATGCAGCAATTCCTGCAGCAGTGCTGGAACATTTTTTTTCTTGCCTCGTCACTGATAGCAGAATAATATCAGTGACAACAGGGAGACTGAAAGTCAGTAACAATTTAAAGATGCTCTCAGAATGTTGTCAGAAATTCTTCAGTACATTTTCAGTTTGTGGAAACATCAAGGCTACGTCTACACTGGCATGATCTTGCGCAAGAACTCTTTGGATTACACCCTGACCAGGTACAAAAGAAATTGACTGTGTGAGGGCTTACATTCAAGAAGGCTGTTGAGATAGCTCTTGCAAGGGAAATGGCAGAGAAAGATTCTGCATTGACAAGACAAAGGACAACGGGAATATAAAGAATTCCTGTAAAAGCTAATCAGGCACAAGCTGTAAAAGCTAAGCAGGATTCCTCAGTGTGCCAGGATATTTGCAGAAAGTGACAAAAGAAAGGACACATTACAGTTCAGTGGCCAGCAACATAGAGTGACTTTTCATTCAAGAAGACACCTGTAAATACTGAGCCCAAGAAAGGATAGGAAATGGGAATTCATAATATGGAAAAAGACAAGAGCTCTTGTCAAGAAACCTCCACAATTTTGACTTATATTGGAGAGAAGTTTGTCCCCAAATGCATACTCCAGATAAAATTCAACTAGCTGAACAATAAATCATTTAATCTTTGTATGTGACTGAAAGGGAAGTTGTCACCATTATCTGACCGATAATAACTTCAGAAGCACAAAGTGAATTGGACTGAGATCAAGATGATCACAAAAGCATCTTGAAATCTTCAAGAAATACTGCACGGACACTGTAAAGATTTTGAACATGAATGTGGACACAAGAACACATGTTGATGAAGTTCACTGTTAAGGGTGAAAACCAGACAAAAACTTGCAAACCCAGAGTTGTGCCTTATGTTCTGGTAGAAGATAATTTGAATTGTTTAGTGAATACTGGAGTCTTGTCACTGGTCTTACACAGTGAGCCCTGGTCTACACTAGGGAGTTATTTTGAAATACCCCCTCCCCCTCCTTAATTCAAAATAACAGGTGAAATGTCCGCACTACTAAGCCTGTTATTTAAAAATGGCGGCGCCAGACAAGATGCAAATGAAACCTGGGATATTTTGCAACTTCGAATGCCTACATTAGCCACCCTAGTGTGCGCCGGGACACATTAGTTCAAACCAAACCCCTTGGTTCGAACTAATGTTACTCCTCAAAAAACTCCTCAAACCAAGTGGTTTGGTCCTCATTTTTTGAGGAGTAACGTCAGTTTGAACCCAGGTGTTTGGCTCGAACTAACGCATCCTGGCGCGCACTTCCTGGTTTGAACAAGCTGTTGAGTGGAGTAACTTGCCGGTGAGATCATGCTAATGAAGCGCGGGATAGTTAAATCCCCGCTTCATTAGCAATTTTGGTCGCCTACATTTGCATCTCTAGCTCAAACTAGGGAGCAAATGTAGATGTACCCAAAAATATCAGAAGTGCTGCTGCAGGAATGTGTCACAGTTCTGTTCATTATTAGGACTGTTAAACTATTACAATAAATGTCCTACTAATTTGGTGACAGTATTAGCAACTTTATGTGAGCTGTTACAAGCAAAGAAAAATGGAAATGGAGTAGAAATTGTGGTACAAGCAAAGAAACTGCTGACATCAGTTGACGTTCTGATACTCTTTGATGTTTTTGCAACCACTGCAATTGGCTCGTGCTGTTTCCCCAGTCACTATATGGAATGAGTTCTTTCCCATGCTTATCCTAATTGCATGGAGAAACCAATTGCCTTTGCATCTCCAACACTCAGCACCTCTGAAAAATTTGTGCAAATACAATGTGATGCTCTGAGCATCAGTGTTAGAATGTATAAGTTCTAGACCTATTTGTATGGTAGATATTTTGCTTTGTGACAGATCATTGACCGTTACTTTAATTATTTGGACATAAACATGGAATTCCATCATTAGATGATGCTCATATGCAATGGTGGACATTTCTACTTTCAGCTCATTCCTGTACTATTAAGTTCCATAAATGGTCTCAGCACAGCAATGTTGATGGCCTGAATGGAAACGGATCTTTAACAGCCCACAGCTGGGCAGTTTGTTACCAGGACCAAGGAAAATTTGGAAACAATCTGCTGAACACACAGTAATTTATCTGAGAGAGAATCACACAAACAGTGAATCACACAAACATAATACACATCTGCATAATAAGTCTCAGTTCCCCAAGCATACACCCTCAGTAACTGTTAGCTTTACACAATATCCTGACTGGCAAACAAAGTGGCTGTGTCTACACTGGCAAGTTATTCCAGAAAATCAGCCGCTTTTCCGGGAAAAACTTGCCAGCTGTCTACACTGGCCGCTTGAATTTCTGGAAAAGCACTGACGATCTAATGTAAAATCATCAGTGCTTTTCCGGAAAAACTATGCTGCTCCCGTTCAGGCAAAAGTCTTTTTCT
Source organism: Pelodiscus sinensis (assembly GCF_052426305.1). NCBI lineage: Eukaryota > Metazoa > Chordata > Testudines > Trionychidae > Pelodiscus > Pelodiscus sinensis. The sequence goes on from NC_143053.1 coordinate 31,507,681, forward strand.
GGAAAACTGTTCCGGAAAAGGGCCAGTGTAGACAGCACAGTAGTGTTTTCTGCAAAAAAGCCCCGATCGTGAAAATGACCATCGGGGCTTTTTTGCGGAAAAGCGTGTCTAGATTGGCCACGGACGCTTTTCCAGAAAAAGTGCTTTTCCAGAAAAGCGTCCTGCCAATCTAGACGCGCTTTTCTGGAAATACTTTTAACGGAAAACCTTTTCCGTTAAAAGCATTTCTGGAAAATCATGCCAGTGCAGACGTAGCCAGCATGTATAGCTATCAATTCTAGATGAGGGCTTCTTTTCTTCACTTCTATCCCCTCTCAGCTACTTGGTCTGTCAAATATCCCCAGAAGTGGGATCTAGGTTACCTCAAACAGAGCTGTTCCATCCATAGGACCAGTTGGGATGGCTGCCCCAGACACTAAGCTTTTGGGGGTCCCATGGCAGATGCCCCAACTATCATATGGAAAAGAGGCCCCCAGAGGTTTCTGAGGGCTGGTGTGGTAGCTGCAGCAGAGGTTGCTCCCCACCCCACCACTCACCCCATGGGTTGTGGAGCCAGAGCGTGCCTCCACTCCACTCCACCCCACCACACTCTCCTAGCCCCCTGCGCATGGCATCTCATTGGCAGTGGGAAGCAGAGTGCCTTACCACAGGACACTCCAGTTCCCACCACCTGCAGAGAAGTGGGGTGCAGCGGGCTGGCAGAGGATGGCTTCTACCACCCATGTGGGGAGTGTGAGAGAGGTGAAACCTGCTGCCACTGCACGAGGCTCTCATAATCCTCTGGGCCACATTGCTTGAGGGAGAAGGTAAGGGGGCAGGGAAGGAGCAGAGCCCGTGGTGGGGGATTGCCCCACGCCTTCCTCAGGTTAGCACTGCCTTCAAAGCAGGTTCAATAGTCCCATAAACTTCCCATGTATCAAGGTCTTGGTTACCCTGAGGCCTTCTGTCTCACAGCATCATGAACCTCTTCAGCTGTTAATTGGGGAGCTACCCTCACTAATTTACTTTGCTAGGAATTTATACCTTTTGTTTCCAAAACAGTTTCATGTTTGAAAATAAGTCCCGTAGGCTTTTCATTATTGCTCTTTTCTAATAAATATTTAGAAGGAACTGCAAAATAGACACAGACCAAAGTTCAATCAACATTTATCATCACATGAATCATTCACTTGAATTCTTATCATGATGACATTCAAAAAGAGTCAGTGTAACCATAGGTCAGCCTGTACACTGATTGAAAGGTTTTACATCTTCTTTACTTTGGTGAGCTTGACCCCTGGCTGATATATTCCAAAATTTGATGTTGAAGCATTCACACAAGCAGGGCTTTATTAACTTTCCAAGTGAAATTTCAACACGTCCAGTATATTTTCACACCATCAATCTAATGCTAAGAGAATCCTACTCCCAAAATCTGCTAGCTAAATTCAGATATACCAAGCCATACCAAATGCATGCTTACTACATTCATCCATATAAATCACAACAATTCATAATAATTTGACACCCTCCCAAAAGGTTGTCATGCCTGCCATACCCAAGCTCATGCCAACCCAAAGAAACTTCAGACAAAAGTGTTTTATCACTATTGTTATCCAACACTAGTACAGTCATCAACAAATAAATTTCTAAGGATGATGTGTTTTTGCTTGTGAAGGGAATTATGCTACAAGGTAAAGTGTTGAACCAAAAGAATTCCCAGTTTACACAGTACGTCACGTCAGAATGAATTACCTGCGAATCACAATTGCATCTTATGGAGAATGCGTGTGATCATTCTGAAATCACTTCAGTCTCAAGTTTTGGATGCTCTTCAGTAATGTAATTTCAGCATTTACAGATGAAGGTCATAGCCTGGAGTAGGGATGTCAAACGGTTAACTGGTTAAATGATATCACTTAATTGATTAACTGTATTAATCTAGGTCTTACTTCCCGGCCCCACCGTGGCCAAGGCCGTGGGAACCTGCTGCAACTGTGAGGTCCTGTCGCTGGCCCCACCAGGTCTGGTACCCCAAACCTTTTGGCCCCTCTGCTGCTGGGGCTGCTCCGGCTCGGTGTGACTGACCACTGCTGGAATTAACTAGTAAGGGCTGGTTAACCTGTATGCCTCATACTCACTGGTATGCTTACTAGTTAATCATTTAACATCCCTTGCCCAGAGTCCTGTCTGGTGACCAGGGATTGACAGACATCGAAAAGATGGTGAAGTGCTGTACTATGTCAATAAATGTGACATGATCCTGGCCCAACTTGACTATACTATTAATTGTAGCCTTTTGACCCTTGAACAAGTATTCACATGGGGTATGTCTACATTACCCCGCTAGTTCGAACTAGCGGGGTAATGTAGGCATACCGCACTTGCAAATGAAGCCCGGGATTTGAATTTCCCGGGCTTCATTTGCATAAGCGGGGAGCCGTCATTTTTAAAACCCCGCTGGTTCGAACCCCGTGCAGCGCGGCTACACGGGGCACGAACTAGGTAGTTCGAACTAGGCTTTCTAGTTCGAACTACCGTTACTCCTCGTGCCTTTTCCCCATCACGAGAGGAAACCTCACTTTTGGGTTGGTTTCTGTTTTGCTACCAGACCGGTAGAATTTTCCATGTCAGCGGGTGGTGCTTAAATAAGCCCCTCTGTGTTTGTGTATCAGTCTCTGCTAAATCCAGATATAACACAGATGAAAAACAGTATGTAGGTCTCATGGCAGTTGGGGTTTCAGGAAGTAGAATAAGCCAGTAAATTTCAATTTTATTCTAATAACACTATTCTGTTACAATAACTCGTATAAAAAGGTCTGTATATTTCAGCCACATAAAAACTATTATTATCTTCACTTTGTTCACATTTTTTTTTCATTTTCGGGAGGATTTTGCCTCAGATTCTCTTACATTTTAAACAATGGAGCTGTATCCATTTATACCAGTAGAGGATTTTACCTCAGTCGTATTAACTACAGAACTGGTCAAAGTATGGACCCAAGCAAACAAGCAAAAAGTTAAATCTATTTTCAATTAAATCAAGTTATATTGTGGAAACGTTCCAATTCAGAAATTACCAACTTGGACCAAACTTTCCAAATACGAAGACTGTGTACCATTATGAGTTACAAAGCAATGCCTTCTGGCGATTTCATCCCTGGAGTGGGAGATGTACTGAATAGAGCACTTGGCTGGGAATCAGAAGACCTGGATTCCATTTCCAGCTCCCCAATGACTTGCTGTGTGATTTTAGCATCCCTTCACTTCTCTATGACTTGGTTTCTTCCTCCCATTTCCCTCTGTCTTATCTTGTAAACTCCTTAGGGCAGGACTGTCTCTTAAGCCCATGCCTGCAAACACATAGATATGTATTGATATTTATCATTGTAAGCAGTGTCTCTGATTGCAGTGGGATTATTCCTAGTAGTAAAATGATTAGGGTATTACTGTATTTCTATAGGGCTTAGCACAATGGAGCTTCAGTTTTAATGGTACTACTGTCGGTACAAATAATAAATCATTATAATAATTGGTAACCACAGAAACAGTTCCCGTCACTAGCAGAGCTCAGGGAAGTATTCATTGCAAGTAACCTATTCATTAAAGGTTGTTATGTCTGTTCTCATGTTCTCTAAGAACGGACTTTGATTTCTACATATTTTTTCATTATTTGAAATACTTCCAATATTTTGGCCTCAATATTGTAGACATTTACACATGTGCTTAAATTTACTACCCTAAGTAGTCCTGTTACAAACAATGAATTGCTAATAGGAGTAAAGCTAAATATATGAATATACATTTGCAGGAGCACTTGCCTTTATTGTGTAATTCTTTTGCCAGAAAAGAACAGGTTCAATATCTAGGGGGTTTCTCTTAACATTACAAATCAGAACCCGTTTGCGCTACCACCCAGAAATTTGGGAAGATGATTAACCTCCCCAGGGCATTTCTAAGAGGTCATACTTTCCTATCTGAAGGGAGTCTGCTAATGCTAATGCCTCTGCTAATGCTCACTGTTGTCTCTGCTGCTGTTTGCTATTCATTGCCACCGTCTGCCATGCTGTGTTCTGAGGTTCTACCACTTCAGTGACTTCGGCTCTCAGTGATTTCATCAGGTGACAGGCTCTGCCATGTCCTTCACTACAATGCTGTCCCCACATCAGGTCTCAGGTGCAGCACCTTGGACCTACTCATTGGTGATTTCAGTTATAGTAACCACTGAGCAGAAACAAGGATCATAGATTAAGTCTGATTGGCTGTCTGAAACTGAAGGAGGAAACTGAAGTGATATCAAGCAGTTTTAAAAAGACTCACTCCACCACATAGAATACCTATCCCCGCTCTGACTTTCATTTATATTTCTTACCACTGTGCTCTGCTTGGCAGGTGAAGTTAATTTAGGGTGAGCAGGCAGGGCAGCTGACAGATTTTGCCAGGCCTTGGGCACGGTGGAGACCGGCTCCAGGTCCCAGGAGGGGCAGTGCCTCAGGCAGAAGGGCCAGGAATGGGGATTAATCTCTCCAGCCAATTCTTCAATACCACTTGACACATGCCACCCACCACCTACCACTGCTGTGGGAATTTAAAGGGCCCAGGGCTCCGGCAGCTGCCATTGCCCTTGTAGTGGTGATGGTGACCAGGAGCCCCAGACCAATTAAAACCTCTGGGCCTTAGGGTAGCTGCCACTTTTGTCCCCCCATTGGTGGGCCTGTGAGCAGGTAACCCCTCAATTAGGGTAATTCAGCTGCCCCTCGGTCACACAATAAGTTTATGACATTTTATTACCTCAGTGTTCAAGATTAAAGTGAATTTCAACCCACAAGAGTCACAACTGATCACGCTGACTAAGTAGGTCTGGCTTCTGATCACCTAACCAGAGTGGCTGTGTCTATGCAAATATGGTCTGTGCCTGATATATTTCTCCCTAGTTCATAACTATATGGCGAGGTCGAACTCATTCAGACCTAAGCTTACAACTCAAAACACATCTCAGTATGTCGTTGCTCTTGTTTTGACAATGACTATTTGCTATTCATGAGTTTTGGTTTGTGATTTGCTACCCATGTCACATGGAATTGTTTCTGTGCTTGGACTGTGACAACTTTAGAAACAGAAGTAGGGCAACAAGATCTGTTTAAAAATGGCTTCACACTCCAGTCCTGTGGAAACCTCCCCATGGACATATTTCAATGCGTATTCATGGGTTGTTTGTAGTCCACAAAATTGCTGGTGAACCAAAAGAATCATGAGTATGAATATTCATGGAAATAAATGTAAGGGTCATGAATACTGTTGAAGCAGATACACAATTTTTATTTGAACTACATTTTTGCAGAAATCAGCTCCACTTGCAGAGGGCTAGACCTAGCTATCGGCATAGTCACCTACCTGCCCCATTAGGTGCCTCAGTCTAACACTGAGGCACCACAGAGATCATCAAAACTTCTGTTCATCCTCTGCCTCACTTTGTAAGTGCCTAAGGCTTCGTCTTCACTGCGAGTTCTTCCAGCAGAAAATATGCTAATGAGAGACTGTAGAAAGATCACGCTACCCCCCACCATTGGTGGGTTCCTGTTACCCTCTTTATTGTATACGTTTTATGGCTAAGCACCCCCAAAATAGTCCCATGCCTCGCCCCCTGGTCCCGGAATCACTCTACTTTAGCCTTTGACCTAGACAGCCGGTCTCACGGATGTGCTTGGCTATGCCCTGCCGGGTGGAGTAGGGGGGTTCGGGCCCTCCCTCACTCTGAACCCCGACCCAGGGCCCTAAGGCAGGGACTGCCAGTCCTCGCCTAGCGGATGGGGGTAGTGCCCCTAAACACACCTGCTCATGGGCTATGCCACCCTGTCCTGGGCCGCTTCCTACTCTGCCCCTCCTAGGGTCCAGTTCCCTCCGGGGCTCTTGCCTCACCCTCTCCTCCTTTGTCCCACACCTCACCGTCCTTCCTCCACTCCTGGCTGCCGGGCATCGTTTTAAATTCTGCGCCGGCGGAGCTCCAGGTGTCATCGCGCCTGTGACCCGGGTCACCCCCCCGTGACGTCATCCGCCCACGCCGCACTAGCCCCTCCTCTTGGGGCATTCTCAGATGGCGTGCCGTGCTCCCCACGTCCCGTGGAGCCAGCCCACGGGTCCGCGGCCAGCTCCCGGGTTCCCACAAAGGGCTGACTTCCCGCACCCCAGGGACCCCTCCGGCCCTTGCCTCATTCCCTCCAAGTGCGGGCCAGTAGAGCCCCATCACAGGGACTCATTAGCATAAGTTGTGATCTCATTAGCATATTTTCTGCTGGAAAAACTCGCAGTGAAGACATAGTCTAAATGTCTCTCATCTAAGACTCCCTAAGGGCATAAATATCTACCAGTGAGCATGTGCCCAGCCACTTCAAGCTAGTCACACATCTCAGGTCAGTGCCTATCTTGCTAGTGAGGCCTGATCTGCTAGGTGGGCCCAGAAGCTGCCTGAACCGACAGAAAATGGAAGAAGCACCCTTGTAACTTTTCAGCTGATGGTTAAACTACTCATTCAGGATATACGAGACTGCTCTAAATGCTGTGGAAAAATTAGTTGAAAATGGGTATCTCCCCTGCTATGACAGGTCCTAACCGTTGTGCTGGGGTGCGGCAGGGGAAACAGCTGCAAGTGTTTCTTTATATCTCCTGTTGAAGCTATTCCGCTGTGTATATCTGCTTAAATAGGCATTAGAAAAGCCCAAGAATACAACTCTATAGTCCAGTGATTAGGGCACTCACCTGGGAGGTAGGAAATTCAGTTCTAATCCCCCTGCTCCAATGCATGTTTAATTATTTATGCATAAGTCAAAGGGAGTTAGGTGCCTCTCTCTACTGAGGATTCACATAGGTGCCCAAGCCACTAATGAAAAACCAGTGGTGTGTAGTGCCCTGATTTAGAGCAGGGATTTGAACCCAGGTCTTCTAGCTTTTGTATAAGTGCACTAAACAGTGACCAATATGGGTGGTATACTGACCACAAGGGACTGTGTTTTGTGTGACCACCTGGTTTGGTAGGCTAGTGGGCAATTTCTGAGAACACCTACCAAAAGGGGGCCACAAGGTGAACTAGGCAGGAGGCTTGCCTAGTTTGAGAAGCCTGCTAGGGCTCTTATGCAATGTCAGGATATAGGCCACTGCGCATTTTAATTGGCACAAATGTAGGCACCAACGGGACTTTCCAGGTGGAGTTTGGTGCCTGCAAGACAATGGAACAGCTGAGGGTATGTCTGCATTGCAGCATCACAGCTATGGTGCTGCAGCAGCAATGGCTCTGGAGCACAGACTCATCCTATGATGATGGAATGGGTATTTCCTCTTCTTGAGTAAGCTGACGCTTGCTAGGCGAGAGCTAGGTAATGGAAGAATTCTTCCATCCGATCTAGCTCTGTCGGGGGGAATGGGGTTAGGCTGACCTAACTATATTGCACATGGCATGACATTTTTCCATAGCCCTGAGGGAAGTAGTTTGGTTGATTTGAGTTTTATGTGTACATTGGGGCACAGGAGTACAAGTGCATAGTTAAAGCTTGTCAGGGAGAGAGGTCTGAAATGAAGAGCTCTATTATTATGATTCTTTAGACTCTCTAGCTTTCTGGAATCACTTAGGAATGAGTTAAGCAGATTTTTTTAATGCAACCCCTCTTGTGGTTTAGAGAGCATAGCCCCTTTAAAACCTCATCCTGAGGCAAAGAAAGGGTTGTTGTGTCAAAGGAGGAGAGCGATGGCTGCATGTGTGTGTGTCGAGCTCCAGACAAGACAGTACATAGCAAGCGGGCCCTCACACAGTGAAGCAGCTAACTACCAGCCCAAAGTGCAGGATGGACAGAGTCAGGAGGAGTGCCATGGCAGAGAGAAATCTAAACTGGAGGCAGACTCAATGTCAATGTAATTCAGAGCTCCATGGGGCTGGGAATTATGGGGCTTGTCACTGTGCATTGAGAATAAGGAAGAAGACTGTTAAGTGAGGAGATTGCTGCTGAGTTTGGGTGAGCAGTAGAAGAAGCCAGAGGACAGCTTTGCTGGGGAAAGTTTACTGGTGCCAAAGATGCCCAGGAGCACCCAAGGCACATGTCTGGTAGAGTGCTAGAACTACAAATGCAAAGGCTGCTGTGACACACTCTGGCTTGAAGTGGATTCCATTGGATAAGGAGTCACAGTTTGTTTCAGTGGCTCTCAGCATCCCCACTGCATAAGTTGTCCCAGCACTCCTGACTGGAATTGTGTTCAGAATTCCAAACCTTTGAGTGCAGGCTCAGTGTCTATCCTTTTATATTATGGCACCACTGGTTCTATGGGTCCTCATACTAGATGCAACTTTTTTATCACTTCCCCTGGTTTTTTCCATTCATCCCTCTGCAAACATATATTTCCTTTTCCTATATGCCTTGTACTAATGTGGTGTGTTTTTACTCTGGGAGGGAGAGTTGGATGAGGTGCCCTAAGGTGTAAGAGCATTTCCCTGCTGTGCTTCTGTACTCACAGTTTCTTGTCTGAATCCATCTCCATTTAGGGAAAAAAGGTGCTATAGGTACAGTTAACTGAAAGTAGAAATCCTTCCAGGGAGTCTTAACATGTGTTTGGGAATTGGGAAAATAAATAGGTAAAAGCAGGATGTATTGAGGGGGGAAGTTAATCATATTTTCTGTAAAAATCTATTACTTGCAAGTATTTTGAATGATTAACTAAACACCGAGGCTGCGTCTAGACTGGCAAGTTTTTCCACAAAAGCAATTGCTTTTGTGGAAAAACTTGCCAGCTGTCTACACTGGCCGCTTGAATTTCCGCAAGAACACGGACGATCTCATGTAAGATTGTTAGTGTTCTTGCGGAAATACTGTGCTGCTCCTGTTTGGGCAAAAGCCCTCTTGCGCAAATGCTTTTGTGCAAGAGGGTCAGTGTAGACAACACGGTATTGTTTTGCACAAAAAAGCCCCGATCGTGAAAATGGCAATCGGGGCTTTCTTGCGCAAAACCGCGTCTAGATCGGCATGGACGCTTTTCCACAAAAAGTGCTTTTGCGGAAAAGCGTCCGTGCCAATCTAGACGCTCTTTTCCGCAAATGCTTTAATGGAAAAACGTTTCCGTTAAAAGCATTTGCAGAAAATCATGCCAGTCTAGACGTAGCCTTTAGGGCATAATACTTGCATGAGTTTTACGCCAACATTTGGGACTTTGGTCTAATCCTGCAGTCGGATCTTTGATGATACACTTTTGTACCTCTATGGAGCATCATTGGCTCTCTTGTGCTTGTGCAGATCTAATTACAAGAGTGAGGCTTTAGCCAATAAATTGCTATTGTATTTCAGGATGTTAAATCTCCTACAGGTATAATGAGCAAATCCAACTGGAGTGTATAAAGCAAATAGCTATTGTTGCATCAAATTGCATATATTTGTTTTTTATGATTGTCTTTTAGGTAGCCTTGAAAAAAGGCTTGCTGCGTAAGTTACTTGATGTGTGTTTTGAAAAAAATATTTAATTCTGTCAGTAAGATTGTAACTGGAGCAAAATGTGTACTTCAAGAGTATGAATTAGTGCTATTTTACTGGGACAACAGGAAAAAAGAAGCAACATTATGTGATTTCATCATATTAGATTAGGATTTATCATCAACAAACTCAGATTTCATGCTCCCTAATTTGATCAGAAGACATATTTGAGCATGCCCATCAAACACACTTAGCTTTTTCTCTTTACTATCACAAAATTATGCTTCTCACACAGTGCTTAGTTATATAACGAAGCATGCATAATCTCAGAACAAGAAGTGCACATCTGCATCCACAGATGTCTCATTTATTTCATTGTTTAATTAAACTCATTTATTTTTCAGAATGAATGTGAATATAGACCTGACTTCTTTGACTCTTAGATGGCTTATTGCTCAGATGCCTCAAGACCAATTTAATCTCTTGTTGCTCAGGTCTTTTTCAGCTCCTTCTTAAGGCAATTAAAACACTTTCTTTTTTCTTTCTTCATTTCGGAGTGGGCACTAGATGATCTCTAATTAGCTAGCATGCTATGTTCTCTAAACTCCGAAATTCTGGTAGTTGAAAATAACAACAAAATTTAAAGAGACAACCTGAAATATAGTCAATTAGTTAAAACTAGTTTTAGGTATAAAACTAACTCCTGGGTCCCTCTGCCAACTTTTGTGGTTTTACAATGATATTGTCCTGTATTTTAAAATGATAGATTTTCCTCTGTTGCTATGTGAAAGACTGACCAAAACAAAAAAGAAATTTACTAAAGGCTAGTCCTGATTGGATCTTAACTGACACGGCAAAGTGAAGGCTTCTTGTGCTACTCCAATGACCGGAAAGACAATTTTTCATAAACCAAATCCTGACATACATAGTGAAGGTCAGATTTTTCCATATTATTGCACCATTTTTATAGCATGTCATTCTGTTGAGCAGAGTCTTGCCCCTTGTTTTTAATCTGGTAAACTCCCACAAGAGCCAAGCGAGTCTCTCTTAGAAAAAAAATTTCAGGATTTGATCCAATGTATGAATTTCTTGTGTATTTAGCTTAATTGTCCATATTCCAAAAATCAAGCATAAAACATTTTTTGGGGGGAGACAAAGTGCAGATCTACTATTTTATAAATACAGTAAGTCACAGAACACTTGAATCTTTTAAAAAATATATATATTTTCCATAGTATAGTTTCCACAGAGAACCCTGAGAATATGTCATTTCTTAAAGTCAATGCTCCTTTTGAGGACCTTTGCCTCAGCAGATCAAGTTGCTCTTCAAATTTCTGTTCCTTTTAAACTGAGGGAGAAATGATAACACCAAAAAGTTGAGAAGATTGATTTCCCTCCCCTAAATCTTTAAAGATACACAAGGACATCACATTTCTTTCCTAACTACTTTGCTCTAGAGCTGTTTTTAAAACTCTGCTGATATGTGCTGCAGCCCCGTCAGAGCACAATGGCAGTGTTCTTCAAAGCACGGATGTTTAGAGTTCTGCACAGATACAAAATGTATATCTGTATATGCACCTGTAACTGCAGAAATGACCTCAGATATTCACACTGACATCTGCAGATGCAGATACCCATGATATAAAGCAGATAATTGCTTATTTGCAGGGTTCTAGATACAACATTTGTATCTGTATCCACATCCGTATCTGCAAAAATGAGTCATGGATATCTGCATCCACATCCATGGACATGGATACCCATGAATATAAAGTGGATATCTGCAGATTTTCAGGGTTCTACAGCTGTTCCTGTAGAATGTTAAAAATAACATAGCAAGTACATGGGAAGCATTGAAGATAATTTTACTCTGTCTGTGGTTTGGAATTTTACTCTGTCAGTGGTTTGGAATTCTCAGTGCAGCCATACACAATTCCTTTTATGCTACTATCAAATGATACTACTAATCCCAGAGTGAAAGTAATTGCCCTATAAACAGATTTAGAAAGGAGCCACCAGATAGCTTGCTTTGTTGTGACAGGTATATTAGTTCTCTATGGAGATTTATAGAATATATTTTGCTGCTTAAAGTTATAGATTATACATGTTGCTCATGTAACAAAAGTAGCACCAAATGGATTGAGAACAATTACTTGCATATAACAGTAATTATTCTGTTTTGTGGTTCTTACACCTAGTTTCCTGTCTGTTTTATCATTGCCTCTTTTAAGGCCAAAAGCTACACTTAATTAATGTCAATGGCAGATTTGTATGATTGCATATTTTGGACCACATCAAGTGCATAACCTCAAAGGTGGAAAGATTATTGACAGATAAGGACAAATAGAGAGAAGAGAGTCATAAAGACAATAAATAGAGGTGCACAAGACTGAATATTTGTACACAACTCCTTTTCACTAAAATGGGAGTTGCTTGCTGGCATCTGAGATGAGAATTTGGTCCTCTGTACACAGACAATCTGAATCCCTTCTGTGCCATCAACATCCCATAGGACATAAACAAGGTTCACCCATCCTTGTCTGTCTTGGACATCTCTTTCTATGTTCTTTATGTTGTTAAAACTCATATATTTCTGCTCTCTAAGGCAAAGTCTACACTAGACATGGAAGGTTGGATTAAGATATGCAATTTCAGCTACTTAAAAAATGAAGCTAGAGTTGGCATACATTAAGCCGAGGTTGGCACCAACTTCACAGTGAGAGCAAATACCCATTTCAGCTTCCCTTACTCCTTGGCTGTGTCTACATTGGTGCAATCTTGAGCCAAAGCAGCCGCTTTTGTGCAAAAACTTGCTGCCTGTCTACACTGGCGGGGAGTTCTTGTGCAAGAACACTGACATTCTAATGTGTGAAATCAGTGCTTCTTGCGCAAGAACTATGATGCTCCCGCTCAGGAATAAGCCCTCTTGAGCAACTGTTCTTGCGCAAGAGGCCAGTGTAGACAGGTAACATGAATTTCTTGCGCAAGAAAGCCCGATGGTTAAAATGGCCATCGGAGCTTTCTTGCGCAAGAGAACATCTACACTGGCACGGTTGCTCTTGCGCAAAAGCACATATCTTGCGCAAAGGCACATGCCAGTGTAGACACTCTCTTGCGCAAAAACTTTAACGCAAGAACTCTTGCATTAAAGAGTATTTGTGCAAGATCATGCCAATGTAGGCATAGTCCTTGTGACTGCAAGGAGTACTGGAGGTGCCCTGAGCATTTGATTTAGCAGGTACGTATCTAGAGAGACTAAATTGATCACCAGAAGATTGATCTCTAGTGTATAAGTATAGACGTGGCCTGAGTAAACACTGTTTGACAGAAGGGTTCTTTTGGCACTTTTTATATGTTGCTGTAGCTGCTCAACAACATGCCTGCTATGGCAGCCTCTCTGACATTTCTAGTATGTTCCAATTATTTTCATTTTTACTGGATAACTTTGGAAGTAAGGAGTTGAACTGTTGGGTGAATTCCAACATTTGATATAAATTCATTCTATTGCAAACCTACCATTTTTCAAAGTCAATGGCTTAGGAAGACCTTTAGATGTTACTTAGAAGAGCTCTGCTGTATGTATCATTAATGCAATGCCCGTGTATAATCTGTTTTCTTTCTGATCATAGTCAAAGGCAATGCCTAAGGGAAAAGGTGAGAAACTGCACTCTTGCTTAACACCTATGTCTGTTTAAATCATTATTCAAGTCTGCATTTACTTTAATTATGCAAGTTGCACCTTGATACAAAGCCTTGATATTAATTGTGTTATTGGCATGCCATAACAATTCACGATGTTCCAGAGTGACTTGTGATTGAGTCTGTCAAATGCCTTGTTAAAATCTATGCAGTTTATATATATATATATATATATATATATATATATATATATATATATATATATATGGCAGATAGACTATCTTCTGGGTTAAAATCCTGCCTGCACTTCTCTTAGCTTTGCCTTGACTGTTTCATAATTCTCCTTAAGATGATACTGAAGAAGACTGGCAATTGCTGAAAGGAATGCAGCAACCTCACCCACCAGTCACTCTTTTGGTCGCCTTCCTTTGGTATTTGATTATACTGCATTTTTCCATTGTTTTGGAGGTTAATCCTGGATTCATACTTGGTTGAAAGTTCAGTGATTTTATTAGTGGTTTCATCATGAGCTTTCAACCTTTCCCCAAATACTTGGTCTTTTTCCATAGCTTCCAATGTTTTATTTTTTTTTCTGTTGCATCTTCCACCTCTTTGTTTATGATGTGGGATGCTACAGTATCTAGTACTGAGTCCCAAAGTCAATAATTTCTTGTAGTGTAGGTCTACTTGGCACTTCTTGAAGGTCAGACTAGATGATCATTATGGTGTCATCTAACCTTGAAGTCTTTTATGTTATATCAATTTCTCCCCTTATTTTTTATCTGTTGAGACCTTTCCTTGTTAATTCTTAATAAGCTGGTATAAACTTTTTAGAGTCTTGTAAAATACTTACTCTGCTCAATTATCACAATTTCAGCAACCACTTCAATTTCTTTGGTAATGTTATCCATGTATTTCCTTTTGTCTTTTCTCACACTGCTTTTTTAATGCTTTGTCCTTTAGCTTCTAAGAGCCAGGTTGTTTTTCTTTCAGTTTCAGGGCTTCAATTAATTTATTCTGTGACTTTCATAAAGCTGGAAAATATGCTGGAAGTTGAGTGGCCTCCAAGGATTGTGTATTTGAAAGCTGGTGAGCCTGATATAATGCCTTCTTTTCAGGCTAATTGAGGATCAAGTTAAAATGCCTTTTTTTTAAAGATAGCTGAAAAATAGCCTCTGCCAGATCACAGATGGTGAGGGTGGGGTAGGAGCTGAGCTATGCAGTCTGAGGGTTTTCCCCCTGGGGACTGAATGCAAATTGGCTGAGTTTGTTGGGTAAATGTGTGTGTCTGAGAATGAAAGACATACACAGGGAGGCAGAAAAACATGGAGGAAGCCAGGAGAAAGCAAGAAGAGTTCTGTGAGAATAGCTGGAGTAGGGGAGAGAGACAGAGAGAAAGACAGAGAAAGAGAGTGTGTTTTGGAGGCAGTACCGGCTGGAAAGAAGTTTGGAACTGTGAACAAAGACAGTACTTCATGTTGTTTGATTCCTGCTGTGCTTACAGAAATAGGACTTGATATACATTCTTTTGTAAATGCACAGGATTGCATCATAGAAATAGTGGACTCTACCATCAGTTTCTTATACTAATGAAAACAACCCACAACCCCATATACATATTGACTAGGTAGTTGGGCTGAAAAAGGGCAATATGTACATATTAAAATCTCTGATACCATAAATTGAACACTTTAGGGCTTTATTGTTTGTTGTAACTGTTGAAGCTACATTTACAAACTATGCCAGAAAAAAACATGATTCTACTAATTAGGATTTTATTTCTCTTCTCCCCCCCCCCCCCCAGATGTGTCATGCACCACTTGTTTAGCTTTCATCCAAAAATACCTTGAAGTCTCTCTTTTTTTTTCTGTAAGTGCCTAATTCTATTTTTTTCCTCTTTTGCTCTAACTATTGGGGCTCTATTTCAATAGTTACTACAGTATTGAGTTAGATAGTGCATGCATTATTTTATGAAAATAAAGAGTGGCCTAGGTTTGCTGTAAAGATTGCTAATCTGGGTTTGTAATGAAACCCCAAACCAGTCAAACTTCATCTAGTTATTGCAAGTTCACACAGCTCTAATCTACTCTCACTACCATTTTAAAAAATTCATTATCTTCTAAACATTTGTTCATGTTGTTTCCCTTGTAATATTGAACAGATCAGTGTCTCTGTGACAGTCAGTAGCATTTTTGTCATCTTGTTTAAAGCAAAACACATTAGAGATAAGAGCCAATTAAACTGTTCACAAAATATGCAACTAATCAGTACAGGTATCACTGTTCCCTATTTGTGTCTGCTCCATCTGAATTGGTTATTTCCTTTTAATCAATGGTCTTGCTTGGCTTATCTGTTTGGTTAAACAAAGAGTTTAGGATTTTTCCAGCCTGACTTTCAGACCTGGTATGGATGCCACATAACTTTATGTAAATAATCAGTGGTAATCTGTGAAAAGAACAGTCCAGCTTTTTTCCTACTTGACAGAAGCAAGGTATTTCACAGCATTATCCTTCAAATATATAAGATCAATGGGAAATTGAAAACATTTCTATGGGTGCATCTACACTGCAGGACTTAACTCAAAATAATCTATGGAAATTGAGCTACGTCAATTGTGTATCTTATTTCAAAATAGGGAGTGTCTACACAGCACTTATTTTGAAATAGAGCAGTCTTCCTCTGACTTCTCTTTCTTCTCGTACAATGAGGGTTACAGGAGTTGGAGTAAGATGTCCTCCAGCTTGACAGTATTTTAATACTATTTCGAAATAACTGCCTGTTGTGTAGACACGGACTAAGTTATTTTGGATAGCGCTAGTTATTTTGAAATAATGTTGCAGTGTAGATGTATGAGAAGAAAAGAAGTAGAGAGGAATGTATATTGTGAGAAGATGTGTCTTGCAAATATATCACCTCTAAATGTCGAGTGTGAGTGCTCACTGACTGCTTGCTTTTATCGTCAACAGTACTGAATTGATTAACCCCTGTGTCCTTGTATTTATCACACACTCATGCCTATTCACTTATCTCCTTAGTCAAGTCTCGTTAAATTTGGTTTCATCCAGTGAAATTCAACTTAATGAGGAAAAAGCAGCTTCTGCATCTGTGATTCATTTTAATCTCTCATCAGTAAATGCATGATCTTGCTTATCCTTTCACCTCCCCGTTACAAGATTTGGAGCTTTCCTGTGGTGCCAAATTTTAAGCTCCTCCATGTGCTTTCATAAATTGTATCAAATATTGTCTCATCAGCATTCAATACCACAAAAGCAGCATGAGGGGTGGGGAGAGATGGGATGAGGAGGAAATGCAAAAAAAAAAAAAAAAAAAAAAAACCACCACCACCAACTCAACAACAGTGAAAAGGGAGGAAGGATAGTTCTTTAATTATGAGGTTGCCTCTCTCTCTCTTATGGATCCTTTGCCCAGTTCACCCAAAGGAAGCTGTGAACATAGAGTGTTCTGCACCAAGATTTTTTCAATTTCCCTTCCCTCTTCCTATAGTTGTGAACACCCAGCAGATCTAATTTTAGTTGTTTTCTTTCCTTATTCCTTCCTGAGAAGATTCTGCTAATTGAGCAACATGGGTAGTTCTCTCTAACAATTTAAAAATACAGTCAGCAATGTCTACATATTGAATAATATAGATGTATAGGACTGGAAGGCCATGTCTGCATTATAGAGAAGATCAAAGCTGCTGCAACTGATCTTCTGGGGTTCAAATTAGCAGGTCTAGTGAAGACACTCTAATTTGAACTGAGAGGGTGCTCCCATTGATGCCAGTAGTCCTGCTCCTTCGAGGAGTACGGGAAGTCAAATGGAGAGTTGACAATGTGGACAGTGCCAAAATTCGAGATAAGATACTTCTACTCAAGCTACACAATTAACATAGCTGGAGTTGCCTATCTTAATTCAACCTTATTCCCTAGTGTAGATCTAGCCAAAGAGACTTCAAGAGGTCATGTGTTCCATCCCCTTCTGCTGAGATAGGATCAAATATGCCTAGAAAATCCCTGACAGGTATTTCTCTAGCTTCTTAAAAACTTCTAATAAAGAGATTCCAAGTGGCTTTAACCTGATAAATCTTCATATATGTTATCTTTTCTGAGGACTAAACATGTCCACATTTTTTAACCTTTCCTCATAAATCAGATTTTCTAAGCCTTTTATCATTTTTTGTGCTCTTCTCTGAACTCCCTCCAATTTGTCCATACAGCTGTTTTTTCAACTTCCCCAGAATATTATGGTTGCTTTTTCTAACATTGCATTATTGACTCAAATTTGTGATCTACTATAACCCCAGGATCTTTTTCAGAAGGGCTAACACTAGCCAGTTATTCCCCATTGTGTAGATTTCCATTTGATTTTTCCCTTCCTAAGCATAATACTTTGCACTTATATTTACTTAATTAGATCTTGTTGATTCCAGACAAATTCTCCACTTTGTCAAAACTCTTTTGAGTCCTAATCCCATTCTCCAAAGTACTACCAACACCTCCCAGTACAGTGTCATCTCCAGATTTCAGAAGTATACTCTCCACTCGATATTGTGCATTCCTGTATCATGTAATATATTTCCTCAAGAGAGACAAATTCATTTTATGTTTCTACGTCAGTGAAAAAGATATGGGTTGAGATACGGGCCATTTCTTCTTTGATGAGAAGAAGGATGTATAGTACTCTTTGCCCCCAAAGAAACACCCTAGCACTCCCACATACTTACGATATGTTTTGTACAAAGTATGTCTTGTGAGGTATCATTCTAAAAATCACGATCTGCTAAACACTAGTATGTTGTTGGCTTCTATGTGCTGTCATTGCATGTGAAGTTATAAAGTTTTGTTCTGTATGTGTTACTGAAAGATATTCTGATGTGGGAAAACACCCACAACTAGCCTTTCAGGAATAACCCTGAAAAAGCTAGACAGCACTAATGGCCCATCAGTGGACTATGGAAAAGGTTGGTCCTCACCTGGGAATGCTTCAGTCAGACTGTGAATAATGGCTGTTATGACTCAATGAGGCATGAAGGGCATGTCACCAGATCACATGACACTGAATTCCATTTTGTTGCCTGTGTTTTTCCACAAACTGGGCTGGGAATTTAGCTTGGAACAAATGGTTTTTGACATATGGAGAAACTATATAAGGTGGGGAGTGACATCACGATTTGTCTTCACTCCCTCACAACTCAGCACCTGAAAGAACCTCTGGAAGACATAGCACTTGGAATGGGGGAAGGGAGCCTAGGCTGCACAGAAAATGCAGTCTGTGCCTCAATAATCTGCAATCCTGTCATCAGTCAGGGTGAGATATTTGCTCCTTCAAATCCTGTATAGTATATTAAGCTTATTTTAGATTTGTGTTTATTTGAAGGGTAACCTGCTTTGATCTGCTTGCTAGCACTTATAATAGCTTAAAATCTATCTTTCTGTAGTTAATAAATTTATTCCATAGAGGGATGGCTCAGTGGTTTGAGCATTGGCCTGCTAACTCCAGGATTACAAACTCAATCCTTGAGGGGGCCACTTAGGGATCTGGGGCAAATCTGTCAGGGATGGTACTTGGTCATGCCATGAGGGCAAGGGACTGGACCTCTCAAGGTCCCTTCCAGTTTGTCCCTGAGTGGCTTATGCAAAGCACTGAGGTGACTTGGTTGGATGTGTGCATCACAGGCTGTTGAGCTTGTTGATAACAGGACCTGGGGAGGCTGGCTGGTATCATTAGCAGAGCAGTGTAAGAGAGGTCAAGCCAGCTGACTTGTTAGGGGGCACAGCAGTCCTAACAACTACCAGACTCTGTCCTGGAGGTGCAACCTGGCATGAGGTTATTTTATTCTATTGTTGTTATTTACATTACCATAGCGCCTAGGAGACATAGGGCCCCATTATGCTAGGCACTGTGCAAACACAAAACAGAAAATATTCCCATTGCAAAAAGCTTGCAATATAAAGGTACAATCTTTTATGTTTAGGCACTGTTATGGGACTCAGTGTGGATTCAGATCACAAACCTTCACCAATATCTTGTGTAAAATTGGGCAAATAACTTAATTTTTCTGTGCCTTGGTTCCCCAACTGTAAAATGGGGATAACACATCTTTTTCCTACTTTGCCTATTTAGTCTATATGCTCTTTTTGGCAGGGACTACCTCTTGCTATGTGCTTGTACATAGTACAGTAGGGTCTCTAAGGGTATGTCTACACTACAAAGTTAGTTCGAACTAACGGACGTTAGTTCGAACTAACTTTCCTAGGCGCTACACTAGCGCTCCGTTAGTTCGAACTTAATTCGAACTAACGGAGCGCTTAGTTCGAACTAGGTAAACCTCATTTTACGAGGACTAACGCCTAGTTCGAACTAGCTAGTTCGAACTAAGGGCTGTGTAGCCCTTTAGTTCGAACTAGTGGGAGGCTAGCCCTCCCCAGGTTTCCCTGGTGGCCACTCTGGCCAACACCAGGGAAACTCTATGCCCCCCTCCCGGCCCCGGACCCCTTAAAGGGGCACGGGCTGGCTACGGTGCCCGTGCCAGGTGCAAGCCTGCCAGCACCCAGCTAGCAGACCCTGCACCTGGCACGGCACAGAGCCACCCACCCGATGCCTCCCAGCCCACCCCCTCTTGCCGGGACCAGGCTGGCGGCTCCCGGGAGCTTGCCCTGGACCGCAAGAGGCGGGCACCTTCCTGGGCTAGTGCGGACATCGTGGACCTCGTCCACGATCTCCGCACTAGGCACAGGAAAGTGGCCGTCTAGGGCAGGAGAGCTGCCAGCCTGGCCACCCAGGAGCAGGTGTGCATGAAAATCAAGGGGGTCCACTGAGACCCCCGACCCTGAGCCCTGAGCTTACAATGGCCGTCCTGGGTCAGACCAAAGGTCCATCTAGCCCAGTAGCCTCTCTGCCAACAGCGGCCAACCCTAGGGACCCTGGAGGGGATGGACCGAAGACAATGACCAAGCCATTTGTCTCGTGCCATCCCTCTCCAGCCTTCCACAAACTTTGGGCAGGGACACCACTCCTACCCTCTGGCTAATAGGACTCCATGGACCCAACCTCCATCACTTGATCTCACTTCCCTTTAAACTCTGTTCTAGTTGTAGCCTTCACAGCCTCCTGCAGCAAGGAGTTCCACAGGTTAACTATTTGCTTTGGGAAGAAGAACAACTTTCTCTTACTAGTTTCAAGCCTGCTACCCATTCCTTTCCTTTGGTGTCCTCTAGTCCTTCTTTATGGGAACTCATGAAGAACTTTTCTGAATGCACCCTCTCCACCCAACCCCTGCTTTTAGAGACCTCTATCCTGTCCCCCCTCCGTCTCCTCTTTTCTAAGCTGAACAGTCCCAGTCTCTGTAGCCTCTCTTCATCTGGGACCTGTTCCCAACCCCTGATCATGTTAGTTGCCCTCCCCTCTCCCAGCCTTTCTCTTCCCCTCTCCCACCTCCTTTTCCCAGTCTCCCCCAGTTTTTTTCAATAAAGACAGAGTCAATGTTGGAAGAAACATTAGCTTTATTTTGTACATCAATAAGAAGGGGGGCTAGGGAAGGGCAAGTGGAAGAGGGTGAGGGAGGAATGGGGCACGAGCCCCCGATGGGGAGGACTGGGCTGGCTCTGCGGGCTTCTGGGGGTGGAAGCTCTCCTGCAGCCCCCCAATTACTCCCTCTCCCCAGATGGCAGCCTGCGGCAAGTGCAGCCGGGCTGATGGCCGAGTGGTGTGATGTGCCCAGTGTGGGCACTCAGGGCACTCCAAGCCAGAACTTCTTTGCAAGCGGGGCACCCCTTAGAACTGTGTGTCCGGGGTGGGGGTCGGGACCCTTTAAGCGCAGCCCTCGGCTAGCCTGAGACAGTATCTCCACGCTCTAAGTCCTCCTTTTATGCCCTGCCGGCACTGCTTCCGGCCATCATTAAGCCCTGTTCAGAGTCCACTCAATGTGGACTTACTAGTTCGAACTAGCAAAACGCTAGTTCGAACTAGTTTTTAGTTCTAGATGCGTTAGTTCGAACTAGCTTAGTTCGAATTAACTAATTCGAACTAAGTTAGTTCGAACTAGCGCTGTAGTGTAGACGTACCCTAAGTACTAACAACAAATAACATTGTGACAAAAGGAAGACTTCTATTAAATTAAAATGAAGGACTTACATCCTTTTGAGGGAAATTACTGCCTATTGTGTGCAATAAACAGCAGTTTGCAGATAGACCAGTAACTCAGGGTTTGCATATTATATACACAAGTGGGTTATTTTGAATTTGCTAGCTAAGCTAGCCAGCAGCAGCTGCCAGATAGTTTTGGGAGAAGGGGTTATTGTCCGTGTCAAACAACTGTAGACTAAAAAGAGGGGGAGAAACCACTGTGCCAGAAATTACTAGCAGCATGTATACTTCTGCTGCAGGCCTTGTCTGTACAGGGTAAACATGCTGGCATGGGGTCCGAGGCTTGACCTCGTGACAAATCCTTTCAGTACAAATGGAACATAAAGCCTTAGGCATTTCCCAAGTCAGTCTGGGAGATGCAAGGCTGCTACACAAATAAAATCAATAACTGTGAGATATAGATAGCTGGGGAGTGGGTTTGGAAGGTTACCCTTCCAGGAGGACACACACAATATAAGAAATGTGCTAGGCAAGCTAAGCAACATACTTTGTTCTCTTTAATCACGTAGGCTGTGTCTAGACTGGCATGATTTTGCGGAAATACTTTTAACGGAAAAGTTTTTCCATTAAAAGTATTTCCGTAAAAGAGCATCTAGATTGGCAAGTGCCTTTGCACAAAAGATTTGCTTTTGCGCAAAAGCATCTGTGCCCAGTATAGACGCGGTTTTTCGCAAGAAAGCTCCGGTGGCCATTTTCGCCATCGGGGCTTTCTTACGCAAAAAATTCCTGTCCCTGTCTACCCTGGCCCTCTTGAGCAAGAACACTTGCGCAAGAGGGCTTTTTCCTGAGTGGGAGTGTCAGAGTTCTTGCGCAAGAACACTGACAATCTTACATTAGATCGTTAGTGTTTTTGCGCAAATTCTCGCGGCCAGTGTAGACAGCTTTTGCGCAAAATCATGCCAGTCTAGATGCATCCCTCCAGTTTATCAGGGCATGTCTACACTACAGCCTTAAGATGACTTGCTTTAGATTGACTTACAGCCACTAAGGTAATTTATGTGGTGGCTGATGTCTATGCTATCCTCCCTCTGGTGGTGGTGCATGTCCTTGCCAGACTCCTTCCACCAACTGAATGGGAAGTGAGAGGGCTGAGAGCCAGGGCCCTCAATCCATGAAGAGCCCTACCGGGAGCCCAGTGGACAGCTGGGCTTCTCACCTCCCAGTTGGAAGAGAGGGAGGTGGGGAAGGAGCAGGGAGAGAGGCAGCCATCTAGGCTTCTTACCTGGATGTGAGGGGGAGCACTAGCTGTTCAGCTTTCTTGTCAATTTAACAGCTTCAACACGTCAACAGCTGAAGTAACAGTGTCCACACAGACACTGCATTTCCTTCATGATACCAACATAAGGGCTATTATGTTGGTGTAGTAGGGCACTTACATTGGCAGGACGATGCTGTAGTGTAGACACTGACATAATTCACAAAATCACAGAAGATGAGAGTTGGAAGAAACCTCAGGAGGTTGATTAGTCCAACATCCTGCTCAAAGCAGGACCAACCACCAAATAAATCATCCCAGCCAGAGCTTTGTCAAGCCTGCCTTTAAAAATCTCTAATGATGGAGATTCAACCACCTCCCTAAGCCACCCATTTTAGTGCTTTACCACCCTCCTAGTGAAATAGCTTTTTCTAATATCCAACTGTTACCCTTCTTCTGGGTAGGCCTGGCAGCAACCAGGGCTGGGTTCAATATCTTGGAGTCCATCTCACACAGAACCGGCTCAAGAGAGAGAGAGGCAACTCATAAATATTACCCACAATACAAGGCTGTGTCTTAAAGGATGATTCAACCCTGTTGGAGACATGGGCCCTACCTGCAAAACTTGAATCTAGACCTAGTCCTGGCCTTGGTGTTTCAGAATTTCCTATAGGCCGCACTACTTTTTATTACTTGGAATTTATTGCCCTAGAATGAAGACAACAACTTCAATCATGAACTCTGATTTAATCCCCTTCAGCTATCAGTTCAGATGGCAATACTGTACTGCCTGGAAATGTTTACTTATACATATAGCCATCTGAACTTACAAGTGACTCATTCTCACCTAAATGGAGAAGACAGGTGGGTTTAATGTACATGGAAAACAAGAAAAACCTTACAAAATCTAAGCTGTTCAATGAAAATCAAGAGAACTGAAAACTGTGTATAATAAATGATTTGTCAAGTGAATAGGAAAAATTTAAATCAATGCAAAACCTCATTTGGTTCAATAAAATTCTCCTACACACAATACCTCAAGCACAGCACACAGGGAGAGATAAATTCACATACTTGGGGGGAAGGAGGAAGATCTAAACTAGTATTTACATCCTCCAACAAGTCTTGTACCCCGCTGTCACTGATGGTCAGAACTTTGTGTTTTGGGGAAGAAGAAAAATCCCTAATCCAGCAGTCAGTTTTGTAACTGGGGAAAATAAATTTCTCCCTGATCCCTAGCACAGTAATCTTATACCCTGCACCATGACTGTTACTTGCTTACTCTTATTTAAGCATACTTAACTATAAATACTGTTGGATATTATAATTATCTTGCCCTTTTTAAAACCGTGTTTGATGCAATGACGTCTCCCATTAGTGATATAACAGGCTACACACATGCTGACTGATTGAACACATACTGAGTGAGGTCATATTTCCTTTTATTTCTTCTAAAAGGCCATCAATTTCAACTGATTTGTGGTACTGAGGGAGGTATATAGGAAAGAAATAAATCTATAAATTGGGACTCAATATAAATATTTAGCAGCGGTCTTAAAACTATATTCATGTGAACATGCCTTGGTTCAAGTTGCTGACTGGAACAATTTGAGACTCGCAGCAGTATAACAGGTGTGCGTGGGATGGAGGCATAGGCCCTCAGAAGGGAATGGGGAGAGGCATATGCTCCCTAATTATGCTGGATAGGATCACTGCATTGGACATTGAGCTGCCACAAGGAAAGCTGTATGGCCAACGACTGAAGAAAGCCTCTATCCAAAGTGCACCTAGGAAATGTTGGAAATGGCAGGGGAATGAGAGGAAGCCAATAAATAGTGGCTGTCATTTGATCAGTTTCAATTAGTCTTCTCCACATACATCGTGGTGAACAATACTCTGTTGTGTTAAAAGAGATTTCTCTATTTTGTGGGAAGGACTTTGGTTTGCCCATAAAATGCTCAAGTGTCTCCACATTTTAGTCTGTGTAACTGTTACCAAGGTTCTGGGGGGCGGGGGCTGTGTGATGATAACTCAGGGAGGGGCACGCTGACCCAGAACGGTGGGGGAGCTGGGCACATTCACAGTCTAGTTGATAATTGATAGGCATTGAGATGCCCTTTCTAGGCATTGGTGCGGGAATATTTTTAACAGTGGAGTCAAGTATCAGAGGGGTAGCCGTGTTAGTCTGAATCTGCAAAAGCGACGAGGAGTCCTGTGGCACCTTATAGACCAACTGAAGTGTAGGAGCATAAGCTTTCGTGGGCAAAGACCCACTTCGTCAGATGCATGTCAGATGCATCTGACGAAGTGGGTCTTTGCCCACGAAAGCTTATGCTCCTATACTTCAGTTAGTCTATAAGGTGCCACAGGACTCCTCGTCGCTTTAACAGTGGAGATGCTGAAAGCCAACCCTTTTACCCTGAAGTTGTGACCCCAGTGCATTGGGCCAGCAGCAGAGCTCCCGGCACACGGGGCTGGCAGCATAGCCCCCGATGTGTGGGGGCTGAAAGCAGAGCCCCTGGTAGTGGGACAGCAGCCGGGAGTGTGATGCAATAACCTCCTTGCCCCTAATAACAGTGCCTATGTTCCCAGGGAGCTTAGGAGAGGGGAGAAGCCATTTTGAACAAGTTTGGAGCTAGCCAAGGAAAGGGCAGAATTGGCTGTGTGAAGAACTGGTGAGTCCCAGGCCTGCATGCAGTTATGCCCACTGAATGGGATGGAGGGCTACAGTTTGAGTTTAGTACAGTTTTGTAATCAGTACCTTAAACCCTGCACCAGGCCTCCCAACAAGGGAGAGGATGGTGTCAAGAGGGGCAGTTGGCCTGGGGCCCAATGACTCAAAGGCTGTACCAGGAGTCCTAGACCCTGTAAATCGCTTCTGGAGTGCTGCACCATGTACTCTGGGCAGCATGTCACACTCCAGGCAGCGCAGAGGGCTGAACTGCCCCTGCCCGGCCCCCTTCCATCCATTCTGGGAGCATGGAGCCACCCTTCCCCCAACCTTGCCCCTGAAGTGTGAGCACCCCTGCTCCCTGAAGTGTGTCTGCAAGCAGAGGGAAAGTGCTTGGGGATTTTATTATCTGCTGCCAATTAAACCTGAGGAGGAACTTAAAACTTGTGAATCCTTTGGGCTGCACTGAACCAGTCAGCCAAATTGTTAACTGCTGCACAGAAGATATTGTGATCATAGGTCATCAAGGGCTCCTACAAAATACATGTACCGACAAGACACTAATTTTATATTGTATCTGGGGAAATTCACAGGTATTATCATCCTGGGCACCAGTGACACAGAGAATAGTGTTTTGCCCAGTTATGTTACATTTATCTCCTGTTTAATTATTGTGTTTGTTTGTTATTTCCTGGGAGCCTCCAATATCTTGCAATTAACTGAAGGTTACCCTGTGGTTAGAATTTTCCTCCCAAATTGTCCTGATGTCCCTGCCAGGAAGGAACAAGGGAGGTGGCAGGCCTGCCTAGTAAATTCGTGTGGGAAGAAAGTAAAGCAGTTACACCCACTGAGTGGGTGACAAATTCCAGAAGAATCCACGTCTGACCATCAAAACCTGTAAGCAGATTGGCATTATAGCAGGATAAGGTTGCCAGATACTTTCAGAAAAAATCCTGAACATGAGGGGAAAAGAATTGGTTGAGCAAAAAAAAAAAAAAAATGAGGTACCTTTAAATTCCAGCACTCCCTGGACCCCCCCGCCCCCGCCAGACACGTCAAGGGAAAAATGTCCCCGCTGGCCTTCCATCCAAGAAAAACAGAAAATATCGGACATTTGACATGTCCGGTATTTTCTGTTTTTTTTTATCCGACAGAAGATGCAATTACCGGACTATCCGGGCAAAAACTGGACATCTGGCAACCCTATAGCAGCTAGCCAATGGAGAAGGGCTGTTACATTTGCTTTTCTTTTGACTCACTAATTCACAAAACCTCAGCTTAATTTCAATACATTCCAATTTGAATTGTATTGCCAAAATATGAGAAAAATGTCTGCCTAAATCAGTGGAGGATTGCCTTTCAATTACCCGCAGGTGCTGTAACTCTCATCCTGTCATGTTTCAAAATTAAGTATCAATTTAGATTTCAAGTACTTACCATGATTGCCCTGCTGTTTTATGAAGTGATATGTACAACCTCAGCATGGGGCTACAGTAATAACTATAATGCAGCAAAATGTGGTGAGATGAAAAGTGGTGATAGTAAAAATTGTGTTGCTTATCAGAGAGAGAAAGAGGATTGCACCTGCTGGAAGGTTCATTTAAGTGCTAAAATATTCAGTGGATAATTGAAGATGGCAAGTGGGAGATGTCAGCACAGCAAGTTGCCATGACAGTAGCTGTTGCATTTTTTTTCTCATTATGTGCAATTCCATTTGGGACTCTGAACTCTAGGAAATCTGTAACTAACTTTCTCTTCATAATTTGATGTAGTATTTGTCTCACATTAGTGCTGCCAGGCCCTAAACAGCTCATGGTTCCACTGTGCAACTGAAACAACACCCTTGGATGGGTTGTTTACCTGTAGGAATTGAAAACAGGCAATCTAGATTTTAAGGGGCAAGACTCTACTGTAGTTATAAGTTAGCTTGAAGGCTGTAACAGACTCAAACCTCTAGCAGAGGGACCCAGAAAACTATACTATGTATAGAATGAGCCAGATCCTCCAAAGTATTTAGGCCCCTAAGTCTACTTCCTAAGCAACACTATCATTTTCAATATTGCTGCTCAGCTGACACCTAACCCCATAGGTTCCTAAATTCTCTAGGAATATAAATTTCCACTGGTCAGCTCATATGAAGCCACTTAAGCCCTGATGCCTCTCCATAACTAATGTGCAACTGGAGCCCTAGTTCAAGTCAAAGCCCTGGAGGCCCGGAAGCTGGACTCGCAAGGCCTATCTTGCCAGCAGGGCCCAATCCCATAGGCTTGCTCTGAGAGTGCCTGTTACTTGGTATCTGTCAGACACTGCCGCAGGAGGGCTAGAGGCAGGCCACTGCTCTTTGGGTCAGGGGAGCACAAGGAAATATAGAGAAAATGTGAAAGGTATTGAACATGAGCAGGAAACCAAGAGAAAAAGATAGTGGAACCCAAGCAACCCCCAAATAGGCTCTGTTCCTGCCCTGTCTCTGCACCTTCCCATCCCATCATATCCCGCCTCCTCCTGTTTGTTCCACTCCATCCCATCCCCATTGCACAGTCCCCCAACCAACGTGAGCTACGGGATTACTGGAGGAAAGGGAGGAGGGGCTGGAGCATGGTGGCAGCAGGGCTTGCCCTCCCCCATCCTGCACTCAGCACAGCAGTGGGAAGCAAAGTGCCCCAGTCCCAGCCCGGTCCCCAGGATTCAGGGAAGTGGGCTGGGGTTGAGGCCAGGGCTAGCCATTTCACTTCCCGCTGCTGCAGTGAAGCAGAGCACAGTGGGCTGGAAGGTGGGTGGCAGAGCAGAGCAAGCTGCTGGGTAGCTCTGGCTTCCACTGCTGAGGTGAGTACAGGGAACCTGACCCTTGCTGCCACCACACACAGGCCCACCCTCAGGTATCCCCCAGGCCACCCTGGACCCCGTAACTAACATGGGGAATCATCACCTCCAAAGGAAAGTTGAGGTGGCCATTGGGAGGCCCCCCAAAGTGGAGGGGAGGGGATAGCTCTGCTAACAGAAGATTCATGGATGAAGATCCTGAGCATAACCAGATACTTATCGCTGGCCTGTCTGTCGGGTGCACAGGTCAGCCATTTAAGTTCCTTTGCTTGACATTTCACTCTGACTAATATATGTGGCTCTCCACTCAGCTAGCTGGCTTTTGAGGACTCTGTCCTGAGGCACCTAATTCTTCTCACACATAGTAAGAGGGGGCCTGGCCATCTAGCTTGGGGCTCAGCATTCCACATCTGGGCACCTAGATCGCTGGGCACCTAGAAATTAGGAGCTGTGATGCTGAGCAGAGGAGCACCATTTAGAATCCAGGTCTATGTGCTGAACGGAAGGTAGAGCTGATCCAAAGACCTTCAAATCCTAGTCAAAGACCAGACACACAGCAGCTGGGTGAAACAAATGAGAAGGAGTGAGGAGCACAGCAGTGCAAGCATAGTTTTTGTATACATTATGTGCATCTAATATATGCAAAAGATAGATATAATAACAGATCTATAACAGTTGCCTCAGCCAAAAGTAAATCATTGCATAAAGACAGGTGAGATCACTTAGGTGATCCTAAGTTATGCTACAGCAGGTATTATTCTGGGAGGGTGGGAGAGAAAGCAGAGTAACAGGTTATTGGTGCATGATTTCTCAAAGGATCACGCCTTAGGATCTGCTTCCTCCCACCCCCCATTTGTTGAATATTTAGCTGATTTGATTCCTTGAGTTGTCTACAGCTGTCATGGTTCTTTGCTTGTGTATGTTTGTAGAGAGGACTGTAGCTTTAGTGTGCATCTTGTTTCAGGTTTCAAGAGTTGTTTTTGTGGGCTGTGCCCATGAAAGCTCATGATACCATCTACATGTTT
The DNA here is from genome assembly GCF_052426305.1 of Pelodiscus sinensis. Classification (NCBI taxonomy): domain Eukaryota; kingdom Metazoa; phylum Chordata; order Testudines; family Trionychidae; genus Pelodiscus; species Pelodiscus sinensis. Next base: position 31,536,601 of record NC_143053.1, read on the forward strand.
TGTTAGTCTTTAAGGTGCTACTAGTCTATTTGTTGTTTTTTAAGTTTTTTCCTGTTACAGATTAACTCTGCTACTCCTCTGAAGTTTTTGTGCTGATTACCCACAGGTTATGGTAAAGACAGCACTGATAGTAGTAGTCAAAGCTCCATCTCTTGGCCAGTGGAGGACAGTGTAGACCAAGAAGTTTTGGAAGTCATAAGGATATCCAGTTTTCTGATAAAAATCACAAAGGAAATGACCAGAGAAGGATAGGAGGTGACAATGGAGGCTAACAGAAGCAGAAAATATTATTTTATTCTGTGGGGAAAGGAAAAAAAATAGTTGACAGGAAACACAGGAAGAGTAAACTGTGACCTCATGGAAGAATAGAAGTAAAAATTGAGGAAAATTCATTTTGTGGGATACAAAAAAATGGAGAGAAAAATTAAAATATGCAAGTTATATGCAAATGTCTGCTAAAGGTTGTCTTATCAGAAACATATTAATAGAGGATTTCATCAGCCACTGGCATAGACAGTCAGAGTATGTCTACACTATAGAACAAGGTCAGATTAAGATACGCAAGTTCAGCTATGTCAATTGTGTAGCTGAAGTCTAAGTACCTTAGCTCAACTTCTGGTGCTGTCCACACTGCAGGAAGTTGAAGGAAGAACTATCCCTTCAACTTGCCTTACTCCTCGGCTACATCTGCACTGGCATGATTTTCCGGAAATGCTTTTAACAGAAAAGTTTTCCGTTAAAAGCATTTTCGGAAAAGCGTGTCTAGATTGGCAGGACGCTTTTCCACAAAAGCACTTTTTGCAGAAAAGCATCCGTGGCAATCTAGACATGCTTTTCCGCAAAAAAGCCCCGATCGCCATTTTCACGATTGGGGCTTTTTTGTGGAAAACAAATCTCTGCTGTCTACACTGGCCCTTTTGCGCAAAAGTTTTTTGGAAAAAGACTTTTGCCCGAACGGGAGCAGCATAGTATTTCCGCAAAAGCACTGACAATCTTATATGAGATCGTCAGTGCTTTTGCAGAAATTCAAGCGGCCAGTGTAGACAGCTGGCAAGTTTTTCCGGAAAAGCGACTGCTTTTCCGGAAAAAGTGGCCAGTCTAGACACAGCCCTAATGAAATGGGGGTTACAGTAGTTGAAGTAAGAAGCCCTCCATCTCAACATTATCTCAAAATAATGCTGCTGTATAGACATAGCTTCAGTGACAGAGAGTTATGGATAAAAATAAAATAATCTTCCTTTTACAGGAGAGTGGCAGAGCTTTCTTGAATTTATAGGCTTGGAGTGAAATTCTATCTGAAATTCCCACTGATGTTAATGGGGGTTTTGCATGGATTTCAGTCAGGCTGGGATTTTACCCCTGAAGATTTGTTGTTCTGTTTGTAACTTGTAATTGATAATAGGGTTGTGTCGATCCTTGGTTCTATACGGTTGCTCCGGTGATTCATCCACTGTGCTCTTTGAAGTGTCTGTTTAAAACATCCAGGCTGTGTCTAGACTGGCCGCTTTTCTGGAAAAACTTGCCAGCTGTCTACACTGGCTGCTTGAATTTCCGCAAAAGCACCGACTTCCTACTGTAAGAAATCAGTGCTTTTTGCGGAAATACTATGCTGCTCCTGTTCGGGCAAAAGTCCCTTTTGCGCAAAAGGGCCAGTGTAGACAGCTGAAATTTGTTTTCCGTAAAAAAGCCCCGATCGCGAAAATGGCGATTGGGGCTTTTTTGCGCAAAAGTGCACCTTGATTGGCCACAGACGCTTTTCCGCAAAAAGTGCTTTTGCGGAAAAGTGTCCGTGCCAATCTAGATGTTCTTTCCGAAAATGCTTTTAATGGAAAACTTTTCCGTTAAAAGCATTTGTGGAAAATCATGCCAGTCTAGACGTAGCCCCAGGTTCTATACTGTGAATAAATGGTCCAATGCACTCTGGGGCATAACAGCCACAGATGGCTAAAGGGCCCGTTAAGGGGCAGCTGCTTGAGATGTCAAATCACTTCCAGGTTCTGAAGCCTTTGACCTCAAGCCTCTCATCAGACTAAGGGATTGCACTAATAGCCTACTTATGTGCCATCTTTCACTTGGATTGTAATCTCCTCCAGATGGAGCTGTCTATTATACATTTGTATAACCCCAGGAAAAAGATAGTGCCACTCTTTTGAAAAGTGGAAGTCAAATCCTAGTGAGGAAAATTGAAAGGAGCATAAAGTTTGTCAAATTAAGTGTAAGAATATAATAAGAAAAGCCAAAAAGGAGTTTGAAGAACAAGTAGCCAAAACCTCTGAAAGTAATAGCCAAATATTTTTAAGTAGATCAGAAGCAGGAAGTTTGCTAAACAACCAGTGGGGCCCTTGGATGATCGAGATGTTAAAGGAGCCTCAGATATGATGAAGTCATTGCAAAGAAGTGAAATGAATTCTTTGCTTTAGTTGTCACTGTTGAGGCTATTGGGGAGATTCCCAAACCTGAGCCATTCCTCAGACAAATCTGAGGAATTGTCCCAGATTGAGGTGTCATTAGAGGGGATTTTGGAACAAATTGATAAACTTGACAGTAACAAGTCACCGGGACCAGATGAGTCACCCAAGAGTTCTGAAAGAACTCAAATGTGAAATTGCGGAACTATTAAGTGTGGTTTGTAACCTGTCCTTTAAATCAGCTTTCGTACCTAATGACAGAAAGATAGCTTACATGATGTCAATATTTTAAAAGGGCTGTAGTGGTGATCCTGGAAATTACAGATCGGTATGTCTAATGTCAGTACTGGGCAAATTAGTTGAAACTATAGTAAAGGATACAATTGTCAGACACATAGGTGAACATAATGGCTGTGTCTACATTGGCATCCCTTTCCGGAAAAGGGATGCTAATGAGACACTTCGGAATTGCACATTCGTGGGGGATTTAAATATCCCCCGCGGCATTTGCATTTACATGGCTGCTGCTTTTTTCCGGCTCGGGGTTTTTGCCGGAGAAAAGCGCCAGTGTAGACGCGATTCTCCGTAAATTAAGCCCTTTTCCGAAAGATCCCTTTCAAGTAGGAATAAGGGATCTTCCAGAAAAGGGCTTATTTTCCGGAGAATCACGTCTACACTGGCGCTTTTCTCCGGCAAAAACCCCGAGCTGGAAAAAAGCGGCAGCCATGTAAATGCAAATGCCGCGGGGGATATTTAAATCCCCCACGGATTTGCAATTCCGCAGTGTCTCATTAGCATCCCTTTTCCAGAAAGGGATGCCAATGTAGACACAGCCAATTTGTTGGGGGAAAGATGATATGGTTTTTGTAAATGGAAATAATTGCCTTAATGATCTACTAGAGTTCTTTGAGGGGGTCAACAAACATGTGGACAAGGGGGATCCAGTAGATATAGTATACTTAGATTTCCAGAAAGGTTTAGACAAAGTCCCTCACTGACGGCTCTTAAGTAAAGTAAGTTGTCATGGGATAAGAGGGAAAGTCCTTTCATGGACTGATAACTGGTTAAAAGACTAGAAACAAAGGGTAGGAATAAATGGTAAGTTTTCAGAGTGGAGAGAGGTAACTAGTGGGGTCCCCCAAGGGTCTGTCTTGGAAACAATAATTTTTTAACTGAGAGGAAGTTATATTGCTTCGGTATAATAATGAGCGTGCACCTCTATTTTTCTGCACTGTAAGTAAGCATTCAAAGAAAAAAACTAAAATCAAGAATCAAAATGAGGGGTAAAAATAATCATAAAAAAATCTTTATTTAGAATTATAACTAAGGTATAGTTAAGGTTCTCTTTAGAGTTACATGCTGTCTGAGTTTTTAAAAATAGCTTCAATGTTATTTCATAGAGTTTGGATTCAGTAAATTCTGAGTGAAAACAGAATCTTTTATTATACGTTCTTATACAGCCTTTACCACCATAGTATCTGAGAGCCTTCCAGCAGGTTATTAACCAATACGATTAACACCTGTCACATCCAGGACAGATTCCCCCCTCCTTATGGTCCTTAGTTTCTGTGGGAGTTCATTCCATAGTCTTGGACCAGCCCCTGCAAAAGTTCTGTCTCTTGCACAGATGAACTGTACCTTTCTGGGAGACTGGTCATTGACCACAGTTGTCTTCCTGGAGCTTTAGTCAGACTTTTACATACCCTAGACGAAGGCCACTGTGTGCTCTGAGGGTAAGGACTGAAACTTTGAACTTAATTTGCAAGTCTATGGGAAGCCAGTGTAAAATACGGAGCACAGGTGTGAGCTGCTCCTGGTAGCCAATATTCAATCATAGAATCATAGAATACTAGGACTGGAAGGGACCTTGAGAGGTCACCGAGTCCAGTCCCCTGCCCTTATGGCAGGACCAAGTACTGTCTAGATCATCCCTGATAGATGTCTATCTAACCTGTTCTTAAATCTCTCTAGTGACGGAGATTCCACAACTTCTCTAGGCAATTTATTCCAGTGCTTAACCACCCTGACAGTTAGGAAGTTTTTACTAATGTCCAACCTAAACCTCTCTTGTTGCAATTTAAGCCCATTGCTTATTGTGCTATCATCAAAGGCCAAGATGAACAATTTTTCTCCCTCCTCCTTTTGACACTCTTTTAGATACCTGAAAACTGCTATCATGTCCCCCCTCAGTCTTCTCTTTTCCAAACTAAACAAACCCAATTCTTTCAGCCTTCCTTCATAGGTCGTGTTCTCTAGACCTTTAATCATTCTCATTGCTCTTCTCTGGACCCTCTCCAATTTCTCCACATCTTTCTTGAAATTTGGTGCCCAGAACTGGACACAATACTCCAATAGAGGCCTAACCAGTGCAGAGTAGAGCGGATGAATGACTTCTCATGTCTTGCTCACAACACACCTCTTAATGCATCCCAGAATCATGTTAGCTTTTTTTGCAACAGCATCACACTGTTGACTCATATTTAGCTTGTGGTCCACTATAATCACTAAATCCCTTTCTGCCTTACTCCTTCCTAGACAGTCGCTTCCCAGTCTGTATGTGTGAAACTGATTGTTCCTTCCTAAGTGGAGCACTTTGCATTTGTCCTTATTAAACTTCATCCTATTTACCTCAGACCATTTCTCCAATTTGTCCAGGTCATTTTGAATTATGACCCTATCCTCCAAAGCAGTTGCAACCCCTCCCAGCTTGGTATCATCTGCAAAATTAATAAGCGTACTTTCTATGCCCATATCTAAATCATTGATGAAGATATTGAACAGAGCCATTCCCAAAACAGACCCTTGCAGAACCCCACTTGTTATACCTTTCCAGCAGGACTGAGAACCGTTAATAACTACTCTCTGAGTACGATTATCCAGCCAGTTATGCACCCACCTTATAGTAGCCCCATCTAAGTTGTATTTGCCTAGTTTATTTATAAGAATATCATGTGAGACCATATCAAATGCCTTACTAAAGTCTAGGTATACCACATCCACCGCTTCTCCCTTATCCACAAGACTCGTTATTCTATCAAAGAAAGCTATCAGATTGGTTTGACATGATTTGTTCTTTACAAATCCATGCTGGCTGTTCCTTATCACCTTAACACCTTCCAAGTGTTTGCAGATGATTTCCTTAATTACTTGCTTCATTATCTTCCCTGGCACAGAAGTTAAATTAACTGGTCTATAGTTTCCTGGGTTGTTCTTATGTTTATAGATGGGCACTATATTTGCCCTTTTCCAGTCTTCTGGCACCTCTCCTGTCTCCCATGATTTTCCAAAGATGATAGCTAGAGGCTCAGATACCTCCTTTATCAGCTCCTTGACTATCCTAGGATGCATTTCATCAGGCCCTGGTGACTTGCAGGCGTTTAACTTTTCTAAGTGATTTTTATCTTGTTCTTTTTTTATTTTATCTTCTAAACCTACTCCCTTCCCACTAGCATTCACTATGGGTATGTCTACACAGGAAAGTTTGAAATAACAGCCCTTTATTGTATAATGGACTGTAGATATAGATCTTGTTGTTATGGTAACTGAGTATGTCACTGGGGTCAGCCCAGATAGTCTGGGCTTGTTCTAGTGAGTTCTGTGCTATGCAATAAAATGGACTCTTGCACCTACTCAAGCTCTCTGCCTTTCCACTGATTTCTTCTTATATTGTGAAACTCCCCACGACATAACAAGTGGCGACAAGGATGGGATACCTGTGCTGCCTCCAGCAACAAAAGAAGTAGACGTCAATGTAAGAAAACAAACTCTTTTTGGCTGTTCTGAAAGGTGGGAGTAAGAACTGACTGCTACCCTGTGCAAACTGAAACTAAGATCAAGGAGCCCAGAGACTGGAAAAGTAAAAAAAGGGGGTTGGGAGTGCAACAGCCATGGCTACACTTACAGGGCCACTGGGACCTTTTGAGGAGACTTTAGAGCAGGGGTGTCCAAACTTTTTTCAAAGAGGGCCAGATTTGATGAAGTGAACATGCATGAGGGCTGACCATTTTGCCTGACATTCTTTGAACCATTAAAATTAAATGCAAATTAACTATTTTATGCAAAGTTTATTGCAAACGGCATACTTTTCATTTCGTCACATGGGTGACAAATCTAAACAAGTGTTAAATCACTCTGCCTTTCATATCTGAAGGCCAGATGAAAAAAAAAATCCAGGAAGCTGAAATATATGTCAGGAACATTGTAAAGTACATTACATATTATTGGTAATAAAGGGTGTCTGTCAACTTTTAAGTTCAAAAAATATGAACAGGAACATAACACCAAGTATGCATGTTGTGTCCAAATATATTTATAACTGATTTAGACCAACTGACATTAACTGAGATTTTACAATGTATTCATCTCAATACATATGGATTCGTTGGGGGCCATAAAAGATAGATATTGCCAAATTACCTGGGGGGCCGTATTAAACCGGAACACGGGCCGCAATTGGCCCGCGGGCCGGACTTTTGACATGCCTGCTTTAGAGCAATGGCAGGTATATACTGAGCGTTTTGAACTTTTTGTTATTGCAAATGACATTAAAGAAGAGAAGAAGGTGCCAATATTTTTAAGTGTTGTAGGGGTTAAGACCTACTCTCTGCTACGCAGTTTGCTGCTCCCTGTTAAGCCAGAGACCAAATCTTACAGTGACATCGTGGAAATCCTGGGGTCACATTATGCTCCAAAACCACTGGTAATTGCAGAAAGGCACAGGTTCCATAGCAGAGACCAAAAAGAAAGTGAAACAATTGTACAATTTGTAGCCAATTTGAAAAAGCTTGCTGAACACTGTGAATTTAAGGAGATGTTAAATGATGCCATACGTGACAGGTTAGTGTGTGGCCTGCACAGTGAAGCTATATGGAGGCGTCTGTTAACAGAAGCTCAGCTCACCCTACAGAAGGCCATTGATATTGTGGTCTCCATGGAACTGGCCACACAGGAGGCACAATACCTTAGTGCATAAAATGTCCCAAGAACCTACTCAAAAAACAGTGGGGAGCCAGGAATGTTACCACTTTGGAAAGACAGGTCACCATGCATCAGAATGCTGGTGTAAGAACCCAGTGTGTGACAGTGTGGGAAAAAAAGGACACATTGAGCGTGCCTGTAAACAAAAGAAAAAGAGGCCTGTGGTCTGGTGGAACAAAAAGGAAAATCTGCATACCATCGAGCAGATGCCTGATGATCAAAGTGACACCCTGTCTGAAGAAGAAGTGTCATGCTATGTTTTGTCTTTGGAAGGGGGCTCCCATGAATACTGGGTAACCCCAGTGTTGGATGGCAAACCGGTACACATGGAAGTGGACACTGGTGCAGCAGTTTCATTGGTCTCAGACACGGTGTATAAGGAAAAGTTGAAGCATCTTCCACTTGAGGCAACAAAGATCATTCTGAAGACATATACAGGAGAAGCAGTACCCCTATTTGGCACTACTGATGTTAAGGTGGAACTAAATGGACAGACTGCAGGATTATCACTGTTTGTGGTGAAAGGCCATTACCCAGCCATAATGGGGAGATCATGGCTTAGGAAGATCCCACTGGACTGGGCAGAAGTGCACCGGATGACTAAAGAAGAAACAGGTCTGATTGATATATTAAAGAAACATGCTGCTGTTTTTGGAGAGGATATGGGAAGTATGAGGGGAATCACTGTGAAATTGAACATTAAACCTGGTAGCCAACCAAAATATCTGAAGGCCAGAACTGTGCCATATGCTATCAGGCCAAAAAGCAGACCAGGAGCGCCTAGTCAAAAATTGAGTCCTAATACCAGTTACCCATAGTCCATGGGCAACTCCAGTAGTTCCGATATTGAAGAAGGATGGTTCTATTCATATTTGTGGGGATCTTAAGGTCACTGTTAACCCTGTTTTATGTGCAGAGCAATACTCCCTTCCTCGCATCGATGACATCTTTGCGGGCCTGGCTGGGGGACAAAAGTTCAGCAAGATTGATCTGAGTCAAGCATATTTACAGATGCAAGTTGATGAGGAATCCCAAGAGCTGTTGACTATTGTGACTCATAAAGGGCTTTATCATTACTGTCGCTTGCCCTTCGGAATAACTTCTGCCCCAGCCTTGTTCCAGAGAGCTATGGACCAGATCTTGTGTGGCTTGCCAGTAGTTCAGTGCTATCTTGATGACATCCTGGTCATGGGTGGGAACGAGGAGGATCACCTTAAGAACTTAGAGGCTACCCTACAAAGACTGGAAGAGTATGGCCTGGGAGTCCGTAAAGATAAGTGTGCATTCTTTCAGCCCTCTGTGGAATATTTGGGGCACATAATTGATGCTACTGGTCTTCACAAGTCCCCTTCAAAAGTTAAGGCTATTGTGGAAGCTTCATCCCCCTCAAAATGTTAGTCAACTTCGCTCATTTCTAGGACTATTGAACTATTATGGAAGGTTTATTTCACAGCTAGCCACACTATTAAAACCACTTCACGAGCTCCTTCGCCAGAACAAGGCCTGGAAGTGGACTGATGCCTGTGATGTTGCATTTAACAAAGCTAAATGTGCATTGCTAAACGCAGAGGTCCTGACGCATTTTGATCCATCCTTACCTTTACAGTTGGCTTGTGATGCCTCTCCATATGGAGTGGGAGCTGTCTTGTCACATGTTATGCCTTCAGAAGAGGAGAAACCAATTTTCTTTTGCTTCATGCATCTTAAGCACGGCTGAAACTAACTATGCACAAATTGAACATGAAGCATTGGGAATCGTGTTTGGAATTCGGAAATTTCACCAGTACCTGTTTGGATGGAAGTTTGCACTTCTCACTGACCATCGACCTCTTATGGCAATTTTTGGTCCACACTCAGGTATTCCACCAATGGCTGCTAGTCGTATGCAATGATGGGTATTGTGGCTTTCAGGACACACATATGAGATCAGATATCAGAAAGCCACTCTACATGGCAATGCAGATGGTCTCTATAGGCTGCTTTTGCCAGTCAAACATCAAGATAGTGTCCAGAAGGAAATCTTTTACTTTGAACAGGAGGAGAACATGCCCATCACTGCTGCACAAGTTAAGAGAGCAACTCGTGTTGACCCAATACTCTCCCAAGTAATGGAACTAGTGATGTGTGGAACATCTCTACAGAACTCTCAGGTCTCATCTGACCTTGTCCCCTACATGTCCAGGAGAACGGAGTTATCAACCCATTCGGGGTGCTTGTTGTGGGGAATACATGTCATTATTCCAAAAATACTGAGACAACAGATGTTGGAGCATCTGCACTCAGGTCACTGTGGAATGGTGCGCATGAAAGAAACTGCACAAAGCTGTTTTTGGTGGCCTGGCTTGGACAGTGACATTGAAGAGAAGGCAAGAGCTTGTATTTCTTGCCAGGGTGTGAGGAATGCACCTCAATTGGCACCTCTACACCCATGGGACTGGCCTGAAAAACCATGGAAATGTATTCATGTTGGTTTTGCTGGCCCATTTGAAGGTAGCATGTTATTGGTAGTGGTAGATACTCATTCCAAATGGCCAGAAGTCTGTATAATGCCTTCCATTACTGCTGAGAGTACTATCCAAAAATTACAGGGAATCTTCTGTCATTTGGGTATTCCTGAACAACTTGTGAGTGACAACAGTCCACAGTTTGTCTCTCAGGAGTTTGGAAATTTTATGAAAGCAAACGGGATCCATCACATCACTTCAGCACCGTATCACCCAGCCACAAATGGATTGGCTGAAAGGTTTGTCCAGACAATGAAACAAGCTTTGAAATCGGTTAGAGGACATTCACTCGTACAAAAGAGTCTGGACACCTTCTTACTAGCCTACAGAAACACTCCTCATGCTACAACCAAAGTGCCCCTGGCTTTTCTAATGATGGGACGTCAGCTACGCACGTGCTTTGATTTGCTGGAACCTTCAGAACCGCGACAAATTGTGCAACATCAGTAGCAAGGTCAAGTCATCAGATGTGCATCCAGAGCAAAAGACCGAACTTTTAGTCCTGGATAGCCAGTTTTGGCTCGGAACTATGCTCCTGGAGCTAAATGGGTCCCTGCCACTATTATTGCTCAAACAGGACGGCTGTGTCTAGACTGCACCCTTTTTGCGGAAAAGGGATGCAGATTAGACACAGCGCAAATGCAAATGAAGCGGTGATTTAAATCTCTCCCGCTTCATTTGCATGAACATGGCTGCCGCTTTTTTCCGGCTTGGGGCTTTGCTGGCAAAAAGCGCCAGTCTAGATGGGGATCTTTCGGAAAATAAAGCCTTTTCCGAAAGATCCCTTATTCCTCTTAAAATCAGGAATAAGGGATCTTTCAGAAAAGGCTTTATTTTCCGAAAGATCCCCGTCTAGACTGGCGCTTTTTGCCGGCAAAGCCCTGAGCCGGAAAAAGTGGCAGCCATGTTCATGCAACGTCCATGATCTCTGCACTAGATGGAGGAACGCGGCCATCTACGGCAGGATAGCTGCCAGCCTGGCCACCAAAGGCCACATGTGAACCCAGGAGCAGGTTAGCATGACAATCAAGTTGGTCCGGTGAGATCCCCAATCCTGAGCCCTGAGCTTCCCCTCCCCCTTCTTTCCCTTGCTTCCCCCTTCCCACTCCCTCCTCCCAGGTTTCCCCCTCCCCTCTCCACTGTCTTTTCTCCCCTCTCCCGCCTTCTTTCCCCAGTCTCACGAGAGTTTCATTCCCTCCCCTCCCCAAGTTTTGTTAAATAAAGAGAGTTTGTATTCATGAAAATACATGTATTTTGTTTGACATCAGGATGGGGGGTTAGAGAGGGGTAAATGGAAGGACGTGAGGGAGGACTGAGGCACAAGCCCCCAGTGGGGCAGACCAGGGAGGCTCTTAGTGCTCCTCAGGGTGGAAGCTCTCCTGCAGGGCCTCCTGGATACTGACAGCCCCCCCAATGGACCTCCCAGATGGTAGCCTTAAGAAAGTGCAGCCAGGCTCGCAGCAACGCGTCCAAGAGAAAGCACCAAAATGCCCAGGGGCAGCTCTGGCTTCATGTTGCAGAGTGCTGTGGTGTCCTGAGTTAGAGCAACCAGAGCATACAGAGACAAAATGCTTTGTTGTCCCTCATCGAGGTAGACAAGCAAACAGGGAAACCTGAGAACTGGCTGTCCGGGGGGTTCCTTTAAGCACAGACCTCAGATAGCTTATTTCAAAATAATGCGTCTACACACAAAATGCAATTCAAAATAGCATTTTGCTATTTCGAAATAGTGCGTCCACACTGAGTGGACTCTGAATCGCATTTAAGGCTGGCCAGAATCAGTTCCGGCAGGGCACTAGGTCAGGACTTACTCTGTGGGGCTTCTGCCTGAGGCTATTTCAAAATTAGATATTTCAAACTAACACTGTAGTATAGACATACCCTATGTTAGGCATTCCTTCATCCTTCCTGAGCAAGCATTCCTTCCTGAGCAAGCTGTACTCTTCCATACAAACATTCCAATCATGTGTATTATCCCACCAAATTTCTGTGATGCCAACAATGTCATAGCTGTATTTATTTATAAGCATTTCCAGTTCTTCCTGCTTATTACCCATACTTCTCGCATTTGTATATAGGCATCTAAGGGTATGTCTACACTACAGCACTAATTCAAACTAACTTAATTCAAATTAGTTAATTCGAACTAAGCTAATTCGAACTAGTGCATCTAGACCTAAAAACTAGTTTGAATTAGCATTTTGCTAATTTGAACTAGCATGTCCACATTGAGTGGACCATGAACCGAGGTTAAGGATGGCCGGAAGCAGTGCTGGCAGGGCATCAGATTAGGACTTAGAGCGTGGAGTTGCTGTCTCAGGCTAGCTGAGGGCTGTGCTTAAAGGGACCCGAACCCCACCCCGGACAGACAGTTCTTAGGGGTTCCCCGCTCGCTTGTCTAACTCGATGAGGGACAGCAAATCAGTCCTGGCTTGGAGTGCCCTGAATGCCCACATTCGGCACTTCACAGCACTCGGCCATCAGCCCGGTTGCACTTGCCTCAGGCTGCCATCTGAGGGGGGAAGTGTCAATCGGGGGGCTGCAGGAGAGCTTCCACCCCGAGGAGCCCGCAGAGCCAGCCAAGTCCTCCCCATCGGGGGCTCATATCCCATTCCTCCCTCACCTCCTTCCACTTACCCCTCTCTAGCCCCCCTTCCTGATGTACAAAATAAAGGACACGTGTGTTCAAAAATAGAAACTCTCTTTATTGAACAAAACTTGGGGAGACTGAGAAAAGGAGGTGGGAGAGGGGAAGAGAGAGGGTGGGAGAGGGGAGAAGGAACCTGGGAGGAGGGAGCTGGAAGGGGGAAGCCAGGGGAAGAAGGAGGAGGGGAAGTATAAAACTATGGTACGCCATATCTTCAGTACTGTGTACAGATGTGATCTCCTCACCCCAGAAAAGATATTTTGGCCTTGGAAAAGGTTCAGAAAAAGGCAACTAAAATGATCAGGGGTTTGGAACAGGTCCCATATGAAGAGAGGCTAAAGAGACTGGGACTTTTCAGCTTAGAAAAGAGGAGACTGAGGGGGGATATGATAGAGGTCTATATAAGTATGAGTGGTGTGGAGAGGGTGCATAAAGAAAAGTTCTTCATTAGTTCCCATATTAGAAGGACTAGAGGACACCAAATGAAATTAATGAGTATCAGGCTTCTAACTAATAAGCGAAAGTTCTTCTTCACAAAGCAAATAGTCAAGCTGTGGAACTCCTTGCTGCAGGAGGCTGTGAAGGCTAGAACTATAACAGAGTTTAAAGAGAAGTTAGATAAATTCATGGAGATTGGGTCCATGGAGTGCTATTAGCCAGGGGGTAGAAATGGTGTCCCTGGCCTCTGTTTGTGGAAGGCTGGGGATGGATGGCACGAGACAAATGGCTTGGTCATTGTCTTCGGTCCATCCCCTCCAGGGTACCTAGCGTGGGCCGCTGTCAGCGGACAGGCTACTGGGCTAGATGGACCTTTGGTTTGACCCAGTACGTACATTCTTATGTTTTTATGTTCTAAGCTCAGGGCTCAGGGTCGGGGTCTCACTTGACCACCATGATTTTCATGCAAACCTGCTCCTGGGTGGCCAGGCTGGCAGCTATCCTGCCCTAGACGGCCACTTTCCTGTGCCTAGTGCGGAGGTCGTGGACGTTGGAGGCTTCCCCCCAAACCTCAATGAGGTCCACGATGTCCGCACTAGACCAGGTGGGTGCCCACCTCTTGCGGCCCCGGGCAGGCTCCTGGGAGCCGCCAGCCTGGTCCCGGGAAGAGAGGGAGGGCTGGGTGGCAGCGGGTGGCAGGCTCGTGCCGTGCCAGGTGCAGGGTCTGCTGGCTGGGAGCTGGCAGGCTTGCACCTGGCACGGGCACCGTAGTCAGACCGTGCCCCTTTAAGGGCTCCGGGGCCGGGAGTGGGGCAGATGAGTTTCCCTGGTGGTGCCCAGAGTAGCCACCAGGGCAAACTGGGGAGGGCTAGCCGGGGAGGGCTAGCCTTCCACTAGTTCGAATTAAGTGGCTACACAGCCCTTAATTCGAACTACTTAATTCGAAGTAGGCATTAGTCCTCGTAGAATGAGGTTTACTTAGTTTGAATTAAGTGCTCCGCTAGTTCGAATTAAGTTCGAACTAGCGGTTTGCCTGTGTAGCGCCTATCAAAGTTAATTCAAACTAACGGCTGTTAGTTTGAATTAACTTTGTAGTGTAGACATACCCTAAGATACTGATTTGATCTTGCCTCCCAGTTTTGCCCTGACCCTCCTCTCTCTCTGCCATTATAGCTCACATTTCCTCACATTTCCAACCCATCTCCCAGGTCTCCACGTCCTCCACTCACCTGTAGGCTTTGCTCACCTGTCCCCGTTGAACTTAGTTATTCTGCACTGGTTGGAGTTTCCAAGGGCTCCTGGCTTCCTGCGCAGTATGTAACAACTATAAGGTGACCAGTTTAACATAAGAAAAACTAGCCACATTGCAGCTTTAGCCATGTGTGAAATATTACTTGGTATTAAAAACAGGCTTATGCAGCTGAAAGGGCCCTTCTTGCAGTGAAAAAGCATCTTTCTTCTGTTTAAAACGAAAGGAAAGTTTTTAACCCCACTCTATGCCTTTGCTCTGCAGTACATCTCATACACTGTAGATGCACTCTTCACTCTACCCATATGTATTACTCACATCCTAGTCTCCATGTCTATATATACACATATATAAACTCCCTTAGTGCTGTGGGAAGCACTAAGTGCAGGCACGTAAAAGCTCACATGCCTGTTTAAAGGGTCCATGGAAAGTGGAAACATTTGCTCTTGCAGCCTGCTGCTCCTCCCCTTCTTTGAGTGAAAACAATTTGAGTGAGGGCAGGGGGTAATTGTTTGAGACAGAATAAACAAATGGAGGAATACAGTGGAATACATTCCAGAAAGAGGAAAAGATCTGAGCTTTCTGCAGCTCATTGTTCTAGCCTTCTGGCCAGCACTCTTTTCCCCAGGGGAGGGAGAACAAAGGAGGCATAAAGCATGAATACTTCTGCAGCTCAGTGGGTATGCTGTGCTGAGTTTTCCTGCTCTGGCCTGGGCTACACTACAAAGTTAAATTGGTGTAAGTTGCCATGTGTTGACCTATTTGTGTATACCTCTATACACTTCTGTCTGTGGCTGACATGAGTGCTCCATTACAGTGACACAGTAAAACTACCTTCCTAAGCAGGATGTAGGCACTGTGGCTATGTCTACATACAGAGGGTTTTTTTGGAAAAATGACTGTTTCCCCCCCAAAACTCACAGAGCATCCACACCTCAAGCGTGTTTTTGCACACAAGAAATTGAAAGAACAAAGGTTTTTTTCTGGTGTAGGTATTCCTCATTCTACAAGGAAGAATGCCTTTTTGTGAAAGAGCTCTTTTGCAAAAAAGATGTGAGTGGATGGAGAAGTGGGGTTTTTTGCACAAAAAGAGGAAAGAGGAAAAAGCATATGTGCCCTGGTAGCCATTCTGTGCATAGCAATCAGAGCTTACTTTCAATAAAGTGTCCGTGCAGTCTGGATGCTCTCTTTTGCAAAAGTGCATCACTTTTGCAATGTGGATGCGCTCTTGCGCAAGAAGTTTTTGCAGAAGATCTCTTCCGATAAAAGCTTCTTGCGCAAGAAGCCTGCAGTCTAGACATAGCCTGTGCGTGACCTGTATCAAATTTTACAATTCTCCAGCATCTGTTCCACAATGTCCACATTCCCCAGCTTGGGGTCATGCAGCTGTCCTTTAAACGTGTTTCTGAAATGCCTTTTCCTAATTACTCACATTAGCAAGCATGCATAACACCTCAGAAGTGGTGCTTTGCCAGCTGTTGCTGCTCTGTGAATGCCACCAATTACCTTGAATTTTTCCCTATATCTCTTAAAAGCTCTTTGAAAAGATCATTGTTATGGTATTTCCTGTGGAGCTCCTAATACAGGTGAATTGTGCAAGTAGTATTTGTAATGTTCAGGAGAATTGTGCAGAGCTCTGTGTGCTCCATGCCCCTGTCAAAGATGGCAGACACCAAAAAATGGTGTGCCGCTTTGTGGGATTTTATTTTAAAGGCACAAACATTATGAGATATTAAGGGATGGTTAGGGAGGTAAGACACTCTTGGGCTGCAGTTCCTGCACATGGGGGGAAAGTCCTGGGAAAAGGGGAGTTGGGGAAAATGGGGGGGTGGGAGGAAGTCCCGTCCCTGTGGGGTTGTGTCATCCTGCCCTCACATGGCCCTGCTGCTGGGGGGGCAACCTCATATGGCATGGCTCCTGGGATGTTTGAGGGATGGGAGGGAAGGAGAGGAGGGTGGGAACCTTTTAAGGGCTCAGGCACTACCTCTCTCATTCTCTGTCTTGTGTGTTTGTTTGTCTCTTTCTGCAGGTTGTGAGGGCCATCAACTCCATCCTGCTATGGAGGGTCATCTGCCTGGGAGACCTGGACACCATCGTGGCTGGATTTGCTACCCTGGGGTTCCCAAACTGCAGTGGAGTGATTGATGGGCCCCACATCCCAATCCACGTACCTCAACATTGAGCGGCCCAGTATATCAACTGCAAAGGTTACTTCTCATTGATGCTGCAGGCCCTGGTTGACCACCGTGGACAGTTCACAGACATTTTTGTTGTGTGGTTGGGCAGGGCACATGATGCCTGGATTTTTTTAGAATTCCAACCTCTGTGGGAAGGTGGAGGTGGGCACATTTTTCCTCCACCGTGACTTTGCAGTTGGGGACATGCACATGCCACTGTGCATCATGGGGGATGCGGCTTACCCCCTTATGCTGTGGCTTATGAAGCCTTATACCGGCCACCTGGACCCCAGCAGGGACCAATTTAATGCCCACCTCAACTGGGCCAGGAGTCAGGTAGAGTGCGCCTTCGGGCACCTCAAGGAGTGTATCAGGTGCCTCCTGACCCACCTGGATGTGGGGGAGTACAACATCACCGAGGTGGTGTTGTGTCATCCACAATACTATGGAGAGGAATGGAGAGGCCTTCTTACCAAGGCCGCCAGGTCCATCAGGCTGGGGTGCACTCCAGGAGGCCCTGAGGGAGAGTTTCACTTAAGGACCCCAGTAACTCTCCCCAGGGACTCCCTCCTAGGGGCCTCTGGCTTGCTGCACTATCCCTATCCCACTACAACCCCTCCCTTTGCTCCTTCCTTTACCTCAGAATAAACACACTTTTTGGATTTGAACACAACAAACTTTGTATTTGTCTTTAAAAATAGAAGGGGAGCGAGAGGGGAAGCTCATAACATGGAGGAGGACAGGGGCTCAGAATGGCATGAGGGTGGCTGGATGTGTGGGGACCCCATCAGACTTGGGGTTGGGTCCTGGGACCACAGCAGGGTGGGCAGGAAGGGGGACTGGAGTGGGGTCAGGAATGGCAGGGGTAGGGGGCATGGGCATCACTTGGGGAGGAGGCATGGGCATTGCTTGCGAAGGGAGCAGACATATCACTTGTCGGGCAGGGGGAGGGTGAATGGGCATAGCAGGGGTGCAGGAGGGTGGTAGGCAGGAGCAGCGACAGCAGCTGAGTGTGCCATCATGTCGCACATGATGGCACACATGTTATCCCACTGCTGCATCAGCTGGTCCCATGCATGGTTCCACCAGTCTGCGTCCTCCTGGATCTTCTGCACCAGGGACTGCTGTATGTTGTGCAGGACTCTGACATGCTGCCACATCAGGTCTTCGTGAACCCTGGCATGCTTTCAGGTCCCCTGGGATCTGGCAGCTGGCTCGAGTGGTGTGGCTTGCCCCTCAGTTCCAACTGGTCCGGCTAGGGAGTATAAAAAGAGGAAGAGGTGGTCAGTCATCCATATAGACACTGTCCCTCAGGCTGTACCCTCCTCTGTGAGCAGCATCCAACAGTCCTCGGGTCAGAAGACAGGGGTGTCCCAGGAGCAAGGCCATGTGTGGCCTGCACAGCAGGCCCTGCCTCACAGGGGCCCCAAGGTGCCCAGGGGACCATGCTGCCCACTTTCCCTTCCCCCCCCAGCCCACGGACAAGCAGGCAAGGAAAGTGTCCGGCCACAGTAGGAGCCCCCCATGGGCGGCAGAGGAGCTGGAAGCAGCCTGACCCTCCCTGTGGCCCTTACAAAAACCTGCACCTCATAGCACTGCCTGTGGGAGCGGGTGGTGCCTCGCACATGCAGGCATGCCTGAGTGCTGTGTGCAGCACGCCTCGGTGTGTCTGGGGTCGTGCCTGCGCCCTTGTGGCTAGCCTGCTTTCAGCCGTGGCAGGTGGTGGGAGGGCTTTCTTCCCTGCCCCTTCCCCCATGCCAGACATATGTGCGGCCTCCCCTGAGCCTGGGAGCAGGATCCCAGGCGTGCTCAGGGGCTGCTTGCTAAGTCCGCATGGTGCCCACTAAGACTGCACATGGTTCCACGTGCACAGACTGCAGCATAATGTCCAGCCTGAGCAGGATGAGTGATGCTTGCACCCCTTCCCCTCTACACCCACCTCCCCCAGAGTACCTGCAGCATTAAGAGGGTCCAGGACACAGGAATTATAGAGTTGTTATTACTTTGGATGGAGTGGCCATCAGGGACATGTGTTTTTTCCGGGAGGCCTCTTCTTTCGAAAGAAAACCCTCTTCCTTGTCTACACACGCCTTTTTCCGAAAGAGCTCTTTAGGAGAAGGTGTTCTTCCTCATAGAAAGAGGGTTACCTCTGTCAGAAAAAACTCTCGTTCTTTCAATTTTTTTTAAAGAACGCTATTGCAGTGTGAACATAATTGATGTGTTTTCATAAAAAAGGCCGTTTTTTCAAAAAAAAAACCCAAAAAACCTCTGGGCTGTGTCTACACTACACCCCTTTTCCGGAAAAGGGATGCAGATTAGACAAGTCGGAATTGCAAATGCAGCGGGGATTTACATTTTCCCCGCTGCATTTGCATGAACATGGCTGCCGCTTTTTTCCGGCTCGGGGCTTTGCCGGAAAAAAACGGCAGTCTAGACAGGGATCTTTCGAAAAATAAAGCCTTTTCCGAAAGGTCCCTTATTCCTGATGCATAAAATTGACCAAAAACCTCTGGCCATGAAATTAACCAGAATGGGCCATGAATTTGGTAGGACTCTACTTATTACCATTCCGTTTAGCCATAATAACACCAAAAGCCATTGAGAGGTGTTAAAGGAAGTAAAACCCAGAGAAACCAAGTAGCTAAGATGTGCTTAGCTCCAGCAGATAATACCGGTGACTGAAAGAACAGGTACAAGGTACAGATCTTGGGGAGGCACACCCTAAAATTCATCATACAGTCAGAGTCAGCAGCCTGCATGAATCAAACATGACTCGTAGGGATGGAGGGAATACAATTAAAATCCCACCAAAGCACATATATTTTCTCCAGACCCAAAACTGTGAAACTCTAACTTTTATGATCATTTAGCCTGAGGACAGCTATTTGCTACCTGGAGAAAAGCCATGAAAAACAGTTGGGAGCAGCTGTATGCAGAGCAGGAATCCTTTAATTATGGAACTGTGGTATCTTCCAAGGCAGCATGGGGTACTATAGCAACAGAATGTCAGGTGAAATAACAGACAATGGGTATTCAGAAGAACATGCGTAGAACATTTTCTCCACATGCTGGGTTTTTAATATATATGTAAACAGTGCTGAGGCCCACTAGTTCCAATGAAAATTTATGGCAGCTGATTTCATTGCAAGGTTTTTTAGGGTTTTTTTCACTTGGAAGATAAATAGCTTTTGACAATAGATTGGCCTTATGACATCAGGTGACAGAAAGTGATGCGGTGTCGATAATCCTGAAGGCAGCATTGAAAAAAATGAAATAGAGCCTCACTCTCCACAGACATTTTGATTCGTCTATCATCTGCCTTACTATAGTTCGATGCTTCTCTACTTGGCTTTGATGTTTCTTACACAATCATGCCCTTAATTTCAGTCATTGAAGAAATCATGTATTTTTTTTAGCTACCAAAGTTGGTGTTAATCAAAAATGAATATTACATTTATTTCTTATCAGATTAAGATAAATTGAACCTTGCACAATTAGTGCCTTCAACATGTTCTTCGGGGCTAAATGTATTAAATATCTATTTGTTTGTTAGAAGGGCAATGTCTAACAAAGGACGTGCATAATGCACTTAATGAAAAACATTAGCAGAAAATTATTTCCATAGATATTATAGAAGACTGTACTCTTGTTCTGCTCTCTTCCAATAACAGAATGGAGAGAATCCATTAAGACCTTTATTTACAACTCAGTAAGGGTCTCATTTATATAGCATTACAATTTCATTACTTTTGTTTTGATATCTCACGTTCTAATCTCAGGTCCAGATATGAAGGGCAAGTACTAAATTTGATGCTCTCATTTGCTTAAAAATAATTTGATTTTTACAACAGAGAAGTTGTATATCTCTGCAATACCAAAAAGAGTCACACAGTTGTGAAGCTCAAAGAGAGCTCAGAATGGGCTTAATGCATATTTCAGGCTAATTTGAAACACACTGCATAGGATGATGTCTCAAATTAATATCTCATCTGAACATAGATGAGATATTAGTTTGAGACATCATCATAATTGAAACTGCTTATTGATTAAAGATAATTTGACTACATAACTTATTGCCTTATACTCCTTATAAGGAAGCTGTGAATACCTAAAATTCAAGGGAGAGAAATGAAGGTTGTTTTCCCATATAAAGAATTAAAATGCTTTTATCCCAATCTCTTGGATAAATAAAAACAATACCTGGTTCAGTGACCACTTATCAAAATAAAAGACATTTTCACAACTGGCAGAGGCGCAAAAGATTGAAATCACTATCCAGAGAAACATGTAATGATATGCTTGAGCATAAGCATGTGAGTAGTCCCGTTGAAGTTTTCTCACTTTAAAATTAGACTGTAGAAACTCCCTGCCACAGCATGTCATTGAGCAGAATTGAAAAAGGGATTTGAAATATATATTCACACAATGGTGCAGCAATACTACTAACGTTGGGCTAGGGTGCTGCAGTACTCTCAAAATCTGGGGGTTCTGCATCACCCCCTGCATCACTAGTTCCCATGCCTCTGCATGCATAACACAACTATTAGGAGTTGTAGTAATAATTCTAAAAAATGTTTTGAAACAGATATAAAAATGTTTCAGAGCTGAGCTAATCCCTAATTATTAGGGTTAGGATGAGATCTTCATGGAGAACAAATTACCCTACATCAGACTACTAGGGGATCGAATGCTTGGTACTGGCCCTTTCAGACAAGAGACTAGATTAGATGATCCACAGACTGATCCACCTGGGCAATCTCTAGGGGTATGTCTACACTACCCTCCTAGTTCGAACTAGGAGGGTAATGTAGGCATACCGCACTTGCAAATGAAGCCCGGGATTTGAATTTCCTGGGCTTCATTTGCATAAGCGGGGAGCTGCCATTTTTAAAACCCCGCTCGTTCGAACCCCGTGCAGCGCGGGGCACGAACTAGGTAGTTCGAACTAGGCTTCCTAGTTTGAACTACCGTTACTCCTCATTCCACTAGCGGGGTAGTGTAGACATACCCTAGGTTCTTAAGCATGTGACTGAGTGCTGTGCTGAATGAGGGCCTGAATGGGTGTGGGTATTGAATGACGATTGTACCTATAGTTAGAGCTGCCTGGGGGAGTGGGAAATAGAGTACATGGGTGGCTTCTTGAGAAAGAACAGGTCAGCCGGCCATAAGCCACTGAGAAGTGAAATGAGCTCCATGTATGTGATATAAAACAGGATAATGCAGGCAGATCACAGAAAAATCCCATACACCAGTGGTCACCAACCAGTAGATTAGGATCTACCGGTAGATCGTGGAGCCTCTGACAGATGCTCCTGACTGGTTTGGCCAGGAAGCTAGCAAGCGCTGGCACTTCAGTTGCCCCTCCACCCATTGTCGTGCTGGTCCTTCACTCTGCCTTGGAGTTGCCCCCCTGGGAGCCTCCTGCTTGCTGTGCAGGGTGTGGAAGGGAGGAAGGGGGGCGCAGATGTCAGGGTGTCCCTTTTCCTCCCACTTCTGTACCCTATCTCCACGCCGAGAGATGGGGATGGAGGGAGGTTGGCAATGCAAATCTCTGTCACTCTCACACACTGTGGCTGTGTCTACACTGGCATGAATTTCTGGAACTGCTTAAAACGGAATACTATTCCGTTTTCAGTTTTTCTGGAAAAGGAGCGTCTACATTGGCAGGCTGCTTTTCTGGAAAAGCCATTTTTCCGGAAAAGCGTCTGTGGCCAATGTAGACGTGCTTTTCCAGAAAAGAGCCCCGATCGCCATTTTCGCGATCGGGGCTTTTTTCCGGAAAAGACTACTGGGCTGTCTACACTGGCCTTTTTCCGGAACCGTGTTCCGGAATAAGGACTTATGCCTGAGCGGGAGCAGAATAGTTTTTCCAGGATAGCGGCTGATTTTGTACAGTAGAGCATTGTTGCTTTTCCAGAAATTCAAGGGCCAGTGTAGACAGCTCGCAGCTTATTCCGGAAAAGCGGCTGATTTTCCGGAATAAGTGGCCCAGTATAGACACAGCCCGTGTGTATCTCTGTCATTCTCACAAACACCAACTGTCCTTCACTCTCATCTCCCGACCCAATACATACGTGTGGGAGGGAAGTTGTTTTACTTTTTTTATTGCTTGCAAAGTGGATTATTTTTGTTTTTTGACTAGTCTGCGCATTGAATAATTTTACTTTCTCTCTTACGCTTAAATTTAATTATTTGTGTAGTGAGCTCTAAAATACCTAACTGGAGTAGTTATCCCTATGGTAATTGCTGCTCCACAGTCCAAACTCCTTGGCCCAAGACCGAAGCCTATACCCCAAACCCCTACCCCAGCCTTTGTGAAAGTGTGTGAGGATGGGAGAGGAAGGGGGATGGAGTGAGCAGGGTGAGGCTTCAGAGAAGGGGTGAAACAGGGTTGGGGACTCAAAGAAGGGGCAGGAAGGAAGTGGAGCAAGGGTATTTCAGTTTGGGGTAGTTCTTACATTGCACTTAAATTGAAAACATGATCTTGTGGTTAAAAAGGTTGGAGATCACTGCCATACACCGATTAATGCTTTTGAAAAAAAACAAGAACTTTTTATTCAGCAGCAGGATTGAAAAGGTTTTGCAATTATAATACTTCATGAACAAATCAAAACCATTTAAAATCCTAAAATGCAATAAGGTAACAATAACTGACTTGTAAATACATGTTTTTATTTTTATTCTACGGAACTAACATACAAATATAGTTTGCGGCCTGAAGAAACATTGTATAGTTCTGGTAAAATGTCAGGGTTGACACCATCTGAGATTTTACATTACAATTATATTTAATAGAGCATCAGTTATAGGAAGAAACTTTAAAAAATGCAGACAGACACAAACAGGTAGAAACAATGCTATATTCATTTCAAGATGCCTTAGATTCTTCAGAAATATAACTATGTAACGCTTGACATCTTGTGGTTTTTCTGTGTAACTGCAAGGCTGATTTTTAAAAATGTGCTTAGAATATATATAACATCAAAGTTAAAAACAGAAGCTTTACTAGAATCTATAACCTGGCAAGAACAAAATATGAAGGGTATCTACGCATATAGGTGGATTTCACTGTGGGTCAGAGGTCTTTATACAAGTCTCTCTATGCCACTTAAGAACTACTGTAAAATATACATCATATTTACTGCTTTGTCATAAAATATCAGACTTAGTTTTCATGTTTCCTAAATCTGTAATCAAGCATTTGAAAATAGAGAATCCTACTTGGACCTGGGATTCATTGTTATCTTTTCTTGTATCATGTCCAGGGTGGCTAAAGAGCATTGTATTTTATTCATCCGTATTTCCTGAATGCATACACCATGTTACATTCTGATCACATGGGTTTACAGAACCTTTCCTGTATTTGTCCATAACAAAGACAGTACATAAGCATGTACTCAACATCAAGCTTGTGGTTAAGCACTATCCTAAATTAGGACCAACAAAATACAGTTTGCTGATCATCTTTAATGAAACCATAAGTGCTTATTATTCTTAGAACCCTCTAAACATATTTGTTCATAATTCCTTAAGTTTCTAATAGGTTTTCAAGATTTCATTATCTTTTTTTATAATCTTTATTAGATTATCTGTACTTCAGTTAATTATCACAGCTACTTTGTGAATCAATGAATTGCTTCTTCTGTGTTAGTAACAGCTCCTCAAAGATTCATGCTTTTGAGATATTTGATTTCCTCCTATTCCCATTTTTTCTATAGATGTTTACATTTGTGGATTTTTTTTAAGCACGATAATGCTAATTGCTCTTACATTCTAATTAATGTATTTCTGGTTCCGATAAGAATAGCTATTCATAAAAATGCATTAGTATAAGGTAATGTATTCATTATTTTTACATGGCACTTTTTGTCAGTAATGGATTAACTCTCACTATCGCTTTGAGCAGAGATTAAGCACATTTGTCCTCTGGCCTCCCCTAAGGAAGGGAAAGATGTAGTTAAAAAAAACCCATGTCCATACTCATCTTGACTTCTTGGCCTAATGGAGTCAAATTTGGAACACAGGCAAAACTTCAACTGTACATGAGCAAGCACTGGATACTGTCTAAGGGTGTATCTACACTGCACCATTATTTCAAGATAACTAGCATTATTTCAAAATAACAATGTCTACACAGCCATTCTGTTATTTCAAAATAATTTTGAAATAACGGACGGCTTATTTCAAACTCCGTAAACATCGTTCTACAAGGAATAATGCCTATTCCAAAATAGCTATTTCGAAATAAGGCATGTGTAGACCCTCTACTTCTGCTGTTTCAAAAGAGCTGCTCCCCAGGGCCAGTTAGAATAATTACTCCCGAGTGCCTCCTGGGTCTCTAAATCAAGATAGTACATCTACATTAGGGAAGCCTGCCTCAGACTAATTGAGGCTTCTCTGCAGTGTACATGTGCTATTTCAAAATAAGATAATTTGGAATAAGTATTCTGGAATATATTATTCACCTCATGCTTGAGACAAATTAAATTAAAAACTCACAATCTCAGTGCCAGAATGTTACCCTTCACTGCCCCAGACTTTGGTGCATCTAGCCCTTTGTGGGTGTACTTACGTACCAGCCTTAGAAATTCATTCCTTGTTGATGTGGTGTTCTCTCCACACTTGCCCTGAAAGGGCTGACCAGAAGGGCCAATTAACATGGCAAGTTGTGGGGCAGGGGAAGGAACTTACCAGTGTAGGGACAGACAGTGCCTATATGAGCCAGGAAGCTGACACCAGGAGGAGCAGGCTGTGAAAGGCTGAGAAGAGGGAGGAGTGTTTGGAAGCTGCAGTTGCTCCCTGGGAGCAGGGAGAAGTGAAGCTGGCAGACCCAGAGAAGGAAGAGAGAGCTGGAAGGCTAGGAAAGGACTCAGGGAAATGTAGCAAGGTGTGAGATGGAAGAGACCTTGAATGCTAATTAGAGAGTCCCTAAGCTAGGACCTGGAGTAGGGAAGTGGCGCTGATGCAGCAGGGAATAGGAAGACTGTCTGGGAGAGGAGACACCCTTTTCCCTTCCTAGAAGAAGAAACAGCCGTAGTGACCTAGCTGGAGGGATGAGTCATGAAGAGGATGCCACCATTCCTGGAATGAGGGAGGGGCTGCAGAGAAAGACTGAGGTGAAGAGACAACTTGCAAGTGTGGGCCGAGTTGTTGAGATACTCCCCACAACCTGGTGAGATACTCCCCACAACTGTCAGGAGGAGGCACCATATCTGCAGTGAGTAGAATGTGCAGTCATGCTCTTGCTTTTGGCCCAGCAGATATTAGGGCTAATGTGGACCACTAGTCCAGCCTGATGCATCACTGAGCTGGCAAGGGAATTCTAATCTAGCCACATAGTTACTGTAGCAACTATATTACCTACAGATCCACTGAGTGTGGGTCTGTTCCAGAAGGCACAATGTAAAGGATGACCAGGCAATTAAAGTTCAATTTATTCTTCAGGTTGTGAAAAGAAGATAAACTTTGGTTCCTAAATGAGTCCTCCATCAAAGCTTTTAAACTATTTGAATGTCTCCTATCTCAATAGTGCTCAGTTAACAAAAATACAACATTTTATCATATACTAAGACCTTACCGCAGAGATGTCTTTCACCTCTTTATACAGTAAATCTGCAGGGCAGAGAGTGACTCTTCGGGCATATCAGCACTGCAGATGGGAGTGTCTGTCATGCTCAGCAGACAGATGTGTGCTAGCTCTACTTGACCTAGCATGCTAAACTTTCCAGCTGCATTTCTTAATATCAGCAGAACTGACTTAAATAGAGCCTATGTGTTGTATAGTCTTGCCTTAACCTTTTATCCAGGCCCGTCAGTGTCAAAGAAGCTATTTGTATATATATTTGCATATATGTTTGCATGATTGTTCGCATGAAATTTCAAAACAATGAGGTTGGTTTTGCACTGGATTAAACACAACTCAGTGACTCAAATGTTTGTGAAATTGTGAGCAAAATCAGAAGGGTGGGGCTGGCCATTTATGAAACATGTATTTAATTGGGAGAAGGTGTAAGAAAGAGGGAAGAAAATTGAACTATTAATATACATTTATTTTGTGATGGAGAACTAGGAGGAACAGGAGAAGAGCAGAAAAGGATGGAGAGGGGCAGAATTGAGTGGTAACCTTCAGATGTAGTTGATAGTGAAGGACAGAGAAGGAAATGTCCAAAGTTCAGGCATGTCTTAGCTTGAATGAAGGATAGCATAGGAAATGTGGACATAGTTGCATACACATTATTTCTCCTTGTGTCAAAAAGGCCACTAGCTCTGATACCAGCAATTGTCTTTAAAAAAGTAAAATAACAGAGAAGAAAATACCTAACATCTGAAAAAATAATCTTATATCTTTTTCACCTTACACGATTCTTTAATTTTATATGGCAAAGGAATGAGACATTGTGAAGTTACTGTTTTCAGTTTTCTGCGAGCATGAATGTAGAAGCCCATGTTTCATATTAAGCAATCGTGTAAGAATTTCAGTCATTTTTGGTGTACTAAATAGGGAAGTTTAGGGGAAAGGCATTCAGTATTGATTTGATACCAGGAGCTTACAGATTTGATTCCTTCCAGGAGGCCTGTGGCCAGAATTTGCAATTGCCCGTCAACAGGAAGATCTTCTTGCAGAAATGGTATTTGCCTTTTATATATTCCTCTGCAGAACATGTACTGAGCTGAGCTTGGCACTCACTCACAACTTGCACATCAATGTATGATGCAAACAGGCATACTGCCATTCTGACAGATGGACATGGGTAGACGAATGCAAGAAAACCAGCATGTGCATTGAGTTTGGAAAAAAATGTAATTTAAAGGCATTTGCCACCCCTGCTCTGACTTGGCGCTGGATTAAATTTGAATGTAACAGTCTGCAATGATGGTCCATAAGTCAAGGGGAACATTGTCACTGGTGTCAACAATCACTGAATCAAGCCTGTAGTGAGGTAACATCTGTTTGTTCTGAATAAAATTGGCAAGTTTTTAAGAGCTGACAATTTGTGTGGCACATTCTTTCAAAAATCTGGCCCTTCATGTCACAGCAAGTACTGCTGGGTACTGAATACACTTGGATTTTATTTAAGTACATACAAGGCAGCTGAAGTTTTTGAAGAATCTAGCCCCAACTCTGGAGCCTCAGCATGTGAAAATCTGGCCCATCTGATATTTGTCACTTCTACAATCGCAGAAGAGTATTTTCATTTCTGATAAATCCAGTTTGCTATGCTCTAAGGGAAAAAAGAAAGTGCTTTGAACAGTTTTCTACAACAGAAATCTCCACAAAAATGACTTGTCTGCTGAACAGAAGCCAGATGTAGTATCCTCAGCTAACAGTTCTGCTTACTTTCTGCTAAATACACCAGGGCTGCGTCTAGACTGGTAAGTTTTTCCGCAAAAGCGAGCGCTTTTGTGGAAAAATTTGCCAGCTGTCTACACTGGCCGCTTGAATTTGCGCAAGAACACTGACGATCTCATGTAAGATTGTCAGTGTTCTTGTGCAAATACTATGCTGCTCCCATTCGGGAAAAAGCCCTCTTGCGCAAATGTAAAAAAGCCCTTTTGTGCAGGGCTTTCTTGCGCAAAACCGTGTCTAGATTGGCACGGATGCTTTTCTGTAAAAAGTGCTTTTGTGCAAAAGCGTCCATGCCAATCTACTCGCTCTTTTCCGCAAATGCTTTGAACGAAAAAACTTTTCCGTTAAAAGCATTTGCAGAAAATCATGCCAGTCTAGACGTAGCCTATGATCTTAATTTCAGATAGGAAAGGAATTTTAAATGTATCTATATTTTAATTCCTTTCGCTGTGAAATTTATTACTGCTGATACAAATAGTTTGTATTTTTCTCAGAGCTGATATATTTTCACTTTTGGAAATAAAAAAAACATACCAAGACTGTTACAAAATCCATTTTGAAGTAAAAATAAAGCCTGATCTTGGAAACCATATCAGCAGTTCCAATGTTTGCAGGAAGATTTTAAATATATTCTCTTGGCATCAATGATAGCACATATAAATCACCAATTACATTTGACTTTGTGAGAGGAATTTCAATTCTGTTAGGGAAAAATACCTCTCCCTTTTATTTCAGTCAGTGCATCACCTACTATTAACTTGAAGTTGGGACATCTAGTGGAATGTTTATTTATAAATATAATAAAAGCAAGCTTTAGTACATGACAGTTATTTAAATAAATGTCAGCTACATTTTTCAAAGATTAAAAATAAAATAGGTGAATCATGTCCTCTCATATTTTTTCCAAACAGTTGCATATGGTATCTCTGGCATTCAGCAGCACTGAAATTGAGTCACCCATTGTCAGAAAGTAATATTTCGCTCCAGAGCTGGCAACAAGAGCACATTGCAGTGAATACAGTAGCCTTGCTGGAAGAAAATATTGATTACAGCCTGGGTTTTCAAACTAGTTAAAATATCAAAATATCCAATGACTAAGGCCCTGATTCTGGAAAAACAAAAACACATCGCTGTGCAGGATGCAACCTGCAGTTGCATAGAGCTCTGAAGTTCATAGTGCTCCATGTAGGCCAAAGTATGTACTCACACAGAGCTCACTGTGAGAGCTGAGCCTAACATTTAAAAAACCAGCTTACACTGAGATTTCCTTCTAGTTAGCCCCCCTCGTGTGGGATCTAGCTACAAGAAGGGAGACATTAGACCTCATGTTTCAAATGCTAAGCTCCTTAGGGCTGGGATTTGGTCTTCATGGTGTCTTGCACAATGCTGAGCACTCTGTTTTCATGGGCACGTCTACACTAGGAAATTATTTTGAAATAGCTAAATTCGATTTGGCTCCTGATTTTACAAAATTGAAATACAGGCAGTCCCTGGGTTACATGGATCCGACTTACATCGGATCCCTACTTACAAACGGGGTGAGGCAACCCCGCACTAGCTGCTTCCCCCCAGCAGACCAGGGAGACGCGGAGCGGCTTTTCTCAGCAGACACCTCAACTTGAGAATAAAGGACTGAGGGAAGTGAGGTGTGGGAGAATAAAACTGAGCTCTGGAGAAATGGGCTAGAGTTTCCCCTACAATATGTACCAGTTCCGACTTACAAATTCAACTTAAGAACAAACCTACAGTCCCTATCTTGTACGTAACCCGGGGACTGCCTGTAGCATATTCCCCAATACAGAGAAGCCTCAAAATTAGTCCAAGTCAGGCTCCATTAATGTGGACGTGCTACCTTGACTTAGAGCTCCAGGAAGCACTGAGGAGTAATTAGTTTGAATTACTCTGGGGAATAGTTATTTTGAAATAGTGGCACCGAAGTGCTCACATTAACGCTATTTCAAAATAACTATTTTGAAGTTTGCATTATTCCCCAAGGAAAGCAGGAGTACAGAATTCGAAATAAGTGGCCCATTATTTCGAAATAATGAGCTTGGTAGTGTGGACACTCTGCTTATGACTTTGACCTAACGGGGGTTATTTCGAAATAAAGCCCTAGTGTAGATCAGGGCCATGTGCTTAACTGCTTTGTTGCAGCAGGGCTACCATGAATAATAGGTTCATCTGAAACTTTTGCTAAGTTACGATTCACTTCAGTAAACCAGGGTGCCTACAGTTAGGCACTTAAATCCATTGTTAGGCTCCTGAACAAGTAGTCTGGCATTCCAAACTGCTGGGCTGCAATAGCATCCACCGACTTCAGACCCAGATTTGGCAACATTCCCCTCTGAAGAGATTAGACAGCATTTAGGAGAACCTCCCCATACTGACGTAGCGACACTGCAGAGAACGCAACTTGTTCTGTAACTCTGAATCCAGCCCATGGGGGCAGTATGTCCTGCCACTGTAGTCGCCACCTGAATTGGCTGTGATGTGCTCCAACTGTAATGCCATTCCAGTGCAAAGTATTTGTTTGTGCTGGAAATAGAGGGTCACAATATAGTATCTAAAATATGGGCATGATCTTAATGTCACTTGACTGTGCTCTAAGTGCAATTTCAATACTGTTCAAATTCTGCTATATAGATGCAGATAATTGTACCATATGCTTGACATTGCACTGTCATCTTGAATATTAATCATACAGTCATAGACATGTAGGAATGGAAGGGACCTCAAGAGGTCATGTAATCAGTCCCCTTCACTCATGTCAGGACTAAGTATTATCTGGACCATCCCTGATCTCACCTACTCTTAAAATATGGAAAATCTACAACTTCCCTCTGCAATTTATTCCAGGGCATAGCCACCCTGATAGTTAGGAAGTTTTTTCCTAATGTTCATCTAAGCCACCCTTGCTTCATTTTAAATTCATTGCTTCTTGTCCAATCATCAGAGGTTAAATAATACAATTTACCTTCCTCCTCCTTGTAACTGTCTTTCCCGTACCTGTAAATTGTTATAATGTTCCTTCTTTCTGCTCTTCTCCAGACTAAACAACCCCAATTTTTTTTCAGTCTCCTCCCGCATAGGTCATGTTTTTCTAGACCTTTATGCATTTTTTATATATAAGGCAACATAATATTTTCCCTTTTTCTCCTGCCTATCCTTCTTGAGCAAGCTGTGCCATGCTATACCAATATTCCAGTCCTGTCTATTATAAGAACATAAGAATGGCCATACTGGGTCAGACCAAAAGTCCATCCAGCCCAGTATCCTGTCTGCCAACGGTGGCCAATTCTAGGTGTCCCAGAGGGAGTGAGCCAAGCAGGTAATGATCAAGCGATCTCTCTCCTGCCATCCATCTCCACCCTCTGACAAACAGAAGCTAGGGACACCATTCCTTACCCATACTGGCTAATAGCCATTAATGGACTTAACCACCATGAATTTATCTAGTTCTCTTTTAAACCCTCTTATAGTCCTAGCCTTCACAACCTCCTCAGGCAAGGAGTTCCACAGACTGACTATGTGCTGGGTGAAGAACTTCCTTTTATTTGTTTTAAACCTCCTTCCCACTAATTTCATTTGGTGGCCCCTAGTTCTTATATTATGAGAACAAGTAAATAATTTTTCCTTATTATCTCATCAAATCTCTTTTAAACCAGTGGGGGAGCATTTTAACCCCCCGGACACACAGTCTGACTTCCAAGTTGCCATTCTCATTTTAAAAAAACACCTTCTAAAACACACTACAATGAGAAACTGCTGAACTGGAATTCATATGCAAATTTGACACAGTCAAAAGAGGTTTAAATAGAAACATGGAATGGCTCTCATTACAACAGGTAATTTCCCCTCCTAGTACTCTCACCTTCTCATCACTGTTGGAGGTGGGCCACTTCCATTCTGATTTAATGAGCACTGATGTCACACTCCCATCTCTGTATCCCTTCCTTTCCCCCGTTATTTTCTCTGCAAGCATTTGGAGCAGTGACTTTTATCTTATGCCCTAATAAATGTGATAGTCATTAAAGTGCCACTGGAACCCTGGTTGTTTTTCCTTTGGTGAGTAGAGGGTGCTTGGGCACTCTGAACAGACATGCAGGTGTGTTGGCCCTCTGCAACGTGAGTGAATTCCATGCTTTATATGTAACTCTAACTCGTTATATGTAAAGATAGTGCCCAGGAAAGCTCATGATGCCGTCTACATTCCACGAGGAGTAACGGTAGTTCGGACTAGGAAGCCTAGTCCGAACTACCTAGTTCGTGCCGCGTGTAGCCGCGCAGCACGGGGTTCAAACGAGCAGGGATTTAAAAATGGTGGCGCCCAGTTTATGCAAATGAAGCCCAGGAAATTCAAATCCCGGGCTTCATTTGCAAGTGCGGTATGCCTACATTACCCTCCTAGTTTGAACTAGGAGGGTAGTGTAGACATACCCTAAGGCGAGGTAAGACTATTTGTTTGTTTTAAGTTTTTCAGATAGGGTGCGTCTACACGTCACAGTTCTTTTGAAATAACTAATGTTATTTCAAAATAACAATGCAAGTGTTTACACCACAATTCCGTTATTTCAAAATAATTTTGAAATAACAGACGGCTTATTTCAAAATCTGTAAACCTCATTCCATGAGGAATAACACTTATTCCATAACAGCTATTTCAGAATAGCAGTAGTTTGGACACTCCACTGCTGCTATTTCAAAATAGCTCTGCCCCAGAGCCATTCAGAATAAATACTCCCCAGTGCCTCTCAAGGTATCATGTCCACATTGGCGAAGCCTGCTTCAGACTAATTTTGAGGCTTCCCTGTAGGGTAGAAAAAAAATTCAAAATAGCTTTTTTGAAATAAGTGTGCTGTATAGACGTACTTACAGATTAACATGATAACATCTAAATCTCTAGCTTTTTCAACCAATTTTCTACCTGCTCTTAGTATCACTTAGGCCGTGTCCACACTCAGGGGTTCTTTCGAAAAAAGTAGCCTTTTTTCGAAAGAACTTCCCCTGCGTCCAGACTCAAGCCGCGTTCTTTCGAAATTAAATCGAAAGAACGCGGCTTTTCTTTCGACGGTGGTAAACCTCGTTTCACGAGGAAGAACGCCTTTTTCGAGGGAGATCCGTCGAAAGAACGTGAGTCTGGACGGGGGGAGCCCTTTCTTTCGAAATTATTGGCCTCCAGGAAGAAGCCCCGGTGGACAATCTGGGCTATGGGTTGCACGTCTGTGGTTCCTGGCTGCAGCCATTCCTTAAAGGGACAGGCGCACCCTCACAGCCACTTGTTGCAGACAAGGAGCCAGAGCACACGGTGACCTTGCTGCAGCATGTCCCAGCCCCAAGAGCGTCCTGGCCCTTCCACCAAGCCTTCTGGGGACCCAGCCAAGGGCTCCAAGCGCCGGGCACCATCCTGGTCCGGCGCAGAGATCAAGAGCCTGCTGGAGCTGTGGGGAGAGGAGGAGGCCTTACAGGCCCTCAAAAGCCGGCAGCGAAATGCCGAAATTTATGGCCGCATGGCTGAAGCCCTGGCCCAGAAGGGCCACTACCCCCGCACCCAGGACCAGGTGCGCTCCAAAGTGAAGGAGTTGTGGCAGGGCTACGCCAAAGCCAAGGAGGAGAGCTCCCGTTCTGGGGCAGCCCCCCACTACTGCCCCTACTACCCAGAGCTGGACCAGATCCTGGGTGGCAGTGCAGAAGCACGCACACCACGGAGGTTCGTGCAGTCCGGACTGGCAGACCCGGTGGTGGACGCTCCAGAGCGGGAGCTACAGCAGTCTGGAGACGGGGACATGGGCCCAGAGGAGGAGGACAGCGAGGAGACGGCGACTCTCACCCTGGAGCCAGTCACCCAGACCTCTGAGGCCTCCCAGGCGTCATCTGGCGCGGGAGAGGAAGCAGCAGGTGAGTACAGTGGGGTTGTGTCACACCCAGGGGGGGGAAGGGGGAGGTAGGTGGGTGGGTGCACAGTGGGTGATGCACAAGGGAAACCTGTCATGCTCAGGCTGATGCCCAGGTCACACACACACACACACAGTGTGACCTTCAGAATGTCTGCTTCCCCTGTCTCAAGGGAGAGGGCATGCCCTTTTGGACAGCTGTTGCACACATGACTGATTGTGATAGAAATGTAGCCGTGTTACTCTGATCTGAGGAAGTGGGTCTGGCCCTGGAAAGCTCATCCCCTAATAAACCATCCTGTTAGTATTGTAAGTGCTACAGAGTCCAGTTTATAGGACTGATTGTGTCTTCTTCTTTTCCTCCACAGCCTGACCAGCCGTGGAAGAGGGCCGCAGCACCCCAGCCCCACCTCCATCTCCATCTCCATCTCGGAGACATGGGAGCCGCAGACACAGGCGTGTCTACGCCGACATCCTCCGGCAGCACGTCGAGGCTGTGCAGGAGCAGAACGCCATCCTGCTACAGAGGGCGGAGGCAGAGGAGCGGTGGCGTGATCGGCTCATGAATGAGCTGGTCCT
Organism: Pelodiscus sinensis; assembly: GCF_052426305.1. Lineage (NCBI taxonomy): Eukaryota > Metazoa > Chordata > Testudines > Trionychidae > Pelodiscus > Pelodiscus sinensis. The sequence continues at coordinate 31,570,818 of NC_143053.1, forward strand.
GCAGCGCACGGTGCTGTACAGCACCCTGAGGGAGGTCAGCGGCTTGCCTGCTGCTGTGCCTGGTCCTGCTCCTCCAGCACCCCATGACCCCACCCCACCAAACCCCCCTTCCACAACAGCAGCCCTTTCCCCCCTTGGACCTCCCTCTTCCCCAGCCCCCCCAGCTCCCCAGCCCCTCTCTCCCCCTGGCCCTCCTCTCCCCCAGGCTTCCACGTCCCAAGAGCCCCCCAGCAGCCAGCCAACCGACAGGTGCATCACCCGATCCCGTAGCCGGGGAGCACCCCAAACACGAGGCCCAGCCAGGAAAGGGAAATCTGCCAAGCCCCGTTCAACCTGATCCCCTTCCCCCCTCCAGGGTTCCAGTCCCCTTCCCCCCTCCAGGTTTCCAGTCCCCTTCCCCCCTCCAGGTTTCAATCACCCCCATCACCCCACTTATTAAGCACAAACAAAGGGTTAAAGGAACTGTTTGTATTGTATATAGTTTGGCAACAACAAAAATGAAAAAAAAATTTGTTATGTTTGCCACATTGCTTGATAATATTTACAAAATTATAAATAAGTAAAGAGAACATTTTATTTTGAAACACACCCTGGTGTAAGTGATGTGTCCAAACTGGGTCAGGAGATGGGTTGTGGAGGGAAGCTTCTATTGGGGGCCAGGGCCCAGTCCCCAGGCAGAAGTCCCTCAGTGCACTCAGTGGCCTCCACTGGAGAATTGCTCCCGGAGGGCCTCCCGGATGCCAACTGCAGACCGGTGAGCCTGGCGGATGGCAGCTGTCCGGGGCTGGGCAAAGAGCCTCTCCTGGGCATCAGCAGCTCTCCCCCACCCTGGTAGGAAGGCCTCCCCTTTCCTCTCCACGAGGCTATGGAGGACGCAACACGCGGCCCCCACCTCGGGGATGTTGGTCTCCCCCATGTCGAGGCGTGTGAGCAAGCACCGGAATCTGCCCTTTAAACGGCCAAACGCACATTCGACCTGGTTGCGAGCCCGGTTAAGGCGAGCATTAAACTGCTCCTTGCTCGCATCCAGCTGGCCGGTGTAGGGCTTCATCAGCCACGGCATCAGGGGATAGGCGGCATCAGCCACTATGCACACCGGCATGTGCACATCCCCAACCGCAAACTGGCGATGGGGGAAAAATGTTCCTGCCTGAAGCCTCCGGTACAGGTACGAGTTTCTGAAGATGCGGGCATCGTGTGCCCACCCTGACCACCCAACACAAATGTCCGAAAACTGTCCACGATGGTCGACCAGGGCCTGGAGGACCATAGAAAAGTAGCCCTTTCGATTGATGAATTGGGCTGCTCGATGGGGCGGTGCATGGATGGCAATGTGTGTCCCATCGAGCGCTCCTTCGCAATTGGGGAAGCCGAAGGCAGCAAAGCCGGCCATGACGCTGTCCAGATCCGGTAGACAGATGAGCCTGTTGAGCAGCTCCGAATTGATGGCCCTCAGCACCTGCAGAATGAGACAGACAACAAAGTGTTAGAAGGGGTGCCTTATGTCTTAGGAGGAGAACCCACCGCTCACCTTCCCTCTCAAACAGCCCGGGAATCCCCTCCTCAGAACCCCCCCCCCCCACAATTCAGGTGAGTGGAGGAGCTCCCTCCCACTCCCACTCCCACTCCCACTTCCACTCCACTTGGCCCTTCCTGACAGTCTCCCTTCCCCCCACCCCAAACTGTGACTGTCCCCAGACAATGACTTACCTCCATCAAGACGGCCCCGACAGTAGATCTCCCCACGCCAAATTGGTGTCCCACGGAGCGGTAGCTGTCGGGGGTTGCCAGCTTCCAGAGGGCAATGGCGACCCTCTTTTCCAGGGGGATGGCGGGCCGCAGGTGGGTGTCTTGCCGTTGCAGAGCAGGGGCGAGCCAGGTACACAGCTCCTGGAAAGTGGTCTCTCTCATGCGGAAGTTCCGTAGCCAGTCTTGGTCATCCCAGATCTCCATCACGAGCCGGTCCCACCAGTCAGAGCTGGTGTCAAACCTCCAAACACGCCTGTCCACGAAAAAGTTCGGAGGCAAGGGCAGTGTGGCTGCCGGACGGGGGAACCCCTCGTCCCTCTGGTCTGGGTCCAGCTCGGGAAGGAGCCTCATGATTGTCTCACGAAGATGCAGCAACAGCTGCAGTATGGTGGTGTGGGGCCATCGCCTGCCCAGGGGCAGCTCTGGCTCCATGCCAAAAATAAGGGTCTGCAAGCAGAAAAACCTCAAAAGAAAAAAGCTTCTGGGGTGTCCCAGGAAGCTGAGCACTCCAAACAAGCACTGCAATGCCTTGCAAAATTCCTCAAGGGACAGCAAAGGCAGCTGCAGGAGCAGAGCAACGGGTGTTCAGGAGTGTCCCTCTCACCACGCGTCTCTGCAAAGGGCAGGCAGGCAGCACCCGGAAGGAAATGCTGCCCCCATGCTCTGGCAGAAGCAGTTCCGGGTGGCTTTCAATTTCGAAAGAGCGTCCAGCAGTCTGGACGCTCTTTTTCGAAATAGCGGATCGATCTTTCGATCCACGCATTGTAGTCTAGACGCGCTCTTTCGAAAGAGCCTCTTTCGAAAGATGCTTTCGAAAGAGGCTCTTTCGAAAGAAGCCTGCAGTCTAGACATAGCCTTATTGTGCTATCCATCTGTGTTCATTCCACATGAAAACTGTGGGTTTTTTTCTTTCTGTTTTGCATTATTTAAAATAAGATACTGGTATTTAAGTTAATTATTTTGTAGAAAATCTTTATGTTTAAATGAGATCAGTATGCTTGGTTCACAGGTGATTTATGCTGCCAGTTTCTCTTCTGCTAAAAAGCTATCTTGCTTCACTGAACAAAGCTGTGTTTATCTGGAATTTAAAACTCCATGTCAAAGAACACTCATCTAGCACACCCTTGACATAAATTTAAAAACACAATGAAGAAAAACTGTGCCGTAATAATTTTTCCTGTGTGGGTTTGTAACCCATCAATTACACAGCTCCCCTCTACAGGTAAAACAGTTTGAGGCTGTTACTATAGCAAACTAGGCAGCTATGTAAATATCAGGAATTACCAGGTGTGTTCTGTGAAGTAGACTTTGTCCCTATATAAATAGAGGAATAATTCAGGTCTCATCAAAGAAACAAGAAAGATCTTTAGTCTCTGTTTATGAGGATCCAAATTTATCTGTGCACCCATTCACAATACTTTCTTAGCCTCAGGCAAGGCTCAGTCTCATGCATCACTGGTTAAAGGAACCTGTTGGTTTTACTGCTTCCAAATTCCTCCCAGCCATTCAAAGATGGATAATTATTTTGACACTTGGTTACAAGAATTTTTTGGAGAGCACGTATTAGTTGGGCAAAAGAGATCTCTAGTATGGTAAGATCTCTTAGCTATAGAATTCTGTTCTTCAGATGAACTATTTAGAAAAGCTAAACGTACACAAATCCATGGATCCAGATTTAATGCATCCGAGAGTACTGAGGAAGTTGGCAAATGTCATTGAGGAGCCTTTGGGCATTATCTTTGAAAAGTCATGGAGCTCGGAAGAGATCCCGGATGATTGGAAAAAGGAAAATGTAGTGCCCATCTTTAAAAAAGGAAAGAAGGACAATCCAGGGAATTATAGACCGGTCAGTCTTACCTCATTCCCAGAAAAATCATGGAGGGACTCCTCAAGGAATTCATTTTGAGGCACTTGGAAGAGGGGAAAGTGAATAGGAATAGTCAGCATGGATTCACAAAGGGCAAGTCATGCCTGACCAATCTTATTAGCTTGTATGATGAGATAACTGGCTCTGTGGATATGGGAAAGTCGGTGAATGTGATATATCTTGACTTTAGCAAAGCTTTTGTTACGGTCTCCCACAATATTCTTGCCAACAAGTTAAGGGAATATGGATTAGATAAATGGACTATAAGATGGATAGAAAGCTGGCTAGAAGGTCCATCCCAGCGGGTAGTGATTAATGGCTCGATGTCAGGTTGGCGGTCGGTTTCTAGCGGAGTGCCCCAAGGGTCGGTTCTGGGCCAGTTTTGTTCAACATCTTTATTAATTACCTGATGAGGGGATGGATTGCACCCTCAGCAAGTCTGCAGATTACACTAAACTAGGGGGAGAGGTAGATACGCTGGAGGAAAGGGATAGGGCCCAGAGTGATCTGGACAGATTAGAGGACTGGGCCACAAGAAATTTGATGAGGTTCAACAAGGACAAGTTTAGAGTCCTGTACTTGGGACGGAAGAATCCCAAGCATTGTTACAGGCTGGGGACTGAATGGCTAAGTAGCAATTCTGCAGCAAAGGACCTGGGGATTACAGTGGACGAGAACCTGGATATGTCAACAGTGCGCCCTTGTAGCCAAGAAGGCTAATGGCATATTAGATTGCATTAAGAGGAGCATTGCCAGCAGATCCAGAGAAGTGATTATTCCCCTCTGTTCAGCGCTGGTGAGGCCATATCTGGAGTATTGTGTCCAGTTCTGGGTCCCCAACTGCAGGAAGGATGTGGATGCATTGGAGAGGGTCCAGTGGAGGGCAACCAAAATGATTAGAAGGCTGGAGCACATGACCTACGAGGAGCGGCTGAGGTATTTGGGTTTGTTTAGTCTGCAGAAGAGAAGAGTGAAGGGGGATTCGATAGCAGCCTTCAACTTCCTAAAGGGAGGTTCCAAAGAGGCTGGAGAAAGGCTGTCACAGTAGTGACGGACAGCAGAACAAGGAGCAATGGTCTCAAGTTACAGTGGAGGCAGTCTAGGCTGGCTATTAGAAAAAAATATGTCACTAGGAGGGTGGTGAAGCACTGGAATGGGTTACCTAGGGAAGTGGTGGAATCTCCATCCGTAGAGGTTTTTAAGTCTCAGCTTGACAAAGCTCTGGCTGGGTTGATTTAGTTGAGATTGGTCCTGCCTTGGGCAGGGGGCTGGTCTTGATGACCTTCTGAGGTCTCTTCCAGCTCTATGATTCTATGGTTCTATGGCCAGCATTGGAATGTCTTTAGCTAATCAAGGTAAACTACCCTCAACACAGTTTATTTTTTAAAGTCACCTGTGTCTCTACAGCAGGAATCTAAAGTAATTCTAACTGTGACCACCTGCCTTGCATTTAACTTATATTACCACTATTATTGTATAACAGTATCTCTATTAGGAGATGGAAGACAGAAACTCTCTTTAAGGGCTGAAAAAATAGTTTTTCAGACCTCTGAGTGAATATCATTAGAACTTGTTAGGTAGGGATATTTCCAGTTCCTAAGAAAATGTATATTCCTTAAGTCATATCGAAACATAGCTTCTCACTGCATGCAAAAGAAGAAAAAAACCCTCCTTTTTTAAAATATCATGGAAGCCTGCTTAAAATTACTTCTTAAATATCCAAGAAGATTAGACGATTCAAATTCATCTTGAATCTAAAACATCTACATAAACATATTGTCACTTCTGGATGCTGTTGTAGCAAGTTATCCAGTTTTCAGAAATGGGTTGACTTTTTCATATAGCAGACTTTTCCCTTCAATTTTGTCCTCCCATGTCATAGAAAACACCTCAAATACATAGCCCAAAATCAAGAATTTCAGTATAACATTTTACCTTCTGGTATTTAGTGCCTTTAGGGTGGAGATAGTCATTAGATGGACCGCTGGCCAAAATACACACTGCCAGATGCTTTTGAACAGACCCCAAAATCTTTTTATTTACTTATTCTTAGAATTGTAGAAGATTAGAGTTGGAAGAGACCTTAGGAGGTCAACTAGCTCGAAGCAGGACCAGCTTTAACTCAATCATCCCAGCCAGGGCTTTGTCAAGCCTGACCTTAAAAACCTCGAAAGATAGAGATTTCACAATGTCCCTAAGGAAACACATTCCAGTGCTTCACCACCTTCCTAGTGAAATAGTTTTTCCTAATATACAATATAGATCTCCCCCACTGCAACTTGAGACCATTGCTCCTTGTTCTCCCATCTGCCACCACTGAGAATAGCTTGGCGCCATCTTCTTTGGAACACTCCTTCAAATAGTTGAAGGCTGCTATCGAATCCACCTCCCTTTTCTCTTCTGCAAACTAAATAAGCCCAGTTCCCTCACCCCTCATAAGATATGTGCGTCTAGTTCCTCTCCCCCTAATCATTTTGGTTGCCCTCTGCTGGACTCTTTCCAATTTGTCCACATCCTGTCTGTAGTGGGAGACCCAAAATTGGACTACTCCAGATGTGGCCTCACCAGTGTCAAATAGAAGAGAATAATCAATTCCCTTCGTCTGCTAGCAATGCTCCTTGTAATACAGCCCAAAATGGTAATAACCTTCTTGGCAACACACTGTTGATTCATATCCATCTTCTCAACCACTGCAATCCCCAGGTCCTTTTCAACAGAACTACCACTTAGACAGTTGATTTCCAGCCTATAGTAGTGCATGGGATTCTTCTATCCTATGAGCAATATTCTGCACTTAACCTTGTTGAACCTCATCAGATTTGTTTTGGCCCAATACTCCAGTTTTCCTAGGTCACTCTGGACCCTATCCCTATCCCCCAACATATCTATCTCGTCCCACCTAAGTGTCATCTGTGAACTTGCTGAGCTTGTAATTCAGGCCGTCGTCTACATAATTAATGAAGATGATGAACAAATCCGGCCACTGGGCCAACACTGGGGCACTCCACTTCACATTGGCTACCAACTAGTCATTGTGCATTTGATCACTACACATTGAGCCTAATGATCTAGCCAACTTTCTATCCACCTTATAGTCCATTCATCCAAACTCTAATTCTTTAACTTGTTGATAAGAACACTGTGGGTGACCGTATCAAAAGCTTTCCTAAAGTCAAGATATGTCACATCCAACACTTTCCCCATATCCACAGAGCTGTTTATCTCATCATGGAAGGCATTTAGGTTAATCAGGCATGACTTGCATTTGGTGAATCCATGTTAACTGTTCCTGATTACCTTCCTTTCCTCCAAGTTTTTCAAAATGCATTCCTTGAGGACCTGCTTCATGATTTTTCCAGGGACTGAGGTGAGTCTTACTAGTTTATAGTTCTCTGGATTCTCCTTCTTCCCTTTTTTTAAAGATGGGAATTTGGTTATTTTCTTCCAATTGTCTGGGACCTTCCCCAATCACTAGTTAATGGACAATGGCTCTGCAATCTCAGCTCCCTCTGATGTATGATATCTGGCCCCATGGATTTATGCAGTCCAGCTTTTCTAAATAATCCTTAACCTGTTCTTTCACCATTGAGGGCTGCTCACTTCCTTCCCATGTTGTGCTGCCCAGTGCAGCCGTCTGGGAGCTAACTATGTCTGTAAAGGACAAAGCAAAAAAAGCACTGAGTACTTCTCCTTTTCTCCACATAATCTGTCACTAGGTTGCCTTCCTTATTCAGTAAGGGTCCCATACTTTCCTTGACCACCTTGTTATTGCTAACATGTTTGCAAACCCCCTTCTTATCGTTCACATTGTCTGATTATTTCACAACCCCAAATATATTGCCTTAAAAAGATTCTAGTCTATTATCTTGAAGACATGATCACTTTAGATGTAACCTAAAAAGCTATCACAACATATTTTGCGTAATAAAAGAGTGTTCACGAACAATGCACAATTCTCCTACATCTTGTGCTCATATAATTCAAGATAATTCACATCATTCTGCCAATCCCAGGAGGAGTCCATAATTGTGGACTAATTCATAGGCCCCTGACTGATTTTCAGTTAATAGTAGAGAATGAGTCCACTTGGCTACATTTAAGTTACTAATAGTTTTTAGTAAAGTTAAAGAAAATATCTTACTACAAAAACTATTTTCTTTCCTAAGTGGTATAAGAGAGGGTCCCAAATGTACAAGATAAGGGAATGCTGCTAATTTGTTACATCTGAAGTTAAAAAAAGTTAGACGGAGTAGCTAGCTAGCTGAACCTGTAATCACTTGTCTAGAAATCCATCAATTGCAATTGAAATACACAGGTAACTATCATGTCTGTTGAAAGCGACCAGCAATACTTATGTTGTACCTAGTACAAAGTGTGTTCATAATTCCCAAGAATAATTTTCAACATTTTATTAAATCCTCTTGTCAGAAACAAGCTGCGGGATGCTTCCACTTTGAAAATGTCTTGGTTATAGTCTCCCATCTGTATTCTAGTAGACTAGAGACCATATTTCAGTATGACCCTGGAAGTACTAAGAAGTAAGTTAATTTTAATATGGCACTTGTCCAAATATATAGAATATAGTTGTACCTTTTCATTATAGTATGTGGGTTACAGAGAAAAATCAAAGTCTAAAAACAAGCTATCATGATAGAGCAATTTAATTTGGAATAAGAACAACGTATTTCCTATAGACTTTAATTCTGATCCTGTGGACAGTCTCATTAAATTCACTGGGAATTCCCACAAGCTTAAAGTTACAAACATCCTTAAGTATCTAAATGGGACCCTCATTGTCAAGATTAATGATTTCAGAATGCACATGTACACACATGGGCACAAAATTCAGACATACAATGTCTGCAGTAATTACAAATGCAAGTTATGCATGATCATTTTTGTATGTGACCTTTTGGGCAAAAATTATGATTAACTGGCACTATTCTCAGCACTGCATAGAATATGGAGGTCCTTGCACTAAGGAATTTATATGTAAGCTGATGCACAACAGACAGCAAATGAGACACGTAGCTGTGGGGGGCTAGGCCAAATCATTATACAGGCACGGCCCTAGGGCAACGTCAGCAAGGAAATTGCCTTGGGCCCTGTGCTTTCAGGGCCCTGTGCTGCTGAGTATTAACCATCCACCGTCCAGGCCTGGGACCCCGCTCCCAGTGTCCTGCTTTGGGCCCCGCTCAGGCCCAGGATCCCGCTTGCAGCATCCTGCCTTGAGCCCCTCAAACCCTTTGTCCAAGCCTGTCACAGTGGTGGAACGGGTTTCATCTTACCTAAATTATAAGATCTTTGGACTAAAGACCGTCTTTATGTATGTACCCAATGGCACAATGGGCCCTTACCTGTGACTTGGTTCCTGAGGGTTAGATCCACCAAAAGTCTCACTGCCATTTTACATGTTTAAGTCTAACATTTAGGTACCACTGAGATCCTCCAAAAATCATACTCTGCATGAAGGCCTAAGTATCAGGGCACTGGAGTCAGTGGAATACAGCTCATGGGCTTTCATATATGAAACAAAAGCAAAATAGGTAAAGAAATTCCAGTAAATTTAAAGAAAATTAGATTTTCTGCAAGGTACCCATTGTCTAGATGCCTCAAATGCATACCTAAATTTAGACTTTGTCATAGATATGCTGATTAGCTAATGATGCTTCCAGGCAGGGTGAAGTACAGAAGCAGTTTCATAATATCATGACTATTAAGGCTGTTTTTTTGTGTCTGCTTTTCTGAATGATTCACTATAGGCACAGATGTTGACTCATGTAGTAATGATAGCATCTTTTACTAACACTGTACTATTCAGCACCTGTTGGAACCAGAAACATATGTTCATAAATCTTACTTTTGTTTTATGATCACTCATCTAGTGTCTCTTTTATCCTCTGGAATAAGACATGCATTACCGCTGTTGTACAATGACCTACAGCATTTTTCATTCAAAGATCTCAAAGTGCTTGACAAGCTATAATTAATTTATAGGCAGTATTTGGCCCTGCCATGGGAGCAGGGGATTGGACTCGATGACCTCTCGAGGTCCCTTCCAGTCCTAGTATTCTATGATTCTATGAATTAAGATCTCACAATATCCATCTGAGGCAAGGAAAGGACGAGATCAACATTGAACAGTGTCAGAAATAATACAGAGATATTATTATCTCAGGAAGCAGCACACTGTATCAAATTAGAGTAAATGGTACAATTGACAGGAGGTAGACAGAATGTACTGCAACTTGGCCAGGATACTAACATGAACAAAATATGCCATAGGATCACTCATGGTCACACGTAATCCTTAGTCTTACACATCCAAAATATGGTGTTTAAATTCTTCTGACTTTAAACATTACAAGAAGAACACATGAAGAAACCAAGACAGTATGTCCATGACAAGTATCAGAGGAGTAGCTGTGTTAGTCTATGGGTACATATAGACTGCAAAGCTATTTCGGGGTACTGGTGGTATCCCAAAATAGCTACCCCACATCCAAGCAACATGTCTGCTATTTTGAAATAATTTTCAAAATAATGGATGTGCTATTTTGGCATCCCTGTAAACCTCATTCCACGAGGAATAAGGGATTTCTTGAAAGAGTGCTTTATTTCGAAACTTGGCACCGTATATACGTGCCAAATTTCAAAATAGCTTATTTCAAAATAAAATCAAAATAAGACATGCAATTTGCATAGCACAGATTGCATATCTTATTTCGATTTTAGAATACAGTATAGACGTACACCCTATCTGCTAAAACATTCATCTGATGAAGTGGGTTTTTGCCCTGGAAATCTAATGTCCAAATAAACCCGTTAATCTTTAAGGTGCCTCAGGACTCTTCATTGTTTATGTCCTTGACAATAATTTATCAAAGATTGCAAAACACTAGAAGCAAAATAATCCACCTACAATTCTTATCACAGTTTTAAACAAGAAGAAAAATCATTCTTTAGAGTAATCATATGTTGTTATATGGGTGGTGTTCAGAGACCAAAGGGATGATTATATTATAAATAGACGGATAAATAAATCCTATATCTTAAGGATAAACCATGGCAAAATTGAAGGAAATTGTTTGTTATTCCTTTATCAAACACAATCTTAAATATCTGACTAGATAAAAAAAGTCCATCATTGAAAATACATATTATTTTTCATGTGCTGCCACTGATAGCCTAGTCTTGCTGACCCTAATTAGGCAAAACAGTTTTATCTGAATTAATAAAATACTGTGCCCTTATCATATTTCAGAATATTCCTTTCCCGTCTATATTTTGAAGAGTTTGTGGATTTATTTGTATAAAATAAAGTCATACTTTGCAATTACCTACAGATACCAAATTTTGCATAAACAATCCTGCCGCTTAAATAATCTGAATGCTCTACTTTTTACAGCAGAATATGCTGGGTCAAAGGTTTAAATAATTATTTTTGCTTCTCATCCCAAAAAATTCATGACTATTATGATTAGAGTTCATAAAAATATTTGCTAACAAAATTAAAATTGAGTCACCTCTTTAACTGTCACTTTAGTGTTAAGAAAAAATTTACTGTTACAAATTACAAAATAATTCAAATTAATTATGGAAAGAGTAATGGAAGCTTTACCAGTTTCTGATTCAAATTTACTATATATGGCAATTATTCAATAAAATAAATAATGTTTGAAGCTTCCATTTTGCAAGCACATTAATAAAAACTTCTATTCCGTATATTTAATTTCTAGAACTTTTCTATAAGTGTAATCTATGCAAAATAACTGCCCAGTCAACAACGGACCTCACCTGCTAGTTCATTATAATTTTAAAGCACACACCATAAGTTAAATCTGAAGTTTTGGTCTTTTATGCACATGTTGTCTTTTAGAATTATGCTTTTGTCAATGGATACATTGATGGCATAGCTTCATTCTTGTCTTTTTAATTTTCTGTATTAATTGAACATTTGTCCAGCTGGCACTAAACAAATGTCTTTCATGAGGATTTTTGGTATTTTAATATTTCTGCCCAACTCAAATTCCAGTATTTGCATCCCGTTGAGATTTCCATCCAGATTTCCATCCTTATGTGTTTTATTTTATGTATGGGGCTTGTATGGTGGTTGTAGGGAAGTGATCTGCCAGCTACTCCTTATCCTTCTGAAAATTTCCCCTTTAGAGATGATTCTATATTGAGCACACAAATATGCACACATATATGCTTCAAAAATAAAATTAATAGAGTAATGCCTATTAATTTAATGGTTAATCACTATGTATCCCTTTTGCCAGAGGGTTAATGGCAGCAGAAAGGGCTAGGTACAATATATCTAAGGTCTCTCTTGATTGATTAAACTTGATTCAGTTGGTCTGAGCCCCAACCCATAAGCCTGGGGAAACTAATAACTCTTCCTATGCCCTTAATGGGAAAAACTTACCTAGGCTCTAAGAGCACTCCAAGACTGCATGCATCAAGGAAATCTTTCTTGGGGAAAGGGAACACAATCATACATTTGGGAAAACATAGCAAAAGACTGTATATGCAAAATAAAAAGCAAAATATCCACCCCTGCTTAATAATATTGGCAGAAGTCCATCTAACCCCCTTCTCACCTACTAATGGAAATATCCCACTGGTAATAGTCCTTTGATTGTACCATTTCACACATCCATCAGATCCTATTTGTGATTGAGATTAGCAAGTAACAATAGTTCAAGTGCTCCTGCAGGTGTGTCTCCTGTCCCAAAAAGCCGCTTGCATGATCCCATCAGCAACTGCCACCTAATCCAGTCCACCAATGCAGCTGTATTAAGGTTTTGATAAGAGAGGCCGTGTTGCACACTCAGTTCTGTGACTGCTGTACTCGGCACAGGCTCTTACATCAAAGTCCCCATTGGAGGGCATTGAAGACCCTTGACCAGAACCCGAGCTGCTTGAAAATGAACACTTTGCCACAAAAAAACCTTTCCCCCCTCTCTGAACTTCTTTCCCCCTACTCTCTTGCTCTCCATACCCCCTCATTAGGTTTCACATACAGTTACAATGACTCCCCAAGCGTCACTATAACCATTAACAGCCGGTAGCCAATGCAAATGAAGGTGCCTATGGCCACAATTTTCCCTGTTCACCAACAGAGGGCACAGAAAGGTCTTTTCTCTCTTCAGCCTCTGGCCGTGGGCCTCGCATATGAAATATAAGTAGTTCTACAAACAGGTATCCATTTTAATAGCTAAAGTACTGTGAGCTTTTCAGCTGCCTGAATGATCAATTGCTCTTTGTAATATCATTCCTGCTGATCCATATGCATACAATAGGTTTTTACCACAATTGCAGATTTGCTGTGCACTCAACACAGCAACCAGTTAAAAGCAACATTGATGTTTTGGAGGGGAAATTTTTGTACAATATTTTTTTCAGCACTTGAATCTGCAAGGCTCTAGCAGTTTGTGTAATAAGAGAGAGGGGGAAAGAAAAACGTACTGTGCTGGTGGGTCTATTTTTCAAAAGTACATTGATTCAAAACAAAAACAACCTCCTTCCCCCACCCCTCTAAAAATAACCCACAATAATAAAAGGCTCTGTTTAAAAGTTGAATAGAATAACTATAGCATATTCCCTGTCATTTTTCATCCACACTGTACCCAACCCCTATACTCCTCCCTACAAAATACCCACAAAACCCCATAGGTTCAATTCTTATGTTTTTTGAACATTCTGATTTCAGACATCCTCACATGAACCCCCGTGTTTTTAACAGGGGATGTTTTCATCTGATCCCATCAGAATGCCAGAGGGAAAGAGCAAGAAGTTGCCTGCAGTAAAGGCACTGAGAACGTTATTTTTTTAAAAGATAACAGAGTAAATAGGAACACATCTGATAACAAATGAGAACACTGTCATTAAAGATAATGTATAAGCCTTAACAGTGGAAGTGTTAAATGTTTAGGAGCTCTGTGGGGCTCTGGTCCACATCACTACCACTGATTTTAATGAGAGTCGTATTTAAAAGCCCCATGCTCCATTTTCAACATTTAGTGGATGAGTTGGACTTTTAAAGGTTTGAAATAACATAGAAATATGGGAATAAAGAGATTCATTCTGATCAAAACTCATTTGAAAAAGAGGCAAGAAGAGTGATAATATTACACATCAGAGAGAGAGAAAAATCCCAATGGATAATTTAGCTCATACCCCTTGGTTAGTGATGCATTGTCCATGGCCCAGCATGATTTGAGTAATCTGGATTTTCACATATCCTGGGTGTGGCCAAATTTTCTGTGGTCCCATAAAGTTTGTTTACAGCCACCAGTCCTGTCTCCCAGTGCTCTATGCTATTATTTAGCTCTAATTTACCCTTAATGTCTTATAAGAGCCCAGTAAGCAGTGGAAGTGCTGGTAACGCTGCTAGACACTACTGACCTCCCGTGGTTAGGCAAATTCTCTGATTTGGCACTGGTCAGGTCCTGAGGGTGCCAGACTAGAGAGGTTCAACCTGTAATTCATTTTCTACTCATTGGCTCAATCTAGTTTTAAATATTTTTAGAAGTATGGCTTTATCCAACTTCCCTGAAAAACTCTTTAAGGATACTCTTAGGACCTGTTTTCCTGCTTTTAGTCTAATCTTCCTTTTCTTTAATTATTGTCACTTTAGCTTGCTAAAGAATTCCTTTCCCTTGCTGGTTACAGCCTTTGACTGTGAGAATAACATACTATGGTGGAGTCATGCTGCTGTGAGGATTTAATGGGTAGAGCAATGGAGTGGCAATGGGGAGAGCTGGGGTGAAATCCTGTCCCATTGAAGTCAATGGCAAAACTCTTATTGACGTCAATAAGGCCAGGATTTCATCTGTGGGATGAGATTTTGTGCTGTACTTTTAAGGCACGGTACAGATCTCTCAGTTCAAAGGGCTTGTGGTGCCATGCTTTGTGTCCTCCTGGTTATAGGCTGTTCCTCTGGCATACCTTAGCCCTTAGGTCTTGTTTAAATTACAGCAGCTGCTTTTGCTTGACCAGTGGATCACAGTGCTATCTGGAAACTCCCAGATCCATGCTGCATCCCTACAGCATGATTTATAACAGTCTCAGAAGTCAACCGTATGGCTGTCATTTCAGAGGCAGTGCAGATAAGGCTCTCTGTGAGGGACATGAGGGTTTTATATCCCTTTTATGCCACTCCAGCCCTTCTACCTGTCATAAGAGGAATTCACCCTAGTCTTTAATTTCAGTTGTGGTGCTGATTTGCTGTTTGACCTTGGGCAAATCACATGAAATCGCTCAAGCTCTCTTTCCCGCGCTTTCATCCTCTGTAGAACCAGAATAATTATGCTTTTCCAACTTTTAAGGTGTTTTGAAATCTCTGGATGAAAAATATTACATAAAGACTAAGTATGATTAGTTTATGACTTAGTTCTTTTAATATAGGCACAATAGAATATATTTTCAGCATTATTTTCTATAACGTGAACACAGCTTCAATAGTAGTCCCCAAACTCTTTGCTAAAAGTATGCAACTCTTTTTCTAATAGCTCCAATCGCTCCTATAAAACCTCATTCTGTCACCAGCAATATATATTTTACTAAAAGCGGTGTGTCCTTGGCTTGTCAGAACTGTAGTCTTCATTTTCTTCTTTCACCCATAGTTTTATGTGCACTAATCTTAAGAAGTATTACAGCAGCCATAAGTAATTACTTTTTTCCAGATTCAATGTATAGAAAAATCACTACAACCAGCTATCACTTCATAACATGTCCAGTTGTTTTGTTTACTAAACTATAGTCCTCCTTTAAATTCCTCACAGCCTACTTTAATATTGCTTGTTTGCTGGATTATTCATATTCTTTCTATGACGTCTTTCATTTCCAGGTGCATTTCTGTGTAAGGTAGCCTAACGTCTCCTTTTCTTTGCTCTAATCCAGTAGTTCTCAAGCTATAACAAAGAGAGGACCCCCCAGTTTGATTTAAATATTTTCAGGGACCCTTAAGACCTCCCACTCAGCCCTTTCTCTACTCCCTTCTCTGAGGACAGGCCTCTAATCCCCCATCACTCCATCTTCCCTACCTTCCTTCCTCCCTCCCTCTCCACAACCTTTCCTCACTTTCACCAAGCTGGGGCAGAGAGTTGGGGTGCAGGAGCAGAGTGTGGGCTCTGGGAGGGGGGTTAGGTGTGGGATGTGGGCTCTGGCCTGGAGCAGAAACTTGGGGTGCAGGAGGGATGAGGGGATTGATGCTGATCTCAGGTGACTCCAAACTGGCACATCTCTCTGGCAGCAGCTCCTAGGTGGGGGGCACCACAGATTCTCTGTATGCTACCCCTGCCTGCAGTCACCGCCTCTGCAGCTCCCATTGGCTGCAGTGCTTGGCCAATGGGAGCTGCAGAGTCAATGCTCATGGAAGGAGCAGCGTATGGAGACCCCCTTCACCCCGCCCCCCATGGGGCCCAGAGACATGTTGGCTGTATCCAGGAGCAGCATTAAGCCAAGGTCCCCTTTTCTCCCCCTTCCTCCCAGTGCCTTATTTAGGCAGGGATTCCCCAGCATGAAGGAAGCACTGGGAGGGAGGGGGAAGGTCTGAGATAGGGAGGAAGGGGAAGGAGTATTTCAGTGGGGCACATACCCCCGAGTACCCTTAGGCACCTCGAGGGGTCCATAGACCCAATTTGAGAAATGCTGCCCTAGTCTGTAGTATGCATTCTGCATCTTGTGCTGAACAGACAACTGATTAAACCATTTTCAGATTCAATACGCAATTATCGTAGGTGCATCCATTATAGAAGTGAATGTGTGATGTGATTTGTTGCTTTTTCTGTGAGCATGATGGTGATGAGAATATCCTGGGAAATGTAGTTACGTGAATCATGACACTCATGAATGTGCATGATGTGTACCAACCAGAGCTGGACTAACGCAGTCCTGATTCCTAGCATAACCCCTTCATCTATGCCCATGTCATGGACCTTTTCTTCATGCAGTGGCTGTGACAGGGATCTCCTCTACCTCTCCTAGCAAGTCAGGGACAGACTTTTATCCCATCCCCACCTGCCTGGAGAGCAGCTGAGTCTCCTCTCCCCTTGAAAGGAACAGGGGTCTTCTCTCCCAGCCGGTATGGATGATGTTAGGAAGGCCTCTAGTTCTCCAGCTTCTGGAGTAATTATCTGCTTGGATGGGTTGACCAAAGCTGTGCTGGAACAGTGTTCTCAGTCTCCACGAATAAGTCTACATCGCAGCTGGGAGGAAGCCCCCCAGCCCAGTTACACAGACTTGCGCTAGCCAGGCTCCAGCTAGTCTGATAAAAATAGCAGTGTGGATATTGCAACTCCAGTGAAATCCTGGGCTAGCCTCTAGAGCTCAGACCCCTGAGTGTGTGGGGGAGTAGGCAGCTCGATGGCCTTTACAGCCTCCAGCACCTATGTCCTCTGCTCTCCCAACAATAAGTTTCATAATTGACTGAAGCTGGGAACATATGACAGGTAAGCAGAGAGGAGGCTGTTGGACTGTGAATCCTGTTCTGTGTTCTTTTTATAATAAAAGCTTGTTCCTGTTGGTTTGTCTGAGTGGTTTGAGTGTTGTCAGGGAGTTACTTCCTCAGAATCCTTTTATGGACACATTTAACCACCTCAGAAGCACAAATTCCTTACTTTGAAAGTTTCAAGAGAACCTCTGCCTCTGTCCATAGTGATTCTCTCCGGTGCCAATGGGAAGCTAAAGCCTACTTATACAAATTTGGCCTCTCTCCCACTCTCCTTGAGTAGCCAGATTTTTAGAGGTATTTAAGTGCCAGAAGATGCTAGTGGGATTTTCAAAAGCATGTACCTATCCATTAGATGCCCACCTGCATTCCTCAGGCACTTAAATATCTTTCAAAATCTGGCCCTTGGCTCACACTGAAGTTAATGAGAATTAGGTGCCTAACTAACTTAGGGCCTTTTAAAAATCCCACTACGTGCTTAAATACCTTTAAAAATCTGTCTCTTTATCTCTATAGTGCTTCCTGATTTTAGGCCATTTACTCTATTCTGAGCAGAGCTATGGACCTATTTCCTGCACTATTATCCACTGTCTCAGGCATAGGAAGCAGAAGCATTTAGCAAGGATTAACTCCCAGTTCACCAGTTTTGGTGCAGTAAGTCATATGCATATTTCCTCCAGCAATATTTGCTTGTTGTAAGGTTTTATTAAAACATGATAGATACACATTAGACAGGGTAATCAAAGAAATAAATAGCTTTATCTGTTTTTGCTTTATGAATCAATGCTCTGTCACAATACCGTGTTTGAAACATCTAGCAATACCTGACACTGCTTTGAATAGGGATATGTCCAAATATTTGTGAAGTATTGTAAATGCTGATGCCCTCTAAGCACAAAAATTGCATTACTTTATTCTCTCAGGGTATGTCTAGACTACAGGTTTCTGTCGACAGAAGTTTTGTCGACAGATACTGTCGACAAAACTTCTGTCGACAAAGAGCGTCTAGACTACATTGCGTTCTGTTGACAAAGCAAGCTGCTTTGTCGACATGGTAGTGTAGACGCAAAGGACAGTTTACATGCAATAACACCTTCTGTCGACAGAACTCTGTCGACAGAAGGCGTTATGCCTCGTAAAATGAGGTTTACCAGCGTCGACAAAACTGCTGAGTTCTGTCGACGTTATGTATAGTTTTGTCGACAAAAGTCCACTTTTGTCGACAAAACCCTGTAGTCTAGACACACCCTCATAGTGTATACAATAGTGTTATTTTCCATCTTCAGAATTTTTTGCAGTCTTCAAAATAGTCGTGACAATCCTACACATAAATCTTGATATTTCTTTTCTAGTAGTTCAATTTTTCTTACTAAGCTGTGCTCTTGCCTTCCTGGCCAATTTAACACACTTTATAATATTAGGAGTTTGATGCAAAAGGAACGAACAAAAAGCCATGGTCTGGCTTCTGTATTATGCTCCACTCTCTTTATGTTGCACCAATTTGTGGGAATTCCTTATAGGGGAAATATGTCTGGCATGTTTCCTGATGATACAGAGCAAACTAATACACCAGCTCCTCTCAAAGTCGGGGCACAGGCAACATTCTGGGGCAGTGGAGCTTGTGAGCAATGTGTGCTTCCCTCTGGCCATCACTCTTTGGGTGCTGCTACACCTTGCTATGTTCATGGTATACAGCAATGTCCTCTCTACATTTTTTGCATTGAGTCGGTTACTAACGTCACTGAACGCTTCATTTTTGTTCTTGGCAAGCTTGTTCTTAGGGAGAAAAAAGATTGTTTGAACACAAGAACAGCCATACTGATTCAGACCAATGGTCCATCTAGCACAGAAATGGGCAATAATTTTTGATGAGGGGGGGCACTCCAAGAATTTGGTAAGTGGTCAAGGGCCATATTCTTCCATGATGGAATGGAGGAGGTGTGGTGTCTAGGATGGAGGTTGGAATGCAGAAGAGAGCTTGGGGTAGGAAACTGGGTGCGAGAGAGAGTGTGGGATCTGGGAGCACGTTTTTGCATCCCTGCCCATTGTGGCTAACAGTTATTGATGGCCCTATCCTCCATAAACCTCTGGCCTGTTAATTTCATTTGATGACCTGTAGCTCTTGTGTAATGAGAAGGAGTAAATAATACTTTCTTAATTACTTTTTCCACGCCAGTTATAATTTTACAAACCTTTATCATATCACCTTTTAGTCATCTCTTTTCCAGCTGGAAAGTCTCCATCTTTTTAATCTTCCCTCTTATGAAAGCTGTTTTATACCCCTAATAATTTTTGTTGCCCTTTCTGAACCTCTTCCAATTCCAATATATCCATTTTGAAATGGGGCAACAAGATCTGCACACAGTATTCAGGATGTTATCATGGATTTACATAGAGGCAATATAATATTTTCTCTATTATTATCTATTTCTTTTCTAATGATTTCCCACACTCTTAGCTTTTTTGACTGCTTCTGCACATTGAATGGATGTTTTCTGAGAACTATCCACAATGACTCCAAGATCTTTCTTTAGTGGTAACAGCTAATTTAGACCCCATCCTTTTATAGTTGGGATTATGTTTCCCAAGGTGCATTACTTTGCATTTATCAACACTGAATTTTATCTACCATTTTGTTGCCCAGCTACACAGTTTTGTGAGATCCCTTTGTAATTAGCCACAGTTTGCTTCGGACTTGATTATCTTGAGTAGTTTTGTATCCTCTGCAAATTTTGCCACTTCACATATTATCCCTTTCCTCAGATCATTTATGAATATGTTGAATATGACTGGTCCCAGTACAGACCCTTTGAGGACAATACTGATTAACAAGCAACATTTGTCCCCATGTCTCTGACTTCACAACTAGAGCTGCACTAATTTCTGAACAACAGCCACATGGTATTAACTCATTAACCAAAAATGAAGCAAAAGGTAAATCTAAATGTTGTACCTATCCTGAAGGTAGCGCTGAGTTGTGCCCATCTTATTAAGCCACCCCAGGATGTATCTTATGAAACAAACATAAGCGGTACAAATATTGCATTTAAAAAAGTTCAGTGTTTTTTTATGGTGACATTTCAGTAATACATGTGGAAACAAGGTAGGTGAGGTAATATCTTTTACTGGACTAACTTTGGTTGGTAGAGGATACAAGATTTCTAGCTACACAGAGTTGTTCTTCAGTCCTGGGAAATGAAGCAGAGTGTCTGAGCTAAAAACAAGTTGGGACAGATTGTTAAGCAGAAGGGGAAGCATGTTGGCTATGGTCACTTGAAATGAAAAGGTCAGTTGAGGGTTACATTGTTATGCATAAATGGGTTTGAGTGGGAAATTAAGAATAGCAGGAAGTGATTATATAGATATAGATATAGACAGGGCTCAACAATCTATGTAATCTTCTCACCCATGGCGAGTAGATTACATCTCAGAAAAGCTGGGTTCGGGAGATCTGCGCATGCGCAGAACAATCTGTGCATGCGCAGAACGCCGTACAGCGCGGCTGGCGAGCGGGGCTTGCCACGGCTCGGCGAGCCCTGGATATAGATATAGATATAGATATAGACATAGATATATAGTTTTATAAATCAATCTATCTATCTATACATATAGATGGTGGCTGTGTCTAGACTGGCAAGTTTTTCCGCAAAATCATCTGATTTTGCAGAAAAACTTGCCAGCTGTCTACACTGTCCGCTTGAATTTCCAGAAAAGCACTGACGATCTCATGTAAGATCGTTAGTTCTTTTCTGGAAATACTATGCTGCTCCTGTTTGGGCAAAAGTCTTTTTCCGAAAGACTTTTGCGCAAAAGGGCCAGTGTAAACAGCACAGTACTGTTTTCCGCAAAAAAGCCCTGATCGCGAAAATGGCGATCGGGCCTTTTTTGCAGAAAACCGCATCTAGATTGGCCACGGACGCTTTTCCGCAAAAAGTGCTTTTGCGGAAAAGCATCCTGCCAATCTAGACGCACTTTTCCGAAAATGCTTTTAACGGAAAACTTTTCCGTTAAAAGCATTTTTGGAAAATCATGCCAGTGTAGACGTAGCCATAGAGTTTTATAAATATATCTGTGAGCCTGTCTGTTTGTTTAAGAATTCCTTCTAAATAGTAAAGATAGGACAATCGAACTCAGTATACAGCTTCCTTTTATCATAAGTTAAAGGTTTGGTTGTGCCAGAAAATGGGATGTGCCTGGAATGAGATTGCTTCTCATAACCATACAGAAAAGAGAAAGAAGGTGAAAGAGGCTGGCTAGGGGGCTCCCCGCCTCTAGGACTGCCCTAGCCCTGAGCCTCCCCTGCCCTTTAGAGAGGTTAAGGGGGCCTGCCTCCCCCGCAATTCATATGGAAACATTGCCGGCTGTTCCTCTTCATTAAGAATTGAGGGGAAAATGCACAGTGGGCTGCATTCCTCACTCTGGCTGGAGAGTGCAGGTGCAGACAAACCTGAACCTGCCCCAGCTGTGCCTAATGGAGCTTCAATGGCCATGGAGAGGCATATCTCATCTCTAATATCTATATCTATATCTATATCTATATCTATATCTATATCTATATCTGCTGGCTTGAAGGGGCCAGTCCCCAGTGCTGGTGGGGTGGAGGTGTGGTGGACTGGCTCCTCTCCCAGTCATGTGAGATGCATGCTAGTTACCAGATTTCTGTACAGCCATGCATGCACACAGCATAAGGGATCATTGGCATACATAAAGAGACATTAGATTTAAGAACATAAAAATCCCCAGAAAGATCCAACATGTCCCGGGGAAGTGATCAAAAAACCCTAGTCAAGAATTCATAGTGACATCACAGGGCCTTTTCAGGAAAATAACTTTCTGAGTGTAGTCAACTCTTCCTCAAAATGACTCAAAGTCGCTGGTGGAGGAGGTATCTGAGCCTCTAGCTATCATCTTTGGAAAATCATGGGAGACAGGAGAGATTCCAGAGGACTGGAAAAGGGCAAATATAGTGCCCATCTATAAAAAGGGAAATAAGAACAACCCAGGAAACTACAGACCAGTTAGTTTAACTTCTGTGCCAGGGAAGATAATGGAGCAAGTAATTAAGGAAATCATCTGCAAACACTTGGAAAGTGGCAAGGTGATAGGGAACAGCCAGCATGGATTTGTAAAGAACAAATCATGTCAAACCAATCTGATAGCTTTCTTTAATAGAATAACAAGTCTTGTGGATAAGGAAGAAGTGGTGGATGTGATATACTTAGAATTTAGTAAGGCATTTGATACGCATGATATTCTTATCAATAAACTAGGTAAATAAACTTAGATGGGGCTACTATAAGGTGGGTGCATAACTGTCTGGATAACCGTACTCAGATAGTAGTTATTAATGGTTCACAATCCTGCTGGAAAGGCATAACAAGTGGGGTTCCGCAGGGGTCTGTTTTGGGACCGGCTTTGTTCAATATCTTCATCAACGATTTAGATATTGGCAAGAAAGTACGCTTATTAAGTTTGCAGTTGATACCAAGCTGGGAGGGATTGCGACTAATCTGGAGGATAGGGTCATAATTCAAAATGAACTGGACAAATTGGAGAAATGGTCTGAGGTAAATAGGATGAAGTTTAATAAAGACAAATGCAAAGTGCCCCACTTAGGAAGGAACAATCAGTTTCACACATACAGAATGGGAAGTGACTGTCTAGGAAGGAGTACGGCAGAAAGGGATCGAGAGGTTATAGTGGAGCACAAGTTGAATATGAGTCAGCAGTGTGATGCTGTTGCAAAGAAAGCAAACATGATTCTGAGATGCATTAACAGGTGTGTTGCGAGCAAGACACGAGAAGTCATTCTTCCGCTCTACTGTGCGCTGGTTAGGCCTCAATTGGAGTATTGTGTTCAGTTCTGGGCACCGCATTTCAAGAAAGATGTGGAGAAATTGGAGAGGGTCCAGAGAAGAGCAATGAGAATGATTAAAGGTCTAGAGAACATGATCTATGAGGGAAGGCTGAAAGAATTGGGTTTGTTTAGATTAGAAAAGAGAAGATTGAGGGGGGACATGATAGCAGTTTTCAGGTATCTAAAAGGGTGTCATAAGAAGGAGGGAGAAAACTTGTTCATCTTGGCCTCTGAGGATAGATCAAGAAGCAATGGGCTTAAAGTGCAGCAAGGGAGGTTTAGGTTGGACATTAGGAAAAAGTTCCTAACTGTCAGGGTATTCAAACACTGGAATAAATTGCCCAGGGAGGTTGTGGAATCTCCATCTGTGGAGATATTTAAGAGTAGGTTAGATAAATGTCTATCAGGGATGGTCTAGACAGTATTTGGTCCTGCCATGAGGGCAGGGGACTGGACTCGATGACCTCTCGAGGTCCCTTCCAGTCCTAGTATTCTATGATTCACCCAGGCCGACGAAAATAATCAGAGCTCTGTGTCAGCTGTTTGCAACTCATCCGTTATCAGGCCAGGCACTGCACTTTCATTTCTAACAAAACTGCTTTCACTTCTGATGGGTTCCAGGAGTTCACCAAAAACAATCTCATTCAAGCTGCCACCATTGCACCATACCGTCCCAGGCCTATGGTCAGGCAAATGGATGGTGCAGATAACCAAAGATGTCATAACAAGTCTCATCAAAGGAAACTGGCTGTGACAAGGCTTACCAGGTTCCTCATTACTCAACATGTCACTCCATGCCCAACTACCAGAGCTACCCCAGGTGGGCGCCATATGGTACAATGTCTTAAGACATGCCTCGAATGTCTCTACCCCAACCTATCTTGGAAATTGCAACACAAGCAGAATCAGGCTTCAGATTCCTCCATCATCATGTACAATGCTTTCTGTCACAGCACAAGAAATTTGCTAGAAGTTACAGAGCTGGACCAAGATCATTTACTTCAACAACAATCATCAAGGGTTCATCCTGTGTAAGGTTCAACTGATAAGTTTGGCATCACCATGTCAACCAGCTGAGGAGATACTGTTCTCCAAGTAATGTTATTCCAGAGAGACTTCAGACAGGAATCCTCCAGAGCCAACCATCATTTCTTCATTATCGGTACTGCCTCCAGGCTCTGACACTACAAGCTCATCGGAGATGCTGCTCAAAGCGGACAACACCCCTGACTCCCTAGGATTCATGATGAATATCAGTCACTGAAGACTCCTGTCCTGACATAGATATACCGCAGCACAGGGGAGAACACCCAGGATGGCTAGATGAGTATATTGCCTAGGGTGATAAGTGGGGAGTGCTGTAGTTTTATATAGGGGAATGTGGCTGTTAGTAACCTCAAGTTGTTGAGGAAGACATTGGCTCAGAATTCAGTTCAGCTCCCTCCTTTCTAGGGGGCAGTTCATCTGTGGTTTTCCTTTCCTGACAAAAACAAAACAAAAGAGTTCATTGTTGCCTCTGACTGGTGATTCACATGTGTTCCTTTCCACGCGAGCACAACAGCAGCACTATTGTATTTTTGTAATACAGAATGATAACACAGAAGGGCCCCTGAACAAAGGAAGACGCAGCAGATTGCTCCTTAAAGCAGAAAGGCACAACTCACCCCACCCTTACTTTAGGCTGGTTCTCTGCAGCCGGACTGCTTGAAAGACTGAGATCGTAGAGCTATCAAGACCAGGAAACCTCTTACAAATAAAAGTGATAACGTCTCATTTCAGTATAATGTTCAATACACCAGAGAGTTTCTCTGATTTACACCAGAGATGGTCAGGCACCAATCAATGAGAAGATTATCAGAGCTGTGCAGGTCACATATACATTCCATCTCTCCAGTCCTGTTCTAAGCACAGTCTGGCCAGCATGGAGAAGCCAGCCCTTTGGGTGGTCAGTCTATTGCGTTCTGATGCAGTAGTATATTCCTACAGCCAGGCCCAGTTAACTCTTTAAAGCAGAATTTTTTTAATCCAGATTTTTATTGAGCTTCCATCATAAATCTCATTATATGTCCATTGGTCTTGTCTCTTACTCTCCATTGTCCTTTCTGTGTGATAAATGATGCTTACTTCCCATCCTGGCTTGATTAATCTCCTGATCAGCTGTGTTTGTGTTTGAAAAATATGTGTTGCTATGCATTCTGCTTTCCACCTCCACACTTCAGATCTTTCACAACACTAATTTATATTCTAAAAAAAAGAAAAGAAAAGAAAAGAAAAGAAAAGAAAAGAAAAGAAAAGAAAAAGCTCCGAACCCTTTACTAACCATGGCCACCAAAGTGGGAACAAGAAACAACACCAAGGGCAGGATTGCCTTATAACCTGTGTATAGAATGGTGGAGATGCTCTGTGTAAGGACACAAGGAAGGAACTGTACCCAGTGGCAACAATAACTTAAAATTTCTTACAGGTACTATCCTTTTGCAACCTGGGTCTTGCCAGCAATTTAAATAGCTCCTTGACTGGCTTTTGCCACAGCTCAGTCAGCTCCTGCTAGAGCTGCGCACCAGGGCACTCCTGTTTACTTTCACCTCTAACTGTGCCTCAGAAAGGCATGTTTTCCTCTATCCCTGTTCTAGAGAATAATAATACATATACAGGTAGGTGGATGATGGGTGGTCACAATGCATGGGACTGTCCTTTACTGTAACCAAAAGGTGACCAAGTCTGTCAGGACATCCCCAACTCTTGCGATTTTATCATGAGTCCTCTTATATTTGCTGTTTTTCTTAACGTTTCAGCTCCCAGAGTCCTTTGTACCTTCCCAGTTGTGGAAAAAAGCTTGAAACATGCATCCCAATGGCTCGAAAGGAACTCACCATTTACTTTATTTTAAATTAGGGTTACCTAGGGTTGCCAGATGGTTTCAACAAAAATACCGGACACACTTGACATTATATCACAATCTACATTACATCTTATACTGGACATATTTTCTCATTTATATTTTATCAATTTGTTTCCCAAACAGAAAGCTCAACTACTAGACTGTCCGATTCAAAACCAGACACCTGGCAACCCTAGGGTTACCGTAGTTGAACTTTCAAAAAAAAAAAAAAAAAAAAAAGGACACTCCTGAGAGTGACTGTCTCTGTATTTGTGATCTACCAACTCACGTTGCATTAGTGTGTTCTATAGTGTACACATTACCACAATGTGATTTGGTAGACACTGATACAGATACACTCCCTCTCAGGCGTGTCCTCTTTTTTGAAAGTTCAAATATGGTAAACCCTATTTTAAATCTCATGATTTTTTAAAAACCAACCTCAATACATTTTGAGGGCCTGAGTCATGTTTGCTGGGACCTTGGTAATACTGCTATGGGGTGAGTGGAAGACCCCCTACCCCTCACTGAAACCTAGGGGAACATTTTGGAGAACAGCGGGAAAAGCGGCTCGTTGTTTGTACTTAAGGCGGAGTGAGATCATTCCCTCCTGCCTCACTGCAGGCAGACAGAAGAGTCCCTCTGCGTAAAGACTACATCTCCCAGAAGGCAGTCTGGGTGCCCCTCCCAGCCGGCACATTCTCTCCGCTTCTCCCCCCGCCCACCCTCCGGCAGTGGTAGCAGGACGGCGGAGCGTGGAGGGCTACAAGTGCTTCTCTATTAGACTTTCATAGAGTAGCCTAGGAAATTCAACCATCATCCTCCGAATGGAAGCAAACGTGAGAGCGAGGTATGTGTGCAGGCACCATGGGCATTCTGTAGGGAATAGGAGCTGTTGCCTGTCCAGTAGGGCTGGGTTATCATGTCTGCACTTGGCAATTAAAACCCTAAAGGGCAGTGCATCTAAAAAAGATGTTCTTTAATCCTTTATCAGGTGTGTCACACAAATATACTTGCATCCAAATACTCTTTGTGATTATGTAGCTTGTGTTTTACAACTCAGCAGATTCCTGCTTGGGTATTGCAAAGCTCGATGATTGAGCTCTGTCCACTAGAGATTTTTTTAAAAAAAAGCATATATAGATTTAGTCTGTAGCAGAAATTTCTTTAACACGCAGGGTATTTGGCTTCAAGTCGCCCCCCCCCCCCCTATAATGAATTAATTGAAGATGGAGAAGTCACATCCGTCTTTGAGTCATCCGTCTTTGAGGCATAATTTCATTCCAAATGCTCTTAATCAAACTGGAGATCTGCTGTAGGAAAGCACTGCTTTTCCCCTTGGGATTATCAGATTTCCACCAGAGAATATAGATCGTGGATTACTGAGCTACATGGGATTTGCCTGTATCTTTCTAATTACTCAGTGAATCTGAATTTAGGCTTCCTGAAAAAAGAAAAGAAAAGTTGTTCACTTTTTATGAATAAAATAAGTCTGCACGCTGACATTTTATAGGTGGTAACTGTAATTGTCCTTTTTTATTTTAGATGGCTTATTGTCTTAATTGGATATTGGTGTCAAAGGTTGATTAGAGTCCCTAATAGATTTTGTATCTGCAAGAGGATTGCAGTTTTAAATGCTTGATTAAAACAATCGCGTTTGCTATTTTCCCCTTGAACAGTTGTGAGAGGGAAAATAACATTATGTGTTTGTTACTTTCCTGGTCGTTTATTAATGCATCATGAGATGTGTTTATTTTTCCTCTTGCTGTTTTATCTGCAGACTGAAAAGACATACATGTCAGAGGGAATTTGTTTAATCATTTAGCAGCTGAAACAAGCCACATCCCTAGCAAAATATTGGTTAGAGGATAGAAGATTTCTCTGAGGCAACAGCTCGTGTACCATGATCTCGCTTGATTGCATTATTGACAGTTTCCTGAAGCATGGCTTAGATTAGAAGTCCAGGGCTGCTTGAGAGGAGTTCTGATGGCTTGTATGGAGCTTCTGTACCTCACCAAGAAAAGTAGGCAATCAGATCTCTGCAACAATGTGGACTGGAGTTTGCAAGCCCCTCTCTGTGAACAGCAGCAGAGTGATGGGGGCGATATGGGGGCTAGAACAGCAGCTGCGGTGGCAGCTCTCTGCTGCGATAAGCACTACAAGCCCACACAAAGGACAGCTATAGCAGGTCCCAGCCAGGCACTCCTTTCCTCCACTCCTGTGCCCTCCTTATCCCAGGAGCATGCGGCAGCATCAAGCAGCACCCAGCCCTGCTGCCAGCCAGCTTGCTTGGATGGAGAAGAGGAAGCAGAGAAGAAGAGAGCTTGCTGCTGTGCCCAGGCACTAGAGACATCCTTTACATATGTGGATGAAAATGTCAACGTGGAGCATATGAGAAACCTCTCTTCTCCTGTGAAAAGTTGCTGTCAGGTTCACCCATCCCAGCTTAGCTCCTGTAGAGGTCCCAGCTTAGCTCCTGTAGAGGTTCCACCCGAATGGGCACATGATCCCACCTCCCTGATCTCTGAGGAAGATGATGATACTGGCTCAGAAGCTGCTTCAGGAAAATCTATAGACTATGGCTTCATTAGTGCCATCTTGTTCCTGGTTAGTGGGATTTTGCTAGTTATTATTTCCTATGTGGTGCCCAGAGAGGTGACTGTGGATCCTAACACTGTAGCAGCCAGGGAGATGGAGCGACTGGAGAATGAGAGCGCTAGAATTGGGGCTCACTTGGATAGGTGTGTGATTGCTGGGTTGTGTCTCTTAACTCTGGGGGGTGTGGTGCTGTCCAGTTTATTAATGATGTCTATGTGGAAAGGGGAGTTGTACAGGAGGAATAGGTTTGCATCCTCCCAGGAATCTGCAAAGCTGTACGGTTCTTTCAATTTTAGAATGAAATCCAGCACAAATGATAATACACTAGAGTTATCATTAGTAGAAGAAGATGCATTTGCTATAGATAATTAATACAGTTGTGATTTTTGAGAAAGTATAGGAAAGTATGTTCTATTAAAGAAAACAAATACAGTACAGCTAAAGATAGGTAGTAATGCAGTTTAATTGCCTGGCAATAAATGTCTTTTCTTAAGCCCTGTAACTGAGTATTTGCATTATATGGATATTTGTTTTTTAGGGGAAACCTGCTGGGATTACATAATCAATTTCAATGAGACTTTCCTTTAAAATACTGAATAGAAAAATAAATTTGTAATAAACAGATTCCTCAAATTTTTCTAAAATATCCCCCCCTCCCCAATTAATTGTTTTGTGTCCCAATAAAGAACATTACCATCCTGCCACATTTGGAAACTGTTAATTATTACAACCTACTGAAGATTATTAACTGTTAATAATATTAAGGAAATATATTAAGGGACAGACCAATAATCAACTAGCAAGTCTGACATTTAATCCCAGCAATTAAGGGTGACAGTCTCTTTATAATTTATTTTTTCAGCTGACCCCTTTTTTCCTGATATGAAAGTCCAGAAAATACCAATAGAAATGTAGCCGTATTAGTCTGGTGTAGCTGAAACAAAAAACAGGACTATGTAGCACTTTAAAGACTAACAAAATGGTTTATTAGGTGATGAGCTTTCGTGGGCTTTTCATGTTCATTTTTTTTTTAATTGTATCCTTTGGTATATGTGGTTGTGACAATTTTCTTCCACTATTTGATCTGAGGAACTGGATCTGGCCCACGAAAGCTCATCACCTAATAAACCATCTTGTTAGTCTTTAAAGTACTACATAGTCCTGTCTTTTGTTTCAGAAAATACCAGTAGTTCATCATGTATTCATTGACAACACAGATGTCTAATTGAGAATTTTCCACCTTCCAATTCACAAACCTTCAGTTATCTCCTAGTCATTGTGTAATCAGCAATTATTATTAAAAATAGGAAGCATGCGTGAGCTGCAGGAGAGTGAATAGCTCAAGGCATGGATAATAGGATAAACAGGGCCTTTCACCTCCCTGTCAGCAGTTCAGTTTCACTCCAGATTGGCAGTGACTGAAAATAGTTACCGGTAACTTCTGATCGCTTTGTGGCCTCTGTGAAATAAGTATAGTTCCAAAGGGACCAATGGGGTAGAAAAACTGCCATAAATTGACACCAATTGACCTCCTTGTTGGGAGTCTCAAAGAAGCCAAAGACTGAAGGAAGAGGCAGGTGGAAACCTTCCTTGGAACAAAGGTTTGAGGAAAGGTCTGGGGCTGTGCTTGTGCTGAGGCTTCTTGTGTCAGACCCGTTCTCTTGAAAAAACTTTAATCCACTAAAGCTGCTAGGTCTGCCCTTTTCATAACCAGTGAAAAAAGGAATGGGTTACATGGGCTAGAGCAATAGCTTTCTGTGCTCAACCAGTCAACAACCCACTTGGTATTTTTAAAACACGGAGTTCTATAAATGATTGTCAGAAAGTAACAGTTAGATGCCTAGTAACTGGACAGCCTGGCACTGACCTCATACAGTTGGTCAAATAAAGGTGATGTTGTCAGGGAAGTCTAGCGCAATGGCCAACAGTTACATTCTTCAGGAATTTACTTGGAAGTCAGACATCTTCAGTGGGGTGCTAACGTAAATGTTTATTCATTCCCTTCCCCTCCCCCAAAGTTTTGGGTCAGTATGATTTTGTAATATACAGTGATTAGGCATGAGCTGATCCACTAGCAAGACCAAAGAGCAGCTAAGGGATACTGTCCCTGAGATTTTGGCGATGGAGTTTTAATAGACATTCGTAGCTTGACTGCCACAGTGTAGTGTTAAAATTTTGTGAATCAGGCCCCAGTCCTCCTAAACAATCATGACATTAGTCTACAAATTGGAGATGTTTATTATAATTTCTTGAGTGACTTTATTTGCCTTCTAGGGTTTGAGCTTTTAGAGTGTCTCCAAAGCACGCTATCAAGCGTCTCTCCACAGCCAGGAGGGAGGGCCACTTACTTTCTTTTTCTGAGTGAAAGCTGAGATGCGCATGAAAACACTTGACTAGGGGAGCTAGAGCTGGAAGAAAAACACCACATATAATGACGCCTGATAACATAATGAGAGAGCTAGCAACACTGCTTAGTTCCTAGGTCTGATTCTTTACTGCCTTGCACTTTGTGATTTTTTTGCATAGGTTTAAATGTCTGTAGTATCTAACTCGTGTAGAACTCTTCCACCTTTCCTTAGTGCACTTTACAAAGAAGAACAGTATCACTATCCCTATTTTGCAGATGGAGAAACTGAGGCATGGGACATTGAAGTGATTTGGCCAGTCATCCAGAAAATCAGGCACAAAACTGGAATTTAAATGCTCGTCTCCTGCATCCTATTCCAGCATGCTAGTCATTAAACCACCCTGAACCTGTTGAAGGCAATGTAACAGAGAATCACCCTCTTCTTGAATGGTTCTGGGTCTAAAGTTTTACATTGTCACCTCAGCGTCTGGCCCATAGGTTGCTAATAGTTCCTTTGCGCTCTTGCGTGACCAGTGAAACTCATGAGCGCCACCCTTTGTTCTCACCTGGAGAGCACTCCACCCTGATATTTGCAGCGCACCTTCTGAGTAATATCTGCTTTCTAACACAAGGTGCTCTTAGAAGCAGATTGACAACAGTTTGTGACTCAAAGCAGGAAAGGGGGAAAATGCATTTGAACTATGCCCTGCTAATGGGCCTTTCCAGGATCTGATTATGTGTGTCTGGGGATCAGCTTGTCTTCTGTGGTCTTTTAATGCTTCCTCATGTGATTAGAAGGAGTTTTTCATTCAATATGAAAGATATTCAAATCCCTTCCTTCGCACCTCCTCTGTGGAGACTTGAGTAGGGCATGATGTGGGAAAAACGCTGAATAACCTACTGTCAGCTGGCCTATTATAAACTTTCCTCTGGCTGTTCATTCCATGAGACAAATACAGAATTTATGTTTGACATTTACTCCTTCGCAGTTTGGCTAGTCCTTTGTGCTTGTTCTAGGATTCCCTTCCTACAAATGGGACAGCTAATAGATTTGGATAGCTTAAGGAATCTATTTGAATTTTCAATATCTGTTCAATATCTTCATCAATGATTTAGATATTGGCATAGAAAGTACGCTTATTAAGTTTGCAGTTGATACCAAGCTGTGGGGGGTTGTGACTAATCTGGAGGATAGGGTCATAATTCAAAATGAGCTGGACAAATTGGAGAAATGGTCTGCGGTAAATAGGATGAAGTTTAATAAAGACAAATGCAAAGTGCTCCACTTAGGAAGGAACAATCAGTTCCATACAGACAGAATGGGAAGCGACTGTCTAGGAAGGAGTACGGCAGAAAGGGATCTAGGGGCTATAGTGGATCCCAAGTTGAATATGAGTCAGCAGTGTGATGCTGTTGCAAAGAAAGCAAACATGATTCTGAGATGCATTAACAGGTGTGTTGCGAGCAAGACATGAGAAGTCATTCTTCCACTCTACTGTGCGCTAGTTAGGCCTCAATTGGAGTATTGTGTTCAGTTCTGGGCACCGCATTTCAAGAAAGATGTGGAGAAATTGGAGAGGATCCAGAGAAGAGCAACAAGAATGATTAAAGGTCTAGAGAACATGACCTATGAGGGAAGGCTGAAAGAACTGGGTTTGTTTAGTTTTGAAAAGAGAAGATTGAGGGGGGACATGCTAGCAGTTTTCAGGTATCTAAAAGGGTGTCATAAGGAGGAGGGAGAAAACTTGTTCATCTTGGCCTCTGAGGATAGAACAAGAAGCAATGGGCTTAAAGTGCAGCAAGGGAGGTTTAGGTTAGACATTAGGAAAAAGTTCCTAACTGTCAGGGTAGTCAAACACTGGAATAAATTGCCCAGGGAGGTTGTGGAATCCCCATCTCTGGAGATATCTAAGAGTAGGTTAGATAAATGTCTATCAGGGATGGTCTAGACAGTATTTGGTCCTGCCATGAGGAAGGAGGACTGGACTTGATGACCTCTCACAGTCCCAGGTTCTGACTGGGGTTGGAGCCCAAGTCCATCTACCCACAAAGCCTAGTGCGTTGCTTGGCAGTTGCGGGAGCAGATATAATGCAATTGTAACGAATGCATAGAGGGAGGGTGTATGTTTGGGGACCTTGCATTCCTACAGCCACTTGGATGTGCATCATTAATCCAATTCATATCAAGATTATCTTTCTAAAATCAAAAACAACTCTCCTTACCTGGATGTAGAAACTGCTCTGGAATCGGACAGAATTGCAAATGGAGTTAGTGAGAATCATAATACATAGAAGAAAGACTCTTGCCTTGCTCACCTCTTACACCAATCTGCCACTGACCCATACTAATAACAGGTAACTACCCAAACAATGCTGACTCACAGTGCTGCTTGGAGGTGTGGCATCTGTCCATCCATGCCTTGCTGTTTGGGGATGGCTGTGGTGATACTGTGGGCCCACAGGGCTCACTTACCTGACGGCTGGTGAAGCTTCACAGGAACGATGGGTAGAGAGTTACTACTTCCCATTATGCTACTGAGTATCTGAGCTTCTAAGGATTTGATGTGGCCCTTATTGGGAAGCCTGAGCAGGCAGAGCCTAACTCCATCGCATCTGCTGTATGGCTGTGATTTGGTGATATTGATAGGGTGAAGAAACCTCTTTTGTCCACAGATGCAAGCACTGTAGTGTAAGTCTGAGAACCCTTAGTCTGGAAAGGAGTCCAGTCTTACAGTGAACACTCCAAAACAGTTGCTGTCAATTTTGGGAATGGATGGATACTTTAAAATTTATTTTTTTCAATATACATATTATGTAAAATTGGAGTGGTATAATGCCAGGAGGATCTGAAAAGATCACCCATTTTTGAGACTGTAGAGAGTGCACATTTTTGTAAGAACTGTAGCCTGCCTTATTACATTATTAGCACTAGAAAAGAGAATGTTCCCTTTATTGTCAGCATATGATTAAGTGAGAAGTTTTCTGACACTTTGTAAAAGCATTTCACAGATCATGAGTGAATTATTTTAAAATGAACTCACAGGTTTTCCATGACTGTTTTAGGCGAAGAGAAGCCAACAAAATGGTTTCTGTATGCGCCATTCAATTGGGAGAAATCTGAAGATTTAAATAATGCAACCTATGGGTTTTTTTGCTTTGGTGTTATTGTAAGAAAAGGATACAAAACTATCCAGACTTTTCCCTGGTTGCAAATTGAGACACAGTGCGGACAGGGGCTATTCCACAGGATGCGGCACAGCCCCTGTTCGCAGTAAGCCTGGGCCCACTGTGGACAGAGGCTGTTTTGTGGAAGCCTCCCTTGTCCCCTTCCATTCCCCCCCCCCCCGCCTTCTGTCTGATAGAGACAGCAGCGTGGGAGGGGCAGGTGGCACTGCAGAGACAATGCAGGGGGAAAGGGAGTAGCTGGCTTCCTCCAGCTCCAGCTCCAGCTCCAGCTCCAGCTCCAGCTTACCCCCCGCCTCCCACACTTGCTGCCTCTGATACAGAGGCAGGGGAGAAGGTGGAATGCTAGTAGTCAACTACTCCACAAGTCACTTACATCCCTACCACCTACTTACTTACTCCTGCATATCCAGATCCAAGTAGCTTGTTTAAGACTTTAAGGAATTCTTCCCTCTTGGAGCCCTGCATGGGTATATAGTTCAGACCATGAGCTAACCCTGAAAGTCCAAAAGGCAAGTAGCACACATCATTATTGCCCATTAAAACAGTGTCTTTCTGGTTTTTTTTTTATTCCATCAGTTACAAATTTATAGCTAATACTAAACCTTTGGAAACTAAATAACCTCTCTACCTCCCCCCAGTCCCTTAGGCTATGACTACACTGCGGACTAAAGTCGAGTTACGCAACTTGAGCTACGTTAATTGCACAGCTAAAGTCGAGATGGCTTAACTTGACTTTTGGTGCTGTGTATATATAGAAGGAAGTCGAAGGAAGAACACTCTTCCTTCGACTTCCCGTAGTCCTCGTAAAATGAGGGTTACAGAAGTTGGAGTAAGAAGCCCGTTGTTTCAAAATTATTTTGAAATAATGGGTTTGCTGTGCAGACTCTCACTCTTATTTCAAAATCAGTGTGCAGTATAGACATAACCTTAGAGACTATCACCAAAGAAAAGATTAACTCAAAATGATCCTTAGTGCCATTGTAAGTTTTGGTAACCCTTATGTTTTTCTAGGGACAGCCAGCTTTATTGTCTCTCTGCCATCCTCTACAGCCAGAAGAATTAATTTGAAAATCACTCCTAGAAAGTTCTGTTGGGTTGTTGCTGTTGATGTTTACAGTTTTTTCCTCTTGATTGTCCTTTCAGAAAAACCTGTGATAACCAGTGTTTACCAAACAGGGAAGTAACTGATTCAGATTTGTATATCTGCATTTTGAACTGCTAAAGACAATGTTACACTTATTGTGAGCTTTTCAATAGTGCATCTGATGCCTTATTATAACAGTGCTAGTGTTCTGTACAGGTGTAAAATAAAACAATTGTAACATTGATCTTTTGTTGTTGTTGTTGTTTCTTCCTTTTTTTGAGACTGCATATAACAGTGTTAGTTTTCTCTCCATGCTGCCAAACACCACATCTGGTTAAAAGGATGGTTTTCAGTAACATTCCTCCTTCACACCTCAGTTTAAGGCATGATCCCATATGACTCAAGTCGATGGGAATTATCTCACTGATTTCAATGAGAGTATGAGTAGCCCAGCACAAAGAGAAGTGCATATAACATGGGTCATGCCCTGTAACATTGCTTCCAACATGGCTTGCCCAGACGTAGAAGTAGGGTCCTCTCGTATAGCTTTTACTCTACCAAAAACAAATAGGGGTGCTACTTCTTGAGTTAGCCTCACCTTGGGGACAGGGACTGTTTTCTTCGTATTGTTGTCCCTTTTTTACCCAAGTTGTTACTCAAAGTTTGGTGCCATGAGAGATGTTCCAGTTGGGAGTTGAAATTGACAATAGGTAATTCTTTGATGTTTCTGTGAATGCGGAAGGAGTCAAATATCAGAAAACAGCTTCTTTTTCTCAAGAACACAGTCTGCACCCTTGACCCAAAAACCTTTTCCCTAGGTTTCTTCCAGGATCAGACACTGTGCTTTCAGCTACCCCTTCCAGCTGTCACTCTTCCCCCTTTTTGTCTACTCTGTCCCCTCACACTCACCCACAACTTTACTTAGCAAAAGCTCCAGGGTGGATTTGCATATTCCTTTTACCTTTATCTTGAGCAGGCATTTATCCTCACAGTTACATTTTCAGTCTGAGTTCACACCTATCAAACTCAATCAGGGGTGCCATTTCAGATTTTGGTGTGGGGGTGTGACGTGCATGCCTGTGGTGGGGGGGGGAAGGGTGTGAAAGCATAGGGACAGAAGCTTCAGCAGTGTTACTGAGCATGTTCAGTATAAGCCAAGAACCAAATGGGGAGGGGGAACCAACCCCATCTTCCTTCCCCCCCCCCACTTCTCCAGGGGCTACCAAAGTACTGGAAAACGCTACTTTTCTGGCAGACAATTTAGCAGTTAGCTGTCAGGAGCACTGTATCTACTTCCTATATAAAAGAAAGGAAATTAAATAAATATTACCCACTCAGCTCTTTCATTAACATATTCTGACATCTTGTAGCAAGTCACTTAAGGAACACTGGTTAGCCTTACAATTTTAATGTTTATTCTTACTTTGTTACTAACTCTGTGGAGAGAGAGACCCCCCCATCAGGACTCCTTGGCTCTATCTTGGGGAATAGTGAGTTACAGCAAGGGGCAGATACATTTCAACTTTATATAAGAACGGCCATACTGGATCAGACCAAAGGTCCTTCTAGCCCAGTGTCCTGTCTTCCAACAGTGGCCAATGCCAGGACCTTCAAAAGAATAAACAGAGGAGGCAATACTCATGATCCATCCCCTGTCACCTGTTCCCAGCTTCTGGCAAACAGAAGCTAGGGACACCATCTCTGCCCATTCTGGCTAGTAGCCATTTATGGACCTATTCTTCGTGAACTACTTTGTTCTTATTGGAACTCTGTTATAGTTTGGGCTTTTCCTGGCAAAGAGTTCCACAAGCTGATTGTAAAAAAAAATACTTTATTTTGTTTTAAATCTGCTGCCTATAAATTTAATTGGGTCAGCTCTTTGTGTTATGTTAGAATAAGGAAATGTTATTTATTCCTTCACTATTTTTCCACACTCCACATGATTTTCTAGATATCTAACATATTCCCCACCCTTTAGCTATTTCTTTTCCAAGGTGAAAAGCCTCTATCTTGCTAATCTCTCCTCAGATGGAAGTTGTTCCTTACCCCCTAATAATTTCTGTTGCCCTTTCTGTACCTTTTCCAAATCCAATATATCTTTTTTTTTTTTTTTTTTAAGATGGGTTGACCAGATCTGTATACAGTATTCAAGATGTGGGCATACACTGACTTTATGCAGAGGCAATATGGTATTTTGTTTTATCTATTCCTTTCCTAATTATTCCCAATATTCTGTTAGCTTTTTAGTTTTTAGACTACCAGTGCACATTGAACAGATCTTTTCATGGAACTACTCACAATGATTCCAAGATCTTTCCTGAGTGGTAATAGATATTTTGTAGCTATAGTTAGGATTATATTTTTCCATGTGCATTACTTTGCATTACTTATCAGCACTGAATTCCATCTGCCTTTGTATCACCCAATTACCCAATTTTATTAAATCTTTTTGCAGTCATCTTTGGATAAGTGCCCGTTCACCCCTTTTTCAAGAACATTTGTAAGTTTAACACAGTAATCCAAATGCAAATCCCAGCAGCACAACACTCATACCTACTATTCCCTCCTCCCTATCTTTTTAATGGAGTACCCAGCAAAGTTTTCATGATGATCTAACAATCATTCAGTTATGGGAATGCCCAGTCTTTTGTTATTCTGGATCACCTGCCTCCCTCTTTTTATAACAAACTCCCTGCCCCAAAGGCAAAGCTGCAAGCAGCTCAAACTCTGTTGCATTTAAAAACTGCCTCTGGAGTCAGAGCGTGGCCTTTAAGCAGACCTCGAGTATGAAATCCAGGGCATTCAAACTAATGGGGAGGGGGCCTATTGCCCCCCTAGCAATGGCACCGTTGATCTCAATTAGGTTTTAACTCAGGGTTAGAGCAAAATATGACCTGGATCTGGCTCACCCAATATGTATTTCTGTCCCACTCAACTGATGAGTGGAGTGAGCATACTTACAGCCAGCAGCGCAGACAGTGTGTGTTCAGCTGTCCCTCCCCCCTCCTAGTTCTGTCCTACAGCAGAACTGCCCCCAGGACTCTCCTGCTAGCTGTGTGTGGGAGGAGAAGGGGAGATGATGAGAGGGGAGTACTGATACCAGTGTGTCCCCTTGCCCCTGTACTCCATCTCTGCAGAGCAGCAGCAAAGGAAAGGGGACACAGAGGAAAGCTGCTCTAGTCTGAGGTGTGAATGGTGAGTGTCTGGAGCTGTCTGTCTCTGTCTCTTTCTCTCATACACACACCCACATCCACAGTTTGTCATGCACTCAGTCTCTGTGGCATGCTCATTGTGCCTCACCCACAATGTGCCACACACTATCACACAGTCTGTCTCTCACTCACACTCACACAGTCTCTTTCATACATACACTCATTCACTCTAGCCCCCAGCTTTGCCACTTCTACCTGGAGCTGGCCCCTGAGAACATCCCAACATTCTTAGAGTGGACCCCCTGCAAATATTATTGCTATCCCTTTTTTAACTCAACCCATGTTTCCACCCAGCTCATAATGTGATGCGGTGTAATCCTTGATTGGAGTTCTTGGCTACTAGCATTTCCTATAAGCTGTGTACTTGTGCCGCTGATCAAGAGAAATTCAAATACTACCCAGATGATTAGCAGAGTGTGCTCAGCTAGGTTTTGTGTTTCTATTGGTGCTACATGTGCCTCAGTGCATATAAAAATATAGTCTGCACCTGGATGGAAAAGATTAGAGGGAATGTTGTTGGCTACTACTGCAATAGACATCATTATAGCAATCCCTGATGTAATTCTGACTCTGGGAGAATTGCGCTAAAGTTACATTTAGCACATCCTATGGCAATTAAGGGTTAAAGCAGATGGTGTATTTATACGTATGACAAGCCATCAACTTAAAGACCTTGAAAGCTTTTTAGTGAGAAACAAATACTAAGTTCACTGCTATTGCTCTTAAAGGGCTGTTCATCTAACTCTGGTCGCTTTTTTACATTTGAAGGACTTCTCATAATGTATGCTATTAAATGGAACTCTTTATTTTCTGAGCATAAGTGCTCCAAGGTCAGAAACACTGCAGACTTCAGTGACGTCAACCATCTCTTTTTCCTGTCTGAAATAATGGATGTGATTAATTTGCATCCTTTTAATTAAAAAAAACAAGACAAAAAAATCTTGTCTTTTAAAAAAGAATCTGGTTAATATTTATTTTTTACAAATATAGAAATGTAATACTATTTTCTGGACACTTGGTCAAATAATGGACATTCTTATTAGATTTTCAATGTGAAGATTAGAAAAAAATGCAATTAAAATTTTAATATTGTGAATCTGCAGAAGTGCATGCAATTTTCTGCTCACTTCTAGGAAGATTTTTTTCCACCTTTAAAGATGCTACTCCACATGAGTATTCTGAGCCATTCAGCTGAAATCAATGGGGCTTCGCATATGAGCTCACCAAATTGAGTAAGGGAGTTGGAATCGGACCAAAAGTATTTTCCAAGACAATGGTCCATTTTTTCCCACCTTTACAATCAGTAGTACTTTGCTCCCATTGGAATGTAGGGGGACTACTCAAGAAGTAGCATGAATAGTGACTGCTAACTGTTATAGAGAATTTGTCACCAGCATATTTCAAAATGCTTTACTCAGGAAACAAGTATATACATTCCCATTGTACAGATGGGGAAAACAAGGCACAGAAAAGTGAAGTGATTTACCCATGGTCACCGAAGAGGCCAGTGGCTGAGGCAAGAATAGAATCCAAGCCTCCAGGGAATAGTCCTGAGGTCTATGAAAAAAGGTATCATAAGATGCCCTAAAATACCTAAATTCAAGAATAGCAGTTATTTGCAATTTTTATTAAACTTTGTATTATGTTTTAGAGCATTTTGAATAGTAAATACTTCCTAGCAAAATCAGCCCAAATAATTTTGTATCTTCCTCTAATCTATGATCCTTAAACATGGTCCACAGCTAACTGCAGATTTGCAGGACTCTACAAATTGTGTCTAGCTAAAACTTGCAATGAACCTGTGATTAAGTTTTTCGTTGGTATTATGATGATCTAATATTTTTTTAAATATCAATTTGCAATCATTCCAGTAGTAAAACCTGCATTTTTACATCAGCACATAAAGCTTCATTGTTCTGATAAGTCTGTGCTTTGATGGATTTGTACACAAAGAAACTCGGCTATTGTTGAATAAAATATTTCCAGAAGCAAAATTGATCTGAGTCCCTTTTGTAGAGAGAAAAATCAATTCTTCCCATTAAAAGTATCTAAAATATGTTGTACAGCTAGAAATGTAAATAAACTCTCTTACGAGTCCCCTACTGCAGTCTACCTGTTAACAAAACAACACTGAGCTAGTCTCTTTATAGTGAAAAACAATGAATTCAATTCAAATAAAATATAAAGCAATATCTCCCAATCAAATCAAAGCAACTACATTGGAATATTAATAATGCAAAGTAGCTTCTCTGGTGTTTTGGTATTGCCCTCTTCAAGGATTAATGGTGCACTCAGGAAGAACTGGTAAGATTGGTGTAGAGAGGTTCAGGTGGAGAGTAGGAAGGTAAGTGTCATGAAGTGGCTTGATGTAGGATGAATTTTGAATAACTTTATTGGCTCCTTTCTTAGAACTGACCATCATACCTTTGACCATTGTGAGCTTATAAGGTTCAGGATAAAAGGAGATAGAGAATTTGTGTCAGGCTGAAAGTTTCTGACAAGAACTAAATCTCCCAAATTGAAACATGTGGTCTTGGCATGTCTGCTCATTCCAGTTTTTATAATGAGTTTTGCTTCATTGTCTTGTTGACATAAAGGTTCATCATCTGCTCTTATCTCAACTTGTGGCACTTTTGCTCCTTGCTGTCTGCTAAACAGGAAGGTGGCTCCATGCCAGCTGAACAGTGGGGAGTGGCTCAATAATTATGGAGGTGTGACAGGGTGTGCATACCCCAGACTGAGCCAGGAAGGGTTAAAACCTTGTTGGGCAGAGGAAGTCCCGCCCCTCGACACAGACTGGGCATGCTCCAAATGCTGGAGCAGTTTAAAAGAGAGTAGCTCAGGTCATTCTGGGCTGGCCACCAGAGAAGGACTTCCTGCAGGAGCTCCAGAGACACACCAGCCAGAGACCCAAGAGAATGCTTTGAGCTACCAGTGCTGGAGAAATCCCAGGGGGAGGCAGCTGCAGGGGAACCAGAGTATCCAAAGCCCCAGGGAGGGTGCTGGAGTGGTATCTCCCACCCAGTGGGCTCACTGTGTTTCAGTCAGATTTCCTACTGCGTGAGTGGTAGGCATGGGCAGCATGTCTGTAAGGCAATGGAAGGCACTGTCTTCCCACACAGGGGCCCCAGTCTTGCCGCCTAATGCTGGGGCTGTGGTGGCTTCTTTGCCACTCAGAGCCCTGGGTTGGGATCCAGTGGAGCAGGTAGGCCCTGGTCCCCCTACCAGGACTGCTGACCCCTCATTGACTCTGGCCATTAGGCTGTGCTGCCCTATAGGGAGGACTGTTGCCATTGATTTTGGTTGCCACTGACTTTAGCCATTAGGCTGGACTGCCCTGGACTAAGGGCCATCTTTACAGACTGATAGAGGTTGCCGATGACCCAGCAGCCAACTAGGCAGCATCCACACCACTGGATACCTGCATCCCAAGGGATGGCGTGTGCGTACCCCATGATAGGAGGATACAAATAACTCCTGTTTTATGTCCAATCCATCAGCTTCTGCACTTCATGGTACTTTGAGTGTTTGCATAAAGCTCTCAACTTCTCCATTGGCCTGTGGCCAGAGCAGAGTAAGATTACAATGTCTGGGACCGAGATATTCTTCAGGGCTTGCAGTTCATCCAGTTTGCAAAGGAGGACCATCATCAATTTCAATAATAGGTGGTATGTCATAGGCTGACCATCTTGTTTAGCTGCATAGACAGTAGTAGTGCTGACCATTTCAATTTTGGGGTAATGAGAATAGCTGTCTATAACAACCAGTAAATATTTTCCATTAGGGAGATCACAAAAATTCATGCTGTCCACAGTGCTTTGGACAGAGGAGATACATGTAGTGGAGTAGTGTGATTTTTCCAGTACTGCTACTTGAGATATAGCCTACAGGACTTAATGCAAGTTTCAGTAGGGTTATCAATCCCAGGGAGCCAGACTTCTTATCTGAGTGGGGATTTTGTTTTTACCAATCCCTGGTGACTTGGTTAGGCCGTAAGCTCACCTTTAATGTGGGCAAACAGTCATAGAACAGTTTGTGTTTCAGAAATCAAATTCTGTAGGCTACACAGAAGTTCTTACCATTGATCATTTTGAATTATTTGGATGACCTTTTGGAGACATATGTCAGACTCTGCTCTTATGTGTTGTAATGGGAGAACTTTTAGGAATGGTGACTGAAAGGAGGAAGTTTACATGTGCTTTTGCTTTCTCTGGAGTGTTGTGATTGTTTCCCATTTGGGAACTAGGGTGCTGCAGAAGTAGTCAGCAGAATTGTCCTTTCCAGGAAACTTTGTGTTCATAACCTTGTAGTCTGAGCATCTATCGCTCAATGAGAGCTGGTGGATAAGGGGGATTGTTGAAAATAGCAGGGTGTGTGATCAGTCAGTTCTCAGGGTTTGTGACATCTGCCTATATAACAATGGGACCATCCCCAAGATGCAGCAAGAGCTTCTCTTTCTGTCAGAGTATTGTTGTTCAGTGAGTGAAAGAGCTGTGTTGGCATAAGCAATAATGTAAATGTGACCATATTGATTAAGCTGTGTGAAAACTGCTTCTAATTCAACAGGGCTGGAATTTACTAAAAGTTCCGTTCTTTTTGTGGAATCAACATATGACATGATCTATCACACTTAAGGGATTTTCTTAATTCCTTAAATGCATTTTGATGTTCTTCTGATCAAACTCATATTTGATCTTTCCTGGTTAAACCTCTCTGAAGCTGCACGATATCTGCTAAGCTTGGAACGAATCTGCCATTACAATTTGTAAGTCCAAGCAGGCTTTGAACTGCAGTGAGGTTTGTGGCACTATGGCATGAGAAATTACACTTCTCTTCCCTTTCACTTCCTTCACTTTCTTAGTATCCACTGACGTGCCATCTTTGGAGATTGTGTATCCAAAAATTAAAATGTGGGTTTATTGTAGTCACATTTATCTGGATTTAACATGAGATTCAGCCCACTGCAGTCATTCAAAAACAGCTGCTAGTTGAGTGTCATGTTCTTCAGATTTAGTGTCACATACTAGTGTCATCACTCACATTGAAAACTCCAGGGATTCCAGCTAGCACCTCACGTATGGTGTTTTCAAATATTTCTGCAGAGGAAGAAATGCCAAAATGGAGTCATTTATTGCTGCTGTAGACCCACCTGTGGCATGAAGGTTGTTATGTACCTTGACTCAGGATGGAGATCGAGTTCATGGTATTCTGGTGTGTCATGAAGTTTGGAGAATAATTTTGCTCCATTGAGTTCTGCAATAATGTCACCTACAGTGATGGTGATGAGTCACTCATGCTTGACAGCCCAATTGGGTAAACACAGATACACACAAATTTGGATTTTGCCTGGTCACTTTGGTTTCTGGGCCCCTACTGTAGGGAAGACCGTTGCTGTTGGGCCTTGCACCTGCTCTGTGATGTCAAGGTCTTCCAGGTGTGCCAATTCTTCTTCCACTAGCTTACTGACATGAAAACTAATGC
Source organism: Pelodiscus sinensis (assembly GCF_052426305.1). NCBI lineage: Eukaryota > Metazoa > Chordata > Testudines > Trionychidae > Pelodiscus > Pelodiscus sinensis. The sequence goes on from NC_143053.1 coordinate 31,614,536, forward strand.
TTCTGTGTGGTAGACCTATGAGCTGAACCATATCATCAGTCTAAGTGCGCTGGATATGTCCAGTTCATGGCTTTTGATGTGAAAATGTGGATATTAAAGGCAGGAGAAATAGGCTTTGTAGTGCAATAACCACTTAATGTCTTTATTCAAGCCCAAGGTAAACAGAGTCAAATTTGTAGATGAATTCCAGTTCTGCACACTCTCTCTGTAATTGGGTGGTGTAATTCCTTTGGAATTACAGAGAGACTGGGATTCATCTACAAATTTGACATTATGTACTATCCCTTATGAGACTGGAGGAGTTAACTTATCCTGTGAGGCTGTACCATTTGGATCACCTGAATCTGCCCTGGTGCACTTGCTGTGACATAACTAATTGGTATCTGTGACATTAATCATCAGGTACATTGATCTGGTAACATTCCTATCCTGAAATACAAAATGAGCTGAAAATACATCACAAATTATTAATGCATCTGGATTTCCTTAGCCATATACTTATAGGCCTGGCCTATACTAGACCAGGCAGGTTGGTTTTGCGTAGCTAGAATCACCTTATTTAAGCTGAACCGTGGCAGCATCCACACAGCAGGAAGCCAACAGCAGCAGATCCTCCTGTCAGCTTCCCTTACTCCTCACAGAACGACAAGTGCCAGATGCTGGCAGGAGCTACCCTCTGTCCGACCCACTAAATCAAATGCTAGAAGATCGACCTCATCTTCTTACTAATATAGACATGTCCTTACTGCTCTCAGTTGGAAAAGCAGTTTCTGTGAAATGGTGTTAAGCACTCTTTGTCCATCAGACTCACTGATGTACCAGCATCAGTTAAAACTTCTGTCTTGTATCCTTGTATGATAATGTGGTGTCATGGTTGAATAATGTGCTTAGAAGACTTTGTTCTTTTGGGGGAATACTGTGAAGACACAAAAGTCATTTTCTTCCAAGGTGTCAGCTTCAAGCATATTCACTCCATCTTGATATCTTCTTTTGGAAATTTGTCTTCACCTAGGCTGGAATAATAGGTATACAGACTTTTGCTTAGCAGTCTGGTTTTCCACTGCTATGAGAATTCCTTTTGCTGGGCAATCATTTTGGTGTCGGTATAAAGATCCCACATTTGTAGCATTTTACATTTGTCACCTTTGTGACCAGAGCCTGAGCTTTCCTGGGTTGACTATGGTCTTAGGAATGGTCACCCTTGATTTCCGATTGAGTTCTTAGTGTGGGGCAACTCATACAAAAGCGCAACTCAATGTAAGCTGGCAGGGGGACAAGCGAGCTAAGGGTTGGAGGTAGGTTTCAAAGGGGCAGTGGAGCCCAGGGTCAGCTGGGGACTCCCCAGCTGATCCTGGGCTCAGCGTGGCATTTCCCTAGAACCTGGGGTCAGTTGGGGACTCCCCAGCTGATCCTGGGTTCTGGGGAAATTCCACAGGGAGCCCAGGATCAGCTGGGAGTCCTCAGCTGACCCTGGGATCCATGGCAGCTGCCCCTTTGAAATGCCAGAAGCAGCGTTTTAAAGAGGCAGCTGATCCTGGGCTTCCCGGGTTTTGGGAAAATGCCGCTGGATTCCCCAGCTGACCCCCGGCTCCACTGCTGCCCCTTTGAAATGTTCAGAGGCAGCTGTGCGGCGCTGCCACTTTGACGTACCCTTTCCCTCCCCCCTTTGCAGCCTCTGAGGCAGCAGGAGGGGTGGGGAAGTCGAATAGTCAAAAGACTTTCCGATAAGCAAATGCTTATCGGATAGTCGACTAGTCCAGTGTTTCTCAACCTTTTTTTTATAAAGTACCCCTTTTTTAAAAAAAATTATAAGTACCCCCAGTACCTACAGTCTTCAGACACATTTTTTTTTATCATTGCAATGTATTTGTTTAAACAACTTAATCATAGCTGGGCAGGCAATGAAATATTTGGGTGTAAAAAGAACAAAAATAATAAAGCACTGTAAAACTTACAACAAAAATTCAATTTTCTCCAAATTTCAGTTGTGTTGATGTACCCCTCAGAGTTCTCATGAGTACCCCTAAGGGTACTTGTATCACTGGTTGAGAAACACTGGACTAGTCTGTAAGCTCCCAAGTTCAGACTGACTACCTGATGCAAATTGGAGAATATGCCACTTTCAAAATGACTGCCACCCCATTCTTGGTTGCTAGAGCAATATGTAATCACTGCCAACTGCTAATTACAGAATGGCAGTGAAACTGGCTTCTATGGGCAACATATAATCTATACATTCAACAGCTAGAAAGAGCTCATACCTTTTTCCCCTTTTGTTGTTTTCTGTTCATTTTTTGTTTTGTTTTCTGGTTCTTGTTGATCCTTGTCACCAATATTGTCCTAACTGATTAGGAGTTTCTGGAATGAATCACACAGATTATCTTTATAATTTTAAAACAGATTCCATAGACTGCTTGTTTAACCCTATAGCCCACCAAACATAGCATGCATCTTCTCTGTTTGTAGCTCACCACATTCCCCAGTCAAAAACAAATCTTGGGATGGACCAACGTGACTCTATACTCTACGCTATACTCTAAGGCAGTGGTTCCCAAACTTTTTGCCATCATGCCCCCTTTTTGATTTTTGAGACACCCTCATGCCCCTCTCCCCAAAAATAGCAGCAAAACTTGATGAGAGAAAAAAAGGAACTGACTGGGGCAGCAAAACTTGATGGGGAGGGGTTGGGTCACCTTGAGCCCCCCCAGACTTTCTTCACGCCTCCCCAGGGCGGCACGCCCCCCAGTTTGGGAACCCATGCTCTAAGGCTACGTCTACGCTGCCATGCTCTTTTGGGACACTAGAGTATCCCAAAATAGCTATCCCGCATCTTCACAGCAAGCCCGTTATTTTAAAATATAATGGGCTTGCTATTCCAACGTCCCTGTAAATCTTATTCCACGAGGAGTCAGGGATGTTTTGGAATAGCGGGTTATTTCAAAATTTGGCTTTGTGTAGACAGTGCCAAATTACCAAATAAGCTATTTTGAAATAAGATCGAAATAAGATACACACACAATTTGCGTAGCTCAAATTATGTGTGTATCTTATTTCAAGCTACGGTGTAGTAAAGACACACCCTAAGAGACCTGTAGGGATCACTGGGGAAATAGCAGAGTGGTAGAAAAAATATGAAGAGATTCAATAGTAACAGATCAAATCTCAGCGTACATTCATCCGGAATTAGGAGACAAAGACTTTGGGCCTCTCCTTCAGTAGGGAGCATCCAGTAGTTTCTCTATCACAGAGGCAACCCAAAGAAACAACGGTGAAACACCAAGTTAACTGTTTCTCTTGTTATCTCCTCCCCTCACCTACCTTTCCCAGGGGACAAATATTCTACACCAGCCCTTTACCAAGTGCTAATGTTTAATGCTGTACTAATTCAGTAGTACTAGCCAGCCTGGAGCAGGGAAGAGAGTCAAGACACCACCCATTCTCTGTTCCTGACCCAGCTACACCTATAGAGCACACCCACTCACAGATTAGCGATCCAGGAATACATGAAGTAGCATTTGCCCCCTTACTCCCCTGAGTATCGTTGTAAAGGTGAGCCAGTCTCCACTCTCAGCTTTTTCAAGGAATGCTTCCAATTATCCCTCTCCTCCTTGTTCCTTTAGGCCAGAAGGTGACTGGCAAGGGGTTTAAACATGGAGGGAGGGGAAAGGGAGAGAGAAGGGGAAATAAGAGGTCTCTGCCAGCTGCATGAATGAAGACTCTGGCCCTGAATTTTTAGCAGCATGTTAGTTAATGTAGTTTCACAGTGCCGATAGGGTCACAGTATTGCTTTTTGTACCTTGATGTTAGTTTCTGCTTAACCTCCATGCCCAAGCTATGCCAAACAGTGCAACAAGATATTGTCCATGTTGGCTTGCAGATGCAGTCTCTCTAATCCCATGCAATGTACAAAGTCCCCCAAAATAAAGCCAAATCACTGCATGTCATCATATGGCACTGTTGTCTTTGACCTCGCGAAGCACACATGAGTGTAGAGCGGAAGCTATGATGAGGAAATATAACTGTAGCTAATAAACCATCTTGTTAGTCTTTAAAGTGCTACATAGTCCTGTTTTTTGTTGTAGCTAGCCTAGTGTATCTAAAGAGAAAACAGTGCTTTGGGGATTTGAAACATCTTTTCACTTCTAGTTCCCCGCAGCACAAGCTATTGATGATAATCTCGGCAACAAAGGGGGTTAGAGACAAAATCAATATTTGACTGTGCTGGAATGCTTCTCAATCTGGCTGCTGTTTAAGTGGCTTGTACAAACCTTTCAAACCATATTGCCAACAGACTGAGGAATTGTATTTGTAAAACATTGGAAGATAATTAATAGAGAGTTTAACCCCAAGAACTGTGCAACCTGCCAAATCAACTTCATTTATCATATGGCCGCATCTGATGGGCTCATTCTGCAGCCCTTACATTAAGTTGTGCTCTTATATGATACACTGGATACACTGGGAGGAAGGGTTGCAATAGCTCAGCAAAGGCCTAATTCTGCAATAAGAGAGAGAGAGAGAGCAGTGATTGTGTCCAGCCTTTAAGCAAAGATGGAGGGATACAAAGAACCATTTCCTTTACATCCTCACACAGGGACTGGACAGTTCCAGTCCTGGAGCTCAGGGAAGCCGAGAGGCTCTGCAAGCCCCAGGCAAAGTATGTGTAGGGGTCTGGTTCTGCACTGCTAGACTGGGTGGGGGCCTCAATCAGAAGGCGGGGGGGAGCTGGGTCTAGCCAGCCCTCAGTGCCACCTAGAGTATGCAGTGGAGCACCCTCGCCTTCCCAGGTAGCACTAAGAGCCGCCTGGAGTGCATGGCACAGAATGTAAAGGGCTTGGTAGCCCTAGGCCCCTTTGAACTACCAGCCCCGGGGCAACTGCCTTTTTTGCCGCCCCATTAGTGGGCCTGAGGATAGTACAGGGCTCATGCCATGAGCTACCCACAAGGGACAGGGAGGAGTGGAGAGGAGTGACTGCTGGAAATCTGCATGTGGGAATGCCTCTCCCATTCTGAAGGGGTACAGCAGCAGAGGCGCCATTTCTCAGCAGGCTGGGGGCTCTCTGAGGCACACTGCACAAAGAAGTGGAAGGGGGAGCACTCAGGCATCATATACTCCCCCTCTCCCAGGCTTCTGGGCCCTAAAACCTGCATGGAGCATATAAAAGCAGAAAATTCGTGTTCTCCCCAGCTGCTCCTGTGCTCTTCTCCAGCACTGAATTCCCAATGCCTGCCCCAGAGATCCCTGCTGCCAGCTTGCCTTTGCCAGTTCCTCCTTTTCTCCCAGCTTGGCTCCCTCAATGCATCTGGTCCCCTCCACCTTGCTCCACACCCCCTTGCTTGTTGAGTGGGTTTCCGCCGCCATCCCTCAGCCCGCTTGTCCCCCTGCCCAGCTGCTGCTCACCAGATTCTTTCTTTCTAGTCCTCCTCTCACTCTCCAATGCTGCTCGCTGCAGTCCTGCTCTCCCTACTCAGTCCCCCCCACCATGGGTTTTGTATGTGATGAGGGAGGGAGGACAAACAGGGAGGTGGGGCAAGGAGATGAGGAAGGCGTGTTTCCAGCGGGGGTAGGGGGAGGAAGGTTCAACATGATGGGGAGGAAACCCTGCCAAGTGCGGGGTGAGAGTACCCATCTCACTCCTGGCACTCTTGTTAACTCTCCACTTTTGCTCCCCAGTCTGTGTCTATAACTCCACCCACCAAAGTCTGTAAGGGTATGTCTACACTATCTCGCTAGTTCGAACTAGCGGGGGTAATGTAGTCATCCGCACTTGCAAATGAAGCCCGGGATTTGAATTTCCCGGGCTTCATTTGCATGAAGCCGGCCGGCGCCATTTTTAAATGCCGGCTAGTTCGGACTCCGTGCCGCGCGGCTACACGTGGCACGGACTAGCTAGTTCAGATTAGGCTTCCTAATCCGAACTAGCTGTACACCTCGTTCCACGTACAGCTAGTTCCACGTACAGCTTCCTAATCCAAACTAGCTAGTCCGTGCCACGTGTAGCTGCGTGGCACGGAGTCCGAACTAGCCGGCATTTAAAAATGGCGCCGGCCGGCTTCATGTAAATGAAGCCCGGGAAATTCAAATCCCAGGCTTCATTTGCAAGTGCGGATGACTACATTACCCCCGCTAGTTCGAACTAGTGGGGTAGTGTAGATATACCATTCGTGTCCTTTTAATCCCCAGAGCAGGGTGTCCAAATGGTCAAAGTCTGTAATTCACCACAACTTGTGGGGTAGTGTTGCCCAATGGCTACAGCCAAATGACTTGCACTCTACTTGCAGGGTAGTGAAGTTCATTGGTCCCAGTTAACAGCTCACCCCTCCTCATGGGGTAGTGTGACCCAGTGGACACAAATCTCTAACTTGCCCCTATTTGCAGGCCAGTGCAGTTCTATAGTCCCAGTCAATTACTTGCCCCAACTCGTAGAGTGGTGAGGGACAGAAGATAGGGAAAAGGTTTACATCCCCCAGCAGGGGGGGTCTAGGCCCTCCCACTCCACCGGATCCCAGACCAGGGCCCTGTTAGTAACTTCATCCAAAACACACTGACTCCCCAGTGTTGGCTCATTCACCATGTAGCTGTTGCCTTCCCTGAGCTACTTGCTGCTACGGCTGTCTCAGCTCTCTGATGGATCTCTGGCTCCCCTCCTTCATCTGGGATCTGGCTGCTTCTGCTTGCTTCCGGAACAACCCACAAGGTCTCTGGGAGCATCTGACCTCCAACCTCAGTGTCTGGGTCATTGCTGCAGTTTGCCTTGAGTTGGAAAGACACGTCCTCTCCCTCCATCTGCCAGCCCCAATTGAGCTGAACTGCTCCTTCTTATAGCTGTGCAGCTTGAACATGCCCAGTAAGGCAAAAGGGGTGGGGCTTTCTCAGCCCTCAGAGCTGGATTAATCTGCTGCTGCTCAGTGCAGGGAGAGTGTGCCCCCTCACTGCGGAGAAGACACGGTGATCAATATCTGGGGGCCAAATGAGGAGGGGGGAAATGGTAGAGGAAGACAAGTAGCATGCAGTCCACATGAGTGACAGGGCAGGCAGGGCCGGATTAAGGGGGGGGCTAGCCGGGCAGCTGCCCAGGGTGCCAACCTATGGGGGGAGGCGCCTGAAGGCAGCTGTAAGGGGCATTGCACGCCTGGCCATGCAACGCCCCTTACAGCTGAAATCAGGCACGCGCCTGGGGCCAGGGGCCACGTGGCACCCCTTACAGCTGCAATCAGGCGCCGTGCACCCGATTGCAGCTGTAAGGTGCACAGCACGCCAGGGGGCAGGTCCAAGCATGCACCATGCACCCGGGGGCGGAGCCGTGCATGCGTCGTGCGCCCGCTGCCCAGGGCGCAGGAATGGCTCAAGCCGGCCCTGAGGGCAGGACCTGGGTAGCGAATGGGTGGAGTGTGGGCAGGGCTGTGGGCAGAAGAGGCAGGATAAGGAATTAGCCTCCTGAAGCAGAAGCTTCACCCACTTCCCATGCACCTTTCCCTGGCAACCGGTTGTACACCATTTTCAACATAGGAAAGTGGCCTGAGCCTTTAACTATTATTTTAATCTGGACAACTGAACATAACAGTCAATAGGCTATGGACATTGCCATATCATCTGTGAGAAGAGGAGACCTACATTCTGTAGTATGTCACAGGTAAAACTATTCTGTCTCAAAGGAAAAAATACATATGTATCACTGGTGTAATCTTTGCATTGATTTCTGGAATGAAACGTTCCTGCAGGCATGGAAGATTTCCAGCATTGATTTAAAGAGGTGTAAAATGTTATGTATCCAAACAGCTGTCTTTTGGCTTCACATCTGAGGTGACTCAAGATCATACGTTATTTCTACTTGTACTGCTGCCACTTTACATTTTTATCTCAAAGAAAGCCAGAGTGCTTCATAAACAATTTATATATAGCACCACTTAAATGCAACCACTTCTGGGATGGTGGGCAGCATCCAACAAATTCAGGTGCAAGTGAGAGAATTATGAGCTCAGGCGCCAGATTACATCTGTGTCCTTATGAGAGTCAAAGGTTCTTTAATGTCCACATGTAACTCATTTTACAAACTAGCCTCTGAGCATGCAGGCACCAGCTGCCTCCTTCCCTAGGAGTGCTCCTTCCACCTGCTCAGAGCCAGGTGCCCCCCCTCCCCACACTCCAACCTCCTCCCAGGTACCATCCCTACCCCACCGCTTCCTGTCCCGACTCTGCCCTGCTTTGCCTGTTCCTGCCCAGTTCCATTCCCTCCTCTCAGCATGCCCCATCCCCAGTCCTCGCCTTTCTCCCAGGGCCTCCTGCACATCACAGAACAGCTGAGCATGGCAGATGGGAGGTTATGGGAGGGAAGTTGATTAGTGGGACCATTGGTGGGCAGGTGTCACTGCAAGGGAAGGGGGGGAACTGGCTGCCATTGGATGCTAAGAACTTAGGCTACATCTATACTGCGCTCTGTTGCTCAAGAAAATATGCAAATGAGGCAAAGTGGTGACTATTGCCATGCCTTATTTGCATACTTAATGAGCCACCATTTTTGTACAAGAGGGGCTTTTCTCAGGCAGAATGGCTCTTGCGCAAAAGCCCCTTGTGCAAAAATGGTGGCTCATTAAGTATGCAAATGAGGCATGGCAATAGTCACCGCTTAACCTCATTTGCATATTTTCTTACACAAGAGAGCGCAGTATAGATGTAGCCTAAGTTCTTAGCGTCCAATGGCAGGCAGCTCCCCCCCTTCCCTCGCAGTGACACCTGTTGCATTCAGGCAGTGGAGGACCAAGGTGGAAAGTGAGTACTTGAGTCAAGGGCCTTTATGTAAAACGCTTGACTAGCAGCTATATTCTGTTTAAAAATAGTACAGGTTGGACCCCCCTGGTCTGGCACCCTTGGGACCTGAACCATTCCGAAAGAGAGAATTTGCCAAATCAGGGAAGGTCCCCTGCCACCAGCCCCACAGGATGCTCCCTCTCCCTGCTGCTGACTCCGCTCTGGCCCCATTGCCACAGGGCTCCAGCTGCTGTAGCCCCACTTCCGCCACTCTCCACTGGAGATCCCTGGGGACAGGGCTTGCCGGCTGCCCCACTTCTGCCATGATTCCCTAGAGATCCCCCAGGATGGTGCTGGCTGGCTGCCCTGCTTTTGCTGCTGGCTACCCTGCTGCTGCCCCACCGGCCCAAGGCTCCCTGGGGACAAGGCTCGCCAGTCCCACTGCTGCCCCGCCTGCCAGGGGTTCCCTGGGGATGGGGCTCCCAGCTGGTACACACTCCCAGGTGCCGGGGCTTTCTGGTCCAGCAACATCCAGGCTCCTACTGGACTATGGATGTTGCTGGACTAGAGAGTCCTGGATTTTGGAGGTTCAACCTGTACATACAAGGTTATGGTTGATACAGACGTAGTAACCCAACTGTAAACTACACACTTTTTGGTATTGATATTGCAGATATCTTACATTAATTCATATGCATGTATGTAACCCACTCATCAGTATATCCTACTAGTCTTGGCCTGTGCCCAATCCACACAGGATGTGAGTCTCTTATAGCCCTCAGCTAGGGAACATGGCTCTATAGCTCATGTTGTAAAGGGTTATGCCATTTGGGTGTGGCAACATAGTCTTTGGTGCTGGCCAAGATGGTGGTCACCACGGCTGTGTCTAGACTGGCCAGTTTTTCCGCAAAATCAGCTGCTTTTGCGGAAAAACTTGCCAGCTGTCTACACTGGCCACTTGAATTTCCACAAGAACACTGACGATCTCATGTAAGATTGTCAGTGTTCTTGTGGAAATACTATGCTGCTCCCATTCGGGCAAAAGCCCTCTTGTGCAAATCATTTGCGCAAGAGGGCCAGTGTAGACAGCACAGTACTGTTTTGCGTAAAAAAGCCCCGATGGCTAAAATGGCGATCGGGGCTTTTTTGCGCAAAAGCGCGTCTAGATTGCCATGGATGCTTTTCCGCAAAAAGTGCTTTTGCGTAAAAGAGTCCGTGCCAATGTAGATGCTCTTTTCGTTAAAACTTTTTCGTTAAAAGCATTTGCGGAAAATCATGCCAGTCTAGACGTAGCCCACGTGTATGTAAAGAAGGATTTGGGCCACCTCCTATTTTAATCAAGACACTATGATCATCCACAATTGTATCTACATCTTTCCATTGGACCTTGGTGAAAAGAAAAAATATTTTGAAAGAATAAAAATCTTTGTCTAAAGACTACACGTTACAAATTAGTGGACTGAGGAGCTAGTTAGCCCATTATCAAGTAAGTTTAGGAATTGTATAAATAACTAGCATGAATAATTTGTCAGGCTGACAGAATGAAATTTTGTGCTCCACAGAGGGGTAGCTGAGTTAGTCTGTAACAGGAAAAACGTAGGTGCTATTAGTCTATTTGTTGTTTTTTAAGTTTTTCCTGAATGTAGTTAGTTTGGCTTTGACAGGAGTGGCTGTTGTGCTACTTGAGATGGAGTTAGAATATATTTCAAAAATAAGTGAAAAATGAATTTAGTCATACAAAAGCAATTGTTTATGGGAGCTTTGCAACTGTTACTTCCATAATAAGAAAACAGCTTACTAATATAATGAATTAATCATTCCTCTGCTAGTAAACCAAACTATAGTCAATAGCAAAGATGATGCCTCATCTTCAAAACAGTGGCCTCTCATCAAAAGATATATTATCTCAACATATTCTGCCCCACCTCTCTTCCCCACCTCTTTTTATCTGACCGATGGGACACCAATTCATTCAACAACAGTGCTTTCTTAAACTAGAAACTATGGCCCCAATCCTGTAGTCACTGATGTCCTTGACAAAGATTTCAATCACACTGGTGTCACAGGATTGGTCCTGAAATCTCTCACACATTGTGTGACACTTGAATAAAAGATCAATCAATAGTTAACTTGAGGATACCCTTTGGGCATAATCAGTTTATGCCAAGCTTTTCCATGGTCTTAAAGCATCCTCAAGCATCCTTTCTGTAACCCACAATGAACTGGCTGACAGGGCACAGACTAGGGAGTATGCTAGTTCATCATAGCAGGCTGTCAGGTTCACTGGGAAGGAAGGCTTTGAAGGGACAACTCTTCAGAACCCTCTCTCGATCATTGCAGATCTACAGCAATCCTTCTCCTCCTATCTCCATTGAATAATTTATACGATCTAAACCGCTGCAAGGAGACAATTACAAGAAAATATTTCCCTGGTGATTTACCATAAAAGATGCTATTTTCTGTAGAAGTGCTGTATAGGAAGGACATTTCTTCAGAGAGGTAAAATTATATCGACATCTTCCTTCTAAGCATGAGTAGAACTTACTAGAAAATGGCTACATCTTCCAAAACAATAATTCAGCTATCAAACTGACACCTGCCTTTTTATTTAAGGTTTGGATTAGTAAAGCTAAGTCAAATGAATATAATCTTTAAGTGGCATGGACCTGTGATTTTAGTATAAAGGATCTGTTCACTGTCCCTTCACCACTTCGCCAGGCGGCGGAAGGGATGCGGTGGTTTATGTAAAGAATTTGGATTGTTGCAGACTTCAGATAAGAAATTCCCAGCACAGAATGAGTGTGTAACATCGTGACTAAATGTGCTACGTCTCCCCTCCAGGGGTTCATCCACACAGGGGATAAGAATCTAAGGGCATGTCTTCACCTGCCATCCTGGAGATTGGTGTTCAACTTAATGAATCCATCCCACCATAAACCTCAGCCTGGACTAGTTCACACAAGAGATCCATTTCCTTAACACTGCAGTACAATTACATGACAAGCACAGTTCCACCACCTTATACCGGAAACCTACTCACCATTATACTTACCTATATGCCTCTAGCTTCTGTCCCAGACACATTACCCAATCGTTTACAGATAGGCCCTAAGATATAACCAGATTTGCTCCAAACCCATAGACAGGACAAACACCTACAGGATCTCTATCAGACATTCTTAAAACTTAAATACCCACCCAGAGAAATGAAAAAACAGATTGGCAGAGCCAGACAAGTACTCAGGCCTTAACTTCTCCAAGACAGGCCCAACAAAGAAACAGCAGAACACCACTTGTCATCACCTACAACCGCTAGCTTAAACCCTTCTAGTGCATCATTAAAAATCTACAACCTATCCTGAAAAATGACCCCTCATTCTCACAGGCCTTGGGGGACAGGCCAATCCTCACCTACAGACAGCCCCCTAACCTCAAAGAAATTATTTCCACCTTTATCATACTCATCTAGGAACCACTTCTGCAATCAACTCCAGTGCCAACTCTGTCCACACATCTACACAAGTGACATCGTCACAGGACCTAACCACATAAACCACCACATCAGAGGCTTATATAATGGCATATACACCAATGCAATCTATGCCATCAAGTGTCAGCAATGCCCCCCTGCCATGTATATTGGCCAAACTGGACAGTCTCTATGACAAAGGATTACTGGAGGCAAATCAGATATTCAAAATGATAACAAACAAAAACCTTTTGGGGAACATTTCAACTTGCCCAGGCACTCACTAGTAGATCGAAAAGTGTCTATATTATTTCAAAGCAATTTCAAAAGCCAGCATGAAAGGGAAACTGCAGAACCTGGTTTCATTTACAAGTTTGACACCTTTAATAGAGGTTTAACCAAAGACCTGACCTGGATGAGCCGCTACATTCCAAACGCTAATGAAGTAAAAAGCCAAGCACGAGGCACTTAGAATACTTAGAGCCCGTTCTATTAGCTTCATTTGGCATGGACACTCTACTTGACAATATTATTTCTCCATTTTTTTCCCTTCTGTTTCTTTGCCATATATCTGGATCATACACCCCTTAACTCCATTCATCTAAAGAAGTGGGTTGTGCCCATGAAAGCTCATGATACTATCTACATGTTTTGTTAGTCTCTAAGATGCTGCAGGACTATTCGCTGTTTTTTCAGTTACAACAGACTATCATGGCTACCCTTCTCACTCTAGAACAGGCCCGTAAATCGACTGTTGAAGGCAGTTTCATCTGGCATCTGTACTTCTCACAGTCCCAAGCAGTAAGGAAAGCTCATGGGAGTATTTTCTCCTATCAGCCTCCCGCAATGGGATCAGAGCCAAGCTCAGCTTAAGGTAAGCCAATTCCAGCTACATATTCTACATAGTTGCATACCTTAAGATGACATCCAGGTCTAATGTAGACCTGGCCTAATACTACCCACAGCTAACATAATTTCTCCTTTAGTTCAAGTTTTGGAGACTTGTGTATTTGAGGGTGAAGGTCTTAGCTCCTATCACCATCACTCACGATACCCTGAAATGTAACTCCTTGTAGGGTGCAGGGTGTTTATTGTTCAGCAACCTGCATGTCTGTAAAGGGAAGAAGAAGATTTAGCCAAGGCCTTTGGACAAATACTACACTCATGGCAAAGTGTTGTGGGATATTTAGCTGTCATGATGAGCAGAAAGGATTGTATGGTCTTTTATGGTCTCCTCTGAAAAATCTGCATAGTCCTTGATTTATTGTCCTCAGAATGGAGAAGATTGCTAAATCTTGTAACTAGTCCCTTCCCTTTCTTTATTATCCATAGACTTTAGCTTTTCTCCAGACTTCAGGCCTTTTGCCCCACTAGATTACTTTATTTATCTTTTCCTCTCATCTTACACCCTAACCTTTTCTTCTCCTTCAGCCTCTCTTCTCTTGCTATTTCTATATTATTACATTACTTACTCATCCTTCACAATCTCTTTGAAAGCATGCGTTGCATGCAAATCCTGCACTTACTATATTACTTCATACACTTCTGTTATCTTGATGAAATAAGTTTGTTTCTTTTGATTTATTAGCTCATTAAACTAATCACCAATAGACTGTAAAATGGCTATTAGTTTATACTCTTTCACAGCACCATTTATTTACCTTTTGTAGCAGTGGCAGAGCATTGAGGAACATGCACACTGCAGAGAAGTTGATTTTTTCCATTGATTTTGCAAGCATTGTGCTGTCTCACAATAGTAACACAGAAGTAAGCCTCAGCTATTTTATAATATTTGGGAAACTTATATTGAGATAAATGCAATCCCCACTTGGAGTTTGCCAGCTTCTGCTACTATAGACTGAGCCAGCAGGGGGTGGAGTTGCATATCCAAGGGACTACAACTGGGGTAGGCCCTGGGGCTGGATGCAGCCCTCAGCTTGCCTGGATCTGGCCCCTGAGGCTCAGGGCTCCCTCCCACAGGCGCCCACTCTGGTGACCCCCACTGCCCCCAACACAGGGCTGGAGCACACAAAATCTGCTAGTTGGGCCTCCCTAGGCTCTGGTGGAGAGGAATGTGGTGAGTGTCTTTCTTACTGACATTGCCCTTGTTTTGTGTTTTTAGTTGGTTGGTTTTTTTTTATTGCTTCTGACTTGTGTGCAGCTCCCGACTGATTTTTTTCTGTGCGTCAGGGGCTCCTGACCCCAAAAAAGGTTCCCCACCCTTTGACTACAATAATAATGACTATCAATGCCCTCTGACACCATTTTTCAGCATGCTGGAGTCAGGGGTGGGATCAAATGGACTAAAAACTCATGCAAAGACCAACAGAAAGCCTTCTGCATGTGGTGATATGAACAGCAGTTTGCTGGGCCAGTGATGAGCCAGGGCTGCCAGTCCTCCCTGTAGGAGGGGATAGTCTGATTTTGAGACCAACTAGTTTCCATTCCGTGTTTGGGCTTTGAATCTGGGAGCTGAGAGAGAAGCAGAACTACTCAGGGAGCCTTTGATTAGTTCCCTCTGCCCACAAAGGAAGTTTTTGAAGTGCTGTGAGATAGGGCAGGCAGTGTACCTCTGTTACTGTAGAGACCAACATACACAGTGTCAGCAATCTAAGAATCGGCCAAGATCTCCACAGGTTTCCAGATCAGAGAGCCAAGAGAGGACCCTTATCCAGGGTGAGGAGACATTGTAAAATGACTCTCTTTTGTTTAAGCCCACCAACATTTTCCATATTCATCCCCAGACTACCACTTGCTTGGGAAGGTGCCAGGAAAAGAACTTGGAAGATTTGTGAGTGTTGGTTGATGGGAAATTTGTTGATGTTAGTATTCATTATTTAACCTTCACTCTTTCCTTCCCTGATCATTTTTCTGCTCCAAATAAAGTCCCCCTTTTCTATAATATTTGTGGAATTGTCATTTGTTTGCTGGCATTTGTGCTGTATTTTATAGCTTCTTGTATCCTGGATTTTATACTACTTCTTGCTAGCAGTGGTAGCATTATTCAGTTTTCCCCAGGGTAGCACCCCTTGGCTACGTCTAGACTGGCATGATTTTCTGGAAATGCTTTTAACGGAAATGATTTCCGTTAAAAGCATTTTCGGAAAAGCGCGTCTAGATTGGCACGGACACTTTTCTGCAAAAGCACTTTTTGCGGAAAAGCGTCCGTGCCAATCTAGACGCGCTTTTCCGCAAAAAAAGCCCTGATCGCCATTTTCGCGATCAGGGCTTTTTTGTGGAAAACAAATCTGAGCTGTCTACACTGGCCCTTTTGCGCAAAAGTTTTGCACAAAAGGACTTTTGCCCGAACGGGAGCAGCATAGTATTTCCGCAAAAAGCACTGATTTCTTACAGCGGCTGATTTTCTGGAAAAACTGGCCAGTCTAGACACAGCCCTTGTGTCTCAGGCACAGTAAGAGTGGAGGTAAAGATCCTGGGTATCACTAAGAATCACCCAAGACCCAACCCACGCAAGGAGAAAGGAGAAGCCAAACCAAGGCCCAGTCTAACTAGGGCAATCAGTCTAAATTACACAACTTCAGCTACATGAATAACTTACCTGAAGTTGACGCACTTACCACAGTATCTTCACTATGGTAAGTTAAGAGCTCTCCAATTGACTCCTTTTACTCCTCTTGTTCTGGTAAAGTATCGGAGGTGATGGGAGAGTGCTGGGAAATTGATTTATCACATCTATCCTATATGGGATTGATCGCTACCTGTTGGTCTGGCCCCTAGTGCAGACATGCCCCAAGTGGTAGATAGGAGCCTGAGACATACTTTTGGGGAGGGGCTACAAAGTGCATGGAAAAGGTTAAGTCAGAAATGTCACTCTCTCAAAGAGACAGAGAAATGGTGAAGTGAGGGATAGAAATTCCTCAAATTAAGTTGTATTCCACACTTAAAGGTGTATTTTGCAAATTGTTAATTCCCATTGACTTCAGTCACGCAGCACCTCTTTGGATAAAGTTCTTTTCCAGCTCGACTGCATTTAAATCTTTTAGAAATTGACTAGCCCGAACTAGAACTTTTCTGAGGCAGAGAGGGTATTACTGGGTAGTGGCGAAAACAGAGCACAATGTGCTTCAGTAATCCTCTGCCAGTGGAAAAGTCCCTAAAGGACTCTAGCTGATGTAACTTGGAACAGCCTTTGGCTAGATCTAGGTCTCTGTGCATTTGAATCCAAAATAATTTCATAAGCAGCATTTTCTATAAGAGCCACTCACTTTCTGGTGAAAACAGTTTTAAAATTCCATTGATTAAGTAGACCATATCATTTCGCTAATCAGAAAAATTATCCTTTAAAAACATATTTATACAATTTGTTCCAAAATATTTTACATAAAGTGACACACAGTAAAATTACTTGTATTCAAGCAAGTTCAATGGCAATCAATCATACAAGCATTCAAATGAACATCAAGTTGATGGAACCCCTGTTAAAAAGAAATACTGTGTATTGGACTCTTTTTATTTACCTTCTTATCTTTAAGGCTTGTTCACATGGGGAGGCATGACACATACCCTTTCCCTCCTCACACGTAGGAGAGGTCACAAACAAACACACACACGTACCTGTATCACACAGTGGGGGTGACTGACTAACCTTCTGCTCCATGGGTGGTGGTTGCAGGTAGGGCTGATGGAGGCAAGCCCCCCTATCCTCACCCCTTTTGCTCAGGCCCTGTCCCCCTAAGTACCACAGACAGGGTGGGAGGCATGTGGCCCCAGTCTCCCTGGCCCCAGAGCACTGGGGAAAAAGGGGGGCACACAGCTCCAACATCCCTGGCCTCAGAGTGCAAGGAGGGAGAGTGGTGTGTGGCCCCAGCCTCCCCAGCCCAGAGTACTGGGGAGGGTGGGCACTGGGAGCAGCAACCCTCCACTCCAAGTACACCTACAGTAGGCATTCTGGGGGTGGAGTGTGTGCAGGGCCATGCCTGGCTGCTTGGGAAGGCAATGCCTTCCCCTGCCTATGATACCTGCTGCCCTTACTCTCCTCCTTTTCTGTTGCTGTCCACCCTCCATGCCTGGCTGGGTCCCAAGATGAACTTCTGCTCTCCTGGTTCCTGGCACTGCATCTCCTTGAGGCTACATAGGCGGGGGGCACACAGGGTAACATGCCTTCCCTCTCTAGATTTTTGCCAAGGTTCACACCAGAATGTAGCCAGTGTTTCCTGGCCTTGGAATCAGCCAAGGAATAAGCCCAGACAAAGGGTGAACTTGAGCAGTACTGAAGCTTGTTTATTAGAACAGATTCTTAATGGTACGGTAATGCTCACACACACACACACACACACACACACATCACCATGGCTTGACAAACCCCGGCAAGAGCCACTCGCCAGCCTCGCACTGCGCATGCACCAGACCAGCACTGCGCATGCGCGAAGCGCCAGTGAATGGGGCGCATGGAGCAACCGGCTGAAATCTACTCACCACGGGCGAGTAGATTCAGCAGTTTGTTGAGCCCTGCACATCACATGCATGCTGATAGTATGGAGGCAGCCTGCAGGCAGCAAGAGTGTGTTTTGATTTCACAAGTGGCTGAGACTGGCCAGGCCACAGCTTTCTTGAAGATAGGCTGTGAGGTGATGGAGCTTTCCCTGGGGTCCCGTCGGATCCACGGGAAGGCTCTATTGCATCCAGTCACAAGCTTGGCGTGCTGTTACATCTGGTCCAAAAGAACCCCACCTGGACACCTTTTATATCCATGTAAGCACTTTGCAGAATTCTTCCGTAGCCATAAAATGCAACACATGCTGAACACGTGATTGGGTGTTTTGCACTAATTTTTCCTCATGCATGCATGTTACATATTCATAAGCATGAATCCAATTGCAAAGTGGTTTTAGCGAGCATTTAACAGCATTAGGGATTTTCCGCTATTGAACATAACAGAAACTGTCTAAACCACATTTGTTCAATACAACTGGAGCCTGCACACAGTGTGGGCTGCACTGAAGGATTGGCAGGGAGAAAGGCCAGCCCTACACTGCATCTTTGCTCCACTACAAGCCTTGCATACCCACCCCCATCATCAGCTGCTGAAACCCCTCTCCCCCACTCACCACTGATTGGGGGGCAACTGGTGAGCAAGGATCCTGCTGAAACTATTTCATGAATACTTTTGGTCACCCCAAAGTTGTGTTGTGAGGGGCAAATTTACTATTTGACTGAAACATGCCACATGGTCTTATTGATATAGTAAAGACAAGCCAAACCACACCACCTGAAGACCGAGATAGTTCTTTGCATGTGAGGGATAAAAAGCAGAGTTCCCAAGAAAGCATTCACACGTTTCCTGACTCTTTTTTTTTATTTATGAATATCATAAATAAAGAACAGACACTTTACAACATTGTGATTTGTTTATTATTCTTTTTAGCTGAGGAAACCAGCTTCTGAATGGAGTGAGCTATGGCAAGCATAGGTCACTTCATGCCTCCCGTGAGCAGTGGCATTTCATTATTTTGCTGCCTCCTTAGTTTATCAGTGATGTCATACACTTTCTTATTTACTCTCCACAGTGCATGAAGAAATCTCCCTCTTTCCTTGAAGCTTAGAGTGCCATGCACTTACTTTCTACTGCAGAAGCCTCCGTGGCTATTTTGAATTCATAACATTTCCCAAATGTAAAATAAAATGTCTATTTTATCAAACAATACACAATAAAATGAAGATCCCTAACTTTTTTTAGTGTGCGTTATAATATGAACAAATAGTTAACTACTGTGTGCAAAGCAGCTTGGGGTGGTATTTTTGGCCCGACCAAATAATTAATAGGCTCTTTGCCCGTTGCTTTGGCCCATAGTGTGAAAAATGTAACTATCCAAAAGGGAGGAATATGGCCTTGAATGCTGTGATTCTAGTCATAGCTCAAACAAAACTTTAGGATTACCCTGATGTTACTCATCTCCTGTTGTTTAAAATGAAAATGCTGCAAATTATTTAATATAACCTCCATATCTATACCCCCACCCCTCAGCAAGCCACTCTTTCCCTTGTGATCATTCACAGGGAACTAATGTTAGACTGACAGTCGGGGCATATAGCCAAAAACTAGAACTAAACTGAAACAGTCTCAGCTAGAAGTGCCCTGGTAGCTGGCAAAGTGCCATGAAAGCAAGAGATCCAGCTCTCCTGAGTTTGGACTATGCAGGTTCTCATCAGGGGATTAGAATCCAATCAAGAAATGAGAATTAGAACTTGGTAATGTTAGGAAGCTGTTGTGCTGAAACCACTGCCTATTACGCTAACTATTATGGTCGCCTTGTGTCCTGAGGTCCTAAAGGTCTGTCAGTATCCACCTGTTGACTCTTGTCATGTACTTAGAACTTAAAACTCTTTGGGCCAACGACTCTCTCGGTGTTCTGTTTGTACAGCCCCTAGCGCAGATGGGGGAGGGGGGTTTATGAGTAGAATCCTATGCATTGCTGCAATGAGAGTAATAATGATTAATCACAGAGTCTGGCCCTTCTCTTACCTGGACATTTTGTCTTGGGGATTGACAGCACTTTTACTGCTGGGCTACATTCTGCTACAGATTGAAAAGTACTTTACTCCATATACCCATGCATTTTGGTAGGACTGCTCTTGGGTACTACTCAGCATGAGTAAGAGTGGTAGAATGTCACATTCTGATAGTATTTTTCAGACACCGATGCACTGGTCTAATTCTGTCATTCTTTCGTACAGATTTCAGCGGGCCAACAGCATAAGCTACTATCCAGTATAAATAAGGGTGGCAAAATCAGGCTCAATCAATATTGAGTAAATTTATTACATTATTTTGTTGCTGATAAAACTAAGATTTTGCATCTGTATTTTACTTTTATGAAGTGGGGAGGCTTTTTACTCCTGGGGGAAGGGATTGTATATTTGTGTCTCTGTTTGTTTGTTTTCATGGTGTTCCCTAGTTCTCAATGTCAAGATTTTTGAATACGAATTCTTGGTTGCATAATGTGAGTGATATATATGTGAACATTGTGCACATTGTCAGCATTTCCCACCTCTGGCATGTTGCTCGACTTGTTAATTAATCATGTACAGAGATGAGGGCATATGTTGCCTACAGTCATTACACATTAAAAATTATATCAGTGCTGTCAGGAGGATCGTACAATTAAAAAAAAAACATAGTTCTAAACTAGGGGTGTGGAACCTTTTCTGGGTGGGGGGCTGCTGACCCCTAGACAAGTAGATTTTGTGTGCTCCAGCCCTATGGTGGGATAGTGGGGGGTTGTGGGGCTGGAGCACCATCACAGGCTTCCCAGTGCTGGGGAGGGAGCCCCGAGGGTTGGGGGCTAGATCCAGGCAAGCCAGGGGCCTCAGGATCCCCATTCCTGTTCTAAACCAATGGTGCTTTGAGTTTCTCTCCCAAATGTCACAAGAGCATTCATTAGTGGTATTTGTCTCTAAAGGCAAAGCTGCACTTACAGGTGCATGTAGAGTACAGACGTTGCAGGCCAACCTACCCCACGTCTAAACAGCAGTGTAGGTGGTGAGTGTTGTTTGGGTAAGGAGAGTACAGGTATGCCCAAATTCTCAGGTATCTAGCCTAGATAGCACTATCTACCCAAGCTGTGCCTTCCATGCAGTGTCTTGCTGCCTCTCTGGTGCTGGAGCTTTTCCCCACCTCTGTGAAAGGCTTTGCCTTCTTGGGAAGACTCTGGCAGCAGGAAGCCAGAGACTTCCTCTGCCCCAGCTAGAGCCTTTTACAACTGCTTATAGCTACTCACAACAGTGTGGACATATCTCCACATGCCCTACATGTTGCTGCAAGAGCTAGACAGGACTTATGTTTTGGATGCTGCCATTAAAAGTCACAACAGAGACCATCATGTTATTGTAGAAACTTGAAAGCTGACTGTGATAAACAAATTCATGGATTAAGTGAAATGAGCTGTTGTTCCCAGTCAAAAACATATAATCACCACTGGCATTAATTAGCACCTTTGTTGGCAGTCTTAGCAGACAGGCCAGTACTAACTGGGCATGAAGACTGAATTCATCTCAAGAGGAAGGGCCCCCAGTTCACAGATGTGGTACCTGGCTGGGCACTGATGAGGCGTGTGCAGTGCCACTGGTCCTACAGGTAGCTGTACTGAGGATCAGCCTGCAGAGCATCAGTCTTGCAAAGTCCATACAAAGTATTAAATTGTAAGGAATAAGGGTATCTGATGTCATTAGGCAGGAGAAGAATATTTACTTTTTATCCTTGGTAGAAGTCGGGGGTATGAGGCCCTACCTCTCTCTGAGGCCTTGCCCTATCCTCCTCCTACTTCTTTCAAGGCCCCACCACTTGGCCTGGATGAAAGCTGGACCTTGGCAGTGGTGAGAGCCCCCCATATAGCATGGGCCCCTGGGGGGAGCCCCAGATCTTCTACCTTCCCTTGGCAGGGTGCAGGGGTGCCCAAGAGCAACCTCTTGTCTATGTCCCTAACCCTCAGGACATGCCTCATAGGGAAGGTGGAGAGTCCGGGGGTCCACATAATAGTCAGTTTGGTTTCCCTAGGAAGACCATATCATGGCCCAGCTCCAGCATCAAGCCTGGACAGGGAGCAGGAGTGAGGGGGAAACAGGGAGCAGGAACAGAGCCACTGAGAGGGACCAGACCTCATGATGAGGCGTGGCTAAAGCCCCACCTCAATCCACCCCTTTGGAAGAGACTGTTGTGAACAGGTTGTTCTTCATGACAGGGGAGCTTATAGTACAGCCTCTGCCTGTACCACTCCTTGCCTGCCAGAGACTTCTAATCTGAGGGGAGGGAAGCAACATAGCTCCTTGCCCCCAAACTGTATCCATATTAAAAAGTGGACAAACCATAACCTGCCCTGATCACTGCCCTTTCCCAGTTCTGGCGTCCCTAGCTGCGTCCTTTTGCTGTGATGCCACAGCGCTCCAGGAAGTCTAGTTAATTGAGGAAAACAATGATGTCCCCATCCACCAGGACCTCAACACAATTTCTCAGCACTACTTGAAGTCACACAAGCCCTTTTGAATCTATGGTTAACCTTTGACAATGTGACTGCAGAGGACTGCATTAGAAGACCTCTCAAGGTCCTTTCCAGTCCTACGATTGTAAGATTTGATGAATCCGGATGAAGCTAGGAAAGCTTAATGGAGTTTACAAGAAGTCACAAATACCTTGTGAAAGACCAGAGGCAGACCAGTGCAAAGCTCATGGATAATCCTAAACCACATCCACAACATAAACTATAGCTAATGTGAATACTTGAAGAAAGTAAAAATTATCCAGCGTGCAACTGGTCTTCCAGATCAGAGCATGGAACATATAATGACTCAGTGCCCAAATCACAGAGGAGGCATCATAGCAATATGCTCTGCTTTTCTTGATGCAATCCTCTGGGCTAACCATCTGAATGCAAAGTGATAGTTGTTCTTCCATGTCTACATCAGCCACACCAAAAAGAAGTGGGCAGGGCAAAGGAAAGGCTGTGATTCCTCCCCCCTACTCACCAGTAAGAATAGTTGGCCATGCACACAGGAAATACACTACCTCATAAAGAAGGGGTGAAGTAACTTACACCCAAAGCAAAGTGAAAACAGGAAAAGAATGACGACTCAGAAGGGTGGTTTTGTGTCATAGGATGGCCTGGAGCTTCTCCAGGTTTGTGGCTCTCATGCACCAAACTTACTTGAGGATGCGACTAACCTCAAAAACTACCCCGAAAAGAAAAGAATAATGAACAAGTGAAATAGGGTTGTGCATAGAATCATAGAATCATAGGACTGGAAGGGACCTCGAGAGGTCATCGAGTCCAGCCCCCCGCCCTCAAGGCAGGACCAAGCTCCGTCTACACCATCCCTGACAGATGTCTATCTAACCTGTTCTTAAATATCTCCAGAGAGGGAGATTCCACCACCTCCCTTGGCAATTTATTCCAATATTTGACCACCCTGACAGTTAGGAATTTTTTCCTAATGTCCAATCTAAACCTCCCTTGCTGCACTTTAAGCCCATTACTCCTTGTCCTGTCCTCAGAAACCAAGAGGAACAAATTTTCTCCTTCCTCCTTGTGACACCCTTTTAGATATTTGAAAACTGCTATCATGTCCCCCCTTAATCTTCTTTTTTCCAAACTAAACAAGCCCAGTTCATGAAGCCTGGCTTCATAGGTCATGTTCTCTAGACCTTTAATCATTCTTGTCGCTCTTCTCTGTACCCTTTCCAATTTCTCCACATCTTTCTTGAAATGTGGCGCCCAGAATTGGACACAGTACTCCAGCTGAGGCCTAACTAGTGCAGAGTAGAGCGGCAGAATGACTTCATGAGTTTTGCTTACAACACACCTGTTGATACAACCTAGAATCATATTTGCTTTTTTTGCAACAGCATCACACTGTTGACTCATATTCAACTTAGTAGGGGAACACTTCAACCTGTAGGGGAACACTTCAATCTTCCTGGACACACAATTGCAGATCTAAAAGTAGCCATCCTGCAGCAAAAAAACTTCAGGACCAGACTTCAAAGAGAAACTGCTGAGCTACAGTTCATCTTTAAGTTTGACACAATCAACTCTGGATTAAACAAAGACTGTGAATGACTTGCTAACTACAAAAGCAGCTTCTATTCTCTTGGAATTCACACCTCCAGATCAGCTGCTAGAAGTGGGCCTCATCCTCCTTGATTGGATCCACCTGGTCATCTCCAGCCTGATCCTGGCCTGCATATTTATTCCTGCCTCTGGAAATTTCCACTACATGCATCTGACGAAGTGGGTCTTTGCCCACGAAAGCTTATGCTCCTACACTTCAGTTAGTCTATAAGGTGCCACAGGACTCCTCGTCGCTTTTGCATATTCAACTTGTGGTCCACTATGACCCCTAGATCCCTTTCCGCCATGTTCCTTCCTCGACAGTCGCTTCCCATCTTGTATGTATGGAACTGATTGTTCCTTCCTAAGTGGAGCACTTTGCATTTCTCTTTATTAAACTTCATCCTGTTTACATCTGACCATTTCTCTAACTTGCTAAGGTCATTTTGAATTATGTCCCTATCCTCCAAAGAAGTTGCAACCCCACCCACTTTGCAAACTTAATAAGCGTACTCTCTATCCCAATATCTACATCATTGATGAAGATATTGAACAGTACGGGTCCCAAAACAGACCCTTGCGGAACTCCACTTGTTATCCCTTTCCAGAAGGATTTAGCACCGTTAACAACAACTCTCTGACTACGGTTATCCAGCCAATTATGCACCCACCTTATCGTGGCCCTATCTAAGTTATATTTGCCTAGTTTATCAATAAGAATATCATGCGAGACCGTATCAAATGCCTTACTAAAGTCTAGGTATATGACATCCACCGCTTCTCCCTTATCCACAAGGCTCGTTATCCTATCATGTTCCTTTTGAAATGTTTGTGGCTATGTGTGCCAAGAGAGGCCATGTATTGGTACAGTAAGTGCACAGTGTGATTACAAAAGGCCAAGTCTCTTTGTGCTACAGGTGAGGGAAGGTGCCACATCCTATAAAACAAATTGTGTCTGTTCAAACTCATGTGCACAAGTATCAGGAGAAGCTAAAACTGATTACTGCAACTGGCTATATCTGGGATATCTGACAGCCCTGAAAAAAGACACCTATTATATCTCTGTAATGTGCACACCAGATTAGTGGAACAGATAAATGAACCTTATTTTATTTACTTACACCAGAAAAAAAATCTGTGATTTTCCACCTTGTCACTCTAAGAAAATTTCAGTGCCCATTTGCAGAAGCCCCACCATACTGGAACTCATATACACACTGATAAACACCCCCAAGCACAGTGTTGGGTACACAGTGTATGTGCCCAAAAGGTATCAAATGTAAACAGAAGATACACTGGTCAAGAATATCTTCGTGCGATGTAGGTATGGAGCACAAGTAAAGAATTGTGTAGGTGTGCTGGAAATACAGTCTTATGATGTGCTGGGAGGCAGTGCTTAAATCAAGCCTATCCTGGACAAAAGAATGTGACTTTCTCTGTCTGACCAGCTTGATTAGAGGCTGAGGACAATGAATGTACATTTACATATAATGTAAATAAAGCAATCAAGCAAACAAGTAGCAGAGGAAAAAGCATACTGAAGAAACAGCTCATTGTGGAGGGACAGATCTCTGAACCCCCAGGCGGTCTTCCTGGCTCTTGAGAAAAAGACAAGAATACAAGGAGATCAAAGAGGCATTCTAGTCATGCATCATGTAGGGGACACAGGGCACAGCCCCCTCCAAACCAGCAAATAGTAGATTGTCTAGGAATTGATGATGACTTGCTATAAGTGAGAACCTGTTCTAGGCAAAGACATAGCCTGCTAGAATTAACTTTTAGACACTAGAAAGCCTGTTACTGTCCTTTGTAACTCTTTTCTGTATCATTTATTCTTGTCTGACAGCAATTACACATCTGTATTCTGTGTTCATAAACTTACTCTTTTTTATTGCAAAACCATCACAGGGCTGATATATTGAAGTAAAGTGAGAGCCTTCCACTAAAGTAACAGGTTGGCATATGTTTTGTTGAAGGTGTAATTCTTCTGCTAGATGCAGCCAGAAGCAACCAGAGCCAGGTTCAGTATCTCTGTGTCCTTTTCCATTGATACAACACAGAACCAGCCCAAGCCCCACCATAATCTGGGAAAATTATGCACTGCCTCTGAGTGTCTCTGGGAGGAAGGAAATACTTCCCCACTAGCAAGCCAAATCTGAGTGTAGAAAAGACACTTTTTAATAAAAGGAGGGAAGTAACTCTGTGTTAATTTGGGAAAACACTACAAACAGGGTTTATAAACAAGTGCTTTCAAGTACTTTCAAGTAGGAATAAGAGATCCTCCGGAAAAGGGGTCTCCAAACTACGGCCCGGGGGCCGGATGCGACCCGCGAGGCCCTCTCATCCGGCCCGTGGAGACCTTTTTGGATTCAAAGGCAGAAGAAGTGAGATTGTTTCAAAACCCATTTGAAGCAGATGTGGCCAGTTGCCCAGATGAACTGCAGCTGGAAGTCATTGAGTTGCAAGCAAATGACCTCCTTAGGGACAAGTTCAAAATAGGACTGGTGGGTTTTTACCAGTTTTTGCCCAAGGAAGACTTTCCTAATGTCAAAACTTTTGCATCAAGGTACCTTTCAATCTTTGGAACAACATACCTGTGTGAACAAACATTTTCAAGAATGAAATACGTGAAGAACAATTTGAGAACAAACTTGTCTGATGATAATCTCAGGTCACTGTTGATGTTAGGGACAACAAATCTAAAGCCAGAAATGTCTGCTATTTTGGCATCCAGGAAACAATTTCACCATACACACTAATACAGGTGTTCATGTGTAGTGTATGAATGTGTTATTAAATAATAACTGAATAAATAATTAAAAACAACATCCATGTTTTGATTGTTTTTTATTTGGACCTCAAGTGTGTAGTCGGCCCCCGAACTGCTGTTTGATAGTTAATGCGGCCCTCGGGCTGAAAAGTTTGGAGACCCCTGGTCTAGACGCTTTTTTTCCGGCTTTTCCCCAACCCGGAAAAAAAGCGGCGGACATGTTTATTTAAATCCCCCGCGGATTTCCCTATGCTGACTTACCTAATTTGCATCCCTTTTCCGGAATTTGTGGCCAGTCTAGACGTAGCCTAAGGGTATGTCTACACTACAAAGTTAATTCGAACTAACAAACTTTAGTTCGAATTAACTTTGATAGGCGCTACACTAGCGCTCCGCTAGTTCGAACTTAAGGTAAACCTCATTGTACGAGGACTAAGCCTAGTTCGAACTTACTAGTTCGAATTAATGGGTGTGTTTTGGTTTTCGCCAAGAAGGTTTCTAAAGATTAGACACCTAACATAGTGAATGACAGTGAGAATGGGGTAGGTTCAGAAGCTAAAATAGGGAGAAAATACAAGTTAAAATTACTTAGACAAATTATGTGTCTTCAAGTTAGAAGGGCCCAATGAAATTCATCTTAGAATGCTCAAGGAACTGACTGAGGAAATATCTGAGCCATTAGCTATTAACTTTGAAAAGTCATGGAAGACGGGAGAGATTCCAGAAGACTGGAAAAGGGCAAATACAGTGCCCATCTATAAAAAAAAAATAAGGGCAACCCAGGAAATTACAGGCTTAATTTCTCTACCAGGAAAAATAATAGAGCAAATAATTGAGAAATCAATTTGCAGACATCTGGAAGATAATTAGTGATAAGTAAGGCTACATCTAGACTGCAAGCCTCTTTTGAACGAGGCTTTTTCAAAACATACTTTCGAAAAAGCATCTTTCGAAAAAGAGCGTCTAGCCTACAACCAGTACTTCGAAAAAGCAAGCCGCTTTTTTGAAAGAGAGCACTCCAGCAGTCTGGATGCGCTCTTTCGAAAAATCACAGTTTGCATTACTAAGGGTGTGTCTAGACTACAGGTTTTTTTTTTTAAAAAAAAGTGGCCTTTTTTAAAAAAAACTTCCCCTGCGTCCAGACTACTGCCATGTTCTTTAGAAGGTAAATTGAAACAATGCAGCAGTTTTTTCGACCACGGAGAAAACCTCGGGGGGGGGGGGAGTTCGAAAAAACCGTGTAGTAGAGCCACACCCTTAGAGTTATCATGGATTTTTCAAGAACAAATCTTATCAAACCAAGTTGGTAGCTTTTTTTTGACATGGCAATGAGCTTTGTGTATGAGGGAAGCGGCAGACATGGCATATTTAGACTCTAGTAAAGATTTTGATACCGTCTTGCATGACTTTATAATAAAAAACCCAGGGAAATACAATTTAAATGCAGCTACTATTATGTAATAATGGTTCCTGGAGAGTAGTTATCAATGGTTCATATTCATGCTTGAAGGGAATAGGGTTCCACGGGGATCAGTGTTGGGACCAATTGTGTTCAATATTTTCATCAATGATTTATTAATGGCATAAAGAGTACACTTATTAAGTTTGCAGATGATATCAAGCTGGGAGGACTTGAAAGTGGATTATAATTCAAAACGATCTGGAAAAACTGAAGAAATGACCCAAGTAAAGAGGATGAAATTCACTAATGAAAAATGCAAAATATTCCACTTAAGAAGTAACAATACATTGCCCACTTACAAAATGGAAAATGACTGTCTTGGAAGGAGTATTGCAGAAAGAGATCTAGGGGTAATAGTGGACCACAAGCTACATATGTTACCAAAAAAAAAAAAGCAAATATCATTCTGGGATCCATTGGCAGGAGCGTTGTAAGCAAGACATGAGAAGTAATTCTTCCTCTACTCAGCACTAATTAGGCCTCAACACGAATATTGTGCCCAGTTCTAGGCACAACATTTCAGGAAAGATGTGGCAAAAGAGGAAGTCCAGAGAAGAGCAACAAAATTAATTAACGGCCTGGAAAACATGACCTATGTGGGAAGATTAAAATAATTAGGTTTGTTTAGTCTGTAAGAGTATGTCTACACTACCCTCCTAGTTCGAACTAGGAGGGTAATGTAGGCATACCGCACTTGCAAATGAAGCCCGGGAATTGAATTTCCCAGGCTTCATTTGCATAAGCAGGGCACCACCATTTTTAAAACCCCGCTCGTTCGAACCCCGTGCAGCGCGGCTACACGGGGCACGAACTAGGTAGTTTGAACTAGGCTTCCTAGTTCGAACTACCGTTACTCCTCGTGGAAGCCTAGTTCGAACTACCTAGTTCGTGCCCCGTGTAGCCGCGCTGCACGGGGTTCGAACGAACGGGGTTTTAAAAATGGCGGTGCCCCGCTTATGCAAATGAAGCCCGGGAAATTCAAATCCTGGGCTTCATTTGCAAGTGCGGTATGCATACATTACCCTGCTAGTTCGAACTAGCGGGGTAGTGTAGACATACCCTAAAGGAAAAACTGAGAGGTGACATGACAGTTTTCAAGTAGCGAAAGGGTTATTACATGGAAGAGGGAGAAAAATTAGTCTCCTTAACCTCTGAGGATAGGACAAGGAGTTTGCTGGCAAGGCAGACAGTACAGACTCTTAGGGGGCTGGCACACTGATGAGCAGCAGCAAAGCTTTCACTTGCTAAGGGGTAAAACACTATGTCATAGGTGACTCCTAGTGGCCACTTCTGGGATTAGCGCCACGTGAGCCTAATGCCTTCTTCTGGCATGTACTGCTTGCTCTGCCATCTCTCTCACTTTCCCGGTACTCTGGCTTTGTGACTCAGCTCTCTAGCCAGGTCTCTATAGTCTTCCCCTTCTGGGTCCTCAAAGTCTTTCCATACAAGTGGTTTCAGGCAATCTCCTTACACACTGCCATGATGGTGCCACTTCTGCACTGGTGGGTAAAAGAACCTGGGCCCAACCTGGGCCCAACTTGAACTAGAGTTCAAGTCCAGGGACCTTACACCTGGCAACTATGGTCCACTTTTCCTCAGACCCTGTTGCTGTTCCCCTGGATTCCTTCCTGCAGCTTCTGGTTTCCTATCTGTCTGAGTGCACCAGCTCTAACTCCCGCCTCTCCAGGAGTAACTGGAGACTACTGAACTCGGCCGCCTCAAACACCACTTGCAGGGAATGTCTGCACCTACTTTCCTGCAGCTTTTTGTTGCCAGTTTCCTGTCTTTAAAAACCTGGCCTCGCTGCTCTCCCAGCTGGACTTCATGAGCACGTTAGGTTGGTTGCCAGGTATTTGGTTTGCAACCAGAAAGTCCAATAAAACAGAGGACCTGGCAGTGACTGGACACTAAAAGTCTGGTAATTATGATCAGCCACCTCACCCAGAGGGCAGGAAGAGCAGCAGCTATTGAGTTGCTGACAGAGAAAACTGGCTGTCTCCTAGGCCTGGCTCAGCTTCTCCCGTGGAAAGGTAGGGTGCCAGTGCTGCCTGGGGAAGATTCTATTCATCCTCCTCTTCTTTCCTGCTGTGCCCTGGTTGCTCCACCCTGGCCCCTTGCTCCAGGGCCCAACTCCCCCTCTGCATTGCACACAGCATGTGGACCTCCTCTCCTACACTGGCCCTTACTGTCTCTCCCCCAACAAACACAGTTTGCCCCTCCCCCTGCTGCCAGTTAGTGCCCCCACCCACAGCATGCCCCTCAATGGCAGTGTCTCCTCCCTCCACACCCCGAGCTCCTCCTCACTAGCAACTCTCCCCAAATTCTAGTGTACCATGCAGTGTTCCTTGTCAGTGCCAGTTAGTGCTCCCACAGTCCCTGAACCACTGAATGCCCCGGCCCCCCACATCTTTGTAGGGCAAGGCTACTTTTTTGTGATTTATTGAGAGTGTGGATTAAAACATTGCTGTTCAAACAATATTCTGAGATGGTTATTCTAGTGACAATTTTAAAATAAATTTGATTTAATATACAATACTTTCTTAAACTGCCAAAAATCACTTACTCTTCAAAGAACTATTTAGACACCTAAAAAGACTTAATTCCTACAAATCTTACCGTGCATAATATGCCAGAAGCCATAAAATTTGTACCAAATTTAGAGCTTTTAAAACAGAAACAAGAGGATTAGGACAGTGGAAGGTGGGCCAATAGAAGCCTGACAAATGGATTGCTGCATTTAATAGCTGAGGGTATGTCTACACTACCCCGCTAGTTCGAACTAGCGGGGTAATGTATGCATACCGCACTTGCTAATGAAGCCCGGAATTTGAATTTCCCGGGCTTCATTAGCATAAGCGGGGAGCCGCCATTTTTAAATCCCCGCTGCTTCGAACCCCGTGCAGCGCAGCTACACGGGGCTCGAACTAGGTAGTTCGGACTAGGTGCCTATTCCGAACTACCGTTACTCCTCGTGAAACGAGGTGTACCGGTAGTTCGGAATAGGCACCCTAGTCCGAACTACCTAGTTCGAGCCCCGTGTAGCCGCGCTGCACGGGGTTCGAAGCAGCGGGGATTTAAAAATGGCGGCTCCCCGCTTATGCTAATGAAGCCCGGGAAATTCAAATCCCGGGCTTCATTAGCAAGTGCGGTATGCATACATTACCCTCCTAGTTCGAACTAGGAGGGTAGTGTAGACATACCCTGGATTACATACGTTGCCAAACTTATTTGGCAGTGTCTGGGGATATTATGTTTCAACAAGGCATTCTTGTTTGTATAGCTGAAACTTTCCTTTTCTAAGTTTGTGGAACTTCTCAATCAAGAAAAAACTCACATTTCTATACCATTTGGTATCTAATAACACATACAAAAGAGATGAGATGGGCTATTAACCAAGTTCTAGAAAGATTTTTAAAGTTTGTTTTAGATATTAGTGCTGGCAGTACTTCTCATTTAGCCTTGGCCTACACTAGGGATTTATTTTGAAATACCCCCCCTTAGGTTGAATTTATAAGTGGAGTGTCCACACTACCATGCCCATTAATTTGAAATAAGCAGCTGATTATTTAAAAATATGTACTCCTGCTTTTCTTAGGGAATAACACTAATTTCAAAATGGTTATTTTGAAATAACGTTAGAGTGGATCCTCAGGTGCCGCTATTTTAAAATAACTACTCCCCAAAGTAATTTCAACTAATTGCTCCCCAGTGCTTCCTGGGCTTTAAGTCGAGGTAGCGCATCCACAATAATGAAGTCTTCCTTAAACTAATTTTTAGGTTTCTCCATAGTGAGGACATGCTATTTCAATTTTGTAAAATAGGGAGTTAAGTCAAATTTAGTTATTTCAAAATAGTTTCCTAGTGCAGACATACCCTTAATGCAGATGTGTTTAAAACTTTATAACCCTAATTTAAATCAGTTTAATAATTTACAAGTACAGGCAGTCCCCGGGTTACATACAAGATAGGGACTGTAGGTTTGTTCTTAAGTTGAATCTGTATGTAAGTCAGAACTGGCATCTAGATTCAGCCGCTGCTGAAACTGATCAGTTTCAACAGCGGCTGAATCTGGACACCAGTTCCGACTTACATACAGATTCAACTTAAGAACCCCAGGCGTCCCCAAGTCAGCTGCTGCTGAAACTGATCAGCAGCTGATTCCAGGAAGCCCGGGGCAGAGCAACTCTGCCTGGGGCTTCCTGGAGTCAGCTGCTGGTCAGTTTCAGCAGCGGCTGACTTGGGGACGCCTGGGGCAGAGCAGCTCAGGTGCTGCTGGGTTGGTCCAGTAGTGCGGCCACTCCTCGGCGCTACTGGACCAACCCAGCAGCACCCCAGCTGCTCTGCCCCAGGCGTCCTGATTCAGCCGCTGCTGAAACTGATCAGCAGCGGCTGAATCAGGACTCCTGGGGCAGAGCAGCTGGGGTGCTGCTGGGTTGGTCCAGTAGCGCCAAGGAGCGGTGCTGCGGGACCAACCGGCAGCGCCCCACCTGCTCTACCACAGGCCCCGGGCTTTGCTCCACGTCTCCCTGGTCTGCTGGGGGGGGGCACTAGCTGCGTCCCCCCCCAGCAGACCAGGGAGACGCGGAGGAAAGCGGCGAAGGACCCGGGCCGGACTGCGGCGCTTCCAGATCAGCTGGAAGCGCCGCGGGGCCGGCCCCGGGTCCTCCGCGGCTTCGCTCAGATCAGCTGGAAGCGCCGTGGGTCCGGCCCCGGGACCTCCACCGCTTTGCTCCCCGTCTCCCTGGTCTGCTGGCTCCCCCAGCAGACCAGGAAGATGGGGAGCAGCTTTTCTCACCCCGGAGGAGGCGGGCGGCGGGACCAGGAGTCCCGCCGCTCCAGTCCTCCGGGGCGAGAAAATCCCCATTTTGACGTAAGTTGGATCCGCGTAACTCAGGGACTGCCTGTACATGCTAAACAAGGACTAAACAGGTTTAAGTCACTGATGGGCAACCAAATCTAGTGAGCGGTCCACATGAATGGCTCTCTGTCATCTCAGCAGGCTACAGTGGTGGGCAACTTGTGGCCCATAGCCCACTAGGGTTCCACCTGTTGCTCACACCTCCCCTCTCTGCCCCCTTTCTCTAAGCCTCTTGTGCACAGGAACACTGTAGCCATGCACTTCCTACTCCTCCCTGTCCCTCCCAGGAGAGCGCCAGGTAGCTGCTGATTCATGCCCCATCCCCACTCCTCCCTCCTAGAGCTTGAACAGCTACAAACAGCTGATTTGTGGGCCACAGGTGGAACCCCAGGA
Source organism: Pelodiscus sinensis (assembly GCF_052426305.1). Taxonomy (NCBI): domain Eukaryota; kingdom Metazoa; phylum Chordata; order Testudines; family Trionychidae; genus Pelodiscus; species Pelodiscus sinensis. The sequence goes on from NC_143053.1 coordinate 31,647,798, forward strand.
TATGTCTACACTACGGAGGAAGATCTAAGCTGCCACTGTCGATCTTCCAGGGTTCAAATTAGCAGTCTAGTTAAGAAAGCTAAATCAAAGTGAGAGGGGCATTCCAGTTAATCCCAGTAACCCTGCTTTCATGAGGAGTAAGGAAATTCAAAGAAAGAGTGTTCCCGCTTCCTGCAGTATAGACAGCGCTATTTCGACTTCAACTACACAATTAGCAGAAGTTGCGTATCTTAATTCAACTTTGTCCTGTAGTGTAGATGTATCCCCTGGCCACAGTTTGCTCACCACTGGTTTAAGTGCATCTACATTAGGGGGTACTACCTATTTAACCACACAGACTTCAAATTAACTTAGTTAAGACTGTACAACATTTCTAATATAGATAAGCCTTAAGAACTAGGCCACAACTGCAAATAGATGCACACAAAACAAATGCCAATATGTGTATGTATAATACCAGAGCAAATCTGCTTATTCTATTTGCTTCATTTCAGTGTGCACTCAGTTTTCTCTTTTAAAAATAAAAAAGCCCTGGAGAAAGTATGTCGAGAAAGCAGGGCTGCTGACAGTCTTCACCAGGCCTTGGGCAAGGGGAGGGGTGGTTCTGGGCACCCAGAAGGTAAAGGTCCTTGGGCAGTGGGGAGGCACTGGAGGCTAATCTTTCTCAGCCAGCCCTTCAGTTCTGCCTGGCGCATGCCGCCCCACTCTCTGGTGGCAATTTAAAGTCTGCTGTAGTAACAGTGACAACAGCCGTGAATCCTGGGCTCTGTTGTTGCTGGGCCACAGGGCAACTGTCCCCTTTCCCAGCATCGGGAGAAAGCCTATCTACAAACAGGTGAGACATGTAATGAATGCTCATAAGGCTGGAGGTTTTTCCTGTGTGATTTTTCTGTGGAGAACTATGCTGTAGAAAGGAATCAATATGAGAAAAAAGTTTTACAAAGTGCAAAGAACAAAGACTTATTTTAAACTTCTCAAGCAGTTGTAAGTCTCATGACCATTTTGCTCAATCACACAGCTTCCTGGAGTATGGGGAGGAGTTGAGCAATGGGAGGGGAAGGGAAAAGCAAGTGACAGCGGGAGTGGGGATAGGTTGAACTGTGAAAATCTGCGGATATTCGCTTTATATCCACAGGTATCTGCGTCCATAGGTATGGATGCAGATATCAGTGGCTCATTTTTGCGGATACAGATGCAGATGTGGATATACATTTTGTATCCGTGCAGGGCTGTAGGGATAGGAGTGAGCTGAATGTGGAGTCTCACAAAAGAGGTAGGGCGGGAAGGTCTAGTTTTCAGCTATTAGGAAGTTGGCAGCCCTAACATTAGCATTCCCTCGCTTTCCCCCCGTGTACAGCCTACAGGATAACTAGCCTTGTGAGGGGTGGACACCCCTGTCACAAAATGTCTGATGGTTCTGGATTCCCTGAGGAGAGCATCACACCTCTCCACCGGGTTGATTACATTTTTTTTCAAATCAATATTCAAATACAAGTGCTATTTAAGTCCACGAATTCAACTTGACAGATTAATGCAGGCTCATGAAAACATGCTCTCATTACAAGTCAATCTGCTGTATAGAAGACGCATTGCCTTCTACTGTAGTTCACTACAGAGTATTTACTTTGGCATGATTGCCTCACAAGCCTCCACAGCTGCCACCACACCCTCAGCTGACTTGCAACACCTAACTGGTTAACCAGGGACCTGTAACAGGCTGAGTACGCTGCTCTCGGGTTGCTATGGCAACCGATGTTTGAGCTGACAGGACCTCCTCATATGTGTGTTTGGACCCTGAAGGATCATGGCAAGCTGACTACACAGTTCCACAGTATCTACTGCTTCATACAGAAGTTCTGGGAACCACTGAAGGTCATCTTAGGTCCGTATGTCAATGTGATCCCACCTGCCTGCACTTGTGACCCTACTACTTAACTGCCAATCTACCTATGGAAAATCTGCAGTCATGTCAATAGACACATGTATTATCAGCTGGGTTGTGGCTGCTGACACAACTCTGTATCTACCATCTGAAATGTGCTTTCAACTGGGTAAATACTGCTGCCGATGTTCTGCCTATCTCCCAAAATAAGAGTGAAAGTACATGCAGGAGAAGTTCTTCCACAGGCTCTGATTCTGGATACAGGCAGTATGCCCTAGAGCAGCTACAACTAGCAAAATAATTAAGAACCCTTGGATATGGACCCAGAAATCAGCAATGTCTGACTTGTGTCCATGTAGTGCAGTGCGGCTACATCTGAGGTTTACATAGAAATGTTGTGTGGATACATAAGCACAAGCTTGGAAAAAATGGTCTGCAGGTACAGGTTTTGCAGATCTGGGTTTACTATGCAGCATAACAAATACCCTAAGCAGTTGTCTCTTTTCTGTCTGAGATTCCTGTGGATCTTATTTTGGTGGCAGGCCATGTCATTAAACATGCATGAAATTGGTTAAGATGTTATTTGAAATGACTGACTAAAAAGTATTGATTAGGGTGGCCTAAGAGGCATAGCAAGACTGAGGGGTGAAAATTACACAAAGGAAATCTATGCTGAATGTCAGGAAGTGACCTAATGGAGCTGTCTCTTACACTGGGGAATAGTTTTCCTAGGCAAGTCCTGGGAGCTTCTAATGCAACATGACACTAGAGAAAGCACTCAAGAGAACAATCCTATACTGGCAGAGAGGAGTAGGATGACCTAATCAGTCTTTTCCAGCTCAGGTTTTCCTGATTGTACAGATGATCCATAGATTATGGGTCTGGTCTTGAATATCCTGTTTTTATTTAATACTCTGAACTTTGAGTAGATTCTTTTTTTCTTCTTATTTTTCTTTTTTCAGATATATTGGCTACGTCTACACTGCAGGCTTCTTGTGCAAGAACTCTTTTGTGCAAGAGCTTTTGTGCAAAAGGTCTTCCACAAGAGGGCATCCACACTGCCATGTGCTTTTGTGCAAGAGATGTGCTTTTGCACAAAAGGTGCGTGGCAGTGTGGACTCTCTCTTGCACAAGAAAGCTCTGATGGTCATTTTAGCTATAGGGCTTTCTTGAGCAAGAATATCATGTTGCCTGTCTATACTGCCTTCTTGTGGAAGAGCTCTTGCACAAGAGGGCTTATTCCTCATGGGGAGAGGAATAACTCTTCCAGAAGAAGCCCTGTTTTCTGACTCTGTACTGTAAATTTACTTGTGCAAGAATTCAAGTGCAATGTAGACACCCGGCAAGTTTTTGCACAAGAATAGCTATTCTTGCGTAAAAAAGCCTGCAGTGTAGACGTAGACATCCAGTATATGGGAAACGATTGATAAACAAGGTGTAAACAACTGGGCTACGTCTACACTGGCATGATTTTCCAGAAATGCTTTTAACGGAAAAGGTTTTCCGTTAAAAGTATTTCCGGAAAAGCGCGTCTAGATTGGCAGGACGCTTTTCCGGAAAAGCACTTTTTCTGGAAAAGCGTCCATGGCCAATCTAGACGCGCTTTTCCGCAAAAAAGCCCCGATCGTCATTTTCACGATCGGGGCTTTTTTGCGGAAAACACTACTGTGCTGTCTACACTGGCCCTTTTCCGGAACAGTTTTCCGGAAAAAGACTTTTGCCCGAACGGGAGCAGCATAGTTTTTCTGGAAAAGCACTGATGATTTTACATTAGATTGTCAGTGCTTTTCCGGAAATTCAAGCGGCCAGTGTAGACAGCTGGCAAGTTTTTCCGGAAAAGCGGCTGATTTTCCGGAATAACTTGCCAGTGTAGACACAGCCCTGCTGTATACCTCTCACTAGGTCAGGCCAATACAGCTGTCACAGTCTAGAAGTTGTACTAGTTCAGAAGTAGAAGCCTACTAAGAGAAGACAGCTTGACACAGAAGGCCCACCCAATGCTATCATGGCAATTGACAGAATGACCTCATCTTCTTGTGTCCCACTTTCCCAATTCTTTCAGCTGTAGTGTGTGTGAGCTGAGAGGAGGGGAGAGAGGACTTGCATCATGGTCAGAGAGGTGGCTCCCTCTGTCCCCATAACAATGATTTTTTAATGACTCTGTCTTCCAACCCTGCTCTTACTATATCCTAATTCCAGATTGCTGCCCCACTAAGGAAGGGCAGTGGACACTGAAATGAGGTCCTAGTTGCCATTGGGAAGGGAAATATCCCCATCTATTGCTGTTGTCCCAAGAGGACAATAAAAGAACTTTTGAAATATAATAGGACTTATAGGTAGAGCAGAATATAATTATCCAGTTTAGAATTTTCCAGAAGAACATGCAAAGGTTCTATGGGAACTTTAGTAACCATTAGTGATCAGGATTTCAGTTTTGAATCTCATAAATGGCCCCCTCCCTCCCTCATTTGCTCTTTCAGCTGCAGTTTGAACAAGTTTCTAATTATATTCAGTAGCTGTGGTCTGCACAGCTTCCTGTTATGCTGGAAAATACCCATAATGTTAGATGCTTGTTAAAACCATATTGCCTTAATAGAATCAATTGTATTCATGCTTATAAATATGTAACCTGTCAGTGTATGGAGTACATAAGGAAGGGCGAGTGAGAAACTGTCAATCATAAAGCAGTAAAATATATGTTACCTTTTTGGTTATGAGGAAGGATCCTGCAGAGTGCATAAATTAATATGACGGGAAGCCACGTGTGTGTGTGGGGGGGAGGGTTCTTCTCAGAAAAGATGTAACACCGTGCCAAGTTCAAGCCTCGACCGGAAGCAGTAGAGCCCTCCCGTGGATCTGAAGGGATTCTGGGGACTCTTATCGCCTCATGGGTGATCTCCAAGGAGCTGTAACCTGGCCAGCTACCTGCGAAATCAAAACTAACTCTCACCGCACTTGCAGCCTGCCTCCAAACTGTCAGCGTGAATATGATGTGTGTGTGAGTATTGCCATACCAATGTGAACCTGTACGAATAAACAAGTCTCAGTGATGCTCCAGTTCACCCTTTGGACTCATTCCTTGGCTGATTCCAAGGGCAGGTAACAATAAATAGAATGGCATCGCCCATCACAATTTTGCCACCTAATTTCCTAGCATGCCATTGATTCAGTACTGACTTAGGTCTTGTCCAGATAGGAAAGGTTTTTTTCTGTATTGCCTAAGGTGTGAATGTATCCATTTAAGGGTATGTCTACACTGCAGCTGGGGGTGCCCTCTGAATCCCCAACACACACACTGCTGAAGCCTCAATCCCTGCCCCCTCCCACTCTCCAAGCCATGAGTGGTGGGGTTGAAGCTGGGAGCAGCAGGTCTGAGTCCTGCATACCCAGTGCTCCCTGTGAGTGAAAAGCCTCCAGAGCCCAGGGACAGAGTTGTGGGCTCTCTAGCAAGCACAGTGCAGTCTTGGGAAGAGCTTCACAGTTCTCCCTCCTCTGCTGCTGCTGGTGGTGAAGGAGGTTGAAACTGCCCCTCAACAACCAGCCCCCTTTGCTCACACAGCCCCTAAGAGCTGTATGGGTGAGGGGCCCAGTTCCACGGCTGGCAGAGCCTTCAGGAAACAGGAGGACCACAAAGCTCTCCTGGCATACAGCCTCTAGATACCCCTTCTCTGGACCGTGAGATATCCTCATGTCTGCACACAACCCCTGAGCTAACTCTTAGCCACACACAGCTCCTAGCTGCTCCCTCTAATGGGGTAAACGCAAAAATTATTGAGTTTTCTTCTCTGCCATGTGAAACTTCTAATATGCAGTGTGAATTTACATATCAATTGATTGTGAAGCATTCTCTGACTGAAAAGCTTGTTGGACTTTGTGTAGACAGTGCCACTACAATTATCGGTGCTGCTAAATGTTCTCGGAAAAACAATGTATAATGAAAACTGCAAGTCACACTGCAGGACGAGAACTTTGGTTTGGTTGCGGTGCTCACATAGTTCATAATTGCCTGCAGACAGAAGCTGACAACTGATTTGGAAAACTGATTTCAAACTGATTTGGAATCTTTTGCCATGAAAGTTTATAAATGCTCTCACATTTACTTTGTTTGTGTCAAAGACTTGAAAGACTTTTTGCTGATTTGTTGATCTTGAGTATTTTAAATTGCTAGAGCAAGATTCCTTTCTCTTGGACCTGTGCTAGACAGAATTTTGTTGATTTATGACTGGCAAAAGGCATATTTTCTCTCTCAAGACACATGCCCAACACTGTTCAAGAAAGTCTTCTATGACCCTTGCACAAAACTATTCCTTGCTTTTGCTAGTAAGCAAAGAGCCACATTTCTGAAGCCAGTAGAGGCAATAAAGAAAAATGATTAATCAGTGACAGATGTTGAACTGCATATTCAAATTATTCAAAATAATTTAGCAGAGAGGTTCAGAGAATGATTTATCACATCACTCACAAAGACCCTGCTGCAGTCTTTGATTGAGGGTGGAGAAACTAAAGAACAGGAATTTTACAATGCAGTTGAGAATTTTTATTAAACATCTCTGAAATACTTGGAGCACTGGAAACCTGCCTTTGAGTGAACAGAAAAAAGGTTGAGTGGGCTCTGTTGAGAAGCATGCCACTGTGGGAAAATATATAAAGTAGTCTTGCCTTTGCCACACAAGAATTCCTCCCATTAAGTTTGTAGATGAGAATCATCTTTTTGACGACTGGACACATGCATAACCAATAATATTCTGTCACATGTATGACTGGAACACTCAGAGAACACCCATTTCTGAAAGACGATGGGACATTTTTCAAGAGATGGGTAATAAGGCAGCATAATACTCAGATCTGGGCAAAGGCAGTTGAGTTTATGTTTGCCTGTTGAACATGTCTTTTCAATAATGAATGCAGTCTGATCATCTGAAAAAAATCACATTTCAGTGTTTATACCATGAAAGCTATTTTGTTTGTGCTAGTGAATTTTGACCTAGACCATGTTATGTTTTATGACAAGTTGATGAAAATCAAGCAGATCCTTCAAAAAATTGTTTTACGTGACAGAGTCCACAAGAAGTATCAAACTGTGGAGGAAGCAAGAGGAGGACAAGGCAGGCACTTCTAAAGAGCAGTAATCACTTAATTGTCAGTATGTACTTTTAATCTTTACCTATTATTCATTTATAATAATGCAGTATTTCTTTTTAAATGGTGCTCAGTCAGCTTAATGCTATTTTGAATGTTTGTGCTGCATAGTTCTGGTTGATTGCCATTCAACTCCCTTGAATCTGTTGAATCCAGGCAATTTTACTAGATGTCCCATATTCAGCATAGTGAAGTATGGTCACCCTACTCTGATTAGCATGCTAGCTCACTCAAAACTAGTGCATGTGTTTGTACCTTGGCTGGAAAGCATATCTCCAGCTGCAGGGTAGATGTATCTATGGTTAGCATGTAGCTCCCCTATCCAGTTTAAACTCCTCTTCCAGTGTAAGAATGCTGTTTTTCACTTTAGTTTGTGAATTGGGAAGTGGTTTAAGCTAAACCAAAAAACAGTTTTGTAAGCATGTCCATATGAGGGGAGGAGGGTGCAGCTTTCCTCTATAGACAAAGTAGTAAGAGGGAAGTGTCACCTATTGATTTGTAAACCTCATGTTCAGCTCACACTAAGATTTCTGTGGATGTGTCCCATCCAATGGCGCACCAGACCATCCACAGTTGAAAAGTGCTGAGAAGTTAGTGACTGGAGGTGACATGACCACAGGTCACTAAATCTCCATGGAAGGTTAAGACTCACAGGGCTCGTCTACACTGGCCCCTTTTCCGGAAGGGGCATGTAAATTTCATGAGTCGTAGTAGGGAAATGCGCGGGGGATTTAAATATCCCCCGCGGCATTTAAATAAAAATGTCCGCCGCTTTTTTCCGGCTTTTAGAAAAGCCGGAAAAGAGCGTCTACACTGGCCCCGATCCTCCGGAAAAAGTGCCCTTTTCCGGAGGCTCTTATTCCTACTTTGAAGGGGCCAGTGTAGACGCTCTTTTCCGGCTTTTCTAAAAGCCGGAAAAAAGCGGCGGACATTTTTATTTAAATGCCGCGGGGGATATTTAAATCCCCCGCGCATTTCCCTACTACGACTCATGAAATTTACATGCCCCTTCCGGAAAAGGGGCCAGTGTAGACGTAGCCACAGTGTTCAGTTTTTTGCAGTATCATGTAAGCAGAATTGCAGTCTAAAACTCTGAAGGGTATGTCTACACTACAGAGTTTTGTCGGAAAAATGGCTATTTTTCTGACAAAACCTGAGTTATATCCACATTGCCATCGCATTCTTCCAAAACTAAATCGAAAGAACAGAAGAGTTTTTCCAGCATTGGTAATCCTCTTTCTACGAGGAAGAAGCCTTTTTCCGAAAGAGCTCTTTCAGAAAAAGCCATGTGTGGACTGAAAAGAGGGAGTTATTTCAAAAGAAGAGGAAAGAGGAAAAAGCACAGGTGCTCTAGTGGCCACCCCATCCACAGTAATCACAGCTTAAATGCGAGATAGTGTCCATTCAGTATGGTTGCTATCTTTCAAAAAAGCAGATCGCTTTTTCGATGTGCTTTTGTGTGTGGATGCTCTCTTTCAAAAGAAGTTGTTTCGGAAGATCTCTTCCATAAAAGCTTCTTCTGAAAGAAGCCTGAAGTCTAGACATAGCCTGACTGCTGAGAATGAATTAAAATAATGTTTTGATGTTTTTATAAAGGAAGTCACCGCCTCTGATATTAAGAAAGCAGTAATCTCAGAGGTGAAAGGAAAGCAACAGGGAAAGCAGAAAAATGTACAAAGTAATGTGGCAAAACATCCCCAGTATGAACAGTGTAAGGTTCACAGCTTTGTGACGTTCCCTACAATTGTGTTAATTTGAAGCATGCAAGTTATAATTTATTGTTGTATGATGCACAAATGTGCTCATATATTCCTCAACCCTGTCATTTATTTTATCTAATGCAAAACAGAATTGTAGGAACTAGTACTGGAGCAAATATACTAAATCATCCAGTGTATCTCCTTGAAAATAAAGAATAGTTCCCTTCAGTACTTCTTTTAGTGTTGTATCCAATCTAGCTTTAAAGGGCTCAGGCAATGAGGCTTCCAATGGCTATTATATCTTACTGCCCAGTGCCAGGGAGTTAATGCCCAGACTGTATTTCTTTATCTTAACTACATCTCTTTATTCCTCGTCTGATAACCATGAATTAAATGAAATAGTTCTACTCCTTCCTTCTTGTCTACATCTTTCAGATATTTGTAGAGGTACCTCTGTTCTCCCAGCCGTTGTTTTCCCCAGAATTGAGTCGCTCCAGCCCACTAATTATTTTGGTTGTTTCCTCTCACAGCTCTTTCTAAGGCCATGTCTATGCTAGGAAACTATTTTGAAATAATTAAATTTGACTTAATAACTCCCAATTTTACAAAATCAAAAAAGCATGTCTTTGAAGCCTCAAAATTAGTCTGAGGCAGGCTCCATTAATGCGGACGTGCTACCTTGACTTAGAGCCCCAGGAAGCATGAAGAAGTAATTAATTTGAATTACTCTGGGGAGTAGCTATTTCAAAATAGCAGCATCAGAGCATTAACACAAATGCTATTTCAAAATAACTATTTCAAAATTAGCATTATTCCCTGGGAAAAACAGGCACTCCATTTATAAATTCGACCTAAGGGAACTTATTTCTAAATAGAGATCTAGCGTAGACAAAGGCCACGTGTCCAAATTTTCTCAGTAAAGACCTACTGCTAGCTAGCAGATTTAGACTCAGTTCTGAGCCTACCTATAATTAACTCAGCTGTAGAGGAATCATTCTGGATGTACACGTAACATAGCCTTTAACTCTTAATGAAGCCCAAAGACAGCAGCCTTCACTCAGTAAAAATTGTTATTCTGAAGCTGCAGAAACTATCACAAAGACTTGTTCTTACTGAGGAACAAATCCATGGTGACATTTTGTTTCTTGACATTTCCATAGATAGTGAAATCTAGCAGCAATTTCCTTTTTTGCTATGAGTCTGTCCCTAATTTATATTGAGATCAGTTCTTTTCCACCTTTATCACCTTTAATGAGCAGTGATTTAAGACAGGTTCCATTGCAGACACTGAATCGAAGTGTTGTCAGACACTACTGTGATGGGCAGCACCACAAAACCCTAAGACAGGCAATATAAAACCCAGAATAAGGAGAAAGGAGAGAAAAAAAGACAGTTTTTCAGAAGCAAAAGTCCTTTGTATTGTATAGACAATGCTCCCCATAGAGGAAATTCAATGTTAAACATGTATCGTCCTTGTGTAATATAAGCCATAAAACATTACTGAGGTAGTACCATGCAGATGTTGGTTATTTCTGATGGAAACAAACCAATGAAATTTGGCTGTGGTGCTTACTACAACAGCCATAGAAAACTTTTGATCTCCTTATAGGGTGAGACTGGAACTCACAACCACATACAAAACATTCATTGTCTTTCTGTTCCTGAGAGCCTGTGGAATATAAAAGAAAATAGGCTTAATTAATGCCATATTTTAACTATGAAACTCATTAACACAGGACAATTTAAATTTTTGTTCTCTGGGAAAATGGCTTGACTCATCCATTTATGCCAGGGGGACTTACATGTCTTTGAGTTGTTGTTGTTGTTTGTTTACTGGGAGAAGAGGACAAAGCAGAGCAAGGTGTCAAAAGATGACTGGGAAGCAGGAGGCCAGCAGATAGATGCTCCCCAGTGGCTCCAAAGCTAAGAGCTTTCTGGGATTGAGCTCAATGGAAGAGGATCAATGGTGTGTAGGAGACTGGGGTTGTAAGTTAAAGGAGTGGGAGAGTGGACAGATTTCACCAGTATTCCTAGATGGGGAGAGTGTGAGCAACAAGGGGGTCACCATAAGGGTGGATGCCCAACAAATGTGGCCACACAGTAAACCACATTTTAGGGGAGAACAAGAAGATGGAAGACAAGAGAAAGATAGGGGGTCCCTATTAGCATTGGTAGTGTCATGACAATGCACTTGTTTTCATGTGTTTTCTGCTGTGCTACACATTGAATGGGAGCCTGGCTTATTGAAGGTCAGGCCTGAGTGTTTCTTGGATTTTAGCAAGGAACACTAGTCAGGCTGGATACGTCTAGACTACAGGCTTTTGTCGACAGAGGCTTTGTTGACAAATACTGTCGACAAAGCTTCTGTCGACAAAGAGCATCTAGACTACAGCCAGTTCTGTCGACAAAGCAAGCCACTTTTTGACAGAGAGTCTAGACACTCTCTTTTGAAAAAGCACAGTGAGGATTCAATAGCGCCTTTTGTCGACAGAGCTCTGTCGACAAAAGGCATTATTTCTTGTAGAATGAGGTTTACCGCCGTCGACAAAACTGCCGCATTCTGTTGACTTACTGGCGACAGAACTCAGTGGTAGTGTAGACACAGGTATAGTTTTGTTGGCAAAAGTCCACTTTTGTCAACAAAACCCTGTAGTCTAGACACACCTGCCTGGATTTATGTTTGTTTGTTTCTCAGACTCTGTCTCCACTGAAAGAGAACTTAATGTAACAATGGGACCTAACCTCCAAGCTAGCCTTTCCAAACAGCCTCAGATGAACCAATGGCTTCTTCAGTCATAGAAAAGAGCCATAACTCTGGTCTGGAGTGGACAGCAATCACCAGCCACTTACCACCACACTGGAAAGAGCAGCTAGTCTTTCTTCCATTTCCTCTCACTGACTACTCTTTAATCTGGCTTTGCTCAGCTCAGCTGGTTGAGGAAACTGACAGGACAAAATGTGCAGCTGGGATTGTACTGGAATGGTAATATTAACATTCCAGCACTTCATAAAAGGGTTATGAAACAACACTGCCTTTGTAACTCACAATCTTTCCTGGACACAGAGAGTATGGTCCAAAACCCACTGAAGGCCATGGAAAGGCTCCCACCAGCATTAGTGGGCACTGGATGGGTGCCTTAGTAAATAAAGAAGAAATAAAGGAAACATTGTGGGGTGCAAAAGAGCTAAGTAATTTGTAAACCACTACTGCAGGAGAAGGGAAGGAAGGAAGAGGGGAGGCAAGGTATGGGACAGAGATTGCTAGAGGTGAAGCCAGACTGAAGCAGATATGAGCGTATGCAAGGAAGGGAAGATGGAGGGCATAGAGCTGATGTCACCCAAGGCAAGAAAATGGCTGCAAGTAGTTAGACAGCTACAAGGTATATGCCCTTTATTGTAGACTTTGGCAGGGGGTACGTCAAAATTGCAGAGCTTTTCAGGGATAACAGAGGTATCCCTGAAAAGCTCTACCATGTCCAAGGAACGCGTCTCCTTTTCTGAAAAAAAAAAAAATGTCAGAAAAGCAGACGTGTTTTGTGGACATCCCTATAAATCTTGTTTCATAAAGAAGAAGGGATGTTCTGAAAGGGGTTTTCGCCAACGTTTGGCCCCGTGTAGATGGGCCAAGTTTCAGAAAAGCCTCTTTTGGAAGTAAATTGGAAAAAAATATGCAATTTGCATACCACAAATTGCGTTTCTTTTTCCGATTGATCTTTGTAGTCAAGAGAGAGCCATAGTTTCCCAGGATGCAGTTGTACTAGGCAGACAGTTCATCTCTAATTCCTGAGTCTTTACAGGCAGATCTGACTTACTAGCCTTTAAAGAGCAATCATCTAATTGGTTGCATTACTTTAAGTTTGAAATTATAGCAGTGTTCTGTTCATGGGTCTTTGCAGAAATATCGGCCCTTTGTTCCTATGTACATATACACATGCCCTTGTGACATACTTGACCAGAGCACAGCTGGAATGTGTTTATTTGACCATTGTAAAATGTTGTTGCTCCATATACATTCAGTCCATTAGTGACAGCTTTCCATTTGTCTGTCTGCAAATACAGCAGACTTTGACTTCTGTGGAATCTAACATAGAAAAAAATGGTTTATTGTATAGCACATTTTATGATATTAAGCCTTTTCATTTTCTCACCCAGCTTGTCTCATTCCTATGTTCTGAAAATAGAAGCAATAACTGATAATGATAGTATTTTGTATAACAAAACTAGGAACACAGAAATACCATCAAACTTTAATACTGTAATTCTGTTCCAATATTGATTCTATCTTTTTAGAGGAACAGGCTGTGATTATTTTAATACATGCTTACATTTTTTTCTTCCTTCTTTTTAGTAAGCAAAACTACCAACCTATCTCAACATAGTTTATGTTTTATTTGCAAAGGTTCCAGTAGGGAGCAGCATTTATTCATTTGTTGAGCAAGAATGAGAAAATGCCTTTTTAATTATACAAAGTTTCTCAGTTTCAACACAGTTTTTCAGCTAGGAAAAAAACAGAATCAGACATCAGACTTCTGTTGAAATAAAATATAAAAAGTGCCATATTCCAAAATGTTTACACTGAGTGGACAGCTAGCAAGTGTGAGAAACAGAGGTGAGGATGAAAAGGCTAAAACACTAACTTTAGACCTTCCTTGTCCTGTTCATGAATAAGATGCTAATTAGAGCATGGCTTGCTATTCAGAGCAAAGTGGTGGGGTGTTCAGATTCGCTGTCAGCAGATGACCTGGATCACAATGTTCCCATTTAGGGAAGCATTCTCACTGCGGTACTCATAGTGTTCTCTGTGGTTCAGGATATATTACTTCAGGAATCAAATATGTTATTAGAAAACTAAAATAAGCTCTAAATAATTATAACATATTTTTATATTATTACCCCAGACTCTGATAATACTGCCTGTTGATGCTACAAGAGTAATAAAGTTCTTCTTTCATTAAGGCCACTGTCTTTTTAAAACTGTCCGTGGAAAACAGGTTTTTAAATACTCATGAGCATGTCTTGCATCTGACAAAGTGGGTATTTGCCTACGAAAGCTCATGCTCCAACAAATCTGTTAGTCTATAAGGTGCCACAGGACTCCTTGTCACTTTTGCAGATTCAGACTAACATGGTTACCCCGGATACAGTTTTTAAATGGAATTGTTTCATACAATGAATTAATTTTTGTGACATTTAAACCTTGAGAAAATCAAGTTGTAATCCAGTCTGAGGGAGAATTCTTTAGCTGTTGTAAAGTATAGAACATTATTTTTATAAACAAATCTCTTAAAAAAAGACATGTTTGTAAGATTAGGGGTGCCTTTGCCAAATTTGAATTCAGGTAATTGATGTCTGCCTATTTAGATTTACTCTACAATTCCAACTGGGGCTATGTCTACACTGCAAAGTTTTTGCACAAAAACTTGCGGAGCATCCACACTACAAGAACATTCTTGCACAAGAAAAAGTATAGTAAATCTTAAGAACATAGGGCTTTTTGCGCAAGAGTTATTCCTCTTTCTACAGGAAATAAGCCTTTTCGTGTCAAGAGGTCTTGCGCAAAAAGGCATGTGTGGACAGGCAACAGAAACCCCTATGGCTAACATAGCCATCAGAGATGTCTTGCGCAAGAGAACATCCACACTGCCATGGACGCTCTTGTGCAAAAGCACATCTCTTGCACAAAAGCACATGGCAGTGGGGATGCGCTCTTGCTCAAAAAGTTCTTGTGCAAGAAGTCTGCAGTATAGACATAGCTGAGGTCCAATATATTTCTTTACTCCCTAAACTGGCTGCATTTCAGTGGGGGGTAATCTCTTACCTACCTCAAAATTTGTAAAGCTTAGTTAGTACTATCTTGTACCTCCACTTTCTCTTATACTGGTATTTTAATATGTGTGGTCACATATTAGAATACACTGGTTTTCAAAGATATTAGGAATTCCTTTTCCTTTGGGCTACGTCTCCACTGTGAATTTTTGCGGCAGAAAGTATGCTAATGATGGGCTCATTAGCATAAGTCGCAATCTCATTAGCATATTTTCTGCCATTCCTTTTTGTGCAAGGGGTTTTTGCACGAAAAGAAGCAGTGTAGTGAATTCCGTTTTGCGCAAAAAAACCCAATTAGGTTTTTTCACATAATGGAAGCGGCTACACTGCTTCTTTTTGCTAAAAAAAACCTTGAAAATATGCTATTGAGATCGTGACTTATGCTAATGAGTCCCTCATTAGCATATTTTCTGCCACAAATACTCACAGTGTAGACAAAGCCTTGTAGTTTTACTACAGGGAAGAGTCAAGGTTATTGAGATGCCTGAATGGTATATTTCATTACTGTAAAATGTGTGGATTTCCTTTAACTATAACCCCCAATTCTGAAGTTCTTAGGCTTGCATTATATGGTTCTGATATAAATACAACAACCCTATAATGTTCTTTTACCCTTAAGTTTCTCATAAGTACTCTCAACCTTAACTCCATTTTAATGCACTTTTGGGTCTAGACATTTTCCTTTTTGTCTGTTTGTTCTATTAATTAAAAATGTATATATAAACACTAAATGAGAAACCCAAAGATGGTGCAATATTTTTGCTGATATGAAGATATTTATCATCAACCTTAACCCATTTTTTAAAATCTCAGCTTTTAAGCCCATATTCACCAATAGACTTGGGGCATGCATAAGGGTAAAGAGAGCCCCTGCAGTGCTGAGGCTAGGGCAGGGACAGCAAGCTCGTCCAGCCATAGGGCCATAGTGGGAGCAGAAAGCTCCTTCAACCCTGGGGTTGCAGCAGGAACAGGGAACTCTGCCGGTCTTAAAGGCCTCAGAAGGAACTGACTGCTGCTTCGGCCCAGGATCTGTGATGGGGAGAGTGAACTCCTCCAGCTCTGAGGCCACAGTGGGCTCACAGAGTAATGGTGTTACATTTAAATTCCTGTGTATGCCCCTGAGTACTCTAGAGCAGTGCAAAGCATAGAGAGAGCACCAACCAGAAAAGTTAGATTTGCAGCTGCAAGAGCTTAAAGGTTCCCTTGCATATAACCCTGAACTCACAACTGTCTCACTGGTTTTGAGGGCTGTTCATGATCTTCATGTTATAGGAAGGAGTGAAGGTAGGCCAATGGCCAAATTGCAATGTCTCTGTTCTTTGAAGGCTTCCCCTGCAATCTTCCCACAGTAGCCTGAGGGGGCAAATCCTCAGATGCTGTAAATTGTCATAGCTCCATTGACTTCAATGAACTGCAGCTGACAATCTGCCTCTGTCACTGCACAATGGAGACCCGAGTGCTGAGGAGCTTTCCAAGTACTGATCTCCAAACATTGCAAATTACAACCACAGAGTCTTTAAAGAGCAGTGATGGATGAACCAGTTACTCTACCAGCGAGAACACTTGTCAGATGTACTGTCCCCATCTTACCATTAAGAGTAAATTGAGGAGGGCAAAAAGAGGTATGATACAAGCATTCAGTTAGCACAACATTGACATGCTGAAAACAAAATTAATCAAGAAGCCAATTAATATGAAGGGAAGGAAATCTTGGATTACCTATACACCAATATAAAAGCCCACATAATAAACAAAAGGAATTGGAATTGTTCATTTATGAGCATAAACTGGAGCTAGATGGTATTAAGGAAACCTGGTGGATTTATTTAGGTTATTGGAATGTTAAAAGCATAACCTAAAATCATTTTAACAGTTAGAAAAAATCAAATGAGGAAAAGGAGAAGGGGAGTGGTGTGCTGCATCAAAAATGGCATTACCTGTTTCTGGCTCACTGATAACTCAAAAGAAAATGGTCTTGAATGCTTATAGATCAGCATCTCAACACAAGATGAGGTATTAGCTGGGGTCGGCTGCAGACTACCAAATCACACTAGGGCACAGGATGACAATATCCTTTATGTACTTGTCTATAATGAGTAGGGGAAACAGCCCTATGTGATCATGGGGAACTTGGAGTTGAGTTACATATTCTGGAGGTTTGATGATGCCAGAACCTAAACATCTTTAGCATTTCCAGTCATTACAAATGACAGTCTCCTAATTTAGTAAGTGTTGTGGCTGACAGGGAGGATTCTATCTTAGGCTATGTCCTAACAGATCAAGAAGAATGGAACAGAGAACTAAAAGTTAACAGTAGTTTAGATACAAATGATCATGATGTGATCACATTTATAATGTTAAAGCAAAATAAAAGTCCAAACCAGTAATAAATGGTAATATATGGTGTTTTGATGTAAGCCAAATCAGCTGGCACAACCCCATAATTATAGAACTAGGCCATGTTGGAGTTTTTTTTAAGTTGGTTTAGAGAAGAAATGAAGACAGCTATATATAACATATACTATAGTTTCTGTTGTCTTCATTTACACAAACACCCATACCAAGTGCAAGAAAGGGGAAGATGACAGTAATGAATATAAATTACAAGTTAAAAATTGTGTAAAATTAATAAGAGAAGCCAAAGGACAAAAATCTATGGCTAGCCATGTTAATGATAAGAAGGACTTTTAAAAGGATGTTAGGAACAAAAAGAATCTTGAGAATGGTATTGCTACATCGAAATAGTAGAATTAGCAAAAAGAATGCACAAAAGGCAGAAGTGTTCTATTCCATTACTATTTCTGGAGGATGTTAAACAGAAGCTATTCAAATTAGACATTTTTAAATCATTGTAACTTGCATCCAGAAATTTTTGCATCCTGGCTGAGGAGCTTGATGGACCATTAGCATTGATTTTTTTATAAGTCTTAAAGCAGTGAGGAAATTCCAGAAGACTGGAAGAAAGAAAATGTGCCATTTTTAAAAAGGTAAATAGGATGACCCAGATAATTATAAACATGTCAACCTGACATAAATTGCAGTCAAGATAATGGAACATCTGATATGGGACTTGAATACTAGAGACTCAAAGAAGAATAATGTATTTAATGCAAATCAACATGTGTTTATGGAAATTATATCTGTCAAACTAGCCAAATATAGTTTTGATGGAATTAGAAGTTTGGATAATAAAAGTAATAATGTTGACATAATAGACTTCCATGAAGTATTTGACTTGCTTTTGCACCACATTTTGATTAAAACCCCAAAACAATATAAAATTATTGTGGCACATGTTAAGTGCATTGAAAACTGGCTAACTGATAGATATCAAATGTAACTGTAAATGAGGAATCATCATTGAGTGAATCTGTTTCCATTGGTATCCTGTGAGGATCAATTCTTAACCTTCCACTATTTAATGTTTTTGTCAATAACCTGAAAATAAATATTAAATCATCACTGATAAAGTTTGCAGATGACACAAAAATTGGAGGAATTATAAATAATAGTCACTGATTCAGAACACTTATATCACTTATAGTTTGTTTGAATGAAGCAAACAATATGTGTTTTAATGTGGCTAAGTGTGAATATATAAATCTGAGAACAAAGAATGCAAGCCATACATATAAGATGAAGGAGTGGGAAGCAGTGACTATGAAGGAAGATTTGGGAGGCACAGTGTATAATCAGCTTCCAGCAAGGGATCCCACAAGGGCCACTGGGCAAAAGGGGTGGTGCTTTGGGTGAAGGGGTGGGGTGAGGGCAGTAAGCATGCCCTGATGCTCTTCCTCCCCCTACCTCCCAGCCCTTAGTGAGGCCTAGAGTGCAGCGCCTCCACCCCCAGCCCTTACAGCCACCCAGAGTGGCTGTGTGATGTTTTGGTGGTGACTTAAAGGGCCCAAGGCTCTGGGTGCCAGTGGCTGGAACCCTAGGCCCTTTAGAAATGCTTTAGAGTTGCTCCTCCCTCCCCTCCCCTTCCCCTCAACATATCAGAAGACTTGACTCCCAAAGTGAAGCTGTGGTCAAAATAGCTAATGCAATCCTGGGATGCATAAAAAGGTGATTTAACTAGGAGTAGAAAGGTCATTTTACATTTGTATTTGGCTCTTGTTTGACTGCTTCAGAATACCCTGTCCAGTTCTGGTATCCACAATTCAAGAAGGATGTTGATAGATTTGAAAGGGTTCAGAGACCGAGCCATGAGAATGATTATATATAGCGAAACCCGCAAGGAGTTCAAACTAACAAAGACAAGGCTAAGTGGTGACTTAATTGCAGTTTGTAGGTTCCTACATGGAGAACAAACACTTAATAATGGTTCTTCACACTAGCAAAGAAAAGTATCACACAATCCAAATGCTAGAATTTTAAACTAGACAAATTCAGCAGGATATATGGCATAAATTTTTAAAAATGAGAGTAAGTAACCATTGGAATACTTTACCAAGGATCATGGTGAATTCTCCATCATTGGCAATTTTTAAATCAAGACTGGATTTTTTTCTAAAGTATCTTCTCTAGGAATTATTTGCGGGAAGTTCTATGGTCTCTGCTATATGCGACATCACACCAGATGATCCTTCTGGCCTTAGACTATGTGAATCTATGAACCTCTTAATCATTACCATCAATAGGCTTTTAAAATGCAAATTAGCTGTACAGTATGTGTGGTGATTGGTTGAGTTATTTCTGATGTCACAATTGCCCTCACTCAAGAGTTATTTGAGGTATTTCTTAATTGATATAATGCTATTTTAGTTTCGCTAAACAATTAGATATGAAAATGATTAATAGCAGCTTAATTGAAGCCTAATTTATTTCAAATATACCCTATGCACGGGATTTCAATTAATTTTAACTACAGTAAAACTCCAATAGTCCAGCATCCAATAGTCCAGCACTCCTGATAGTCCGGCATCAAAATGGCAAGAGCCTAGTAAGTGAGCTTCGGCAAAAAATTAGTCACAAGGTAACAGCGGCAGCAGCTGAACTGAGTAAAAAGGGTAAAAATAGCTTTAAAAAACTAAAACATTACAGTGTACTGTATACAGTATGTACAATAAAAAGGGTTAAGAACACTTTATATACAGTATATAATGTATACAGTATATAATGTATACAGTATACAGTATACAGTATATAATGTATACAGTATACAGTGTGTGTGTGTGTGTGTGTGTGTGTGTGTGTGTGTGTGTGTGTATATATATATATATATATATATATATATATAAAACCAGTTTATAGTACCTCCTGATAATCCGGCACCACCTAGGTCCCCTAGATATTCCGGATTATCGGAAGTCTACTGTACATGGAAGGTTTGAAAAGTCTGTGGTATTCAGGTCTGCTGATGGAGGAGAGCAAAGGAGGCAGTTGCCTCAGGGCCTTGCAGCTACAGCCAAAGCCCTGGGCCCTTTAAATGGCTGATGGAACACCATGCCAGACTGTGCCATGCTATGTGCCCCATGCAGCTCCAAAGACTGGGGTGGGGAAGCTGCGCTCTGAGTGGCGTGGAAGGCTGGCTGCCCCCGACCTTTCCTCTTCCACATGCGGCCCCAACACTTCTGGGAGCATGGGGCTGTTCCCCCCCAACTTGCTCAGATACCCGCGCAGGATATCGGCTCCCCTGGTGGGTATTCTGTTATGATTATTTGGGACAAACACACCTATATATTACTTTTTCTGAAAAGACCTATTTTTAATTATTTTTAATTTACAAACTATTGAACAGATTTATTTGTAAAATATCAGTAAATTAATGGCATACTCAAAGAGTACATTCTGTACTCATGGGGAAGATTTGCTGCATTTTTTCTGCAAAACAAGGAGGCTGAATTCTTGCTTTACATGCCAAACAGAATTCAACATTAACTATGGGGCGGTGACTACAGCCTTCGATAAAAAGCTGGATTTAGTACTAGTTTGGATCTCAGATCCTTAGCCAATTGCTTAATGTTGTCTCTTATGGAATCTAGTTATGAAGCAGTTATGAACTTTCTAATGCCAGATTTCCAAGCACATCTTAATTTAGCTAAGGCTCTTTCAAAATGTGCCATAATTTAAGATATGAATGCATCACTGTTGCCAGTCTGTCATACTTCACTATACCTCTTGAAACTTTGAGTAAGTTTGGCAGTTCAGGAGCTGCCAGTACATTAGGGCCATACTGGGATATGTTTAGAAGTGTTGTCTTCTGGAAGTATTTTCCCAGAATTTCTTTTAAAAACACCTTCTTAGAACTGTTTGTAGCCCTAAGAATCCCAGAGTTCATAATGGATCTGATTTGTTCACATCAGCAACAAATAGGCCAAATATGTATTGATTTCCATAGTAATGGCAGTATGCTCAGCATCTTTGAAAAACTAGGTATTCAAATATGATTTAGGAGCCTAAAATCTGATGAAAAATTTAAGAAAAACTTGGCCACAGTGTTCAACAGAAATCACTTTCAGTATCTTACATCTCCCTCTCACACCCGCAAATCCCCATTCATATTTTCAGCTCCAGTTCACAGCAGTGCTCAAACAGATACATTCAGCACAATGAGGAAAAGCAAATCTACCTGGGGCATGGCACAACAGTGAAATTAAACACCCATGGCTAGTCCACTGCAGCTGAGTAGGGCTCATGGAACACAGGCTGAGGGGCTATAAAACTGTGGTATATAAAACTAAGACTGAGTCTAGAACTCAAGTTCTGGGACCCCTCTTCCTAGAGTCCCAGAACCTGGCACACCTGACAAATCTGACACAGGCTACCCAAGGGTGTTAAATTGCAGAAAAGACATACTACAAGTGGGCTTGCTTTCCTTCATTGTACTGAATGTATCTGATAGGTTCCTTTTTTGTTTGGCAAAATATCAGTCAGGAGCTAGCTGTAGTAGCCAGCTAGAAAAGAAGAAAAAACCAAAAAGAAAACAAAATTGAAGAGAAGAATGTTGTATATTACTTCTAGCTTACAGATCATATATATATTTGTTATAAAGTAAGCTGTGTCCCTTTCTTTACTTATTTCTTATTATTCTAATGATCATTTGTTCGTATAAAAAGGGGAGTTTCTTTTCAACCTCTGATTCTGGTGGTTGTAAGAACATAAGAACAGCTATTCTGGGTCAGACCAAAGGTCCATCTAGTACAGTGTCCTATTTTCCAGCAATGATCAATGCCAGGTGCCACACGGAATGAACAGAACAGGTAATCATCAAACCATCCCCAGTCGTCCATTCCCAGATTCTGGCAAACAGAGGCTAAGGACACCATCCCTGTCCATCCTGGTGAGTAGCCGTTGATGGACCCAACCCTCAAGAATGTATCTAGTTCTTTTTTTAACCTTATTATAGTCTTGGCCTTCACAACATCCTCTCGCTTGATTGTCCATTGTGTGAAAAAATACTTCTTTTTGTTTGTTTGAACTCTGCAGCGTATTAATGTAATTTGGTGACCCCTAGTTCTTGTGTTATAAGAAAGAGTAAGTAATACTTCCTTATGTATTTTCTCCACTCACAATATCTTACATTAATGCTGTCTTGGGTCTCTCATAGTTAGAATTCATAATAAATTGTTTAACATATTCAGCTCCTTAAAATCAGCTATATTTTGTATGTGAGAGACAGCACACGTATATATATATATATATTTACTTATAAGATAACCCCAGAAAAAGAGGTACATGTGTCTTGATCATTTGAGAATCTAAATGCTTCATGAAAGCTGCTGTGTGCCCTTGTCACAGATGGATCTAAGTAGGAGCTAGTGTAAACTCTTGATCTCAGAGGTGACACTCGCCAGCTTTTCACGGTCTGGCCCTTATGTTCTTCACTGAGCATTTTTAGCCAAACCAACTGGTCCTATGATAATACATATAGCAATAATAATACTGCCTGTTTCTTCATTTTTTCCTTAACTGGATAGTATGACACATGCAAATGACACTGCTCATTTTTTTCATGTTAAGCTTTTGTAGCCTTACAGCTTTATTCTTCACTGTGTCACTTCATTTTCCACTATCTCCAATGGAGCTACACAAACCTGAACATAGAGGAAACCAGGGCAGATTCAGTCTATACACATTTTTTGGCAACTTGTTTACTACAAGGCAAGAACACATGTTGAACACAACAGATCAATATAGAGAGCACCTAGGTAAACACAATGGCTACGTCTACACTGGCATGAATTTCCGAAAATGCTTTTAACGGAAAAGTTTTCCGTTAAAAGCATTTTTGGAAAATCACGTCTAGATTGACAGGATGCTTTTCCGCAAAAGCACTTTTTGCAGAAAAGCGTCCGTGGCCAATCTAGATGCGCTTTTCCGCAAAAAAGCCCCGATTTTCGCGATCGGGGCTTTTTTGCGGAAAACAGTACTATGCTGTCTACACTGGCCCTTTTGGGCAAAAGTCTTTCAGAAAAAGACTTTTGCCCGAATGGGAGCAGCATAGTTTTTCCGGAAAAGCACTGATGATTTTACATGAGATCGTCAGTGCTTTTCCGGAAATTCAAGTGGCCAGTGTAGACAGCTGGCAAGTTTTTCCAGAAAAGCTGCTGATTTTCCGGAAAAACTTGCCAGTCTAGACACAGCCAATTTGTTGGGGAAGAATCCACAAGCCTTTTGAAAAGGAAAATCACACCTCACCAGTCTATTAGAATTCTTTTAAGGTATCAGCAAACACATTGACAAGGGTGATCCAGTGAAGATACAGCCGGTACCCTAATTGTGAACGGTCGACTTACAACCATTTGCATTTACGACTGAAGCTGTCATAAATCGCGGACCCTGAGTTACGAACGCTATCCACGCTTACAAACAGCGCGGTCGTGTGTAACTCTATGGGGTTCGACTTACGAACAAACTCAGTTATGACCAGTTGCTTGGTCTGTAATCAG
Organism: Pelodiscus sinensis; assembly: GCF_052426305.1. Taxonomy (NCBI): domain Eukaryota; kingdom Metazoa; phylum Chordata; order Testudines; family Trionychidae; genus Pelodiscus; species Pelodiscus sinensis. The sequence continues at coordinate 31,671,236 of NC_143053.1, forward strand.
TTCGTAAGTCGGGGAGAGGATATAGTGTACTTGGACTTTAAAAGTCCTTGACATAGTCCCGCACCAAATGTTTTAAAGCAAAGTAAACAGTCATGGGATAAGAGAATACTTTGAATACTGCCTGCAGTTCTAGTCACCCCCATCTCAAAGAAGGTATGTTAGAATTGGTCTAAATACAGGAAAGGACAACAAAAAATATTCAGGGTATAGAACAGCTTCCATATAAGGAGCAATTGTAAAAACTGAGATTGTTCAGCTTAGAAAAGAAACCACTGTGGCCATGTCTATATTAGGAAACTATTTTGAAATTACTAAATTTGACTTAAGAACTCCTGTTTTAACAAATTCAGACTAGCATGTCCTCACTACGGGGAAGCACCGAAATTAGTCCAAAGCAGACTCTGTTAATGTGGATGTGCTATTTCAGACTTAGAGACCCAGGAAGAACTTTCGGTATCTGCAGGAGGCCTCCAGGAGGTGAGTTCGAATTAGTGGCACTGGAGCATCCATATTAACGTTATTTTGAAATTACTATTTCAGCATTAGTGTTGCTCATTGTGAAAAGGAGGAGTACAGAATGTGAATTCTGCAGCCCATTATATGGAAATAATGGGCTTGGTAATGTAGATGCATTGCTTATAAATTCAAACTTGCGGGGGGAGTTACTATGGAATAAGGTCCTAGTATAGAGCAGGGCTAAGGGAGGATATATTAGAGATCTGTAAAATCATGTATGGTGTGGAGGAAAGTGATTAAAGAAGTGTTATTAACTCCTTCTCATAATATAAGAACCAGGGATCATCCAATGAAATTAATAGGCAGAAAGTTTTAAGCAAACACAAGTAGCTCTTCATACAATGCACTGTCAGCTGTTACAACATGTGTAACTAATTGCGCTGAGCAATGAAAACCAAAACTATAATTTGATTTTAAAAAATTAGGCTAAGTCCTTAAGTGGCCAAGATGGCCAGGGAGGTAACGTCATGCTCTGGGTGTTCCTAAATGTCTAACTTTGAAAATCTGAAGCTTCAGGGGGTAGCCAAGTTAGTCTGTACAGAAAAAACGACAACAAATGGTCTGGTAGCGCTTTATAGACTAACAAAATATGTAGATGGTATCATGAACTTTCATGGGCACAGCCCACTACTTTAGATGATTGGAGTTTTCAGTTTAGGATGTTCAGACCCAAAATAAATAGGAGAGAAAAAAAGGGAAAAAAAGGAGGGGGTGGGACACAGGGAGCAAAAGGTATAGAAAATTCAGGAAGGTAAAGGGAATCAGTAAGTATCTGAAGATTGGGAAGTTAAAACGAAGAAGATAAGAATCAAAGTCAATTGATAGTATCCTTCCTGACATAGGAATTTACACAAACAGCTGTTTGCACCTTCATTGACTGTTAGGTAAATAGTGTCCTAACCATCCTTCATCATGATTGAGTCTGTCGTACCTCGATGTTCTGTACCTCGGTACCTTCAGTGGTCCGGACTGTCAGTGTCAGCGTCGTCTGGCCTGGGTCGTCCTGGCGTACTCCTGACAAGACCTCTACTCCATTGGTGATGATAAAATTTCGGCTGCGTACATAACAATCGGTACTCCCTTTATCTAGAGTGTTAAATCCCATGCTCTTGGGTCAACACAGGAGAACTCTGAGAGGCCCCGGAAATGACAGATGAAGGCAAGGTTTGAAATCAATCGAGCAGATTTATTGTCAAATGTGAAGCTCTCACAGTTGATAACAGAGATCAGTACAATGTTACACCACTGTGCATTATGGCTCACGTTGACAAGGTACCAACATCGGGCAGGCCTATTGCCATATAACAGATATTAACAGCAGTTAGTCAAAGTTAAGCTACTGTGCATTCTGAAAGGTTAGGCAATGACACCTGCCGTCCAGGCACCTAGTGCGCCCCCCTCCCCCAAGGACGGCTGGAGAGCACCCTTTGTGGTGTCCTTTTATAGACAGGTACAAACAACTTACATCACTTCTTTACATACCAGGTTGTCACCCTCTGTTGCCTAGTTACCACCCTTCGCCTTACGGAAAGGGGACTTACTTACTATCCTTCATGCTGTCAATCTCGACCTGGTCCTGAACCTAGGTCGGTATGTACATTAGTTTTTGGGGAGTCTTTGTACCAAGACATTTCTTATTAAGATGTTCTGCTACTCCCCTTTGGCTTACAGTCTGTACCCAGTGCCTTCCAGTGTCCTTCCATGCTCTACCTAACTTACACAATTACACAGTTATCAATAGGGCCTCTTTCTTGGCTCCTGTGTTCCTGAACCAAAGTCTTGCTTACTAGATTCTAGGCCTGTTGCTTCTTTCATGTTACACGCCTCTATTCAGGCCTACTTACTCCATGTTACTGACCCTCAACTTACTACAGAGTCCATTATTTTGTCCATTGAAAATCTGGCAATGAACAACAGAGGATAGATGACCTGATAAATGGCTCTGTTCTATTTATTCTCTCTGACACATCTGGCATTGTCCACTGTCACATGACAGCAGAGTGGGCTATGAGCCATTGATCTGAGGCGGTATGGCCATTCTAAAGTTCCTATGTTGCTTAGTAATATACTATCTATATTTCAAAATCAAATGCTACTGACATTCAATAATGACATCACACATAAAACTGCTTTATAACAGAAGCTATACAATGCTGCTTCCCAGAACAATGGACCTGTATTGATAGTTCTCTACAGATAAACAGTATTAAATTATATGTACAGTTGCTATACTAGGGCTCTCTCCTATTCCCGTTGAAGCCAATTTAGCTATTCCCATAGAATTGATTGGAAGCAATATCAGCCCCCTAGTTACCATTGCAGCCTTAACATGTATTAGCATAGTTGTTTTAGTGTGAGTGTATCTGTATGCAAGTAAGTCTATGTAAAGTGCAATTCAGAAGGCTTGTTTGGAATTTATGGGCTAGTTGATGCTATGCTGTTGAAAGAACAGATGTTCCAGTGATTGAACTAGACATCCAGTGATAAAATCAAAAACTTCACTTGGTTGACTAGAACTTGACATCTGCTAAAATATTATCCTGGTAGTTGGCTCTTCCCTGGCCTGTAGTTTCCACCCACATAAAGATGAGAAAAATCAATTAGTGTGCAATGTCCCCTAATCATTCTTTTAAAGTGGTTGTTGCTTTAACCATTTATCTAATTTAATCTGTCTGCTGTTGTAACCAGTGGTCCTGATAAATTGCTTTGCTTTCCACACTAGCTACCTTGGAGATATTAAACATCAGGAAAAGGAACTTAATGCCTTTTAATATGTAGATGCTGGGTAACACATAGATTATATCATTCATCATAATTTTGGGCTTGACCCTGCCAACAGGTACCCCAGAATGTAACTACTTGCATAAATTAGTTTACTTATCTGAATAACTGTTTTCAGAATCAGGACAGTCAATGTTAGGAAGTTTAATTTGAAGTGAAGTGATTTTTATTATTGGTTGCCTGTTTGGAAACCCTCATATATACAATCAGCCACATGATTACCAAAAGGCCTGCATGACTGGTTCAATGGATCTCTAGTCACCCAGGAGTCTGTTTTCTATTATCTTTGCTTTATTGACTGAAGGGATCATGTAAAAAAACTCAGAGGGACAGTGCACTATGAAAGTAGCAGAACCTGATGGATCTATTGCTAGCTTTGGCATAGCACTCCTTTACAAACACAGCTGCCCTTGCCAATATTTGGTATTGCCAGAGATTACCGGTAGGAGTGTTTTTGCCAAGGGGAAAAGGACTGTGAGAAGAAAGATGAAGATTTAAAAATGCAATTCCATTTCATTACTGGAAAATGGAATGGTTTTGTTTGCAATAGTTACATAACTACCAAAGAAAATGCCTGAAGATAGTTATCTAATGACCTAGCAATCAATTAAACATTGCCCTGTTTATTTGGGTGTCACAACTGACAGGTACAATTAAGGTTGCCACAAGCTGGATTTTGCTGAGACCTAAAATAAACAAACAAAACCTAGTACCTACATAGCATTGCATATATTCAAAGTTCCATACAAACATGCGTGGGATGGCAGCAGCCCCTGTTTGTGGTGGATCCAAGCTCCCCATGGACAGATGCTGCTCTGCGGCAGATGCCTCTGTCCGCAGGGAGTGTGGACCCCCAACTCCTCCACAGATAGGGGCTGCTGCTGCAGAGCAATCTCTGTCTGTGGTGGACCCAGACTTGCTGTGAATAGAAGCTGCTCCATGGGATGCCAGAGCAGTCTCTGTCCATGGGGCGCTCAGACCCCCCCACGGATGGGGCCTGCTGCCATAGAGCAGCCTCTGCAGGTAGCAAGCCCAGGCATGCTACAGACAGAGGCTGCTTCATAGCAGCCTCCTCTGCCCCACCCCCCACTGCTGCCTCTGATATAGGCATCAGTGTGTGTGGGGAGGCAGGTGGCATTATGAAGCCAGTGTTGGGAGAAACCAGCTTTTAAGATGGCTCCCCCCAGCACCGGCTCTTGCCTGTCCCCCTCTCCTCTTGTAGGAGGTAGCGGGGGGGAGGAGAGTGGAGCAGGTGGGTCCACAGAGTCAGCACACATGGAGAGCTGGCACAAAAAGACAGCTCCCTGTATGTATCATCTCTTCCCTGTCCCCTCACCCTCTGTGTTGCGGGGGGAGGACAGGCGGATCTGGTGCTTGTGGGGAGCTGGCTTTTTAGCTGGTTCCCCACAGGCGCTGGCTTCCACATCGCCCCCCTCCCCCGCCCCTGCCTTGCTTCCTCTGATACAGAAGCAGTAAGGGGGAGGGGGAATGTGTGTAATTGATAGGATTAACTGATAAACCCAGGATTATCGGTCAATCATGTAGTCATCTACACATTGACATCCCCAATACATATGCCATATTTTTGCACTTCAGGTTACTTTTATTTTAAATATTATAGTTTCCATGTGTGTGTTACCAGCAAAGGCGCACTAGTAAATGAAATCTAATGGGGCCTGCTCTGATTAGATGATAAAATGACTTTGTCCCCAGAAGGAGGTCCAGCCTGGAAACCACTGTATCGGTCACCAGCGGATTTACCCCCCAGTCCTGCTGAATAAACACGGACATGTATCAGATTCAAATTTTAAAAGGTATATTGAAATACAACAGGCAAATAACAACAACACAACACCGAACTGATAACCCAGCCACTCACCCTCAGAAATAAAAGAATATAGGAGAGATGACTGAAAGCAGAATGATACACTTAGTCCGTCAGAGGCAGCTTTGATGCTCAGGAACTTCTACCCTGTAGCTTAAGGCAGCTGTCAGGAGAGGAACACTGAGGCGTCCTTGAGGGTGTGGAGAGACGCTCAGTTAGATGTTACTGCTGCTGGTACCACGGATGGACGCGCAGTTTGTGGGTGATGTGAGAGCAGTTCTAGGCATCGTGAGGGCCTTCACCACAGCAGGTACCGAACGATGTTGATGCTCTGTGAGTCCTGATGATGTAGGGAGCAATCAGGTAGCCAAGGCTCACTATTACTGGGCTATCGCCACAGTGTGGGTCGAAGCACCCTGAGGGTGGCAGAAATGGAATAGGTAGATCTGTCAGCTCGACTGGGCCTTCACCACGGTCTTCTGACTAGAGGTCTCTGTCTTCCGCGATGGTGTAGTAAAACTGCCGGCCCGATCTCCTTAGGATTCTGGGTTTTATAAAGTTCAAGGCGGGAAAACTCTCAGCGTCTCTAGTGCAAAGCAGGGTGTAGTGCTGGGTGCAAAACTAGAGTCGGGTGCAAACTTTCGCACTGTGTGCAACACTGTGCCGTGTGCAGATGGTAATTTTGGCGGCAAAAACTTTTCAGGTTCCCATTTTGAATTGTCCCTCAGTCCACAAACTCCATTTTGAATCTGTTATCTATAGATGTTATACTGTCCATATGGTTCACTGTTCAGGATTAATATGTGTTAATCTATTTAAAAATGGAGCTCTGTGTACTAGCACAGAAATTATAATGCCATAATACACAAATTAGGGCCAATGTCTAAAATAATCCTCTGAAATACATCCATTTTAGGATTACCACCAATGCTAATTATTGCAAAAAATACTTTCCAAAAGAGGCCTGAAAGAAAATATGAGCTCTGTAACCCCAAGATACACAAACAAGGGAACCCGAGCAAATCCAGCCCATCTAGCTATGGCACTCTATCAGGACTTACAGGTATCATGCTGAAACAACTCAACACATAAACGCCAGCTTCCTCCGGGACACAACCCACTTCCTCCACAAACTCTGCAACATTGACAAATTCAGTTTGAACACCATCCTTTCTTCCATGGATGTCACCTCCCTAAATATCAGCATCACTCACAATGATGGCATAGATGCCAGCCTCAAATATTTACAAGACAAAGGATAGCCTTCAGATATCCACCTCAAATACATTGCTAAATTTATCCATTTCATCTTTACCCATAACAATTTTACATTCAACAATAGACATTTTGTCCAAATCCATGTGAACATCCCTGGGTACTATGATGGCTCCCCAAAATGTCAGTCTTTTCATTGACCATCTGAAAGAAGAATTTCTGCCTAAATGCACCAGGAAACCAATGATATACCTGAGATACCTCAATGATATTTTCATCCTCTGGACAAATGACTTAAATTCTTCACAGACTTCCACCAAACCTTCAACAACCACAATCCATCTTTTAAACCATCTCTGGAGCATTCCCATACCAGCTTCCCTGCTTCCTAGACACCACAATCAACTTCAGCAATGGAGCTCTATACAAGAAACCCAGGAATCACCACACCTATCTTCATAGATCCAGCAACAACACCAAACACACCAAGAAATCTGTTATCTGCAGCCAGGCATTAAAATACCACAGAATATTCTCACAGAAGGAAGTCCAGGATGTGAACTTTAAAACCCTCAAAACTGTCTTTACCAAACAGGGACATGCCATCAAAGAAATAGATTACAGTATGGAATGGGCCACCTAAACACCCCAAAAGAACCTGCTTCAATACAGAAATAACTAAATGCACACCCCTAGGTGCGACCTACCAACCCAGACTGGAACCCATTCAGGTTACCATAAAACAGATACAATCCAAACTCCCTGGAAACCCCATCATGAAAGAAATCTTTTCTAAACCCCCTCATCTGGCCTTCAAACAATCCACCCCCCCAATATCTCAAAGCTCATCACCACAAGCAAGCTCCCCATAAACCACGGCATATAAACTCAATGCCTCACCAGAACCCACCAGAACGACTGATGAAAACCTGCAGATACATCTCCACTGCTACGATGACTATATCTGTCCTATCAGTCCTCATCCTCAAAGGATGCACACTCTAAATCCGTTACTTTGCTGGACACTAAAATTAGGGGCTGAATACAAACACTGCATTTATGATTTATTCAATGACCTATAATCCATGAGCAAGCTCTCTGCTACTTTCTCCCCCCTTCTTTCCTCCCTATGCCTGGAGGGATGTTAATGAGGCACTTCACCTTGAATTGTCCCTTGACATATATGTTAACTACTTAGGCTAAACAACATGATCCATCTTGTATTTAGCTGCGACACCCTGAGTACATTTCCTAGTCCTGAAGAAGAGCTTTGTGTAAGCTCTCCAAAGCTTGTCTCTTTCACCAACAGATAAAAAAAGATATTACTTCACTCACATTGTCTCTCTAATATCCCAGAACTGACACCACTACATCAACACTTTATGAAACAACGTCTTCATATTAGATTTCATTAGTTAAAAGGGATGAGGTCCATCTACACAGCGAGTAACTTGAAGGTCCCTAAGCATAAGTCCCCTCATTTAGCAACACAAGCAAAATTAACCGAGACAATCTCACATTTGTCACCCACAAAACAACTCTACCCTCCTTTCTTGAATACCCAATGTTATTGGCTAGTTTGCTCTGAATTTGAGAGATCTTATCCTCAAGATAAAATGAATAGTTTTCCATAGCAAAAAATATTCAACTCCATTTCCAAGTATAAAAAGCCATTAATACCAATGTGAATTTTCCTTGATTTATTTACCTTGGACTTAAAGGATAAATATTAAGATACCATTGAAAAAACAATAAAAATAACACTTTTATTTAATGACCAAGACACTCTGTTGATTGTAATCAGGCACTGGGTAATCTGATCTGACTTCATTAACTAATACCAGCATCCCGAAGCAACCATCAGTCTGGAGGACTGCCATATGTGTTGGTCACACAAATGGACATTGATTTTTCAGTAAGTTGAGAGCCAAAGCCAACATCACTCCTGTGATAGCTTTTCTTATGAGGGATGTTTTCTCGCTCATGCTTGGCACCAGCTCTTTGTTCTTACATTACAAGAATTACATGGGTGAAACAGAGTGGAAAACATCAGATCATTGGGTCATGTGATGAATAAGGCAATTAAAGCAATTAGATGCACAGTTACTGAGTTTTATCTGTTTTCCTTTATAAAATACAATTGTGAGTAGGCTCATCTATCTCACAATACCTGACAATCTTGGTTTTAAGATGTACAAATACACTTGTGTCATTACACACTATGAAATCTGCTTATGTGTTCAGAATAATTAAGTTATTTATAACAGTCAAGAGCAGAGAAGGAGGCAAGGAACTTTATAGATCCCTAACAAAGCTAGGTGAATGAGCAGCATAATGACATTTTAAATTCAATGTTGAGAAATGTGAGGTAATATGCTTTGAAAGATTAACTCAAACTGTTTGTACACATTATTGAGTTGTAAATTAACTGCAACCTGGGAGGGGGGACTTTGCTCATGCGCAAGAATGTCCAAAAAGAAGGCAAAATATTAAGTTGTATAAAGAATGGTAAAAAAAAATATTAGGATGAATAAAGAATGGTAAAAAATAATACTGGAAAATATGTTATATAAATCAATGGCATATACTTACCTGGAATACTGTGTTCAGTTCTCCCCATTTACCCCCGCCATGTCAAAGACTGAAATGGTAAGGTATTCAATGAAATTTAGATATGGGTGACAAAAATTATTACTGGCATGCCCTGACTTCCAAGTATATGAAAAGAGACAGATCAGACTGAGACTGCTTTTAATTTATTGAAATGACAAACAGAAGGGCTACGACTAGACTGGCATAATTTTTCGCAAATGCTTTTAACAGAAAAGTTTTCCGTTAAAAGCATTTACGGAAAAGAGCATCTAGATTGGCACGGACGCTTTTCCGCAAAAGCACTTTTTGCGGAAAAGTGTCTGTGCCAATCTAGACGCGCTTTTGCGCAAGAAAGCCCCGATTGCCATTTTCGCGATCAGGGCTTTTTTGCGCAAAACAAATCTGAGCTGTCTACACTGGCCCTTTTGCGCAAAAGCTTTTGCACAAAAGGACTTTTGCCTGAATGGGAGCAGCATAGTATTTCCGCAAGAAGCACTGATTTCTTACATGAGATCGTCAGTGTTCTTATGGAAATTCAAGCGGCCAGTCTAGACACAGCCGAGGTGATGTTCTAAAGACATACACAATGATGAGTGGGAAATGTGGAACAGGTGCTCTCACATAAAACAAGAATAAATGAACATTCAATTAAATTGCAAGGCCACAGATTTAAAATGGACGAAAAGAAATACTTTTTAACATAACATATTGTAAATCTGTGGAACTCATTGCCAAAAGATACAATGAAGCAGAGAGAATATTAGAGTAAAAATTGGGATTAGCATTAACAACAGTTATTTAGATTTAACATTTAAAATGCTCATACAAAACTATGAACTCTGGCAATAACTAGATTAACCACAATAATAACCACCTAGCCACATAAATACAAATATACAAATAACTTTTCTCTGCCATTCAACACCATAAAATAGTCAAATTAAATTAACAATTTACCTCAACCTGCTAACAAAGAAAAGTGGAAAAACTCCAAAATAACACCTCTCCAAATCAGTCCCAGTATTATACTCTCACTTTCCCAAAAAGTTAGCAAACAAATGGCAAATCCACAGATCCACGACATTTACCCCTCTACCCCCGAAACACTTACTGGCATGAATTAGGAAGAAAATTACCTTAAAAACTGATTATTTCATAATGGTCTACTAGGATTTCTTGCATCTTCTTCCACAGTATCTGATACTGGCTGCTGCATTGTCAAAAACATGATACCAGACTAGACAGATGAGTGCTCTCATCCAGTGTGACAATTCATGTGTTCCTATCTTACTCTTATTACTAAACAAACAAAAAGTCACTTAACTCATTCACTGGAAACTCATCATTTTAATTGAAAATGTTCATATCATTTGTTCTAATTAACATAACTCGAATAGCCTCTTCTGTATTGTTGCAGTGTATCTCATGGATTTGAGGTCCAACGTGGCTATTACAATCTGCTCTCTGTAACAAAAGCCAGATTTCATACAGTGATCCCTGGATCTTGACAACAGCCTGAAGAGCATATCTTAAAAAAAAACATTCAGTCTTGATTTACCACATCCCAGGGTAATCCGTTTCAATGGTTAATTACTCTCAAGTTTAAAAAATAAAATTTTATTGCATTGTGAACTTTGTTAATTCCAGCTTCTAGGCACTGGATCTTGTAATGCCCTTGTATGCTAGAAGAGTATCAGATTTCTCCATGTGGAGGTACTTGACAGCCTTTTAACCTACTCCTTGATAAAGCTAAATACATTGGGCTCCTTTAGTCTCTCATTGTAGGGAATTTTCTAGAATTCAGACATAGCTCTTCTCTGAACATGTTCCAGTTTTTCAAATCCTATTAAAAGTGTGGACACCACATCTGCACATCATATCTGACTGTTGGTGTCATCAATGCCATATATAAAATAATATCACCTCTTCAATCCTGTTTGTTATTCCCCTATTAGTGTGTTTACTACACCATCACATTGGAGGGCATGTTATTTAGATATTTATGGTAACTTTTTCAGAATTCCTTTCAGAGCTGCTACTTGCCGGTATATAGTCTTGCATCCTGCAAGCATGGTCTACAGCTTATGGAGTGACAAGGAGAGGAGGCAGCACTGCAGCTTTATGCCTGTATACACATGCCAGCTCCCCGCAGTCCCTGGAATGGGAGAGCATCACCAGGGAGCAGAGAGACAGGTGGCTGGGGAGGAAAGGTTCTTATGAGGGTGGAGACCACAACAGTCCTAAGAGCTCCTTGCCACAACAGTGAAATAGAGGAAGCAATAGTAAAGGAAGCACTCAGAGAAGCATATGGTCAGCAGGAAGCCCCTGGCTCAGAGGCTTTACAGCAATGGTGGACAATCTGGAGCTCATTGGGGTTCTATGTGTGGGCCATAAGACATTTTGTTTACTGTTAGCCATGCACAGGATTGCCAGATTCCATTGGTTTCTGTCTGTGTTGTTTATTTCCTACCAGTACAGGTCAAACCTCCCTTGTCTGGCACCCTCGGAACCTGACCCATCCCGAAGGAGGGAATTTACAAGATATGGGGAGGTCCTCTGCCACTGGCTTCCCAGGATGATCCACCTACCTGCAGTTGGCTCCACTCCAGCCTCACTGCCACTGGGCTCCAGCCTTCAGGGCTTAGACTTGGGCTCCAGCCTGATGGAGCTCCCTAGGACAGAGCTCCCCTGTCACCGTGACCTCACTTTTCTCCCACCTGACCAGGGATCCCAGGGTCGGGGTTTGCCAGCTGACCTACTTTTGCCACTCATTGGTCCCACTGATGCCCTGCCCAGCCCAGCCAGGACTCCCCACAGACAGAACTCCTCAGCCTCCATGGCCCCACTTCTCCCCCACCCAACCCAGGCTCCCAGATGTTGCCCGACCAGAGAAGCTTGGATTTCAGTGGTTCAAACTGTAATACTTTAGTGACACACATGTAAAGCAAGGGCATATGGAGCAAGGTGTGTGCTAATTGCACACAACAGACTGTGAGAGCCGTGGGTATTTTAATATACTTATGGGCTACGTCTACACTGGCCCCTTTTCTGGAAGGGGCATGTAAATTTCACGAGTCGTCATAGGGAAATCCGCGGGGGATTTAAATATCCCCCGCGGCATTTAAATAAAAATGTCCGCCGCTTTTTTCCGGCTTTTAAAAAAGCCGGAAAAGAGCGTCTAGACTGGCCCCGATCCTCCGGAAAAAGTGCCCTTTTCCGGAGGCTCTTATTCTTACTTCAAAGAATAAAAGCCTCCGGAAAAGGGCACTTTTTCCGGAGGATCGGGGCCAGTCTAGACGCTCTTTTCCGGCTTTTTTAAAAGCCGGAAAAAAGCGGCAGACATTTTTATTTAAATGCCGCGGGGGATATTTAAATCCCCCGCAGATTTCCCTACGACGACTCGTGAAATTTACATGCCCCTTCCGGAAAAGGGGCCAGTGTAGACGTAGCCATGTTGTTATACCGGTGCATTGGTTCAGCGAGTCACCATGCTCCATCAGCTCTTCTGGGGAACTGCTGTCTGACGGTCCTTATTATGATCAATTGTATTATTGATCAAGAGGTGGGAATGTAGCTAGGCATGGCCCATCCAACTCTTTTTCGCCTTTTAGCTGTAGCTTGACTAGTTCCTGTTAAGCAAATATGGTTCAGACAGTTCCTGTTATGTTGGATAGTCCCTATAATGTTAAATATTTGTTAACACCTCATTGCCTGAATAGGATTAACTGTATTCATGCTTATGAATATGTAACTTGTCAATGTATGCATGAGAAAGTGTGAGTGAGAAACCAATCATGAGATTGCACAGCATGTATTGCCTTTTATGGCTAACTCCTGCAAAGTGCTTACAGGGATGTAACAGGCATCCAGATGGGGCTCTCTAGGACCAGATATAACAGCATGCCAAGCTTGGGACTGGACTGGAAGCAGTAGAGCTCTCCTGTGGATCCAAAGGGACTTCGGGGGACTCTCATAGTCTCATGACCAATCTCTGGATGGCTATTGCCCGGCCAGCTTCAGCCAACTGTGAAATCAAAAGTAATGTATGCTGCACTTTCAGCCTGCCTTGAACTTCCAGCATGAATGTGATGTATGTGCAAGTATCACCATACCATTAAGAATCTGTACTAATAAACTAGTTTCAGTGCTGCTCCAGTTCACCATTTATCTAAGTTTATTGCCTGGCTGGTCTAAGGACAGGTAACACTCTTTCCCTGCCTGACATGTATGTCATAGATATTTCTCTACAATTTGCTTTAATTAGCTGTAGCATCCAGTTTGTTGGATACTGATTCTTAGGCCTTATTTATATTTAATAACAATTTTAATTCAGCAATCAGTGGCCAGCAATTGGTGTAGCTGCCCTGGTGTTCTTGACTCTCAGGTGAGAGAAAAGGTTTGTGCAAGCTGAACTCATCGATTTTACCCCTATGCCATACAGAGTTAATATTCAAAATATAAACTGAAAAATTGACAAAAGTCTTATGAATTTTCCTGCCATTTTTCATCTAGTTGGAGACTGCTTTGAAATGTTTCCAGTGTTTGATATTTCATGGTTTGAAAAAATGTTAGGGGGCATTATTTAAGAAATGTGATTTTAAGTATTAAAAACAAGGAGTAGCTCAAATCTTGCACACCCTGGTTTGACCATGTCTACAGTTAGGAAATGTCACTAGCACTGAGTATGTCTGGTGCTGACCAGTGGTTGCTGAAATAGGGTATTGCTGACCATGGACAAGGCCGCAGCAAGTTTAGCTTGATATAAAATTGTTTGGCATATGGAAAACTGTATTGTTTCAAAATACATAAGTAATCATTAGATACATTTTCAATTTTTTTTCACTTTAGAAATAGGAGATCATTTTTGTTATAGGAAAAAACATAGAACTGTCACATACATCTCTGTGGTATTAAAATCCATCCCTAACAAAGCAGCTCCAACAAGGATTAATGCAATCAATGGTGTTGCTCACCATTATGCAGCAATGTACTGAAGTTATAGCTTTGGACTGGGACTTTCCTCCCCATCACAAATTCTTTATATGTGGCAGTCTCTTTAATTTGAATGTGTTTTCCCTAGTGCAGCTGAGAGCAGAATTAAGTTTAATTACAGCTCTGTGTGATATTTATCCTGAGGTATTAGCATCATTTAGTGAGACATCTAAATTACCACTTGCTAATAATTCTTACCAGTGAATGGAGTGAAATTAGTATTCTGCATTTTTGACAATCTGTTCATTTGTGCAACAACATTTTCTATTCACGCAAATGCTCAGAAAGTTCCTGATGCTATCTTCATAGGCTGCATCTAGACTGGCATGATTTTGCGCAAATACTTTTAATGGAAAAGTTTTTCCATTAAAAGTATTTGCGCAAGAGAGCCTCTATACTGGCATGTGCCTTTGTGCAAAAGATTTGCTTTTGCTCAAAAGCATCTGTGCCAGTGTAGTCGCTCTCTTGCGCAAGAAAGCTCCGATGGCCATTTTAGCCATCGGGCTTTCTTGCGCAATAAATTAACGTTGCTGTCTACACTGGCCCTCTTGCACAAGAATACTTGCGCAAGAGGGCTTATCCCTGAGTGGGAGCGTCAGAGTATTTGCACAAGAACCACTGATTTTGTACATTACAAAGTCAGTGTTCTTGCGCAAATACTCGTAGCCAGTGTAGACAGGCAGCAAGATTTTGCACAAAATCATGCCAGTCTAGACACAGCCATACTGTAAAAAAATGTATAAAGTGGTGATGGGGAAATTTACACTGGTTTTCTCCAAGAAGAAACCGGTGCTCCAAATAAGTGTTAACAATTAAAGAGGTTAAGCACTTTCTGGGTTGGAATTTCTCATTACTAGTCATAATAATGTTAACACTGAAGTATTTGGGAATCTTTCTAGGATGGCCTTGAAATGATGTCTGCTTATCATTATTGCACTCTACAGAAAGCAAAGGCTTTAAGAACTACATGACTCAAGGGTTAAAATTGCAGACCTACAGGCAAAAAAAAAATAAAATAAAAAAAAGGACAGACTGCTACAAATTGCTAGTGGAACTTGGAAATCTGAGAGGTGAATTACGAGAAACAAATTAGGTTTCAAAGAATTTTTACAAGGATAGGACAAAACTGGCAAGCGCAGGAAATGGCTGCACAAACAATTGGTGTATGCACTGTAATATGACTTGACAGAGAACCACTTCTATGTTCCTTGCCTGTATGATCTAATTTCATACATTTAGGGACAAAATCTGGGTTCCATTGTGTATAAAGTTTATGTGCACATCTAAATCAATTCCAGGGCCAGGAGCAAGTGAGAGCCAGGAATCTTATTAGGTGAAGTAACGGTGGACAAGTTGAAATACATGCTGGGAACAACAAATCCCCCAGAGAAGTAACTGTAACTATAGGTAAGTAAGCCCGCCAAGAAAAGTGGAGTTAAAAAAGAGCGATGAGCATGCCCCTTCCATACAGAGAATCAGTTATGAAAAATGGTGTATACAATGTAACTGAAAAAGAACACTAGAAGGCAGACTAAGTGTTAGTGTCAGTGTCGTTTATCCACCTTTGTTGCTTGGCACTCATTTGTTTAATATCTGGTGCACCATGGAAACATAAACCTCACATTTCCCATGATGAGTGTGCTTGGGAACAGAGAGGGATACATCTCTGCACATGTCTGAGCAATCCACGTTTCTCACACTTCCTCCTTTTTATGCATTTATAGACATATCTTTTGGCATACATGAATTTTAGGATCTACACAAGTTTTATCTTGGGGTTTGTTACACCTTTCTAAAGTTATAGGATGTGCTGCTTGTTTCACTGAAATATTTATGAAACCAACCAAAATTTTAAAATGATTGTATATCTCTTTGGCTAGTACTTTTCAATCTTTAATGAAAAACCTTATAGTCTATATCTGAAAAAGACCAAGGTGATTAGGGCTATCTATGTAGAAGGTAGAAGAAAGTTCCACACTTATCCACTTGTTACATTTTGTCACTATTTAGGCTCTCTGGAAATATGTTTAGCATTAGTTTTAGTTTTTAAAGAAATGCAATTTTGGCAAAAATTTAAGAAAAATTAGTGGCCAGATTTTCAACAGTGAGAGCTATTGTATGCTTTCCAGTCTTTTGGAAATATAGTCATAAATCATTACCCTCACAAGACAAGAGTTTGATCTCATTGCACTAGTGAAAATCCAAAGAAACTCCTGTGACAGGATTCAAAAAATCTTTGTATTAGGAAAAATAGATTTCCTCCTTCAGTAGTTTTGGATAAAAATATTGTTTAAGTCTTTATGGATATATGCTTCACGTTCTCTTTCCTTTTCATTAAACTGGAAACTTTCTATGTTGTCTAAGTGGTCATTTATCTTTGAATGAGAGAGAGCGAGAGAGAGACTCTTTGTTGCTTTTCACTTTTTTGGGTTTACATTAGTTATATCTACATTAACAGAGTTTGGTTTTTAAATTAATTTTCTTCATAGCCAAAAACAAAGCCTACATTTTTTATCTAGGTTACTTTTATTTCCAGTTAAGGAAAACAAATAAAGAATACATATAAAGTCTCTAAAGAAAAGGAGCATAGTAACTCACTTTGTAACAGTCTACATCTGAAGCAAAGTAAATTGACAGCTGCTTCTGCATTAGAGTGGGGACTCCTCTACATTTAAAAGGACAGTATAGATTAAATCTCTCTAATCCAGCACCATGAGAACCTAACCAGTTCTGAATGAGAGAATTTTCTAGACCACAGGAGGTCAATATTGTCTAGCAGAATTACCAACACTTCCACTGCTTACTGTCAACTGCATAGCTGAAGTCGAAATAGCTTCATTTGGCTTTTGGTGCTGTCTACCCAGCAGAAAGTTGAAGGAAGAATACTCTTCCTTTGACTTCCGTTACTCCTTGTAAAATGAAGGGTACCATGGGTCAGAGTAAGAAGTCCTCCAGCTCAACATTATTTCAAAATAAAGGCGTGTTGTGTAGACATGCTGTTTGTTATTTTGGAATAACTGATGTTACTTCGAAATTATGCTGTTGTGTAGATATACCCTTAGGGGTGAATTAGAACTAAATAACAGCACGGAATACTGAGAGCTAGGACTGGTGGCTTTAAACAAACTTTATGGGACCACAGGAAATTGGGCCACATCCAGGAAAAGTGGATATCCTGCTAATTAAACTCATTCCGGACAACGGATGTTTCTGGACTAGAGAGTTCTGGATTAGAGAGGTCCAACCTGTACAAAGTATATACGTGCCCACATCCCCATCTCCCATGAGGTTCTTGCCCCATGTGAACACACTCCACAGTTTGGCTGAACTTGTGCAGCTAAATCCTGAGTAGATTTGCTAGATATAAAACTAAATTTTCTTTAGTATAGCAGTGAATAATGTTGGGCCCTGACCCTGCAGGGCTGGAGTCAATGGGAGCATGTGATTGACTTTACTGAGCACAGAAGCAATCTTATATTGCTCCAGTACATGTCAGATCTCCACCTCATTTTATCTTAATGTCCTTAAGAATGTAGGCCACATTCTATAAACCAAGTCTTCCAAGTCTTTATTCAGGCAAAGCTCCCAATTGTTTCTGCGCCTAGCTACCTCAAAAATGAGACATTTGTGTAATAGAAATTTAATCCCTATTTCTAATGAACGATTGATTGTTTTTAAACTGATGTACTGTATATTTTGGGAAAGAATTTATGATTTACCAAAAGGTTTCCTGCTGAACTGAAGCCAAATGGAGGCAAATCTAGGCCAAATTGCTCAATGTCCATGACCAATAACATGTTTTTCTTTTTTTCTTTTCCTGTTTTATGAATATTTCTGGACTTATTTCATTAGCTGTCAGTAGTGAAATACCATTTTAGTAAAGGTTTATTATTGTAATTTCCTCAATTATTCTGTTTGTTTCTGCTATGGTTTCTTTAACCAGAATTTGGCAGCTAATATAGTGATAAAATGGCTTAGGCCTGCAAGGTGCTTCATTCCGCCAGATGCTCGGGATCTTGCTCAGGGCCTGAAATATACAGCTTTATTTGTATGCTGCATTTCCTCATTCAAGGGACATCACTGATTTTATACTCAAAAGTTAACAGTGTGTCCCTTGCCCTTCTTCCGACCAAACTCTGCAAACAGTCAGCATACAAGAACCAGAAAGTAAAACTTATGAGAAACAAAAGTGGAACTGATTAGTCTGTTGTTATATGCCAGTTGAGCAAAATGTACATCATAAATGATGACAGTAAACTAGGCTATTTTAGTTCCATGTGTAAGGTCATTTGAATATTTAAAAGATGTTATTTACAATATGCCATATTTCCTTTAAGACTAGAAATAATAATTCTGCAATATAAGGATGAAGCAGAATCAAATCCAGTCATCTCCCCTGTGGAAAATGAGTGATACATATACAATTCACAAAGCTTGATCCAAAGTCCAATAAAATCAGTGTGAATTTCTCCAGTGATTTCAGTGGACTTTTGATCGGAATCTTAATGATGAACAATGAAAGACCAGAACAAACTACATTACAGTCTCTCAACATGCAATGGTCCACCCATGGGACACAATGTCCAACAAAGACCTAAAATGAGGGAGACAGAAAAAAAATGGATCCCACATGCTCAGGCCATTACTTTTCTTCTTGTTTCAGATTCCACTTATGTCAGAGTTCAAATTCCCAACAGTAAGTAACTTAATGGTCACCACATCCAGATCCATTTATGTGAGCTCAATGATTTTTAGATTATTCAGATAATCTGCTTAGTATTTTTTTTAAAAATGTTTAAAAATATAAAAACCTAAATTGTGAAGTCAATGGTGAAAAAAGAACAAAAAGTGGTGGGGCTGACATGACATTTGCAAAACAGCATATTGTTCATTCTGCTTGCATGGTGGATTTTCCCTCCCCCTGCCCTTTGTCTGTTTTATTTAGATTGTAAACTCTTTGGGGCAGGGCCTATCTATTACCATGTCTCCAGAGTGCCTAGCCAAAAAGGCCATGATCTCAGCTGGAGTCTCTAGGTGATACAGTCATACAAATAAATCATAAAGATTGGAAGTTTTGCCTGAAAGACTGAATAAAGACTTTAGAATTTGGCAGCAAGTCAGGGATTAGCCTTTTCAATTGCAGTGGCACAAAACCAAAAATGCTGCCCCCTGTAACGCCCATGTCTCCTTCACTTAAAAGACAGGAAATTAAAATGCTTGTCCCACCTACCCTTGAAAGGTTGCTTAGGGAGCTGGTAGCATATCTGGTAAATGTGCAAAACTTGAAGTAGAAAGCAGAGAGGATTGTGTTCCTGTGATCAGAAAGCTATCTGGTAAGTGAAAGAAAAACACACGACCAAGACAAATCAGTGAATCGTATTGAAAGAACTCAAGATATTATTATCTACATTTTATTGATCGGAAACTGCACCGGGGAGATGTTAAATGACTTGCTGAAGATCACATTGGAAGTCTATGGTAGACTGAAAAATAGATTTTAAGTCTGATTCCCAGGGCTTCACACCTAACTATATGCTAATCATTTTTCTACATATTTAAGCTATTTCATAAAACATATACGAGACATTTACTTGGTATATGAAAAAAATCATTTATGTATTTCTTTACCTAGGTATTTTGTCCCATATTTACTCATCATTGCCGTATGTCTGTATATGTACTTCAGGAATTATTTCATGAAAATTCAAGTAAAATTGGTTTGGATTAGCTATGAACTTCCATGAGCCTTCACTCAGATCATGTCTCAATCTAGTCCATTTGTTTTTTATTGGGAAAAACACTTGGCTAAGTTTGCTTAATTACTTTTCATTTTCTCTTGTGTTTGCTCTTCAGTACTGCAGTAGGTCCTGAAAGCAATAGCACCAAAATACTGCAAGAATGATGATTCTCATTTCATTTCTAGCTTACTTAGATGTAAGAAGGTACTAGGAAAGGTTTAAATTCTTGTACCCATTTCCAGTAGATATATGTCGTTCATATTAGATAAACTGAATATATGTGTCCAAACATTGGGGTATTTATCTAAATTGAACCAAAACCTTTAGAAGTTAATCTATTGCAGTACTAACATTAGCTGCTATTACCTGTTGCTTTGAGCTTCTGCACTGCTCAGAACCACCACTTTTCTTTCCTTTTTCAAAGATTTATTCACCAAGTTAAATGCATTTGTGGCTTCAACACTTTGGTGCACGTAGTATTTTATTGGCTTTTTGCTTGGTCGTACACATTTATTTTATCATCTGATACTTAAAATAAGTATAGTAAATAAATAAAGGAAAAATGTGTGTACCATGCAAGACCTTTAGCTATGCCAAGATTGCTTAATTCTGATTAGCAATGACCATTAAGCAATCATTTATGGATTTACTGTGAGTGTTCATAGATACTAATGGGTTTTAGAATTCCTTGGGAATCCTCAAAGGTCAGCGGAAGAAAATGAAGTATGAAGTGATAAAAAATGTATTAGGTGACTAATGGACAGGTTGTATATAGAATGGTTCCAGCACAAAACATTGCATTTTTACCGCTCAGATTTAAGCAAAAGTAAATCTTGAGAGCAGTAGTCCTTCCCCTAGCACTCTTGAATCAACCTAGCAAGGAGAAAATAATAGCATTTTACTTTACAGAGGGATAGGCATTTAGACAGCTTATTTTATCATGTCTTCGATATTTATATAGTGCAGGCAAGGTCACAGCTACTATGTTTGCATTTCCTGGACTTCTTAAAAACAACTTGCTTTATTTTTTAGTATGATTGTTTTTAACAATACATTTATATTTATTAGGAGATTTAAAATATATTCTATGTTATAATATTTACCTCACACAAGCCCCTGGCAGGACACTTACCCAGCTGCTGTGTTTGGACCTCACACAGCGCATATGCTCTTGAGCTTTCTTCAGTCTCAGTAGGACTTTGCCCTGTCTCTCCTTTTGTCCTCATTGGCACACTTCCTGGGCACAGTCTTACTGTCTGTCACTCTTTTGTGGAAATGGGGCCCCAAGGCCCAACTATTCTAGACCCCCAGGGCCAGAGTTCACCATTCTAGATTTCCCAGTAGCCTAAGCAAATCCTTTCTTAGCACTCTAACTTGATAATAAAAATCAATAGATACGTAAGCTTTGCAAAATTAATTTTTACTTTAGATAGCACAAAAGATATATGGACCCAAAGGGAACAACAAACAATAGAATAAAACAAAAACCTACACATCTTTCCCTGCCTCAGTTTCCTCGCCACTCAGGATTGTTCTTCAAACTTTGGTGAGAATCCTATCAGGTGTCTAAGGATCCATCTCCCAGACCTCCTGCTTTCCTCCTGTAAATCATTTGGGCTAAGTCTACACTGCAGGATTCTTGCTGCAAAATGGCTGTTCTTGCGCAAAAACTTGCGGACTGTCTGCACTGTACGCGTGTTCTTGTGCAAGTAAATTTACAGTAAGGCATCAGAACAGTGGGCTTCTTGTGCAAGAATTATTCCTCTCCCCATGAGGTGTAAGCCTTCGTGCGCAAGAGTTCTTGCACAAGAAGGCAGTGTGAACGGGCAACAGGGGGTTTCTTGCGCAAGAAACCCCTATGGCTAAAATGGCTATTAGAGCTTTCTTGTGCAAGAAAGTGTCCACACTGCCATGAATGCTCTTGTGCAAAAGCACATCTCTTGTGCAAAAGCACATGGCAGTGTGGACACACCCTTGCGCAAGACCTTTCATGCAAGAACTCTTGCACAAAATAGTTCTTGTGCAAGAACTCTTTTGCGGAAGAGTTCTTATGCAAAAAATCTTCCACAAGAGCGCATCCACACTGCCATGTGCTTTTGTGCAAGAGATGTGCTTTTGCGCAAGAGCATCCATGGCAGTGTGGATGCTCTCTTGCGCAAGAAAGCTCTGATGGCCATTTTAGCCATAGGGGTTACTTGTGCAAGAAATTCATGTTACCTGTCTACACTGTCCTCTTGTGGAAGAGCTCTTGTGCAAGAGGGCATATTCCTTGTGGGGAGAGGAATAACTCTTCCAGAAGAAGCCCTGTTTTACAATGCCATACTGTAAATTTACTTACGCAAGAACACTTGTGCAGTGTAGACAGCAGGCAAGTTTTTGCGCAAGAACGACTGATCCCCCAAATTCTTTCAGCTTATTGGACTGGTTTTGCATTCTCTATGTGATGACCTTAAAAGCACTTGACAAACATTACCCAATTAAGTCTGACTGCCTGTTTGTATAGGTAAATGATATAATCCCCATTTCACAGATATGGAAATGGAAACTGTTAGACAGGAACAGAAAATACCTGTGGTCATCTGTGCTTTAATACTACGCATGCCCAGACTTGTAATTTAATCTTAAAACTATAGATTATCCTTTAAGTTGGGGGTTCTCAAACTTTTTTTTCCTGAGACCCCCTTTGAAAATATTTCAAGTTGTGACACTCCGGGCCCCCCCAAAATGATAGAAAAATCCTATAAATATTTATAGAAGTGTACTCATGGTATGGCCACCCTTATTTCTGTGCCTCTGCTGGCAATGGTGCTGCCTTCAGCGCTAGTTGGCTGGAAAGTAGCAGTTCCTTCCCAAGTGGTGCAGAGTGGTAGTTAGGTTGACTGAGTGTCAGCATAGACACTGTATTACTTACACTGATTATTACTGGGCTCTGGGAACCATCCTACAATACCCCACAGTAACAGCTCTGGTCACTATTGTGAACTTCACTGCCCAGGGGCTAGGTGGACAAAAAGCCACTCAATCCCCTTTGAAGCCCCACAGGTTTTTGAAATCCCTTTTCCTGGTTGCCCAGTTTGGTAAGTAAGCCTAGCAGCTCTCCACTGCAGGCTGCACTGCCCAGATGTGCTCTTGCTTGGAGTACACAGAAAATGTTGGATTTGCTGGGCCTGTGGGGAGAAGAGGCTTTGCAGGCACAGTTCCAACCTGGCTGTAGAATCTGGACATCTGTGAGCAGACCCCTCAGGGCATGGAGTGAAAAGGCTATAAAAGGGACCATCAGCAGTGCCACATGAATGCCAAAAAGCTGCAGCACACGTACTAGAAAGCAAGGGAGGAGAGCTGGAGACATGGTGCTTTTACAAAGAGCTGCATGCCATCCTTGGTGGAGACCCCCACCTCACCATCACCCCAAGAACTGTGTGGATACTTCAGAGGAGCCTGACTCCTAGGCCGCTGCCATGAACAGTAAGGAGGAGATGGGTGAGGTAGAGGAGGAGGAAGAATATGGGGGACAGGCAACTGGGGGATCAGGCTGCACAAGAAACCAGAACATGTTTTTGTCTCCATCACAGACTAGCCAGTCTCAAGAGTCTTGCATGTGAGAGCCTGATCTTAGGAAGAAACCTCTGGTTCCTTCACTGCTATTTCTAGAAGAGGCAGTGAAACAACCATCACAGGTAGAGTTGCTATCTGCTTCTCATCTCTCTCTATAGTTAGGCAAGGAGGCCACATGGAACAGTTTGCTTATATGTCTGGGATATCCCGTGAATCCTTTGTGGAGACCATTATGACATTTTCAAAGAGATACTCTGCAAACCTCTGCCAAAGGTTTCTGAGGAAGGCTGCCTTATTTCTTCCGCTGCAACAGATCTCTTCCTCATGCCATTTAGTAATTATTCTGCAGGCACCATTGCAGTACACAGGCTAGCAGCATGCAGCCCTGGGTGGCATCAGGATACCAGCACTCAACCTTTGTTATCCTCAGGAATGACATATCAGCTAAAATCACTACTGCCTATCTAAAACAATGCCCATATTGTTTCATTGCCCTCTGCACTTACACTCATGTCTGCAAGCTGACCCTTCCTCATTTTCACAACCCTCCCCTTCTCAAGGGCATACTCCACATAGCTGGTGCTGTAACTGGCACCATGCTGTATCAGTCCCAAGGAGAAGAGAGAATGCTTACAACTTTCAGAGATCAAGGGAAATAAGCTCAGTATCCTAATTTTTTATTTCGGTTGTGAGAACATGTACAATGGTACCTCTATGTGTTGAACCTTCACCTGCTGGTATTGTAGCATTGAGGCACCTATGGAATGCCTGAGCCAGAGAAAGAGGAGAAAGAAGATGACTCAGGATGACGTGTTCTAGGAGATGCTACAAGCTTGTGCTGCCTCAGAGAATGACCCAGAGCCCAGAATATGACCCTTGCAGAGAGCCTGGATAAAAAACAAGCAGAAAGGAGAGAGGCCCAGGAGTCCCAGTCAGAAAAGGAGAATGGGATGCACCAGGACATTATAGGGATTCTCAAAGCAAAGAGCAATGCTGCAGACTTTGGTAGACCTGCAGGTCCAGGAATCCCATGTTCACTGCCCTCTGCAACCCATGAACAACTTCATGTCAGGAAACTCCCAATAGCTCTCTCAACATTCCACACGGCTTCAGGGGCAGCTGCACTACCCCTCCACCCTGGGAACATTAATGACAGTCACCGCTGTACATATACTGACCTCCAAGGCCATCCCTAAGGGCTGCAGGCCCTGGGGCAATCTCTCCACCACAGGCTCTGTCCCCACCCCTTTCCCCAAGACCTGCCCCTGCCCTGCCCCACTCCCTTGCCCAAAGCCCCCATCCATGAGCAATGCAAGCTGGGGCATTTACTGGAGGTGGCCCTGGCTTGGGGCAACAGCAGCAATTGCCCTCCCACTCAACAAGGTGGTGAAAACTGGAATAACCAGGCAGCCTGCTCTGTTCCACCTCACCCCACTCTGGCATTCTCTCCCAGCTGTCTGTGCTCCGCTTCAACATGGCAGTGGGAAGCAGGGTGCCCTGGGGCCAGGATGTTCAATTTACTGCTACCACAGTGAAACAGAGAGCAGTGGATGGGGAGAGAGTAGCAGGGCTGGGTAGAGCGAAATGGAAATGACTATATTTTACCCATCATAACTTCTGTTCCCTTTATAAAGTTCTTTGTGTTTTTAATTTGCCTGGCTCATGTTACAGAATAAAATTCTAGTTTGAAACATAATTCATCTTTAATAGTTCATAACAGATGCTGGCTGATGGTAAGCTGATCTAGCACCCACTAATTTCCTGTTATTTTATTTTCTTACAGAACCCATAACATCATTCACAGATAATATTAGTAGGTGACTTGGCAATGTTATATTTCTACACACACAATACACAACACTCACTACAAAATTCATACTGGGCTGCAAAAGAGGGAGGTCCACAGAGCACAGTACAGCAACACACACCATGCTGGGTTACTATTAAAAGGATCTTTCAAAGCTTCCCTAGGCCATATAGCTCTTCATTGAGCTCTTCTTATAGCTAGTTCAAATTCATCAGACAGCTCTCTACCTATACCTTCCAACCTGGTGCAAGCAATTCTCCTTTGCTTGACAGCTATTATGCAGAACATACTAGGCAGCTATGACCATTGGGTTATTTTTTTCACTGAGGTCCAAGCTCACAAGTAGACAATACCAGTGACCCTTTAAATGACTACATGCACAATCAGCTGTCATTTTACACCTGTTCCACCTTTAATTGAAATGTTCCTTGGTGCTGTCAATGTGGCCCGTGTACAGCTGCATGAGCCATGGCAGCATAGGATCTCCTAACATCACTGTTGGCATTTCAACATTCCTAATGGTAATCCTCCAGTTGGGAAAGAAAGTCTCTGCTTGCAGCATTCTGAACAGTGCTGTATTCTTAAAGCTGCATGTGTCATGCACCTTCCCTGACCAGCCTTACGTCAGGAAAGCATCCCTGATCCATCAGCATTTGCATTACCATAGAAAAGTATGTACCTTTCTGTTGATGTACTCATTGGTCAGGTGGTCTGGGGCTAAAGTAGGGATATGCATGCCATCTATCACCCTACAGCAGTTTGGGAACCCCACTGTGCAAAATCATGCACAAATGTCCCACACATTGCCCAGTAACAGTTCTGCTCAGCAGGAAGTGATTAATGGCCCTACACCTTGTATGACAACCACCCCTGTGCTGGATTCCTGACTCCAAATTGATTCCTGGCTGAGCAGTAGCAATCTGGCATTGCAAGTTCTCACGGTGCCATAACCACTCACTTCTCAACTGTCAGCATGGCACTCATTTTGGTGTGTCTGTGCTGAAGGACTGGGACATGCTCAGTGCTCAGTTCCAGGAATGTGGTCTTGTGCATCTGAAATCTCTGCAGCTTCTGCTCATCATCTCAAATCTACATGACAATGTAATCCCACCAGTCAGCATCACTTGTTTCTTGAGCCCAGAACTGGCATTCTACCATCTGTAGCTGTTCTGTGAATGCAGCCAACAATCTTAAATTGTTTCTTTCTATGTCCCTCAACAATGCAGCCTCCAAAAAATTGTTATGAACACCACAGCTCCTCATATAGCTCTGCAAATACTGTAGGATCAGGCACCCTATGCTTGCAGTGCTCTTGACAGTAGTGCAGAGTTGCGCAGGCGCCATATTTCTGCCATAGATGGTGGACAGAGAAAAGGGACGTTGGGTTTGTGGGGCTTTTGAAAAAAATGAAAATTATTATGGGAGGCAGATGAAATAATGGGATGAAGAATACTGCATTATGGAAAGTTGAATCCATGCTTCCAGTCCTACCTTTGCAACTCATATTGCTCCCATAAGGCATTGCAAAAACTTCCCAAAACACACTGTGTTGGATAGTGGTGAGTTGTACCCTGGGATAGCTACCCACAGTGCACTACACTCTGCATCAGTACAAGTGCTCCTGGTGATGACCCACATTGCTGACACAAGAAGCATAATGTGTACAGTAATTCCTCATTTAACACGTGCCCGTTTAACACGTTTTCACAATAGCACAATTTTTTTTTAGGGAACGTTTTTTGAATTACATGACCGTCCCCGGAATAACACAATTTCCCCAGCCAGCCCATTGCCGGCAGCTGCGTGGGGCTTCCCCTGCCTCCCTGCAAAGTGGCTGAGGGGTCGCCGCTCGCCACGCTGTTCTCTGCTGACTCCCCCTCCCTGGACGCCTTGCCCCCTCTCCTCCAGCCCTGCTTGCAGGCCGGTGGCTGGGTTTCCCCAGCTGGCCCATTGCTGGTGGCTGTGCAGGGTTTCACCCACCTCCCTGCAAAGCAGTGGAGGGTTCGCCACTCACCGCGCTGTTTCGCGGCGACCCCCTCTCGCCAGTCGCAGTGCGGGTGCCGGCAGACCCATCACAGGGGCATACTCCCAACCCAAGCCCCCTCCCCTCTCCTCTCCTTACATTCCTCAGAGCCAAACACCTCCCCTTCCTGCTGTAACCCAGTCCCCTTTCTCCCCCCAACCTTATGTCCTGGTCCCAACAGACACCACCGCTTGAAACGCAACCCCCACCTTTTCCATTATTTTCAATGGGAAAATTGACCCTGTATAACATGTTTTCACTTAACACGATCATTTTCTGAAACATATCTATAGTGTTAAATTAGGAATTACTGTACTTACACAAGCACTGTAATAATTGCAGTGGCTGTATGCTGGTGTTACTTAGGTCGATGTAATTTTGTAGTGTAGATATGACCTTACTCCATGAAACAACAGAATAAGCATATGTATATATTTTGGATACTATATGGGCAAACATAGGTCACCATAGTTATTCCACTATAACTACAGTAGCTCTGCCAATAATGACAAGCATCAGAGGAGGTAGCCTTTGTAGTCTGTATCCGCAAAAACAATGAGGTGTCTGTGGCACCTTAGGGTATGTCTATACTATGGGATAAGGCTGAATTAAGATATGCATCAGCATAGCTGAAATCAAAGTGCCTTAGCTCAACTTTTTGTGCTGTCCACACTGCAGGAAGTCAAAGAGAGAAAACTGTCCCTTTGACTTCCCTTACTCCTTGTGAAAGCAAGACTGCTGGCATCAACCAGAGTGCCCCCCTCAGTTCGAATCAGTGACCTGCTAGACTTCACTAGACCTGCTAATTCAAATCCTGGAAGATCAACAGCAGCAACTTCTATCTTCTCTGTAGTGTAGACATACCCTTAAAAACTAATAGATTTATCTGGGCAGAAACTTTCATGATCAAAGCCCCATTTCATCAGATGCATCTGTGTCTAAGATCTCCAAAAGGGTCTGCACCTCTATTCAAAGTTTTGTAGGGGTTCACAAATGAAAAAAAGACTGAAAACCATTCAGATAGAAGATTCTACTAACTATGTGATGCTACTAACTGCGTGAGGAAGCTCACAGAATAGGTGATTTTTACTACAGACTTTTCAAAGTTATTTAATTAATATCAGTGAATTCCTAACTTAATCTTTCAGATCCAGGTTCAGCTAGTTACATGAGCACATGCCAATTTTGAGCAAGTGAGTAAACTTCACTGAGGTCAGTGGAATTATTCACATGCTCAAAATTAAACATGAACTTAAGTTCCTTGCTGAATTGGGATCGCACAGACACACAAACTAAGGAAAGTTTTGTTATATATCTTTATAGAACAGTAGTATGTCTAATTCCATTTATAAATGACAACTCCCTGCTTTATGTTATACAACCATGTTACAGCTGCACTGTACTGATTCCTACAGTTGTAAATAGAATGGCCAGAAATTGTTTCCAATGCATGATTAATCAATAAAATGCAAAGTGAGCTATGAGAACAGCTTGATTTGGGGATATATCTTAGATTGTATCAAAGGAAGTTAATACTGATCTTATATTTACAAGATAGGTTCCTTTCCAATCTTCCTCTATTATTGCTGAGGATAATGTATTTTAAGTATATACCTTTAATTAATTTTGAAGGATGGTTGGAATTTTGTTCACCACTGCAAATTGTATGAAGTCCAACTATTTCCTTATCTGTGGCCATTTGTCTTTCATTTGTGTGGGGGTTATTTAGAAAAATGTCAGCGAAGAGCTATTTTTAAGTACTGTTTTTAAATTACTAGTGTGAATTATTTATATTGAGTTTTGGGCTGAGATTTGCTGAATCTAGATACTGATCATATGACTGGATTTGTGTATAGACTAAAGCTAATTGGAGATTTATCACAACCCTGAAGTCTATTAAACCTATGTAGGAGAAATACTATACTATGTTAGACCACTTGCAAAGCAAGGCAAACCTTTAACCATTTCACTTCCGTTCCTTAAAAAAAGGTCAGGTCTTTATTTACCTCAGTTTTAATCAATAACAATATATCATATCATAGAGGATTTAAATGTTTTATGTTCCACTATATCATTTTCTGAATGAGAGCAGAGTTTAACTGATCAATTACCTTTACATCAAGATACACTTGGTTGTTTCCCTCCCCCTCATCTGAAATGATAGTGCCTGGAACCAGTAAAAGTTGAAAGGAGAGTATCTAAATGATAATCTTTAAGGTGTGTGCAATGTTTTCACAGCTTTATAGATCAAAGCCTTTTACTGAAGTATGTTATTATCAGGCTTATAAATCAGGCTCAGTTCATTTTATGAACATTAGTGCTGCCATCAATTACATGCATTTAGGGTTAATGGTTTTACAGGAATGTTAATAGTTCTACACTATTTCCTGAAAACCAGTACGGTAGGCTATTAAAAGGCCATAGTAACCTGCAATATTTGTTTGTTTTTGGTTTTTAAGGCCTTGTTTGGGGGTATGCATTTAAGTAGATATCAAACCAGTTAAACTCCATAGATTTGATATTTCCTCACAAAACAGAGCCATTTGCAAACCTTCCTCTGTGTTTAGGATTCTTCTTTACTCTAAGGCACAAGCCGTAGTGCTGGAACTTTTGCAGTGAGAGTATTGAAGGTGGAAACCATGTATCTGGGTTGTTATTACTTCTTCAAGTTGGAAATGCAGCAACACCCCCACACCCTTAGGTCTAGCACTTTGGGCACAAGAATAGTTTAATAAAACCATGTTTGCTAACCATGATGCCCCTAAGCCCTCCCCCCCCCCCCCAAAGCATCTTAGATGAGCACAATTCCAGCAGTGAATCTATCATTGCTCAGACAATTCCTTTCAGCAGTGCCCAGATGTGCACAGTGTGAACATGTATTGGGATGGGCAGTGTCAATGAATCATGGAAATACCATATTATAAGGGGCATATCATCAGTCCCTTCAGCGTAAATGGTCTGATACAACAGTGATGGGTGCAAATAAGCATCAGAACAGAATAAAACATCTGGAACAAATCCATGATGAGGTTGCAGGAAGGAAATCCTCCTCTTCAGCATGAGTTCTTCAAATACTGCTCCAGCCCAGATCCTTGGCCCAGGCTCACCCTTCCTCTAACAAACTTCAGAGCATCCACAAACTGACCTGACCTCCCCCAAACCTCTGCTTCCAGCCACCTTCTGGAGCACAACACTCCATGGCCAAGGGGCCCTCAGCAAACGCAAGAAAAGGCACTAGATTTTGTCCCTTAACTTCACAATGAAAGATGCCCCTTGTTACACTGAAATCAACTTCCATCTTAAGCTCTTGCCAAATTCTAATGCTTAAACATGGGCCTTTATAAATGCTGAATCATTAAACTCACTTGTTGGGAAATTACTTTAGTCCTGTCTACACTACCGTGTTTTGGCAATCAAACTTATATTGACACCCAAAATTCAACATTAAAAAAATTGCAAAAGTGTTCACACTTGCTCCTTCTATTGACAGATCATGTTCACTTTGGGGCACCATCATCGATAACATAAGCAATGCACTGTGGGCATGTATTTCACACTGTAGGGTGACACCTTCTTTCGCTAGGTGTTGTGGGAATGTGGAGAGGAGCACAGTGCTTCTTGGGGCCATGCTAAATGCCCCATCATGCACTACTTTCTGTCCCAGGATTCCACTGGCTTCCAGCTTCCTGTTGCATTTTTCCAACTGCCATTCTTTGCTGTGCACTCCAGCATCAGTACTGAGAAGGGATGGATCCTGCACTTCTCTATAATGTTCTGTTCACTGTCATGAGGACATTGTGTATGGCAGCACAGTTAATCATTTACTTACTGCTAGAGGATGACCTGCAGGTGCTTTACATTCTGCGTGATATGGACAGCAGCAACTTAGCATTGCTTTGGGCATCACAGAACAGCTGCATAGGGTAGATCAGTGGTCCCCAACCTTTTGAGGTTGTTGGGCGCCAGGGGGCGTGGCCATTTGCCCGCCGGGCGCCAGGGGGCCGGGACACTTGCGCCCCGGGGGCGGCCCCCCCATAGCCGCATGCCCGGGGGCGGCCCCCCCCCATAGCTGCATGCCCGGGGCCGGCGCTCCCCCCGCTAAGCGCCGTGTGCCCGGGGCCGGCGCTCCCCCCGCCATGCGCCACGCACCCGGGGCCGGCGCTCCCCCCGCCATGTGCCCGGAGCCAGGCCAGCCCCGAGCACCTGGCGGGTGCATGGAAATGCCCCCGCGGGCGCCATGGCGCCCGCGGGCACTGTTTTGGGGACCACGGGGGTAGATAGTTGCTTTTGGGCTAGGAAAACCTGAACTGATTGGTGGGATCACATCCTCATGCAGGTGTGGGATGAAGAGCAGTGGCTACAGAACTTTTGGATGCATAAAGCCACCTTCCTAGAGCTACGTGCTGAGTTGGTCCCAGACCTGCAGCACAAGGACACCAGAATAAGCACTATCAATAGAGAAGTATATGGCAACTGTAACTCTAGGGTATGTCTAGACTACATGACCCTGTCACCAGAGCCATGTAGATTAGTTTACTAGACATACCCAAATGAAGCCGCAATTTAAATAATCACAGCTTCATTTAAATTAAAATGGGTGCCGTGCTGTGCCGAATAGCTGTTTGTGGGCTCAGCACTGTAGTCTGGATGCACCGCGGTTGACATCAAAGGCATTCGTTGACCTCCCCAGTAAGCCTCATCCCACATATGGGGGAGGTCAACAAATGCCTTTGATGTCGACCACGGGGCATCTAGAATACAGCGCTGAGCCGAAAAACAGCTGATTGGCATTTTAATTTAAATGAAGCAGCCATTTTAATTTAAATGAAGCCGCGATTATTTAAATCGCGGCTTCATTTGGGTATGTCTAGTAAACCAATCTACATGGGTCTGGCAACAGAGCCATGTAATCCAGATACACCCCTAGACTCTTACCAGTCGGTTGCAGTTCAATTTGGAATGGCAACATCAACTATTGGGGCTGCATTAATGCAAGTGTGCAGAACAATAAATCACATCCTGCTAGGAAGGACCATGACTTTGGGAAATATACATGAAATAGTGGGCAGGTTTGCAAAAATGGGTTTCCTTAACTGAAGAGGAGAGATAAATGGCACATATTCCACATTTAGCAGACTACTTTGCAACAGAGTACACCAGAAGAAAGTGGTACAACTCCATGGTGTTGTGGGTGCTTGTGAATCATTGTGGTCATTTCTCTGACATCAGCATGGGGGAGTCTGGAAAGGTACATGATGCATTCATATGCAGGAACACTGGCTTACACAGAAAGCTGAAATCAGGGTCTGTCTTTCCAGACTATAAGATTACAAAGGTGGGATGGGGAGATGCCCATCGTGATCGTGGGAGATCCGACTTACCCCTTATAGCCCTGAAACCTATGAAACCTAGGAAAGGTTTAAAACAAACAAAAGGAAGTGTTTCTTCACTCACTGCACAGTTCTTATGTTCTTAAACCTTACATAGAACATCTGGACAGCAGTAAGGAGCATTTTAACAACAGGCTGAGCAGATGCTGAATGACAGTTGAGTGTGCCTTAGACAGATTAAAGGCACGCTGTACTGGAGATGCTTTTGTGACCAGCTAGACCTTAATGAAGATAAAGTCCTCATGGTCAGACCTGTGTATTGCATTTTGCATAATCTCTGTGAAGCTACGGGTGAAATAAAGGCAGTTTTTGGTGACAATCTTGGTACTGTAGACAGTGCCCTAAGCGTTAAGAGAAGAGCCACATGAACAATTGATTTTTTCAATTCATGGGTAGTTCCAAAAAAATGTTTCAAAAACCTCAGTTTGGGTCAATCGAAATCTGAAAATTCTGAAAAATCACAGGAAATTGGAAAAGTCGACAAAAAAATTGGGCTACGTCTACACTGGCATGATTTTGCGCAAATACTTTTAACGCAAGAGTTTTTGCATTAAAGTATTTGTTCAAGAGTGTCTCTACACTGGCATATGCCTTTGCGCAAGAGATGTGCTTATGCACAAAAGCATCCATGCCAGTGTAGACACTCTCTTGCGCAAGAAAGCTCTGATGGCCATTTTAGCCATTGGGCATTCTTGCGCAATAAATTAATGTTGCCTGTCTACACTGGCCTCTTGCGCAAGAATAGTTGCGCAAGAGGGCTTATCCCTGAGTGGGAGCGTCAGAGTATTTGTGCAAGAAGCACTGATTTCCTACATTAGAACGTCAGTGTTCTTGTGCAAGTACTCACAGCCAGTGTAGACAGGTGGCAAGATTTTGCACAAAAGCAGTTGCTTTTGTGCAAAATCTTGCCAATGTAGACACAGCCTTGGTTGGAGATGAACTAATTTTTTTTACTGGTGCAGAGATGGACTTTGGAAGTATTTGCAAAATGGATGAATGAAAGGAAGAACTTTGAGCCCAGTATGTAAGGTTATCTCTTGGGAGATAGGAAGTGCAGTTGAATTCACCCTTCAGCCTGGTGTGGAGCAAGGATTTAAAATTGAGTCTCACTTCCCAGGTGAGGGCTGCAATCACAAGGTGACAGAGTCATTACACACTCTTGATCCGTCCCAGTGCCTATTCATATATTTTATACAAAATGTAACATTCTTCAAAATGAGAGATTGGGAATATCCTTCAACCCAGTTTGTGCTACAATCCAGTGGCTAGGATACTTTCCAGCAGTATGTGAGACCCACATTCAAAGCCTTACTCCCCAACATCAGACAAAGGAAGAAATTAAATATGACTCTCCTAGCTATTGGGCTAAAGGTTTCAATAAGACATCTTCTCCTCTAACCATTTGTGCAAATCAAACTTAAGTAAAAAAATAATAATTGGCCACCCTTCCTTGACAAATTTGTGTCAATTTTGTGCATAGTTTTGAGTCAACTGAAATGTAATTTTTTGGCAAATAAATTATTCATCTGAAAAATTTCACCCAACTCTATTCAAGAGGTGAATCTTACATGAGTTCTGTCTGCCTCCTCTATTGCTCTTTCTGAGTCACTAATTTGATCTGCAGGAAGAAAAGGTTATGTTGCACATTCAGGGTCAGATATTTAGTTGTAAATTGTCATGACTTTGACATCAATGGAGCTTCATCAGTTTACAATGGCTGAGAATCTGATCCAACAGTCTCAATTTTTGAGGCAACAGATAATTCTTATGTACTATAAAATGAAGTGAAAGGCAAATGACAATCTTTCAGAGATTCAGTTCAGTGGATCCTCCATCAGTTCAGATAGGAAACTTCCAAGAAAAATAGGAATTGCTCTTCATATTCCATCCCTCATATTCTCTCTTTTACTGTCAACTTGTGTAAAATTATTTATCAAGTATCTTTTTAACAACAAGTTGTGGGAATGAACTTCAATAGGATATTTCTAGATGTAAACACAGAGCAATAAACTCCCTGGCTGTGCCGAAATACCATCATGTTTTTTATATGGAGAGACAGCATTTTACAGCTAAACCCTCATCCTCAACCCTTAGCTTCAGAATAGTTAAACATTTTGTAATGACCTTGGCATCTCCCTTCAAACTGAATCTGTTACCCTCAGTGATTATAAAGGCTATCAAGGAGCACCTGATCATAAAATCCACTTGGAATGCTTTTTTAAACCAGCACCAATTATCCATAAAGAAAATATCTCAAATGAAATCTGCTTCCATAAGGCTTATTCTCCTAATGAAAAGTGAATAACCATTTAAAAAATCTTGTAGCCTGGAGAAAATTCATGACAAATTGGAAGAAACACTGAAACTATCATTGACTGGCAGATAAACAAAACCATCTGAGCATAGTCCATATGGGCCATAACAGCCATTAAGTGTTGTTTTACAAGCCAGATCTGATCTGCAAGACTAATTTTGATGGAATTATAAGGGACACCATAAACTAAAGGCTTTGGGATCCAGGTGGTCATAGGTCTAGTATCCATACAACATAAGATGGGAAGAGAGGTAACATTATGTCTTCTCTGAGTCAGCGAGAATGGGGTTGTGATGTTTCAGAAGTTTGATCTGCAGGAAGAAAAGGCCAAGATAAAAACACCCCATATAATAGGGCACTACAAGAGACTTTCCAGTAAGATACTTAGGCTACGTCTACATTAGCAAGATTTTGTTCAAATACTTTTAACGCAAGAGTTTTTGCGTTAAAGTATTTGCGCAAGAGAGTGTCTACACTGGCATGTGCTTTTGCGCAAGAGATGTGCTTTTGCACAAAAGCATCCATGCCAGTGTAGACGCTCTCTTGTGCAAGAAAGCTCTGATGGCCATTTTAGCCATTGGGCTTTCTTGCGCAAGAAATTCATGTTGCCCGTCTACACTGGCTTCTTGCGCAAGAACACTTGAGCAAGAGGGCTTATTCCTGAGCGGAAGCGTCATAGTTCTTGTGCAAGAAGCACTGATTTCTTACATTAGAACATCAGTGTTCTTGCGCAAGAACTTGCAACCAGTGTACACAGGCGGGAAGTTTTTGCACAAAAACAACCGCTTTTGCGCAAAATCTTGCCAATGTAGACATAGCCTTAAAGACCAGAAGATTAGATGAACCTAAAGCAGAGAGCTGCATCATATAGATTGATACAATGAAAAGTTTGAAGGCTGAGGCTGAGGGTTTCCATTTAAAGTGATAGCATTCAATTTTAGAAAAGAGAGAAGAAGACACCAAAAAATCTGTTTGAGCCTATTTTGTGAAACTATGCAGGATGTCTGTAATCCAATTTTACAAGCCCTGGTCATAGCCAATCCAAAACTAATTCCCAGTGCAAGGGCTGGCCGGTTTGGAATGTGGTTCTGCTCTATAAAATGACTATGTAAACTGCACTGAGGAGCTCTGTAGTTGTCATTTCCCCTGGCACCTACAGAAGCCAAGGGCTCAGCCCCCAACAACTGGCACAGATCGCTGTGCCTTCACACCAATTCCAGAGCTAAAACTGATTGAAAAACTGGGATTTTTCCCCCCAATATGTTAACATTTTGTCCCTTTTTTGACTGGAATATCTTGAATTTTGAAATTTTCTCCTCGGTGTGGAGCTCTCTGCTCGCCCTGGCTGACTGGTAGAATAACTCTAGCAGAGTTACGATGCCATGGATAACCCTGCCTTCACTATTCCTGGAGCCACCAGGCCTCCGTTTGTATTAATGCCAGTATTTCCCCAGCAGTTTGGGGACAGCCAGGCCTAGCTAGAAGTCCAGACACTGCCCCCTAACTCCCTAGAACTGGAATCCCACAGGCCTACATAAAAGGATTCTGCAATGCTGTACTTTCCAAAGGCATGTACTCTCCCTCTGGTGTCTGGAAGAGAGTATAGGGCCCTATATTGCTGACTCCATGCCGATATACAAAGTCTTTTACCCCAGCTGCTGCAATGCCTTTTCTAATAATCAAGTTCATCGTGTTTAAACATTTCTCTACATTCTTGAAAAATCTTAACATTTGTTAGCATAATTGGGCCAAATGGGTCACTGTACTGGCCCAGCATGTTTTGTGTATCGTCATAAATGAAATGATCTGGGTAGTTCAGGAAATAGCTGAATGTGACGGTAAGATGCATATTTACAGTGAGTACAATATTCTGGCTGGAATTGAAGATCTCTTGTAAAACTTGTCCAGAGTTCCCATACTACCGACTCTGAGAGCACTGCTTTTTTATTACACCCATTTAATTCTAATGGTTATTGAATGATATGCTTAAATGGGCACATCTGAAGTACTTAGAATAATCCTACAGTGCAGCTGGTCATAAGTGTTAGGGGAGACTGGCTTGCTCAAGGATTATTAATGGGCTATAAAACTTTTCACTGCTAGGTCACTGGTTCAAAACCAGCCTAAGTTGACAATGACTGAAAGAGGTTTAGTGGCCTTTGCAAAATAAGGTGATCACCGCAAAATAGGACTGAAGCATATCTGCAAGTGATGCCATATGGGAAGATTGGCCTCTTGCCGCAACCTGTTGTTCTGTTTATAAACAGAGGCCTTATGTCTTTAAAGCTGTCAGTATGTAGTGTAGGTACTTATATGGCCACCATTACTGTAAAAGTAGAACTGGAGTGCCTTCGGATTGTTTTAATGTATTTATTTGCACAAGACCCCTCTGAGGTAGGGAAGTGCTATTATTCACATTTTTACGGATAGGAAATTGAGGCATAAAGATACTTCACTGACTTGCCTAAGGTCACACAGTAAGACTGGTATCGATGGACTTGAACTCAGCTCTCCCATGTTGTTAGATCCCTCATCACGGTCTTACTATTCCCCTTTATATATATACTTACTGAGCAAAGTTCACAAGCACTGAATTCACATATTAAAAGTTAAAATCAACGACCCTCAGATCAAGATTTTATACTACTTATATAGTTAAAGGATTATTAAAAACCTTTTAGAATAACAATAATGACATAGTTCACTTTGCTTCCTCTGGTCTTTTTGAGTTAAAGTTGCAAAGGGGTGTGGCATCCCTCAGAGACTGACGGCAGGAGAGAGCCAGGCATCAGGAACCTGGAAGGATTCAGGCATCCCGCTGGAAGTAGAAGGGTGGGGCCAAGACAGGAATAGGAAGCATAAGCGGTGAACCGTGCAGTTCAGTTAGGCAGCAGCCACTGGAGAAGCCAGATATCTCCTCTCTGCTTCTGAGTTGGGAGACTGCTGCAGTCCCCTCTGGAGCTGAAGACTGGCCACAAGCTTCCAGCCCGTTGCGGGACCCAGAAGCCACGGAGGACTTCACCCACCTCGAGGGAATCGTCCTGGGACCGGGACTGCAAGATGGACTTGACTCAGAGGAACTGCTGGAACTGCCACTTGACATGTATCTGGAGAGGCAGAAGACAGCCCATAGATGAAGGTATGGACAAGGGGGAGTTTAGGAAGTAGCCCAGGGTACCTGACTACCCTCTGGCTGGTGTGTCGCTGGAGACACACTCAGCATGTTGTGGTGGGACCCTGCTGACCCAGTGTCAGACTATGCTGCCACTGTTAGGGTTACGGGCTGTGACAGTGGAATTGAGTGGCCCTATGGCTCCCCTCTCACCTCACCCTTGGGATGGCAGTACTGCCCCACTGTAGGCTAGAAGGCCTGCCTGGCAGCTACTCAAACCTCCATTTCTGAGCACCCCAAACTGCTAATTCCCCTCCCCACTTCCCTAGCTGGTTTCAGAAGTGGCTGAGGCAAAGGGGCATGGCCTTCTTTGGGACTGACAGCCAGGTCTGGCCTTAGGGCAAGGGCCCCATGCCTTCAGAGACCCACAGTCCTTAACAATGGGTTATACATTCCTGTGCATACAGGAATTTGATGTTGTGTGTGCAAGACTAAAAGTTAACAGACTCCTTTTAACTAAAAAAGAGGTGTATTTTTCTCATACCTTTATACTTGTATCTTATTTTGATACATGGTATCAATTTTGGTTTTTGTTCAAGAATTTCTGCAGAGTGGTTGTGTAAAACTGGCCAGTAAGCTGTT
Organism: Pelodiscus sinensis; assembly: GCF_052426305.1. NCBI lineage: Eukaryota > Metazoa > Chordata > Testudines > Trionychidae > Pelodiscus > Pelodiscus sinensis. The sequence goes on from NC_143053.1 coordinate 31,709,738, forward strand.
ATAAATGTTATCTAGCCAGATTCAGCTTAATATAAACATAATATGAAGAGATTCATTTTAAAAAGCAGGTAAGAATTAGGAGGACAGGGTCAGTTGGTATAAATTGGCATAGCTTGAGGTAAATTAAGTTATGCAGACTTATATCAATTCAGCATTTAGTCCAAAATCTTTACCTCCTATAATAGTACAATGAATTACTTACTGACCTCATGCAGTATTGTAAAGGTAAATCTGCTTATGTCTGTGATGTGCCTAAATAATGAGTCATACCAATATGCAAACATTTCTTGAATTTGTTGCACACATTTAAGCTCTTTCTGGCAATAGCTTGCAGCTCTATTAGACATAAGAACAGCCATAGTAGCTCAGACCAACAGTCCATCCAGCCCGGTATTCTGTCTGCTGACAGTGGCCAATACCAGATGCCCAAGAGAGAGGGAAGACAACAGGTAATCCTCACATAATCCCGCCCCTATCACCCACTTCCAGACAAACAGAGGCTAGGGATGCCATTCCAACCCATCCTGGCTAATAGCCATTGATGGACCTAACCTCCATGAATCTATCTAGCTCTTATTTTTAACTCCGTTAAAGTCCTAGCCTTCACCACATCCTCTGGCAAGAAGTTCCAGAAGCTGCCTGTGCACTGAGTAAAGAAAAACTTCCTTTTGTTTGTTTTAACACTGCTGCTTGTTAATTGCATTTGGTGATCCCTAGCTCTTATGTTGTGGTAATAAGTAAATAACTTTTCCTTATTCACTTTTTCCACATCAGTCATGATTTTATAGACCTCTATCATATCCCCCCTTAGTTTCCTCTTTTCTAAGCTGAAAAGTCCTAGTCTTTTTAATCTCTCTTCATATGGGATCTGTTCCAAACCCCTAATCATTTTTGTTGCTCTTTTCTGAACCTTTTCCCATTATTATTTTTTATTTATTCCTAACATTCTATTTGCTTTTTTGACTGCTGCTGCACACTGCACACTGAGTGGATGTTTTCAGAGACTTATCCACAATGACTCCAAGATTTTTCTCTTGAGTAATTGTAGCTAAATTAGTCCCCAGACTCCCTGGCTACGTCTACACTGGCCCCTTTTCCGGAAGGGGAATGTAAATTTCACCAGTCGTCGTAGGGAAATCCGCGGGGGATTTAAATATCCCCCGCGGCATTTAAATAAAAATGTCCGCCGCTTTTTTCCGGCTTTTAAAAAAGCCGGAAAAGAGCGTCTACACTGGCCCCGATCCTCCGGAAAAAGCGCCCTTTTCCGGAGGGTCTTATTCCTACTTCAAAGGAATAAGACCCTCCGGAAAAGGGCGCTTTTTCCGGAGGATCGGGGCCAGTGTAGACGCTCTTTTCCGGCTTTTTTAAAAGCCGGAAAAAAGCGGCGGACATTTTTATTTAAATGCCGCGGGGGATATTTAAATCCCCCGCGGATTTCCCTACAACGACTGGTGAAATTTACATGCCCCTTCCGGAAAAGGGGCCAGTGTAGACGTAGCCCCTGGGTATAACTACACTTCAAACTGGAAGTTTAAAGTGCAACTTGGGGAAACATACTCCTATATAACAGGACTCTTATACCCCCAATGATACATCATGCTTGTAAAGATATTTTTAAGAAAGCTTTTGCATATTTTTCTATGCTAAAATCCATCTTATTTATGGAGGAACAAACCCCAGATCTTGATGACATGGTAGTAAGGGAAGAGACACAAATGTCAAGGAAACTTCCTGGGCTGGAATTATTCCTATTACTCTTCTTCCCACTTATTCACCATAAGGTGCTGAAGGGCTGGTTCTTTGACCAATGGATCTGTTGTCTTTCCTTGCTCACATCTGAGGTTTTGTCTATACTTAAATGTTTGAAGTGCAGCCAGGGCAGTGGTTTAAACTGAAAGTGTAGCCACAGTAGAGTGCAGGGAGAGAGCTTTCCCAGTGCGCTATGTAAACCACATCCACGAGGGGAGTATCTAACAGTGCTGGAAGCACAACTCCCAGGGCTATAGCCTGGTTCTCACGGGCACTTCACAGCATTGTAACTTGCTGAGTCAGAGGTGTGAAAAAACACCCTCCCTCCAACTGCAGCAAGTTACAGGGTTGTAAAGTGTCAATGTAGACTTAGCTGGAGTTGTGGAGATCTCTTTATCAAACTCTTTTTCTTTCAAGTACCTTTAAAATTGTAACAAATACTTGGAAATAACTAAATATATGTGCAACATACAACACAAACTGCATGATCTCTTTTTTGATACCCATTCCATTGTTCTCCCCACACCACTATTTCTTCACCTAAGTGCGTTATAGTTTATTTACTTTAGTCAACAAGCTCTCGAGGGCAAGAACCTGTAGCCTTACATTTTTTCAGATCCTGAAAAATAAAATTCTGACCTGTCAAGCAGCACATTTTCCTCAGGCTCTTATTGCGCGATAGAAGATCTCTCTTGGAAAGATACAAAATACAACTGATTATTGAATAAGCAGATAAACTCCTTGCTTTTTATTCTTCTTTGTACCATAAAATATATTCAGTCGGAAATTCCTGATCATCTCTCTCCACTCTAGTGAAAAAAAAAATTCCAGGCAAAGTTGGGCTGTCTGATAATGAAGTCTGACTGGGTGGACCACACCTAGGCCCCATGCCAGAGGCCATTATATGTGTCATCCAGAAACTGGGGAAAGATGTATTAGAATATTGAGCCTCTCTCATTTCCTAATAACGTACATACTTGTCAAAGTCATTGCTATGAAGATGTCTAAATCTGCCCCACCCAGACTTCTGGGTGTGTTTTTTGGACATAAAAAATTGAATGTATATTACTTTGGAGCGGGTCGTGGCTTTTGTACATTAACCCTGTCAATGTTAACCAAAAAAGGTCGTATTATATAAATTGTTCCTATTACTGCACACTTAATTTTGTGTCAACGGCCAATTAGAAAATATTGCAGCTGACTGAAGCTTCAAATCAAGCAGTTAGACATATCCATGCTATAATTTGCACAGAGAATTAATTGCACCACAGTTTTGTGTACTCAATTAATTGTAGTTGCAAAAAAGAGGTGCTCCAACCCAATAACTTTTTGGCATTTTACTTTCTTTTTCAAAAAAGACACCTAGACGTTTGGGTGGGGCAGATTTAAACTTCCTTTGCTAATAATGTACATGTCAAATTCAGCTACTTCCAAGAGTGATGAAAAAATAGATATGACCAGTAGGGGTCAAATTCTTATCATACTCTTAAACATTCAAATACTCTGTGACTTTGTCCTTACCTATAACTACTTCCAATTCGGAGACAATTTGTATCTCCAAGTCAGTGGCACAGCCGTGGGCATCGGCCTGGCACCACAATATGCCAACATCTTTATGGCTGACCTTGAACAACGTTTCCTCAGCTCTCGCCTCCGAACAGTCCTACTTTACTAACGCTACAGCGATGACATCTTCATCATATGGACCCACAGAAAAGAGACTCGAAGAATTTCACAAGGATTTCAACAACTTCCACCCCACCATCAAACTCAGCCTGGACCAGTCCACACGAGAAATCCACTTCCTGGACACTAGAGTACAATTAAGCAATGCACATATTTCCACCACCCTACAGTGGAAACGCACTGACTGCTACAATTACCTTCATGCCTCCAGATACATTTCTCAATATATTGTATACAGCCAAGCCCTAAGATACAACCGGATTTGCTCCGATCCCACAGACAGAGACAAACACCTACAGGATCTTTATAGAGCATTCCTGAAACTAAAATATCTACCTGAAGAAGTGAAAAAACAGATTGACAGACCCAAAAAAGTACCCAGACATGAACAATTTTAAGACAGACCTAAAAGGGAGAACAACAGAATTCCACTTGTTATCATCTACAGTCCACAGCTCAAACCCCTCCAAGGCATTATATGCAATCTGCAACCGATCTTGGAAAATGATCTCTCACTCAATGGAAAAGCCCATTGTCACTTATAGACAATCCCCCACTGCTATGTATGTTGGACAAAGTGGGCAGTCCCTATGGGAAAGAATCAATGGACACTAATCAGATATATGTAAAGGGAACATACAGAAACCTGTTGTAGAGCACTTCAATCTACCAATTACTCTTTAAAAGATCTCCAGGTGGCTGTCTTGTCTCAAACCAATTCTACAAGTCAAATACACAGAGAGGTGTTAGAATTACTTTTCATCCACAAGTTCAATTCTCATGCTAAGGGGCTCAGTTGAGATGAGGGATGGCTGGGACATTATCAACCTAACATTCAATGAAGGTGCAAACAGCTCTTTGTGTAGATTCTCGCTATTGCTATCTTTTGATCCTTATCTGCTTCTTTTTAACTATCCAATCTTCAGGTGTTTATAGATTGCAAGTTCTGCCTACTTGTTTTTTCCCTTTGATATTTTCATACCCTCTGCTTCTTGTTTCTCACCCCACCCCTCTTTTCTTTCCTCCTTCCCCCATTTCCCTTCTCCCCTATTTATTTTGGGTCTGAACATCCTAAACTTAAAACTCCAGTCATCTGAAGAAGTGGGCTGTGCCCATGAAAGCTCATGATACAATCTATATGTTTTGTTAGTCTATAAAGTGCTACCAGACCATTTGTTGTTGTTTTTTAATTTATCCTGTACAGACTAACCCTGAAGTTTCAAATACTGTTGAACAATGTGCACTTACTCAATCCGCCTGTGTTCTTGAAGTCCAGTAGGTTGAGTGGAGAGGCTAATGACTGAGAGAACAAAGGGTACGTCTATCTGGCAAGGAGGATATATCATGTAGGCAAATCAAAGCCAGTTTTGATCAAGCTAACTTCCAAAAATAGATTCAGGGGGTATCATTGTAGCTATGGCAGAACAGGTGGCAGCATGGGCTCAAGTACATATGCAGAGTCACAGGTGTAGGGTGGCCATATTTTCCTGGTCTGAAAATGGGATACCTGGTAAAATTACTCATATTTGAGTGAGTTCAATGGCAATCAATCAGAACTATCCAGTACAAATGTTTAAATTAACAGCAAGTTGACTGAGCCACTGTTAAAAAGAATCCAGATACAGTATTTCTTTTTATGTACCTGTTTATTTTTAAGGCTTACGGGAGGCTTGACACTGCTGCTCCTACCCCCCCCCCCCCCACCACCACACACTCCCATATCGCTCTCTCAAAAGGGGTGGGGTGGGATTGACTAATTGACTCTCCCCCTACCTGGTGCTGTTCACCTTCCATGCCTGGCTGAACTCCTGGGCTGGATCTGCCTCTCCCAGTATCTGCCACTGCATCTTCCTGAGACAATGTGGGGCGGGAGGCATGTGGAGTCCTATGCCCTCCCCAGATGTCTTCCATGATTCACACCAGAATGTGGCCAGCAGCCACATTTTAAAAAAGTGTAAAAAGGAAGGGACAGGAGCTGCTTCCAGTTCCAGGGGAGGAGGAGAATGGATGACCTGGTCCAGATCTGTGAAGAGCTCATTCCCTCCTGATGCACAGTGTCAAAAGACAGCTAACACCCCCAGGCTTCTGCTGGCCACTGAGAGAACAAAGCTGCCTCTCCCCCAGCTATAGTGTGTGCAGGAAGGGTTTAAGCCCTAAAGTCATATTGTGTACAAGGGTCCAGGACACCTGACTTCAGGGTCTTCTGCAGCCACAGAGCCTGGCAAGAGAGGTGGCTCTCCAGGAGAGAGTGCCTAGGGAACAGAATAGCTTTGCATGCCCAGGGGGTCAGACCTAGGGCAGAAGAGGAGGACACGCAAAGAGGATTCTAAGCCCCTGGCCGGGGGGAAGGAAGGAAAGGGAAGTACTGTGGAGCCTACAGGTTTGAGATTGGAACAGGTTGGAAATCACTTTCCCTTCCTCATAGCTGGCAGCCAGTGGGGGCAATGCTTGATCAGGGAGAGTGTCACTCTGGAAGGGCCCTCCAATATCAAGATATCAACCAACCTCTGCTTTTGTAACCTCCTTCACGTGGAGATTCACGTTCTTGGCCATCCAATGCAAGACATCCTAAAGGGCCCTGTGGCCCATTGGTGGAGCACCCAATACTAAGATGCCTAACAGAGCCTTGGTGTGAGAGGATGAGGCTGCTGGTGGGCCCAGGTCCTGCAGTTCCCGTGGAGGCTCACCATGTGGGTTCTGTGGAGCGGGAGTCTCACATGCTGCTGGGGTAGTAGAGGAAGTTGGGGCAGGCAGAGTTGGCTCTGGAGCAGGCCTTTGTCCAGTCAATGGTGGATATGGGAGAGGAACTCCTTGTGATTGAGCTAATGCCCAAGCAGTCCAAAACTTCCACAGCGGTGTTTATTCAGGCCCTGTAGTGTTCGGTACCACACTAGTTAATCCAGCTCTAGATTCGTCTGAAGTCTCCAAAGCCCTCTCCAACTGAGAAGGTAGCAACCTGAACCTACAAGGCCAGGGCAGAGCTGACCCCACAGGCACCAGCGAATGGTCCTATCTGGTATGTCACTGAGGCAGTGAGTAGTGTCAAGAATGAGTACAGTGTCGCAGTCGAGACTGATGTGGTGATGGAAACAGATGACTCAAGTGAGAGCAGTACAGGGAGAAGCAACGGTGCTGTGAATGAGATTGGTGCCATTACAGTAGCCAGCATCATGGAGAACTCCGGTGCCACGGGGAATGGAGTCAGGAAACTTCCTGCACTTTTGAGGCTGGGCAGTGCTGAGAGACAAGTCAGTGCCGTGAGGAGTACTGCCAGTTGTGAAAGCGATGGACGCAGGGCTAGCAGTCTCCTGAATCTGACCAGCACCATGAAGAATGGTGCCAGGATCGGGATCAGTGTGGCGAAGTCAGCATCTGGGACTGTGACTTCAAGCAGGACCAGGACTTGCTGGCCACAGACCTCCTCAAACACTAGTGGCTCCAAAGGTCCAGGCTGCAAACTTATGCTGAGAGTCAGACCAGCAGTGTTCCCTGGAGCAGTGCTAGGACTCCGAGCAGCATGGTGAGACAGGATGGGGAGCAGATGGTCCCAACATTTCTAGCTTGTTTCTGGATAGAACCTGATGGAGGAGAGGTGGAGGCTTATCTCTGATAGTGGGAGATTTCTGCATTGTCATGTCAATGAGAACTTTGGCAGCCTCAAAAGCATTGGGCATGGAAGAGTTGGCCACATCCTGCACCTGTAAGTGTGGGGAGTCCAGGAGAATGGGGTTCCCAGGGTGGTCTGGTGTATGTGGAGCAGGAGTGCATGGGTCGAAGGTCATATGCCCATGGGTCCCTTCTCTGTGTCCTACCTGGGTGGAGAAGCTGGTGTCAGAGCTGCCAATGCCAGCCTAGCCCCCTTCGCATGCTTAGAGGAATGAGCACAGTGCCAGGAGGTTGGCAATGTCTGTTCCAGAGAACCATGGTGCTGTGGCTAATGAACCAAGTCCTTTCCTTCAGACACCGCTGGGGTACGCTTCTTTACACAGCGGATAGTCAATCTGTGGAATTCCTTGCCTGAGGAGGTTGTGAAGGCTAGGACTATAACAGGGTTTAAAAGAGAACTAGATAAATTCATGGAGGTTAAGCTATTAGCCAGTATGGGTAAGCAACGGTGTCCCCAGCCTCTGTTTGTCAGAGAGTGGAGATGGATGGCAGGAGAGAGATTGCTTATGTTCTTATAGACTGAGGCACCCAGCGTGGGGATCTTACTGCTATTGTGCGTGCAGTGCTGACTCCACGAGGAGATGCTTAAGTCTAAAGTCTGTTCTGTGACTTGAAAGCCTTACAGATCTCGCACCTGTCTGACCGATGCACCTCCCTGGAGACAGGAGTCATGGGGGTCACCCACAGACTTCAGGCAATTATGCTGGAGAGGAATGGAGAATTTGCTATGCATAAAAACAAAGTTCTAACAACTGTCACAGGCAGGAAGAGGGAATTAAAGGGGGGGATTGGGTTGGCAGGATTATATATAGAGTGCCATACTGATGCCACTCAAGAGGGTTCCATGGCCAAGCTGACAGGTAACAGCTAGGGAAAAACTTACAACAGCTATGCGCACACCTAACTGGAATAGATAGGAGAAGTACTCAAAGGAGAATGTTTGGCTTCTCTTGGATCCCACATCAAGTAATTTTAATGATGCTTGGTTTCTGCATTCTGCATGTGCATTTGCTATCCCACCAGGCTATTGAATAATTCCCAGGTTGAGCTGAAAACAAATCTGCAACTCCATCAGCACTGCTGTAATAAAGGGACTTGCATATTTCGACAATTTCAATATTTAACTGATCTACTGCTTTAGATTACCCTCCCTTTGACCCTATTTTTAAATGTGTTTTAAATGCACTATGCCAGACTAGATTTTAACAGTCAGTCATTTATTTTGAAAGCTGTATTTATTTATTAATCGGGAGGGTGTGAGAAAAAGGCATTGAAAGTTTCCATGTTATTTTGGCTTGCATGTATGAACTGGCATGGCTCTATACTCTTTTGCTCCCTTTGTTTCTGAAGAATCCATTTTTGGAGTGGAAAAATGACCTTCAAAATCAGAAGTGCTGCAGTGCTATCTTCCTAAGTCTGACAATGGAAACAATAGAATTGATTCTTATCTTACACTTACTTTATACTAAAAGCTAGATTTTTTATTGTACTACATTGAATTATTCCTGTTCATACATGTGAGAAATGAGACTCAAGCCTAGCAGTTCTAAAGTGTGTGGGGACAATGTCACCTTAAAGAACTTTAGTATATTATTATAATATATTATTATAAGTTATATTATATAACTTTAGTTATTATTTGCATGGAACACCTCTCTCTGTATTAGGGTCTGCTAAATGATATACAATCTCACAGGAAGATGTAGTCCCCTGTGATAAAGAAAACATTCAGCTGTTCTAGGATTAAGAGCAGAGGCTGAGTATAGTACCACCGCTTCATGACTCCCCATTTTAATCCCTGGTTTTGTGAATGTTGAAATGATATAAATGAGATGATCACTTAAAATGGTTGCAGCTCTATGCATTCCCAACAGCTATGTCATACACAATAATATGTCTTCTAAAATGAACTGTAGAGAATTAAATTAATTCTCCCCTGCTTCAGCAATGTGAGGAATTTAGAGCCAATATTTTGTTGGATGTTAGTGGAATGATGGGAGATTTCAATGTTGTTTGAGAAACTCAGGGCCAACTACCACATGACTAATTCTCCCTTTAAAGAGAAATGCAACTCAGCCAGATTTTATGGACTCCGTTATAAGCCTGCCTATGTACCCATGTAAAATGGTAGCATAAATCTCTCACCCCAACTCCCCTGCATGAACTACCCTTGATGTGTGTCACAGCACAGGGACAGAGTAGGTGAGCAAGAAGTGGACAGAAAGGGGTGGGGTGTGGGTTAAACCTTGGCTAAACCTCCCCTGTGCATTAGCTTGTGCAGCAGAACCTGTGTGCGAGGTGAAATGAACTGCACTAAGGGAAACGCTGGTGCAATTGGGAAGCAGGGACTACTGAATTGTGACTCTTCTTCACAGTTTGATCCTTGCGGTGCTCCTGGGGCTGTGCAACTATGCACTGTCCCTTACTCAAGGTGCATTGCTAGGTGCCAAGTCAGCCCCCATGAAGATAACCTTGTAGATCTTCCAAAAAGCCTGAATTTAATCACCCCCCAGTGACAGCTGTCAGTTATATCTTTGAATGAAAAAGAGGTTCTGCTCTGTACAAATTCTTGCTTGATAAACACCCAACTTCAGTTGAAGTTGAATCCCAAAGCCAAATGGAGAATGCATTTGGACAAGAAATACAATACTGGCACAACAAATAGACAGACATCTGTGACAAGATCAGAGCTCCACAACTCAACTTTAGGCCTGCACTGATTACATTGTAGCAAATTTTATTGATAGAAAATAAATGACCCCTAAACAAATGCTTAAATTAAATATGAATATTAATGACAAATGTTCAAAATGTCAGACAAATGTCTGTAACTTTTGGCATGGAATTTGAAACTCCCAGAAAGTTCAAGAATAATACATTGGGTCCTAGAACTCCTAAAGATCTAAAATATTCCTCAGCTGTTGACACCCCTCAAGTCTTACAATTGGGCCTAGATAAACACAAAATCAATATATAAGCATTTCCTTCTCTTTGGGTGAGATTGTAGACTGTATCATTAAGAACAGCCATGCTGGGTCAGATCAAAAACTCATCTAGCCCAGTTTCCTGTCTTTCAACCATGGCCAGTATACCAGTTGTCCCAGAGGGAATGAACAGAACAGGTAAACAATAAAGGAAATGCTTCCCTTTATAGCAACATGCAGCCAAGGAATTGTTGCTTATCTGTCTCTGAACTTACATACTCAAGGGATCCATTGATTCCTTTGAAAGTATGGGCCTGGAGTAAAGCTACCTGGAGCCGATTTTAGGGGCACTGGAACCAGAGATGTGTCAGCACCTCCTGTCTTGCGGTGCAATCAAATACATGGTTTCCATTTTCAGCAACCTCACTATAGAAACTTTTCCAGTACAACCCTGAACTGATCTTTTCACTCATGCTATTTGGAGGTAAGTGTTTGGAGCTCAGTTGCTTTACTGTTTCCTTGCTTGGCATACAATACTTTCCTCTTGTTATTGATGCCAGTTCCCTTATCAATTTTGTATTACTTGGCTTCTCTTCCTCAGAACCACCCTAGGCTGGCATTTGCTGCTCTTGTTATAAGAAGATGAATAAAATCAACACAATAAGAAGCTTAAGGGTTAGCATTTACCTGGAATGATCTTGAACCCACAGATGATTAGCCTGGAATAGACAAAAATGTGAGTGGATTATCCAATATATAAATATGGGTCTTGAACCAATGCCCATTCAAGTCTGTAGAAAGACTCAAATGACAACATCAGTGGCCTTCACACAGGTTTGTTATCCCCAAATGACAGACCAGGATACCAAAATACAGAGAAGTTGAGAGTTTTTGCAGGCAAGACACAAAAAGGCAAGGGCCAAATGTGGAATTAGAACCCATATTTCCTAACCTCCATCCCTGCTTCTCTAACCATCAGACAATACTATAATATGTTCACAAAACTGAGCCCTGTAGAGCTCTTTCACCTATGGATTTGATACAACTCCAACTTTTCCAGAACCAAGCCTGTCTACTACCTGGTGTGGTCTTAACTCACAATGCAACATTGGTTGCCTAACTGATCTGGGAAAATCTTGCTTCAATTTATAAAACTATGCAAGCAGTCTGTATTAGATGTGGGAATTCTAGAATAAGGCTGGGAAATTTGGTGTCTCACTTTCCTGCCAATAGTCACAACAATTTCTCCACTCATAATGATTTCAAAGTTGGGCTGATATCTGGGAACAAAAAGGTGTGTATTACTTATAGTGTGTTTCCTTCAGTTGAGTGAATGGATGCCAGTTTTCCAGAAAAGAGCCTTGAATTTCATTTCCAAAAGCAAAATATTAGGAAGTTTGGTTTTCCACAAAGGCCACTGGCAGCTTTCTTCACAATTCATTTTAACAGGACACACTTTCTGGCAATAAAAAGAGGATTATAACTAATATAATTAAGTCTGCAAAACAACTCCTAATCTGAAATGTGTCTCCCAATAGAACAAGCATAAGATTGTTCATTACAGTGCTCTCCAGGAATAACAAAAACAATTCCCAAAAATGCATTATACATGGACATTCCCAGAATTAATGGTAAAACAAACCAGATGTTCTTTTATATTTGGCTCATAAATGGAAAGCCAATATGCCAAACCCAAAAACCATCATTGGAAAGCTACAAGCTGTTTATGAAGGAGCTTATACTGTTTCCCTTTACTATAACAGAAAGAATTACTTTTCAATGGTCTTAAGACAATCTAACAATGATTTTATATCTGTTGATAAATGAAGGCTCCTTTCCAAGGGGAAAGTAAAGGTGAATTTGATTATTTTACAGAAAATGAATTTGAATGTAAAGTAATTTGGAATTAAGGTGATACATTTTTGCCCAACCTAAAATTATCACATACTTGTCTCAAAATTACTCCAGATGCAACTCCCCAAAATGCCACAGCAGTACAAAATGTGGAATTGAATCTAGATACATCTACTCACATGACCAATACTTACCCATACAGGAAGTCAGTAATCCAATATTTGTTTTCTACTGAATTGGATTATTCACATGGGTAAGATTCTATTCTCGTTAGCAATGGTTATAAGATGGACTCTAAGGCTATTAATTCTGTAGAAAACAAACATTACCATATATGAAGGCAGATCTTTTTATATTACAGATAAATATTTTAACAATGATATCTAACATTGTGGCTAGATCTCATCTGGTGGAAATCTGTTCTACCTAAATCAATAGAATTAAGATGATTTACACAAGATGAGGATTTGGACTAATGTGTTTCCTAAGAAAAATAATACCCTTACTACAAATAAATGGGGCAGAGTGAAAGGAGTTGGGAAGAGAACAGCAGTCAACCGTGTATGCTGATAGTAGACTGGAAAATTTTAAAAAATGTAGTATCTTTAGTAAGATTAGTAGAAAAGAAAGACTTCCCATCAATACAACAGGTTGCTAAATGCCAAAATTGAGGTGCCTCTCTTCAAATCGGGTAATTGCTATTTTTAACTATTGAACTATATTTGTTTTTAATGATAATTTGGATTGATTTCTGTTATACCAACTGATCTAACAAAGGCTAAAACTAGTTCAACATTGTTTTCAACTGTAGTTCTGTGTATAATCAAAGCATAGATACAGCTTCAAGTACCTCCTGACTTTGTCTGAAGCATTAGATGTCTTCTAGACCTCTCACCAGTGTCAAGCTCTCATGTAGCAGCATCAGTGTGTAACAAATTCTCCCACCATCTTCATTTGGTTAGGAACTGTGTTCTATCCTTGCTGCTGCTGACCAGATACATGTCTGGATTACAGCAACACAATTTATGTGGTCCTAAAATCATCAGTCCTGATAAAACTGCAATGGTGCAGAATGTAGTTGCCTACCTCTTCAGCTGCATGGGTTATCACAAGAATACCATCCTTTTTCTCACAGTGGAATTCTACACAATGCTTAAGGTCTCTGTCATCCTCAAGATGCTAAATGATCTGGAGTTAGGATACCTGAAGGACTGCCTCACTCTCAGATCTTGACTGCCCTTGACTACTACTCTGCCCTCACTGGAGCCAATAGGATCAGACCCTTAAACAGGCCTCATTAGTCTAGTACATTATTTTTTGAAAATTACTAGCTAAGCTCTAACTTGCAAGACTGTTCAGCATTTGGGTTGCAAAGAATACAGGGAAATGTTTACTTGACTAGCAAAAACCTGTTTCTATTGGAATTCTCTCTGTCTTTCCATGTTCAGAAGCGACTTTGAAAAGCCTGCCTTTTACACTGAAAGCATTATGAGGATGACATTATCTCTTGGCAGACTTGCAGTGTACTTTCAATTAGTGGCAGAAACGTAGACTTTATATTTGACTGTACATTAACTAGGCAACAATCTAAAAAATATGGTAGCAGATCACAGTAATGTGAAAACTTTCTTCTCACACACACTACTGGCACAACTTTTAAAATATGTCTGAGCAAAGAGAGACTGGTGGAAAGCCCACATTAATGTGTATTTAGTGTCCTGTTTTAATTTATCAACACAACATCCCTGCTCTCAAGGTAGTTATAAATCAAGCACATATATAAAAAGACATTTTCATTATTGCATTTGAATCTGACTTAAATCAGTCCTCTGTGCTCTCTAGGGACTGTAAAGGTTCCATGGTACTTATAGAAAGAACAGTAGTTTATCCTGATTTCCTTACCCAAAATTCTTCTTATCCTAGTTCTATGTAATATTTGGCAGCATTTCAGTAGCTCTGAATAAATACAGGGTCTAGAAACCCTTATTCCTTTCAGTTACATAAACATGGAGTAACCGAGTGGTGAAACAGGCCTTATGGCACAAATCCTCTTAGACACTTGACTCCCCTGGTAATCAGTCGGAGTTAGGTGCTTTAATATCTGCAAGGCTCTGGGTTTAAAAGCCCACTCATATCAATGAAAGCTGAAGGACTGAGCCCACAATTGAAAGAGCTCATTGGGATCTTTCAAACTGAAAGGTGCTATATGAATATAAACGATTTAAAAAATATTATACACTTTTGAATATCTTAATTCACTACGTCTTCTTACTCTTCTCACCTTTATGTTTCCTATATAAAGGGAGAACATTTGAGCTTTTCTCCTACAAATTATCATTACTTTAGTGTTTTTACATTAATTCCCCAGGCTTGCTATAGTTAATTAAGAACAAATTATTTGCCAGAATTCTGAAGTAATTAGACATGTAAACAATGTGAATGGTTATATTATTCTTCACTAAAGGACTAATTGTCAAAAAAGTTTCCAGGGAAAACAGTTTATTATTCTCTGATAAAACTCTAATTCAATATTTCAAGAAATGAACAATCAACAACAGACAAGTAGAAACCTTTGCTTAAGTTAATGGAAAGCATAACATGTTGCTAATATGCAGCAAGAGAGATTCAGGTTGGATATTAAGAAGAGTTTTCTATTTATAAGGCTATGTCTGCACATCAGCCTTATTTCGGAATAAGTGACGTTATTCCAAAATAACATAGTCCGCGTCTACACTAGGAATGTTGAATTTAGATTAATGGGCTAAGGCTTAGATTAATCAATGAGTCGATAAAGCCACCTCTACCTTTGAAGTGCAGCCCAGGACTGTTGCTGCACTTCAAAGGCGAAAGCACTGCAGGGAGTACGGGGCCAGCAGGGGACTGAAGTAATCTTCTACTGGCCCCGTGCTCCCCACGGCAATTCAAAGTGGCAGCATCGTGGAGATCCCGGGGTCAGTGGAGAAATCCCCAGTTGGCCGTGGGCAGTACGTGGCATTTCAAAGCAGCAGTGCCACATGGAGCCCAGGGGCTGGCCCAGGCCCCATGTGGTGCTGCCGCTTTGAAGCACCCCTCCTCTTTCCCCCAACCTTGCTGCATCTTTCTGATAGAGGCAGCAAGGGGGTGGGGGGAACAACTAGTTGACTAGTGTGTTGACTCTCCGATAAGCATTTGCTTATCGGATAGTCGACTAGTCGCTCACATTCCTAATCTACACAGCAAGTAGTTAATTCTATATAATGTTGAAATAATGTCAAGCTGGAGGACTTCTTATTCCGACTCCTGTAACCCTCATTTTACTAGGAGTAAGGGAAGTCAGAGGAAGAGTGCTCTAACTCAAACTTCCTGCTGTATGAACAGAGCCACAAGCCGAAATAAGTTATTTCGACTTAACCTACACAATTGATGTAGATCAAATTGCATAGCTTATTTTGGCTTTAGCCCTGCTGTGTAGATGTGCCCTTAGTGTAGTTAAATTCCGGAATAAGCTTCCAAATGACTTTGTGGAATTCCCAAACACCTGTTTGGGATGTTCTAGGTTTATTTGGCCCTTTCTCCACACACAAGGGTGGGCTTGATGACTTCTAATGTTTACTTCCAGCTCTAGAGTTCTATGATAAATGAGATATAAATTCTGTTATAGAAAAAAGGACACTCTGGAGATGAATTCCAATCAAACAGAAAATATCATCACAGTAGTGAGAGCCAGATTCTCTCTCTACTCCCTGCACAACCCCATGGATTTCAGTGGAAATAAAAATGACAAAATGCAGCTCATCAGATCTATTGTCTTCTCTGTACTGCTGTCTGGTTATTTTCAGTTTGCTATCTTCTTATTTCT